>NC_047557.1:92658492-93259563 GCF_012275295.1 Melopsittacus undulatus | reverse complement strand
AAACCTGAGAAAGATGGAAATGCTACTGATTGGTTCTGGGTTCTTTGTAGGCATGACAACTTCTTTTGTGATTAATTCCAACAATAACTTAGTTTTAGGATCCTCTGACATAAAAGTCTTGGCTGCTACAATACTAAATGAGAAATCCAGGGAAATGTATCTGTTACTAAATCTTCTCTTTTTTAAAAAAGAAAAAATCATCTTCATAAAATTGCTAGATTATGATGTCAATTTAGAAAGCACTAATGCATCTGGAAATATTATCATTTTTGTCAGGACATAGAAAAAGAATTTTATGATTCTTAGGACCAGTTTTGGATATCCATGTACTGTATTTTCAGACTGAAATTCTCCAGACAGCAAACATTAAGGCTGAAATTTACAGCTCCTTCACATTTTGAGCAAAATTCCAAATGAGAATTAGCTGTAGCCTTCACAACTCAAGACCCTCTTCCTCAAGCACAGCCCTTGTGTGCTTATGCCCATCCTCTCAGATACTGCAATTTGAAAATGCAAAGCTCACCACAGAGCTTTGTACCCTCCTTACAGACTTACTGCCAAAGCCATAGCAAAATTACAGCTACAATGAATTCAGTGCAAATTATAGAAATCAGTGAGGACAGAACCTCAGTCCTGAAATTGACAACAGTGATTCCTCTAGGTACTGGATTACTTCTTTTCACCTTTCTATTAAAATTTCTCTGTATATACATTATCTTTATAACCACCGAGTATAACAATAACAATTCCTCTGCATGATGACATCTGCAATTCAACTTTCATATTAAAAAAATGAAGTGATCAGTGGTTGGAAAAAAACAACCTGTATAAAACAACCTGTATTGAAGACAGGAACAGAAGCAAAGATTACTGACAGGAGGCAGTATAAATGAAGAGTAAACAAACACAAGTCTGCATGACTGGAGGCAAAATTAAAACAGTCATTTACGACAGATTCTGGGTGGCACAATCATACTTGCAAAATTCACCTAGGAGCAAAACATCTGACCGCTTAAGACATTACTAATTGTAGGTGCCCCTGTATATTGTCATCTAGAGTCTGTCCAACTTTATAAAAGCCATGAAAACCGGGGAAGGTGAAGCACAAGGAAATGTCCATAACTACCGACCTGCAAAGAGTTGGTAGCCTGCAGTGAGAGGAAGAGCAGATAACTGGCTTTAGGTATTTTAAACCATATCAATGAGACTTCACAGAGGGTATCCATTACAAACCAAGGTAACAGGACTAATAGGGCAAAGAGGACAGGGGAGAGCAGTTCTTCGGCTTAAGTTTCTTAAGTCATGAAATCACACCGTCTGCCCATTGTCTTCCCAATACCTTCCAAGTCTGCTGGACAGTATTATATAATCTAATATACCATCACAAATCTGACATACCTTAACAAGAGATGGTTGTGATAAATACTGCATCTTATAACATTTTAAATGGTAGAGATACACATCTATCTGAACTACTATTTGCTGCTCTACAGAGATAATAGAACAAAGAGAGAACTGGAGGGAAAAGAAAAAAAGCGTAATAGCTCAAAGCAATTTCTTGTTCAGAGACAGTAAGTGCAAAGCAAGGTTTATTAGGAGAAATTACTGAGGCAGAAAAACCATGATGATTGAGGAGTTTTTTGGGTTATATTCCATATTTTATAACAAGAAATGAAATAGGTAAGGAATGGTTTCTCACATATATTTTCTTACATATATTTTTAGCTATGCTTCATATGTAAAAATAGACAATGCTATTCAAACTTAACATTTGTATTCTATCACGCATACAAGAGACGAGATGATTTATTGTGACAAAGTAGGATATCATATTTCAAGCAAAATTAGGTTTTTTCTTTTAGACTCAACTAACAGGTAACTGAAGTATGAACTGCTATCAAAACATGCTGACCAAAACATTCTGCCTTCACATCTGCTTTTGCTGTTAAATGCAGGCTTCAGAAGAACTGGACATTCAAAGTACAGACTAGTCTAGTTTGTCCAAAGAGTAGAGTGTGATCAAGCTGTTGCTACCTCTGGTTCTCAATAGTCTTTCCCATCTTTCCAATTTAAATTGGAAGTGTAATTAGGATTAAAATAAACAAACGTTAATGTGATTTCTGTGCAACTACTGAATTGGGACACTTCTTGTGATATACTCTGGGAAGAGATGAAAAAAAAAGTCTGTATTTGAAAACAGCAACAACCAAAACAGTAAATGGTAGCTAACTACTTTCCGCCTGTCATTCCTGCAGGGTTTAAGTCTCCTGAATGTTTGCACTTGTCTTTGCTCTGGCTCCTGCTGTGCCACCAGCTCTCAGGGCACAGCAAGCACTGTTAACGTCACCTGTAGAAAGGTTGCACGCTGCCAACATTTAGAACAGCACTGAAGCCCATCACCAAAACAAAGAGCAAGGGGAAGAATCACAGTAATCTTGAAAACTCCCTCCGAAACACAGAACTACAGTTATATGCTACAACCTGTATGAAAAACAGGATTAATACAGCAAGCCGCTACCTATGCATTTAAACTTCCTATGGCCTAAAATAAGCATGGTCATGCCACTGTTTCAGCAAATTTAGACCCGGAAAGGATTGTTAACAGTGTGGGATTGGTGCTCAGTCTGCTCACAGAGGTTTGTCTTGCATGCAGAGCTACACCACAAGGCTACCCAGTAGAAGTCTTCAGGTCTGAAATCATCGCTGGTGTTTGGCTACAGCACCCTAGTGAAAGAACAGCAAAACTTCAGAGTTAATATTACACTGCTCAGAGGTTTTTTTAAGTGATGTGCATGGGATCAGAGAGCAAACAAGAACAGACAAGGAAAACCACCCCACAAAAACACAACAATCCTTAAGCAAGGCTTAAGTGTTAATTGTCCTATGACAAATACAAAGCATTGCAAGCTGGGCAGAAATCTGCAGAGGTGAGGCTTTCCACCCTTTTTTAAATTGCCTGAAGGGCTTTCAGACGTAAAGAAACAATTCCATTTAATATTACTAATACAGTGAAGTCCTTTATATGCCTTTAAAACAATAAGAATTCACCAAAATGCCTTAATTTAGTTACACACAAATTTAAATTTCCCAAAACTCTATGAAATAATTTGACCCGCGGAATTAAAGACCAGTCAGTCTCACCTCTGTGCCTGGAAAAAGCTGGGAGCAGATTCTCCCGGAAGGCATGCCAGGGCACATGAAAAACAACAAGGTGCTTGGTGACAGCCAGCAGTGCCTCACTAAGAGGATATCCTGCCTGACCAATTTGGTGACCTTCTATGATGGGGCTACAGAACTGATGGGCAGTGGTAGAGCAGTTGATGTCATCTATGTGGACTTGTGCAAAGCATTCAACACTGTCCCACATGACATCCTTGTCTCTGCATTGGAGAGACATCAATTTGATAGATGGACCACTCAGTGGATAAGGAACTGGCTGGATGGCCATATGCAAAGAGTTGTGGTCAACAGCTCAAAGTCCAGCTGGAGATCAGTAACAAGTGGTGTCCTTCAGGTACTGGTGTTGGGATCGGTCTTGTTTAACATCTTTGTCTGTGACACAGACAGTGGGATTGAGTGCACCCTCAGTAAGTTTGCCAATGACACCAAGCTGTGTGGTTTGGTTGATATGCTGGAGGGAAGGAATGCCATCCAGAGGGACCTCAACACACTTGTGAAGTGGGCTGATGCCAACCTCATGAAGTTTAACCATGCCAAGTGCAAGGCCCTACACCTGCGTGGGAGCCACCCCAGGCACAGCTACAGGTTAGGCAGAGAAGAGATTCAGAGCAGCCCTGTGGATAAGGACTCGGGGTTGTTGGTCAATGAGAAAATGATCATGGGCCAGCTTCAGTGTGCTCTCGCAGCCCAGAAAGCCAACTGTATCCTGGGCTGCATCAAAAGGAGTGTGACCAGCAGGTTGAAGGAGGTGATCCTGCCCCTCTACTCTGCTCTCACGAGACCTCACCTGGAGTACTGTGTGCAGTTCTGGTGTCCTCAACATAAAAAGGACATGGAACTGTTGAAACCAGTCCAGAGGAGGGCCATGAGGATGATCAGGAGACTGGAGCACCTCCCATATGAAGACAGGCTGAGAAAGTTGGGGCTGTTCAGCCTGGAGAAGAGAAGGCTGCGTGGAGACCTCGTAGCAGCCTTCCAGTACCTGAAAGGGGGCTATAGATATGCTGGGGACAGACTCTTCATTAGGGACTGTAGTGACAAAGGGTAATGGGTTAAAACTTAAGCAGGGGAAGTTTAGGTTGGAAGAAGTTCTTTACTGCAAGGGTAGTGAGGCACTGGAATGGGTTGTCCAGGGAAGCTGTGAATGCTCCATCTCTGGCAGTGTTCAAGGTCAGGTTGAACAGAGCCTTGGGTAACATGGTTTAGTGTGACATGTCCCTGCCCATGGCAGGGGGGCTGGAACTAGATGATTTTATGGTCCTTTCCAATCCTAACTATTCTATGATTCTATCAATAAGCTTATAACTATCACTTATCACTGTGTAATTCATTAATTTTGTTACTAATATGTAGGCAATAAATAACACTGAGCCCCTATTGTATTCTCCTAAGTAGAGTTAAATACCTATTATAAGGAAGCCAGTCTCAAAATCCTCTTCCTCTAAAAACAAGTGACACAAGCAGCTTGCTCATAAGTAAGTGACCTCACCTACATTCAAGTGGCCAACAAGTAGTGCTAGAACATTCGGCTTTATTACAACTTTAATGTGTGTTTTCTTCACTATGCTAGCCTTCTAGCTCCATGTTACTTTCTAGTTCAACACAATCTTCAGTATTAAAATAACTTGAGAGATGTAAAAAAGCAAAAACCAGCTCCAAGGGGATTCTAGTGATGGCAGACACCGCAAATGGACCATGTTTGATAGTCAGCTAACACAGTTATGTCAGTCACAGAACCTGATATCAACCTATGATCCAATGTCAAGAACAGGATTAGCGTTGCAGAGCTGCACGCAGGCTATGGGCTCAGTAACAACTCATAGGGCTGAAAACATGGTGATGGATTCTTTAGAAATATATACATTTGTATAATAAATGCAAAAGAGAAATCCAATTCCATGTGTGTAAAATCCCATTTATTCACTGAACAATAAGTTGTGTTAATCCATTTCTAACAAAACACGATAGTCTTTGCACTCTTTCTATGTCCCAGAGTGTGCTGTGGGGCAGTCTATCAAGTGCTGGTAAAGGTCACTTAGTTTTCTCTTCATGTCTGTTTCAGCTCTTTTTTGTCGCTGTTGTTTTATTTTTGTTGGAGTTTTTTGTAAGGAATAGGTGAAATTTACATTTGCTATGATTTCTCACAGAACGAGATGGTGAACCTTTCATGCAGTAGATGAGGACAGATCAATTACATGGTATAGACTTCACATTCAGACATTATATGGGGGAAGTTAATCAGCAGGGATCCTTAACAGCAAAGTAGAGATTTCAAGGACCTGACAAAAGTTCTGTTGCCTTCCTTAATCATTGACTTCAGGCAGTTGGTTTTTTTTCAGATATCAGAAAAGTGGAGACACTGCACATAAACGTAGCAGAAGAAAACCACAAAGATCGAGAACATTTCTACTGACTGAGGGACACCAGAGGTTTAGACTTTATACTTTTTATGCTCCTGGCAGGATCATTTTCTTGAACTGCAAACACTTCGACTTTTTTTCCCAGTGTTGCAGTGTTTCATCTTCCCCTGGTTTTCAACTCCTGCATCTTCTTCACAACTGCAACTGAACTATGCCAGCTAATTGACAAATCAACTGTTTTCACCTACTCAGATGTGCTCAAAGCACATTAGAGACAAGGGGCTTTCTCGGTGCTATACAAAGATTCCCTGCACAAAAAACAATGTAAACTGCACAGCTGTTACTCCAAAGACAGTAAAAGTTTCTAAACATGGTTACCTACATCATTAACTAAGCATTTAACTAAGAATTATAGCACCTGATATGCACTGTTCACACAATGTCTTTCAATTTTTAAAGACAAAACAGTGTATATGTTACCAAGTCAACTTCAGCCTGAGGGTCAGAAGAGAACAAAAAAAAAAAAAAAAAGAAAACCAAAACATCAACTCCCTCCCACCAAAAAAGCTACTTCTGTCTGTACCATCCCATTCCTCTTCAGTACGATGTGCAATATATTCTCTTTATTTTTCCTGCAGTACTTTTCCTTCACCACACCAGACTTTATAGACCCAACACATAATGAGTCTTAGACATGATTGCAACATGGTCTGTATGGAATGACTTTAGCCAAAATTCTGCCTATTCTTGTAAAGAGACAGTCTTTTTTGTTATGCCTTCTAAATATTCTCAAACACTGAATGGATACAAGTGTGTCTGCAAGACTCTGGGAAAAAAAAAAAAAGGGAGACTATTTGAACACCTGAAGGCATTTATTAATTTGGAAACTGAATCCTCCTCCTGAAAAGAAATCAACGCGGAAATATCCATTTCTAAACACAATTATTTCTAGCTGGAAGTTGTTTCTGTCATCATCTCACCCATCCTTAAATCTCACAGAATTCTGGTACTAATAGCACAGTGCTTTAATATATTAATCATGTATATACATATGTGGGCTTAGTTCTATGCTAGACAGGCAGCCCACCCTCAGTTGCGGAAGCTGCAGAGTGCATTAGCTAGGCAAGAAAATTCATCTAGACTATCTCATCATGATCTGGATGTTGGTGTGCTTCCAAGCACAAGGTAGCTCTAAAGCAGTCAGATCTGGATTCCTTAAGCACAAGCCAACACTAAGCTTTTGAACTGTCACCTGATTAAAATGCAGCTGCTGAAAATTTAATATTGTAGGCAAGCTGTATCACAAAGTGGCTTGACATCACTGTTGCTGAATTATTTGAAGCAGACAGAGTTAATAATAGAAGAGGTTTCATACAGTTACACCAGTTCAGCAGAGATCAAATGCCTGTAAATGTATCCCAATTTGCTCAAAGGGTGAGTGTTTCCTACAAGCCTGCTGGTAGAGACTGACCAAAAGAGAGAACTTCTTCACTTCAGAAATCACTCCTGCAGTTACTCATTTTTATCTTTGCCATGTTAAAACACTTCAGTTCTTTTAACTGAAAAAAAAAAGAAACTATCATTAGGACTACCTAGTACTTTAGACGGAACAATTTAAAGAAAAGAACAAAGAAAAAAAAACCTCAAAACACACAAACCTCAAATAACCTGTTACTACTTGGGGGCCTGATCTTACAACTAACAGTTGGTTTTCTGTGCTTCTCTGTACCCTAGGAGCAGCTTGAAGTACTGAAACAGCATCTCCTTTAGCACTCTGCACCAAAGCCCAACAGCCTGCTGACATCTCGCAGAGCAATGCTGGCATGCAGAAACAGCAAACCTGCATTTTCCGTGGACAAATCTTAAGCCTTAGCAGGCTTAACAGCTAAGGTATAGAGAACCCTGACAAATGTTTTTAGGAATTATGGTACTAATTCTTCTTATCCATTTACATCATGGACATCTGTTTAGTTGGAGACTCGTGGCTTGACGAATTTGTTTATTATTTCAAATGTATTCAAAAATAGGATAATTATACATTATACATTGTAACTATACATCAGTTTGACATTACTATGCATTTTAATTAACATGAATACTTAAAGCTTGAGATTGAAGGGAGTTAAGTCATATGAAAGTCAATAACTGTCATGTTTCATTGGAAATTCAGACACAGAACAAAACTAGGCATGTCTATCAAAGCTGACATTTCAACAATACTTGTTAAGGGGGATAGTACCAATTCAGTATTTTTAAAGATGCTTGCACCAAATTAAAGATTCTTTAACCTAAGATTTTTTAATTTTTTTGAGTATACTATGACTATATAAGTACTGTTAAACTCCACTTAAACAATATAGTCAAGAAGTAAGCACAATTCCACTCAATTTCACATTAAACAGTGCTACAAGGGTTGTAACTCAGCCAGATGTAGCCCTTTCCACACAAGGGGCTCTCCTGTGGCAGTGGGGAGCTGCCATATTGAGATGAAGAATAAAAACACAGCATACCCCCTACACACAGACCAAAACACCAACCTATGCTTCCTAAAGTGCTGCAGGAGGGAATGACAACTTTACACTTTTAGACACAGTATTTTTGTATCTCACCTTTAAGATGACCTGAGTCAGCCTTCTGCTGATGAAATCCAGGTACACCCTTCAAGAAACCCTTCAGCTTTCACTCATTGATAGCATAACTCTGGAAAGTTTTTCTCCCTCAATAACAGTTTATGATCACAAATCCACCTCCTGTTTACTAAGTTGGACTAATTCCTGATCTGTCACAAATAATCTTTTAGGATAAATTGATAACCATGCCAATTAAGCATCATAGGAGAAAGACATATATGAGCTCATTTACTGTTCATTATTTAAAGTGGGGAAATAGAACTCTTAAAATACACATTTTAAACAGCAAAATGATGTGGGGTGTTTTATTTTTGTTAAGAGGTTAAGAGTATGTTGTTCTATTAGATTTCTAAAAGTGTAAAAATAAACTGGAGTAAAATTATAAAGCTAAAAGAAACATACAATGATGGGTGTACAAAATTTTCCATGTAAACTGTACTACATCTAAGAAACTTAGATATACATTAGATGGTTAGCATGTTATTAAAGCATATAAATCAGTAAATCTAACTAAACAAACACCAGCTATGCACTGAACACAAGAAGGTAGAAAAGGAGATCAAGGTGGTTTCTTTTAGACTAGGTCTGCAACTTTGTAATGAGAGTGAAGAACAATTATGCCTAATATATACTGTCAGGAAAATGTAACAAGTCGTCTTCTACCCTGTATAAAGCACCAGGTTCTCTTTTGCCTAGCAAGCTGTAAAGATACAGCCCAGTATACACCCCACCAGCTACCTAACTAAGCACACAAGATTCCCTTGTATCCGTGCACTTACATCACACAATTTTGAGAGAACTCACCACTTTAAACAGCCATCTTGATGCTGGACCTATAAAAGATAATTATATAAAGAAACAATCCTGAAACATACCCAAGTTCAATGCTCTTCTGAGAAGCACAAGAGCGCAAGCCAGTAAGGGTTCGTGAAGTAGAAGCACTGTCACAATCCATATCCAGCTGCTAACCATACGCCTCTTTCACAGAGCCAGGAACTGCTCTCACATTGTTGATCTTCACTTTCCTATGTCTTCTTTCTGCAAATATCTCAGATTATGAAACCCAAAAATATTACTGCCAAGCAGCAGTGATGTTATGATTAGGACAGCAGCAGACGTTTGCAGTGTACACTGTTTTGCACTAATCACTGTTTCCCCACAGTAATAGTTGACGTGTGCTTTTACCACTGAGGAATCGTGATCAGGGTAAACACATTTCTGTATTAGAGAAAGCAAATGGAAGGGCCCCAGGTATATTTTCCTAACTTTTCTCTTACAATAAAGATTTATTATCCAATGACAGTCTTAATGTTGTAAGTTTCAATAGGACAAACCTTTCAGTGTTCCTTCTGGTCTAAGCTACACATTTGCTGCCACAAAACCCAGGGTTTGGTGGATTTTTTTGGTTTTCCCTTTTGCTTTCAAGACCACATAGCATTTTCAGACTTGTTATTATCCATTCTGCTACCAGCTTTGTTCAGTAAGAGTGTAAATCACTTGCAGGCAGAAAGGTTGGCTGAGAGCAAGATAAAACATGTTCTCCAAGGCTAACTGATTATGGTTTGAAGATACTGTTAATGAGTATCTGACTTTCTGTCCACTGGGTGTACTTTAAACATGTTTGCTTCTACCTCTTTTTAAAAATTATCACAGTGACAGTTAAACATATACTGCAGTGATGGCTGCTACAGAACACCCTTATAAGAGAGATCTGGGAGTTAAGATATGGGATCCTGTATAGCAGTTATATAATTTCTTGGCTTTGTATTTCCCAACCGATGGGAAGTTTGACAACAGCACCAGCATACCCTAAGAGAAAAATCCCACAACATGGCATGGAAATAACTTTAAAAGTGTCATGGTTTGAGCATGTTTTGAGGGTGTTTTTGTTCAAGGTTTTTTCCAGCCAGCTGGAGGAGGGGAGTCCGGGAGGAAGGAGAGACAGGACACCTGACCCAGGCTAGCCCATGAGGTATTCCATACCATAGCACGTGATGCCCAGGTTGCATACTGGGAAAGAGAAAGCAGGAGGGGGAGAGCTCTAGAGAAAGATGGAGGAGGGAGCACGTGGTGCTCAGCCAGGCAGGGTGGAGTGAGTTATGGGTCGGTGGCTGGTGGGGTGTTGTATTCGCTTGTTTATTGTCTGTATCATTATTATTTGTAGTAGTAAATGGCAGTAGGGGTTTTGTGTTATGCCTTAGCTATTAAACCGTTCTTATCTCAATCCGTGGGGGCTACATTCTTTGGATTCTCCTTCCTAACTCTCCGGGAGTTGGGGGACCTGGTTTAAACCTCGACAAAAAGTAATAATGGAAAGTAAATCCTGTGGGTGGAAACCAGGTGAGGTGTTTTCTTCTAGTAAAACAATGACAAATAACCATATTTATAAGTATTAAACAGTTTACAAGGTAGCAGCCCTGTGAAATTTGGAGTACTGCAAATAGAGATATTCCACAAAATTCTTCCAGTTAATTTAAATCTAAAACCATCTCACAGAGTCCACATGGAAACCTCACTGCCAAGTGACAGCAAAATCTGAGAGTAAAGAGGTTGTCATTGCTGCTTACATCAAGGCCAAGCATAAGGTTAGCAGTTTGCTCACTTCCCAATTAATTTCTTCTTAGCCAGAGACTGTCAGGTGGTCTTTGCTTCTTCCTAAGGGGAGACATTTGCTTTTACAGCAATAACTCTGTGTTCACCCCAAAGCCATGTGTCAGGGGCACAGAGACAGCAGAGCTGCCAGGGCTGGCAACCCTCTGGTTTCACCAAAGGCTGAAGGAACACCTTCACTCTCCCAGACCACTACTTATTTTCTTTTTTCCCCCAGCTGTTACCTCAATAAGCATATGTTTGTTTCTCAGCTTACCAAATGCACATATCACCAGCTGGATTAAGTGCCAGGAAAGAGTGTGGAGTCTGCTCAGCCACTGCTACCTCAACAAATACCCCACATTCAGGCCAAAATCAATTTGTTTTGTTTTGTTTTTTTTTTCCATTTACAAGAATCTAGTCCACTGTTTTGAGTTATATATTTTGTTTACTTACATGTTACACCATAAAATTACAATCCACACAGACAAAACGAAGCTGTAAATTAACAGCCTATTGTTAATATTCATCAGGATTGTGTTGGTCTTACTTCACAAAAGACCTTTAGTTAAGCCTCAGTTCATTATAAGTGAAATGTAATCCTAAATCATCAACTGAAATTGAACACTGAATTTTCATTTAATGGTCTACTAACCTTAGCTGGTAGCTTTCTTTTATGTACACCTTAAAATACAGGTATAGCAGTACACTACTCTCCAATGAAATATAGTCTTATCAAGACAGATTCCAAGAGCCCTGTGCAACGTAGGTTTTGGCACCAGCAAGATGCAGTCATTTTTGTCACACTAGTTTTTACTGGTTGGTTTGCATCACTCTATAATGCAACTCTCGAGAGTTAGCTAAATTAACCATCATAACACTATAGATAACTTGTGGAAACGCAATGTATTGCCTTCTTTTAAATTAGAATGTTTTTTAAAATTAATTGGGTTATAATAGTGACACTGTGCACTGAGTAATTGAGTAAAAATTGCTATTATACAGAGACTGCCATTACTACATAATTAGTACACTAGCAGCCCCTACTTAAGGTATGAATCTTCTGCCATGCAAATGCTGGGGTCAGGCAGTTACAGTGGCCTCTAAATAGCAAGGCAGCACTTCTCTGCTGGCTTACATTTATGCAACAGAACAGGCATCTTCTGCCCTCCAGAACTGCCTGCACTGTCTCTCTTCTAGCTATCCATGTAATTGTCCTAGATTAGGACAGTACCAGGTTTTGGCTTCAGCTTGTTTTCTTTAGCTTTGGAAGTTCATGTCTGCCCTATACTGTTTTAAATGTTATTTCTTATTTCAAAATTTATTTTATTCCAAAGAAGTTAGAAGTCACAAATGAGGATGAAACCACATCATTTAATCTCAACAGTTTTGACAAAACATGTTAAATCTAATAGCCTGCAAGGAATTTTCACGGCATCTAGCTCAAAATTATCTAGCTCTGCTTCCCATCTCCAAAACATTTAGATATTTCAATAAAGCTGGTATTTGTTGGTACTGATTCAGAAATTATTTTTGAGATGCCTGGTCTACATAGTGCATGAAGCATTAAATGAACTTTTTCTCACCACCAAAATCTACCCTTGTTCTTCATTTCAGCTCCCACAGAATTCACTTTAAAGTGACCAATGTTCTCAACAGAAGCAAAACAGGATGCTAGAAAAACAATGTTAGCACAACTCAGTCTCTGCTGGATATATCAGAGCCCTACAGATCAAGTCATGTGAATAGCATATCATTCTCCAATAGATTTATGTATTTTCAAAGAGCAGCTTGGATGTTACATTGCTTTCTTTGCTACCTGTTGCAAATCAGAATTTGGCCACACCAACAACAAAAAAAACAAGCAAAACAAGCAAAACAAAACAAAACAAAACTGATTTTATCATGTTAAGCCAGGGAAACAAAGAAGTGGAGTGATTTAGTGATTTTCACAGGAAGAAAACCAATGTGTTTTGGAGCACACAGCACTTTTCTTCATGCCAAAAATACAATACCTCATATCACTGACCCATTTACTAAGTGTGGCATCAAATTAAATATGAGTACAAAAATACTCTCATTCCCAAAGCACCACTTTTTTTCAGGTTGATATGGCAGATTAAGCACAAATTCACTTACTCCATTATTCTATCAATATAGCAATTATTATACACAGCAGGAATTTAATCACTCATGATACACTCAGGCTGTCCAGACCACTTGCTGGGTCGCCTTCCACAGTGGCTACACACCAGCAAGGCTTCCTGTCACTTCCCTCCACAGGCTGGTCAGTCACTCTAAAATAACAACTGCTCTCATCTGACACAGACACCAGCAGCCCCAAACCCAACACACCTGGCAAACTCATCTTAATGAGTGGCAACAGGAAAGACAGACACTACAATGAGTTCAGGCAAGTCTGGTTTTAAACCATGAAAGAATGTAAAAAAACCTGAGCCAAGCTGATTAAAATCAGCAACAGTCTTGCCATCACCTCTTACAGGCTTTCAATCTGTTTATAAAGTACATGAATTCATTTAGGTTGCTTGGGAGTTTAGTGTTTCAACATTAATTCTTTTTTTTTTTTAAATTCTTTGAAGATACAACCAAGTTTCAACCACAGAAGAATTCTGATCATTTTATAAAGCCCAGCAAATGAAAGTTGGGCATGGACTAATGCACCCCTGCAGTTAGTGTGGCAAACTTTGTTCTACTAGCACAAAAAGAAAAATGAAAATGAACCCTCAATCCAAGAATAAGAACAGTGTCATTCAGTTCTTTAATTTTCTCAAGTTTTTCTTTTCTGATCTCTACACCAAACAGCAAAAAAAAACATTAAAAATTAGAAGAATAAAACCCCCACCCAAACAAACAAACCACACACAAAAAAGCCACAAACCAAACACCACCACCCCTGCACCCCTCCACCAAGTTACACAGTGGGGGGGGAAAAAGACACAAAAACCTATTCAGCAAACATGTACCCATAAATGTAATTAAAATGGCAGATTATGAACAAAAATATGCATCTTAAATGGCTAAATAGTTAGTGTTCTGATCTCTTACTCAGAATATCTTTTTTTGTAGAATTTGCTACTGAAACTGCTGGATACCATTCTTCAACAGCCAGAAGAGATTTAGAATATTCATATAATATTTTTTTATGGAGAAAAGGTCACTGAATGCCTTCTGTGTTAAACCATATGCAAGTATGTCTCATTTTGATCTCCTCTAGCACCCTGAGGTCTCCAAACAATTAAGAGAGCTTCAACATTTCTAAATGAAGTGTTTTCCCATATAGTCAGAAACAGTAAAAAAAAAACAAAACAAACAAAAATAATCAGAAAAATGGATTATCTGCCAACAAGCTAATCCATTCATTACATGAAAATAAATCATTAGAGTGAAAAACAGGGTAATTTGTACCTAAAGTGTTTATCTACACTATATTATTTCTGTTTATCATCACAGAAAGTAGAAAAAAGCTCTATAGCTAATGACTACACAAACTCAACTCAGAACAGTGTGTATGGCACATGAAAAAAAACCAGAAACATGAAAACCCACTACAAGATTTTAAATTCAAAACCTGGGCTTTTTGCTGGTGCAAATTATTAACTCTAGTTAGGAGTTTTAACAGCTGCATAATAGATTCAGTGTAATAAAATCCTGCCAAATGAGACCCACTGAAATGCTAAACAATAAATGTAGATTTATCAAATCACATCTGAAGAAATATTATTTTTATCAAAGGGATACTCTCAACAGTGATTACACTGGTGCTTGATCTTGAAATAGACATCTCTGCTGTGAGTACATGCCAATACTGCTTTTATTTTCTAGCTTCACTGAATATTATTCTCCCCATGGTGCATGTCTCTTGTTTTCAGTTCTGCACTAGGTTATTTCTGCTTAAGCACAGACCTTAGAAGTCTCTAGCAGCCCTGAAACACTGATCTTCTTGGGTTTGCTAAAACATGAGAAACTCTCATTTTACTTATTTGGAAGCTTACTGCAGTACTCTATTTCTTCAGAAATATCATTTTTCTTTGTGATCCTATAGGTAGGATTAGCATGGTGAAACAGTAGTTCATAAACCATTCACACAACTAGAGAAAGATGCTGTCTGCAAAACAGCACAGTAAAACACCCGGCAACTGCTGCAAGAGTTCTGCAGGAACATGTTCTGCTTTTGAATGGGACTTTCATTAATATATTAAGTCTGCTCTAAAGAATCAGCTGATTATAGATATCCTTTCAGAATTACCTTTAAAAGCTATATTGCTTTTCACAATAATGACTGGAAAATTTTAAGGTGCCTATCAGTTAAAAATATGAATATATATTAATATATACACATGAAAACCTTCCTAAATGCATTACTGTTGATGTTTTTTATTAAACAGGAGCCATGTGGACTGTAAAAGGTAAAATAATGAAATCCCATGTCCAAGTCAAGTCTTGTTCCTCTCTACTCAATTCTGAAAGGTACACTGTTAGTGCATCAATCATCCATCTATAAACACTTAAAAATACAGATACATAATCAGTGATGATCTGTGGAAATTCTGAAGTAACCCTCCTGAGTGCATCTTCCTTCTGTAACTATGCCTTGAGGCCAAGATAATCAGCATGAACAGCAGAGAACAGATTTAAGAGCTTTCATCTTCAAGCTGATTTGTATTCCTCTACTCATGTACAGTTCCTACATAGGTCTACATCATCCTGTGCTGGAGTGCTACTGCAATGCATTTCTCCAGAATTCAAAGCAGACAAACCCACCATCTCCAAGCAAGGATTCTGTAAAGGGATCAAAGAGCAGAGGACATTGTTGACTTATTTTATTCTCATTGTTTCCCTGAAAGGTTGTTCTGAAACCACAGTCGCATAATTCTTCCACTATACAAGGAGTATTGTGGAGGGGAAGAAAACAAACCTCAAAACTACTGCACAATAATTTACAATAAATCACTCACGAACCCACCAACTCAATCTTCATTACAATCTACTACTACAAAGATTTCTATAGTGTGACAGAAGACTTACTGGGTACAAAGATTTGCCTGAGGGCTCAATGCAGAGATGAGACAGAATAAAAACACAACTAGCCCGTTAGTACTGCTGAATAGAAACATATGAGGGACTCTCAATAATAGTGAAACTCGTGAGAAAAGATGGATTTTTCTCACTAGCTTTTCTCAGGATGTCAAGCCTTTCACCACATTCAATACATTTTTCACAGTGATATTCCCACTGATTTGAGGAAGATCTCTGCTTTAGCCAATGGGAAGTTTCTATTTCTCAATACCTGCTGTTTGCAAAGTCCAGTAGAATTTAATACAATTAATCATAGAAACTGAAGAATAAGCAAAATTACCTTCTCCTTATTCTTTCAGTAAAAATAGCCCTCTGAAAATGCCAAAAATAACAATAAAGGCATAGATACACATGGATAATAAAAAATGCTAATGCTTTTGTGAAGCTAGAGTGTCTAGAGCTAGACTGAATGAGGATGAAAACAAGCAGAAGAATGGAAAATACTGTTTATCACTAGAAAACAGGGAAGAGAATAAAACAAAATCTGAATGACTCAAGAATGAGGATACCTGTGGCAGACTACCGTTATTGTAAACTCTTTTAGTTACATAAAGATCAGAGCTTCTATTTGTTTTTTATATGCTGCTGACTTAGAGGGCCAGAAACACAGCATCAGCTGCAGGTTTGTAGCATACATTGCAGGCTTATGGCTAAAATTTATCCCGCAATGTGCTGGAGATTGAGAACTAAAGACTTCCCTCTTGCTGACTGCCACACAGGCCTGGGTTCTCACCTCGTGTTCTTACCAGCAGTGCTAATCACAGCATGGCAGCTATCATTTCAGAAGTGCAGCAGATAAGGGGCCATCTACCGTTGTAATGACAAAGTTTCTTTTCCACACAGGCTTATAGCTGAGTAGTTACTTGCAAATCACTACCCTCTCTCCAAGAGTCTGGTACCTTACAGAGAATTTAATTAACCAAAGTATTTTTACTATGTATAAAAAAGACCAATACATTAACATTCACACAGACACTTAAGTTTGCAGACGAATATCCAAACATATTTTTCATTAGACCTACATCTCAAATCCTGTTTGCTCCTCCACCCCATTAAATTCCATTGGTTTCTTCTTCCATTCCATCTACTACTTCCTGAATGTTTCTGACACAGTAAAACCAGTCAGTTTTCACACATCTGAACTACCTACAACTCCCTTAAGTGCTCAGCTTCTTGTCCTCAATTTCTTTAGGGTCTGTTTTTTTGTGGGTTTTTTTTTTTTTTAGTCTTCTTGATATGTACAGAGTCTCACCTGTAGACCCCCATTTCTGGGGACAGACAGGCTTTGTGTCCTTCATTGGCATTCATATCTGTCTCAAGTTTCGTTTCGCTCATTTCCCTCCTTCATCCCCCTCCAACTCATTATATTGCCACGGATTGAGCATTTCTTGGAATAGATCATCTCATTCCTATCTGTCAGCCTAGACTGCCTTCTGCTTAAGACATATGGAGAGGCATTCTTTCTCCTTGAGAGGTGACCAAGCAAACAAGGCCTGTGGTGCAAACTCTCTTCAGAATAAAATGCTAGGAATTGCAAGGCTTCAGAATAAGCTCAGGGGAGCCAAAGTGGATAAAACTGCAAAAGCACAGACAAAAGCATTTCTCTCCACTAATCCAAACAATGTTTACTGAAGCTGATGATTAATACTGCTCCTTAAAACAATTTTTTTTTATCATCAAGTTTTTCTAATGAACTTGGCCTGTTGGAGTGGTGAAAGGACAGCAGCTTGGGGGCAGCTGACTTCCAATTCGTAGCTGGAATATATCTCCTCCGGGTATGTGACCAAAGATATCCAAAGTTCAAGAATTCTGCTCCTTTGCCAACAAACTGATCCAGCCAACTGCTAATCTGTTCTACAAGATATCATGGTCACATAAGATAACATTCAGAATTCTATTAACCTAGAAGATTTCAACCAGTTTTTCCTTCTACCTCACAAATAAAACTAAATGAGATCAGGTTTTTCCTCAAGTATTATTCTCACCACATTTGTCATGTTTCAGGTCTGTTTCTTGCCTGAATCATTAAAATGCCTTGATGCACAACGGATTAAGTACTTAAATAAATAGTTCACTTTTCCTCTAAATTGCAAAAGTGATTACAATTTTTTAAGCTGTTCACAGGAAACATTTTAAAAAGAAACATCCTATTCATTGTGCAAATACAGAATATATTTTCATGGCCAACTTTCCCAAAAATGTCTATAAATGTTTATGGTAAAAGACAATTTTGTTTTGTTTGTTTTTTAAATTCTTGTTTTAAAAGACATAATAACTGCTTCAGTTTCAATGGACACAAGCTTGAACTACTCAGAACCAGGCTGCCAGGTCAGCGAGGTATTTTCAGTGACCCCACTGCAAAAAAAATGTTTACACCAGAGTGAACAAGCCCTGGACTGTAAAGGCTCCTAGGAGAAAAGAGGAGCAGTTCTTACACTTCTTAGTTCGTCTACTGCCTGCAATGAGGAGACCCAGATAGCAGACTGCTTCACTCCTGTTCTAACACTCTAACAGTACTTGTCTAGCAGTCTGCCTTTAGAAACAATACAGAAATATTTGTTTAGATACTGTTTATTTCAGTATGAAAGATGCTGGCCAAACATTTCCCTTATGTCATTTTTTATGCCCCAGGGCAGCCTCAGATGGGGATTGATGTAATTTGCTCGAAATATTTGCTGCAAAATAAAAGCTGCTTATTTTTCAGCTAGGAAATCAAGCATGAGAAATACAGAGAGGCTAAACTTAGCACTTTCTCCTGTGGCCAGCATGTCCTGCTCTTTGACTACACTTTACATCTGGTTTTGCCCTGCAGTCATGCCACATCTTAGAGTCACAGTCATAATTTCTGAAGTGTTTGGAGCCTAAGTTAGAAGACTGTCACTTTGGGCACCCTACAGAGCTAACTTAGAGGAACTGTCATCTCTAAGAGACAGTTCAACCCATGGGAGCCACTCACCAACCTGTGTCCAGCATCTTCACAGAGCAAATGGACTCCTGATGGAGTGGCAAGCTTATACAACTGCCTACGGTTAGACAGAATTAAATCCATGAAGCCATCCCAAATCAAGTACTAGGTAAGTCAGCATAAGAACCATTGTGACCACAAAGGGACCGCTGTTAAAATAAATTTCTGCATAAGTCTTTAAGAACATTCAATAGGAATCACTAGATAAAGATGTAATTTCCCCTTTTATAATCCTGACTCAAGTTAAATCTCTTGTTCAAACTTAGGGTCTATTGCTCCTGCATTTCCCAGCTAATTGCATTATCCCTTATAAATACATTAGCTCATGTTCCCTCCTGGGCTGAAAGCAACACCAGGTCCCCACCTGCTAGCGTTGAGTATGAGAAATCCTACTACATTCCAAAATAGGGCTTCCCTTCAGGCTAGGGTCCGAATCAAATGGATGTTTTGAGTTGATAGGCTCCATACACAGACAAGACCTAATAACTCAAAAAATGTAACACCAAAATGCTTCTTGTAATGAATTATAGGTACAGTTCAAGCCTCACAATTACATCTGCATCTGCTCGGTGGTGTCTGCCAACAGTATATCATAAATACTTCATTGTTAACTAGCAGTCATTTCTACTGTAA
Organism: Melopsittacus undulatus; assembly: GCF_012275295.1. Classification (NCBI taxonomy): domain Eukaryota; kingdom Metazoa; phylum Chordata; class Aves; order Psittaciformes; family Psittaculidae; genus Melopsittacus; species Melopsittacus undulatus. The sequence goes on along the minus strand of NC_047557.1, from coordinate 93,240,109 downwards.
AAGTACCTCTGTGCTTTGGGTTATCCTCACTAGTTAAACTGTAGATGGGAACAATTTCTTAGTACTTTATTCAAATATGAGGGAGGAAAACAAATTACAAATCAATTACAATACAAATCCTCACCCATTTGAAAAGGTTGGAATTTTCAAATGTAGCATCAGTAGCCTACTCCTGCACATTCCATTTTAGAAATACCACTAAAACACCAAAAGACACATTTGTCAAACAGGACTGCTGGAATCAAGGCAGGAAGCTTTTTCCCTGATAGCCTGAGTAGTGAGTTGTCCATATTGTAGGGAGAAAATGAAACCCCAGGGTGGGGTATGAAAAGTAGATTAGTAAATGTGATAAAGGAATTCAAAGTCTCTTTCAGGTAAAGGAATACAAATAAATATTAGCAATTAAAAAACGCATATACTAGGATTTGGCTTGAGCATGTTCTATTAGGCAGTGACTGTCAGGACATTTGCCAGTCCCTTTTATGTATGTTTCTGCATTTTCAGCTCAAATTTCTTAATCCAGGTGTAGCTGGTACATTGTTGGTCTGGAGAGGGATTTGGGGTTTTTTTTCCTTTTTTTTGTTTGGTTTGTTGGTGTTTTTTTGTTTTGGGGGGGGTGGTTTTTTTTTTTTTTTGTTGTTGCTGGTGTTGGGGTTTTTTAATACATACAGCTACCATTGCCAAACATTTCTAAATAATTCAGGGCCACTTTTATCCCTCCCAAAATTGTTAGAAAAGCAAATACTTTCATAATAACCTCTATTATACTTAAAAACAAAACAAAAGGTATTTTATTTAATGGAGACTCGCAGGCATCCACGGCTGTTCCACATGCAGCTGTCTAGATAGACAGTCTACATAATGCATATCCAATATAAAGAAGTAAAAAAGATACTCCTTACAAAAAGAGATTCAGTATTTACTGTTGTCATAACACTCCTCATAGTGAATGACAGGATATAGTTGCTGGTTTTAATAATTTCTCCTTATATGGAAATAATTCCATTACTTCAAAATTATGCTACTTTTTTATTTCTTTTCTGCTAGCAAAGGGACCACCTGGAAATACAGACATCTGCTGCAGCAGTAATACAGAAAATATCCAATAACTCAATAAGAGAAATTAATTAAAGCTAGTATACAGAAAGTGGGCAAGTGTATTGTGCTCTAATATTGCAGTCAATCACTACCTTATAAAACAGCATGAAGGAAACTAAAAGCTTATTACACAACCTAAACATAACATGGGAAAGCAGAGTCATCCCACTAGAACATAAGAGCACTGAAGCAGAACTTGATCACTGGGGATGCACAGGGAACAACCACCACCTACCCCATGGTAATTGCCAAGAGTATTTCACAGTTTCAGACAAAAATGAAATGTAGCCAATACAGAAGAAGCACATTGATGAAACAAGGGATCCTTACATGTGAGAAGATACAAAGGCAGCATATTAACTAAAAATGCAGCTCAAGGAAAATGTCTTCAGTGATATTTCTGTAGTACATACAGGACTTCTATATTGTTTCTTTTTTAATAAAAAGGAAAACAAAAACAAAGAGGGGGAGGAAGAATGACACAAAACGATTTGCCCTTAACCCTTTCAGAATCATTACTTTGTTATTGGCATACAGTTCTTGTTCTGCACAATATCAAAGTAATGTTATGCAGGGACCTTTCTCATACTTTCCCTTCTCCTCCAATTACAATACTTTTCAAAAGCGCTTACAAAAATTAATGAAGTGACAGACACTGACCATATTCCTATTAAGACTGTAATGAAAATGCATGTACCATAGCACAATGGTGCAGTCACCTGCTGCGCACTCTGACAGTACCTTCACTATAACTGTACCCAAAACACAAGGAAAAATTGATTTAGTTTCTCAGGGCCATGAACTGGTCGCAGTATATGACTTCAGAGAGCTCTGAAAAATCAGGACATTTTCTTAGAGGTCACAATCACATTCATACAACACAGCACAGCTTTTGGTTGTTTAACTTTACTTGTATGTTTTAGATCCCTTGTTTGTCAGCCATAAAAGTTACTTGTGTAACCATAAATTACAGTTAATATGGCAGTTTTCCCAATATCAGACAGGTATCATTCAACCTACAGGTATCCTGTAAAATGCACAGTAGAAAAGATGATATTCCATGGTTTGTTTTTTAATGTATAACCAAGTACACTGAACTACATTAATTACTCTACAAGCTGTAGAGGAACATCAGAGAGGCATTTTTATGAGCTATGGTTATTATTAAAACATATCCATATGCATATTACAACTGTTCATTAGAGGCCATTCAAAATATTTGTGCTCCAGACCGTGAAACAATTCCCATGGGAAAACACTGTTTTTCTAGTCTGCTCTGCTCTAGTGCATTTACTTGTTGTCAGAGGCAAGTGGTATTTTCTCTAATGGACTGGCATCTCCAGGTCAGATGAGGTCAGTCTATAATGGCAATGTGTCAGGGCTGTTGCTGTGTTATGTGATCAACGCTGGGCTAGTTCGGCCTGGAGCCATTCAGGGTTTGGAGACAGTTTAGCTGACTGCCAGAGAGAAGAAAGCATGCTTGCAGAAAGAGATTGATTTCAATAAATGATAAACTCACACTCACTAAATGCCTAACACTTCTAAATCAATTAGAGCCGGGCACAGACTGAATGATACATGATGTCTACTAGCAAAGACTCTGGAGCTATTCTCGTCAAAAATTTAATTTCCTTTTTTTGGTACACTTGGAATAATATTTGCTTCCTCAAGACTAAACCACTCAAGTCTAGGACAAGAACATTAAGCCACATTAATAGTTTTGACAAGTTTCACTGAGACTATTTCTGTGAATACAAACAAATTTTAGAAGCACAATCAGGCTGTAAGATCTGTTTGCCTTCTTCCCAATTTCTGGCTTATATGTTCATTTCATTTCAAAGAAAAGTATAAATTTTCCAAAAGACTGGGTAGTAGATTCAGAATGCCACAAGCCAAAGTGGGACATGCTAGATCCAAGCAATTTTACCTCTCCAAAGATCTTCCTATCAGCCCCTGTTCTTAAAGAGGCTGTGATCACTGCAGAACCAGGCAGGAAAGTCTGTTTTCCTTGAAAGGTGGTTTTCTAAGCCATGTCTTTTAGATGATGGTTGGGTTTTTTCCTCTTTTTTTATTTTTTGGTAAATCCTGAACTTTCACACAGACACCAATGCCAAAGTGAAACTTCTCAACAGCTCAAGATGTAAAATGCTTTCTTCCCTCAAAAAAAAACCAAACAAACTCATAGTATATGCTGTACAAAGCACCAGCAGCAACTCAAACAGCCCATTTCCTCACACTTCTAAAATAAAGTGTTAAGTAAGATTTTGATCTTCTGTTCACAGTGGTGATATGCCATGTACCTTCATTCAAATGTATCTCCATTTATCTCTGAGTCTAAGGAACAGTTCATGAGAACAAATGTTAATTTCAACCCACTTGAAATCAAAGCATTAATAACTTAAATTAAGCCAGAAAGATATTCAGATCTATATAAAAACTAGATGCCAGAAAAAATACAGAAGCCCCCTCTTTCTGACACAAGGAAGAATTCTTACTTTCAGAAAAAATCTTTTCAATAATTCTTCTCTTCTAAACCTACCTTGTTTTAGGTATTTTTGTGCCAAATCTAGAGACACAATCCTATACACACTCCACCACGTCTCTCAAACATGTAGCATTCAAGTGTTAATACTAACTTAACCCAACCTTGTAAAGACTCACATTTTTCATTCTGTTTATAATTCTGCAAGGTAACTTCAGTTCCCCAAAGCAAATATCTCAGAGATACATAAATCACCCCTTAACAAACAAATACACTATCATGTACATACAGCTTACTATTGCCTCCAAAGCATTTCCCAGGATGCCTCTGACCTCTGCTGCTTTATCCTGTAAGAGGTCCATAAGAGGCATAAATATTCCACAAGAAACCAGAAGAGTGTTAAAAACCCTTCAACAGCTACCATGAAGTAAGAATAAAACAAGCAAAAGATCAGCTGTCAAAATGGGAGAAGACACAATGAGCCAGGCTTTTCATATCAGTCGTGAATTTTCTATCAGTATGATACCGCATGAAGTTTACAAAGGTAACCCAAATGTTATAAAACAAGTTTCAAGCCGACATGACCTAAATGAATGTTTAAATTTCAGCTGACTGCAATACAATGTCATACATTCCTCCAGCATGTGAAGGTTAGTAACTTCCTCAGGTGAACAATCCTAGTATCCTTGGTTGTGGTGGGAGATGCAGGAGATAAGTGATGCAAGTACTCTACCTCTTCATCTCACCATTGAGGGTCACAGTGTATTTGGAAATATTCTTTGAGGGCTACAAATAAAGCCTGTAATAGCCACAGTCACTGATGCGCTTATAGCCCAGAATGACAACCGTATTCTGGGCTGCATCAAAAGAAGCGTGACCAGCAGGTTGAAGGAGGTGATCCTGCCCCTCTACTCTACTCTCACGAGACCTCACTTGGAGCACTGTGTGCAGTTCTGGTGTCCTCAACATAAAAAGAACATGGAACTGTTGAAACAAGTCCAGAGGAGGTCCACGAGGATGATCAGGGGACTGGATCACCTCCCGTAAGAAGACAGGCTGAGAGAGTTGGGGCTGTTCAGCCTGGGGAAGAGAAGGCTGCATGGAGACCTCATAGCAGCCTTCCAGTATGTGAAGGGGGCCTACAGGGTTGCTGGAGAGGGACTATTCATTAGGGACTGTAGTGATAGGACAAGGGGTGACAGATTGAAACTTCAGCAGCAGAGGTTTAGATTGGATATAAGGAAGAAATTCTTTACTGTTAGGGTGGTGAGGAATGCTGGAATGGGTTGCCCAGGGAGGTAGTGAATGCTCCATCCCTGGCAGTGTTCAAGGCCAGGTTGGATGAAGCCTCTGGTGAGATCGTTTAGTGTGACGTGTCCCTGCCCATGACAGGGGTGTTGGAACTAGATGATCTTAAGGTCCTTTCCAACCCTAACTATTCTATGATTCTATGATTCTATGCACTCATACTCCGTCTTCCTACTTTTCAGGAAAAGAAGCACATGGAACTCAATATATTATTGAAATAAAAGAGGGATTTCAGATACAGTCTGATCACCCTGCACCCTGAACAGCTACAGGCATAAGGAATGAAACTAACTACAGTGCTAACAAATCAAGAGCTACCTCATGCCTTACTGTTGACAAATGTAAATGAAACACCTTGGCAGAACAAAACGTGCATATCCGAACAAGTGGAACTGAATAGCCTGGGACCCTGGGACAATCCTCATACTACATATCTTCAGGCAAGAAGTGTAAGCCATTTTTAAAAAGTAAATTAAAATGCTCACTACAGGTAATATAAGATTACAGGATAACACTAAGAAAATTATGATAAGGTTAAACAGCTGGTATAACTTACTCAGAATTTATATTTGGAGTTGGTTACTGCATTTTAAAGTGATGTTCCAGCACCAGAAAATAAAGAAACTATTCCTGACATTAAAAAATACTGCTGGAAGGTCAAGCATAAAAAATTTATACCACACAGTGTTGGTGGAAAAATGAAAAGGTGGAAATACATTACATTCAGAAAGCAAATGAAGACATGAGGAAAAAATAATGGCTAGTATTTTGTTCTGAACACATCTGTTTCAACTAAATCTCAGTCTAAAACTTCATCAGCACTGAACATGTGCAAAATTCCACTGAAAACAACAGTCAATATTTTCAAGTGTTTGTTAGATCAGGGCCTTACCTCCCAGGGAGAATGGTTTGCTCAGCAGTCTAATTGCTTACTGCTGGGGAAGATATTACTTCTTTCCTTTGCTGCAGCCACCATAGCCTCTTTTATACCAGTAAGCTTCTGCAAACCTTCTATCACAAGTATTTTGTACTATCCAGCACACAAATGCCATCACCTCATTCTGGTTTTTTTTCAAAGATTGATGTATCTTCCTAAATATATTGCCTATCATTTTGAAATTAGGTGCAACATTTTTTGGTTGACAAACATGCATGTTGACAAATACTACGTTGATGATATAAAATAGTCAATCTGACACTTAGCATAAATCAGCATCATCCTGTTTAAGTCAGTAGATCTAAGGCAAGATAACCAGCTGGAAGTCTTGTTTATATGCAGATTATGAGAAAAGAACACAATTTCAATTCTTCCCTTTCCCTTCTCCCTCCCCAGTTTGGACTTAAGTTTGGACAAGAGAAAACTGTAGTTTTACCAGAAGCTTACTGAACACATTTTTTTCTCTGAAATATATATTTTAATAAAGCTATGTTAAAATAAACACACTGTAGCATCTTAGAAAAGTTATAGCAGTAGAACAGCTGCCAGATTTTAACTGTATGACCCAGGCAAAACCTTAAGATGCTTTTCTGTACAGTGTGCCTTGGAGATTTCATAAATTTCTGAATTATTACATTCTTCTTGTGTTTTTCCTGTCTCCCTTGTGCCAGCACTGGCATGTACATTAGGAAAAACAGAAACCCCCACAAAAGACTGCAGTCCTAAAGGATGAAAACTCCATGGTTGTAGGGAACTACGGCATGCAAGTAGATTCCAGATAAGTATCATATTCAGAACCCAGAAACAAGAGGGAAAGCTTCTCAATGCCCATTTATTTTTGCTCTAAAATATGGGAAGCTGCTGCCACAGAAGTTTCTCAGTTCATCCATCAGCAAACAAGGCACCACACGATGCAGGGGGTTCTGTGTGTGTAGAAATTTAGCTCTTATTGCTCGGGCGCATCAATCAAGAACTCACTTCTGAGGGAAAAAATGCTTCATGATTAAAGCACTGGATGGGGACCTTGGAGATTTGAACTTAGTTCTTGCCTCTCACAGACCCTTAAGCATGTCCTTAGGCAAAATGCTACCCTACCTTTTAAATGGAAACAATATTTCCCAGTCTCTTGCCCCCAGTCTTCCTTTCTGAAGTAAACTGTTAAGGACAGAGAGAGCTCACACCAGTGCTTGGCATGAACATTTCCTGGTCTAGCTTGGGGCACCAGCTCAGGAGCAGCACAGAAATAAGCCATCTGAACACATAGTGCTGCTGTAACATCTATCACAGCATCTTCAATCTACCAAAAAGAAAACCCTGGAGCAGAAGTTTAAGTTATCCAGTTCTGGGAAATCACACAATCACATGATGTACATACACAGTTTTGTTTCCTAATCATGAGTCCTCTTGCTAAGTAACTCCTTCTTATAAAAATTCCTCAGTTATAGGAAGACGAGTCAAGAAGGTGGACTGATTACCAAGAGACTCTCTGTCTCTAAGCATGCAGAGAGCTGAGCTTAACTGAATATGAATTACCTTATCCATGTAGTGGACTCGTTAGTCATGCTCACTAAAGATGATTTTCATAATGCAATGAAAATTGAAAACAGCATAAATAGACAGAACACTATAATAGTTGCACTATTAACCTGATTCAACGAAAATGTTACTTTGGATCTGACATCCTATGTCAATTGCTCAAAAGCAGCAACTATTTATCACTGTAAGAAATAGCATCTCTGCTGCAACTTCAAATTCCTGAAGACTGCCCTGGAAAATTCTGTTTAGTTCTACACTGAAAATGGGGATTTGCAGAAAAGATTAAGTATTAAATGAAATACACACATAGTAAGTTATCAGGATCTTCACAATCTATACAGAATGTATGAAATGCAAGGACACAGCAAATTGACATGTTTATCCAGGAAGACTCCTGCTACATCCACCACACATTCAATTCACTTAATGGACAAAAACACCATCCTAAGAACAGAATATAATAAAATTAATCCCGACCTCAACCTCTCCTCCTGTTCCCTAACTGCTCCTGTTTTTTCTTGTTTTATCATCTAATTATATGATCTCATTTACTTTACTGCAATTTGGAAAGAAATTTTAAGCCTCTTAGTACTCTTTCATTCAGCTTGTCTTTAAAACTTCAGAAAGAGCTATGTAAAAATGAAATGTCTTGCTCTAAAATTGCATTGTCACAGATCTTATATAAAACTAGCTAAGTATACTATATTTCAAGACTTAAATAAGAATACAATTTCACTTTTAAGGACAGAATATATATATTGGTAATTTAATATCTTATACCTATATGGATGTGTGTTCCATATGGGTAGAATATTTTCCAATATTCAATCTATTTTGTCAGTATATAACAGATTTTTCAGTGTACGTTCCTGATCTTTCCATTAGCCTGTCTGAATTCACAAATAAAAATCAAAAGTCAAAGCTGGAACTCTATTCAAACATTGTCAACAAGCTTTGGGGTCATTTAATGAAATGGATACCTAGAACTAAAGCACATTATTTCCCATTTAGAGTAAAAGCATTACTCTAATGGTAAGAGTAGAAGATTCATCAGCTTTCCACTAGGAAACATTTAATAACCCATCTATAGGCTGTGTTATAAAATTACACTATCATCACTGTAAATGCACTGGGAAAAAAACGAGAGAAGAAAAATGGCTGAAGGAAGCTGTTAGATTACAGTGTTATTTTTATTATTTTTTCTGTTTGTATTACATGAAGTCAAATGTTTTGTCAAAATAAACAGTATAACCAAAATAAATGCTCTGTAATTTTCACATTTTAGTTCTGAACATGAAAAACCTTTGAAATCCTACAAAGCTCTACGAAATAAAATTTCAGGTCTCCATATACCTCTGGTTTGTTCCAATTCATGGTATTTGAACAGTACTTAGCTGTGTTTTTATTGCAAAAACTCAAAATAATTTTTGGCAATTATCCATACTAAAGGTTTGCAAGATGCTGATCTGAGTAACAAGGCATCTTTTTGCAGGGCTGCTGTTAGGCTGGTTTTGAGTTGGTTTTGGGGTGTTTTTTTTGGCAAATGTCATATAACATCTAGCTTTTTCAATATTAGTAATAGATTGCTTCATTTTCCCTTTAGTACAGTTTAGGGACTAGAAATTAAACATTTATCTCATAAGAGTCCTAAAACCTAACAAAAAGCCTCTTTCAGAACCCCAAGGTCACACAAGAGTGACATAGAGATCTTAAGTAGAAGTGAACTCACTGAAACTGTTTATGGCCCAATGTCTCAATATTAAAGCTGAGAAAGTGTTTTAGAATAATTTTAAATCCCAAATTCATATTTTAGGCTAAAAATATCCTTTTGAAAGAAGAACTGGGGGGGGGGGGGACGACTGGTGGAAGAAAGAGGGAACATTGGTGACCAAATAATGACTGCCGCTGCTCAAAATGCGAAAGCTGTCTTTTCAGAGTTTCTTATTTAATTGACTAAGTTTGAAATATTCTTTCCCATCTCAAAACATTGAGCTGTAGCTTTTCTCTCCATTCACTAATGAATCTTATAAATTAAGAATGACCACGATTGCCAATTCCCTTCCCTCTTTCTCCTTCACTCCAAATCCTTGTCATCTGCGTACATACGTGCATGATCACAAACCCACCTACCCCTCCAGCTTTACTTTAAAAAACTTTCAAAAATGATGGAGACAGTGTCTGAGACTTTATTTTGGAAAAGTCATTGAAGTCAAGAAAATGCTGAAGTCTTTCTGCAGAGATACTGGAGAAAAAAAAATTTAAAAAAAAATCATACAAAACCAAAGTTTTCAAAGCTCACATTTTTTGGAGAAAGCCTATCAAAAATTCTAACTACAGTACTTCAGAAAATTCCTAGTAGTGTAATAACTTTAGTCAGAAGTTCAAAATAGGTTTGGCAACAAAATCATAGAATCATAGAATAGTTAGGGTTGGAAAGGACCTTAAGATCATCTAGTTCCAACCCCCCTGCCATAGGCACAGACACCTCACACTAAACCATATCATCCAAGGCTTCATCCAACCTGGCCTTGAACAATGCCAGGATGAAGCATTCACAACCTCCCTGGGTAACCCATTCCAGTACCTCACCACCCTAACAGGAAAGAATTTCTTCCTTATATCCAATCTAAACCTCTGCTGTTTAAGTTTCAACCCGTTACCCCTTGTCCTATCACTACAGTCCCTAATGAATAGTCCCACATGCCTTATAAAGAGCAGACCAGGAAGTTTAACTACCCCTCTTTGCTTCCACATACTGTCTGCCTCAACTCTTGCCCTAAATACCAGTAACCCAACCCCACTTCCCTATAGCTGGAATAATTTTACATCTCTAATATATCACACACACATAAAAATCATAGAGATGAAAATAATTTCATATTAATGAGAAATTAGTTCTGAAACAACATAAAAGCTAAAGTTTCAAAACCTGGATGATAAAGGATTTCACAGTAACAACTATGATAACCTGCATTTACTGTGTTGCTTTAAGTATAGGCTGCAAATGTATTAATGAGGATCACCTAAACAGACAGAAGAGGGCAAAACACCCTTGTTTTCCTTCTACCTTCCCAGCCCTTCACTATATTGTTTTAGTTACAATATGCAGCCCAAAATTGCCAAGTCCAGAGCCCAATACATTACTTAATATGGCTAAAAAATAACGCAAATGAAATAAATAAATGAATCACATTCACCAAGTTGAAAGAGAAAAGTCTCAGAAAGATACAAGTCAAATTTTCCAATCAACGACTAATCGGTTCCAAGACAGAGAACTCACCTAACTAAAGCACTAAGATATCATTTTGGGGATGAGCACTTGCTTGGGTAGTAAAAAAAATACCTGACACACACAGAACTGGGAAAATGTGTGAATATTTGTAATATCCTGACAGGCTGCATCTACCCCAGTAGATCACAATAAACTGTACCTACAATGTTACTCTGCAGTGAGGAACACAAAGATTTATTTTTCTCTTCATAACATGTGCATGTTCTACAAATTCTGGGCTTATCTGTTACCTACAATTAAGTCTTAAAAAAAACCTAGATTGAGACAAACCGGTGCAGAGAAGGGTAATTCTAAGCTCCCACAAGTGCATTCCTGAGCTTCAGATTTGCTAATGCTCCCCGTCTCCTTCCCCTCCCAAGGTGTAGCCTATCTTTCCAAAATATGCAAGGTCCACAAGGGTACTATTTCCTGATCCAATGTGAAAATTACCTCATCCTTCTGTGCATAGCTGTAATATTGCTGTCAAACCCCAGCAATTTCATAATCTCAACAAGAGACAGAAGCGTCTGGTAGGCTTGCCAAATGGCCCTGACACTCACAACTCTGATGAGCACTAATTCAATATTAATTCAACTAGTTCCATTCTACAGGAAAAGTCAAATTTTTATTGTAAAGAATGTAAGCTGGAAATGCGGAGGAGCTCCCTTCTACCCCTCAGCCACCATCCAGCAAACAACAACAATGCAGGGATATGTTAGCTCAAAGAGTTACATGTCTCATAGCTGGAGCATTTAACAAAGGTGATTTAGGAACTGAATATGAGAAAATAAATATGAGAAATTTAGCCATTTGAGACACCTTAGCATCAAAGACACAGCACATTATCCTTCGCATTGGCTCAGGGTGAGGAGGGTGAAGGGGAGGTGAGAATTATACACTTGTTAAGCATATAAAGGTCAAATAAAAATTTGGGGTTTAAGACTGCCGTCATATCTGACCTTCGCTGCTCATAAGGCTTCAAGAAAGAACATTTTCTATAGAATATTGATAAAGAAGGCCTTAGAAAAAGCTTAGCGAAAACTCAGTAACATAAGACCAACTATTAAGTATAAATCCAGTAACAAGAGTGCTGCTTTTAACAAGTGTGCTGCTTTTACTCAGAAGACCTGCAGGATGCCTGTGATAGTCCTCTATTCTGCAATACAAGCAACAGCTGCAGCTCAGGTAAACACACAGCATCTCACATGTTGATCCATCCACAGCTGGGGGAGTACATTCAGGGCCTGTTGGCCTAACTAATCACGTGCTACCAGGACACCACACTGAATTGGGTGTTACAAGAACTACATGTCAAGCACTGTTCAAAGAGAGTAACTGAAGTTAGCTTGATGACACCTATAAAAGTTATGATTAGCCTTCTATTTTTTCTGGTAAACAGAGCCCAAATGGCATTTAAATCTGCTCTAGTTTTAAATCCTTGTCCTGAGAAGTCAGAATTTCAGTGCATACAAAGAATCTCTAGAGATACTCTGGTTACAAATCATGTGCTCATCAGCCTGCATGCACACCAGGGTACAGTTAGCAGCTGCCTAGGAAGATGCTTAATGAAGATGACAGCAGTTATCTCAATCGTATGTAGGTATTCAACGATTTTTGTACACAAGAACTCTGTACCTCACTGGAGAAAAATAAAACGGAGGGGTGTGAATGGAGAAAAATGCAGAGTTACAATACCCCTAATTAACAAACAGAGTGAATAAAAACACAAACCCTCGGAATGACATAGGTGTACAGCAAATCCTTACATATAAGCACATTGCACCAGGGAAGTCAGTCACACAACAGGGAAGCCCAGTGGTTGAGTCCGGCAACTTTTGCAGAGAGCTTTGATTATCATTATCTGTGTCAGCATGTCAAAGGAAAAAACTTTCTATTTTCCAACCAACTTTTTGAGATTAGCCTTTTTTCTTAAGTGTTCCACTAATTGTTTTTTTCTTCACTTGCATCAGCAGGAGACCCAATTATAGCTCTATCTCCAATTTGCAATAACCTCCTTTTTAAATAGCTTAAGTCACCTTTTCACCTTTTATTATAGAGATAGCATAAAGGTCTGATAGAGAATTAGTATAAATCCTAAATTACATTATTCAGAAATAGGATTTTATAATTGTTGGTCACTTTCCTTCATTTAATTTAAATCCCATTTACATCCTAAATAACCTAGAAGAAACTATTTCACAGTCATTGTTTTCTGTATGTAGTTCTAGGTTTTTACGTATATACTACCTCATATTTCTACAAATTAATATGGGTTTTTTTCTTTTTTTTTTTTTTTACCTTCAGAAGTCCCTGTCACTCACTGAAAATCCTACTTTTTCTATTGTAATAAATAAATAGGCCATCTATCCTCAGGCACGCAGACTGTTAACCTTGAAAACTGCTATAGGAAGTTGACTGGTATGCATTAGATGCAAAGAGAGGCACAAACTGGGGCAGTATTTAGTTGGAATAAACTCCCAAGATGCTATTAGTTGTGATTTCAAAAAGACAGCTCTCATTTCCACCTGGCAAACGCAATTATGCAATAGAAGTGTAGTTCAACAAAATAAACAACAGCTCACATCAGAAATGTACAGTGATGTGCACTATCCACTTTAAGTGTATTTGAGAAACAATGACAATACATCAAGAAAAATGCACATTCAATTCCGGGAACCTAAATCACCAGAAAACCAAGCAGTCTTCACTTTTAAAACAATTTTATAATCAGTTAAGAGCTTATGCAAGTTGAATCTGTGAGAAACCTGTTAGCAATAATTAATATTTATTATTGAAAAGGACGTTTGTAAGCTTTGAAGAAACCTGAGTCTTTCTGAACTCAGCACAAATTCTTTCAACTCACGATTAAAAAAAAAAAAATCCAAAGAGGAAAGGAAGGTTAAAAGGGATAGGACTGAAATCTTTAAGATGCCAGAAGAATTGGCAGGATAGTGCTGCTCTTGCTTTTCTGAGGGTAAATGCTTTGAAATAATGGTAAATACTATAAAGGTGACTAGTGAGGTTGGTGCTCCTCCACTGCAGTAAACAAGTTTAAACCTGCAGATAATTTGGCTCTAAAATGGAAAACTCATTTCTAAAAGCAGTGCCTTTTTCTAAACTAGCGACGAAAAGCAGCATGTCATTTCACAGCTAGGATTTAGATTTTCTTATAGAAGGCAGAAGCAGTCCTAATGCTTCCCCTTTCCACCTTAGAGACCTTGAATCTGACTGAATAGTCTTGACTTTTCCGCTAGCAAGTCGAAGTGCAAGATCCATGGACCAGCCAGAGCCTGTTCATAGAACAAAAACTGTCCTCCCAAGCTCTGTATTCCTATCTCTGACAGGCTGGGGCCCTTTCTGCAATTCAGCAGAGTGCTTCATGCAGCACTTTCTGCTGGCTCCTCTTCCCTAAGGCCATTAGACAGCTAACTCTGTCTCTACCTGGTGCAGATCTTGGTGGCATCTTTAGAACAGGAGGGCATGGTTGCCACAGCTTTCTTCATGTTACACTTTGATTCTGCTATGCTTTCACATCCTTAGGAGGGAAGCACGGAAAATCAAAGCACCTTCAAATAGGTTCATGGGTATACAACCAGGGAGAGAAAGGTAACAGGAAGAAGGAAAAAAAAAATTAAAAAGTCTTAAAACCTAGTTTCTTGTGTTTATCTTGACCTACCAGGAATCACAACTTAATTTCAGCTAAAAGAGTAGCAATGAATAAGAATTTTAATGCATTTCAGAAGAGGAAAGCTAATATTTTCAACTGAAAAAAAAGCCCCAAAAAGCTAAAATCCACAGAAATGTGCATACCATCCAAGCCAAGGATCCAAGAGCTCACATGTCCTTCATAGCTTCAACTGAAAAGAAATGAAGCATCTGTCCTGCCACACATTCTGTTGCAGCCTTGCATTCAAAATACACAGTGACAGATCTGTAAAAGGGAAAGTAATCCTTCAGACTCTACCATCAAAGAACCTTGTAACTGGGAGCCACACCAGACTATAACCCATATACACTGAGACTGCTCAAAAGAAAGATTAGTTTAACTAGCTTAACATTTTAATAACAACTTAAAATATTTTAAGTCTGTGAGGGAAAAAGGTGTTTTCCACAGCATCCTACTTTGGGTTTCTTCTTCTATTGCAGTCCAAACTAATGCAAGATTCACCAAAGTGAGGTCCTTAAACCGCAGATTTCCCTGATCACTTGTGCCAGCAGTTGCCAGCTTTTAATACAGCTCAGGTTCAGGGAAACAAATGTTTCAGGTTCCCTGCTGGCTCAGGCAAGTACCAGAACACTGGGAACAACCTGTTCATTTTCCTCAGGGGCAGCCAAATACAGAAGGAGCTTTTTAGTCAACTGCTGCATAGCACATGTTTTCCTCTTTGAAGACTTTATACCTTATGTAAAGGTAAGGTAAGTATTACTGGAAATACACTATCAGAAATGTATATACAGGGAATTGCCTGTACTGGCTATGGGATATGAAAGCACTAAACTAGACCTGAGAGCAGGGTACATTGGAATCAGTTTCTATGTGTGATCAAGATAGAGACTATATTCCAACCTGAAAAAAAAGTATCATTTTCACAGCTTCTGTCAGCATAATTAAAAAGTAACACCAGACAGTGACATGAAGATAGAAAGGGTCAGCATGCAGAAAGCAACACAAGTGGCAGCAGCATGACAGGGTCTATCCTCCCCTTCAGTACGCACAGCAGAGACGGAAAAAACCAGCTTCTGGGCTGCAGTGCCACGCTGATTGACTGACACTGCCCACACGAGTGGAGCTGCAATAGACATTATAAACAAGACAAAAATCCTGGCTTGCTTCATCCCCTCAGATGTCCTTGACGAACAATGGCTTCACAGGCGTGGCCCTCCTGCCACGGCTGTGACTCACTCGTATTAACACCTGAGCTGATTTAGGACCACAGTTATTATCAACAGGAAGACTTTTGTTGTCAGGTTTCCATTCCAGCTTCAGGTACGGACAGAAAAGGTTTTACCACCTTTGGAGAGTCACCTCAGCCCTGCGGATGAGCTGAGGAAGGGAAGGTGCACCTGACGCAGGGCCTGCAGCAGGGCAACGCCACTCACTGAGGCAGCAGCTCCCTGGGGAAAGGCGAGGGCTGCTGACCCACCCACCACAGGTAAAAGCCTCTGGGCTGCCTGGCGTTGGGAAAGCTCCGCACTTCCACAGCTGCTTAGGCAGACACACAGCACATGGTATTGCAACTTGTCATCAGGAGGGTGGGTGGGTGGCGTGGGGTGGGATAAGAGCTCAGCTTTCTCGCTGCAGGGAAACATGAAAAAGGGATTCCAGACTGACCAAAACAAGGTTCTTTATACAAAAAGCATCAGGTTTTGGATTGCTGGTGCATCCGCTGTAGCTATAGCACAAAGCGGAGTTTAGCTGGGGCTGTGTAGCAGCCTGGCGCCCCCATAGGGGGTGTGTGGGCCTTGCCATGCCCTCAGCACCTCTACTCAGGCTCTGCTGTCCAGTCCCAGCTGCCACAGCTATAGCAAAGCTTCCTCCAGAAGAGCACAGAGCTGGAGCAGGAGCATTGCAAACTACCCAGGTACCATCCACAGGAGTGTGCGAATCACCCCAGTGCATCCTCTGCTTTTATTATGTTTACAAACTGCAGTATTTTGCAAAGGAACTGTAAAATTTGACATAGGTTGCATTTTATTTTGGCCAAATTTGTTACATGTCGACAAATATCTTCATCATCTCTTAACCTGTAATATTTCACTGGCATAACAATGAGTTTCTAGTTAGAGAGACAGGCTCTAACTACACATCCTCCTCTCTTCAGAATGCTAGTCAAATAATAACCTAGTAATAAGACATTTGGTTACTTACAGGAAGCACATCTTAAACAGCACATGTACATAAAATAGCACAGTGCTGGTATCCAGTGAAGACTCCCTCTTCATCCAAAAGCCTGCACTTATAGAGAAGACACACACATGACAATTGCTGCAGTATTGCGTAGGGGTAGCAGCCAAATCCTAATGGCACCTTGTTCACAACAGCTGTGGCACAAGTACTTCCTCTAACTTTGACAACAAAGGCTCAACCAGCTGAAGCAAATAAACTTGGCCATTAGATAATCATAAACTAATGGTCACTTTCATAAAGTAGTGATAGCATTATGGTATATGTAATAAATAGATTGAATGAGGCAGAAGTCTGTTGAGTCTAAGCAAAGTACTAACTTTGTTATTGACAGGTATATATGACCTGCAGAACAGGTAAATTTATGGTGTTTTAACATGTGATTAACTTTTGTCTTATATGAAAAGAAGTTTTTTGTCCAAGAAATTTCATCTGTGAATTTTCCACAGAACTGCTTCAGAACCGAGGTGTCTGTGTTGTGTTATATTTCCAAAGCTCCTTACACTGCTCCTGTAATTTCAGCTTCCCCTCAGGGATGCATTTTCTCAGCTCTCTCTGGGATATTTTGGGTTGCATAGTGCTCCTGTTTTTCCACTTGAGAAACTTGGAAAGAAATGTTTGAATAAACATAGGGTTTATGGTGCACCATGAGTAGCACCCCAGGATATACTGTGTGATGGCTTTAATGCATGTGGCTAAGTGCTCAAGAACTGAATGGAGGTGCATTGCTATCCCTGCATCACATAACACTTGCATGTGCACAGAAGAGATGTTGCAGAAAGAGGGACTGGGTACCTGCAGCTACCAGCAAGCTGGGTTCTTTACTCTTCCTGAGTCCATGACATATTTATCAGCCTTCAAATCACTATCCCAGGATACCTGTGTCTTAATTTAAAGAGCCAGCACATCAGAAATGCCAGCAGGCAATGGCTACAGAACACTGCCAAACACACACTTGCATGATGTCTAAACAAAAAACCTAGGCCCATAAGGTGAAATCCTAACCATGATGCTGTCATTCTTTATCTGAGATTTAGCAGGTGTGCAGTGTGCAGTCCCCTGGTTTGTTGGGGTTTTTTTAACAGGTGGAAAATGTCATCTTGTCATGAGAGATTTGATGTAAAACACCCTAATGCTCTATTGCAGGGGTGTATATATCTTGACGTTCACCATCTTACAGAGAGATAGAATAGCTTTTTCTACTCTCTGAGCCATAAATTAGTTTGTCAGTTACTAGAAAATATATTTCAGTGTTGCACCCCGCAAACATATAAAAATATTAAACGCTTTGTATTCATAATACGGTCATAAGTCATTCATGGCAATTAAACTTGCATTACAATTAAATCTCTTCTGACCGTAATAATGTTCCAATTATGCCATTTTTATTACTGCACAATGAAAATTCCTAATAAATGTATACCCTGCAAAAAAAAAATGTAATGAGGTATACTCACTTTTTTAAAGTGCTTTTAAAAAGTTGTCCTTTGAAAATATAAACTGGTATAAAAATATGTGATATAACGATTTCGTACCAGAAAAATGTTTATTTTTCTTTGTTTATCTTTCTCAACCAATATGCCACCTTTTTCCAATTACATTCCAGTAGTAGATATTTTATCTAACTTGCATTTTGAGCTTTCGCAGGAATTTTTTAGCTGTCATTTCCCAGTTGAGAGAATCAATGAAATTATAGTATTATCAGAGAAGTATACCTGAATTCATACCCTCAGCTGGCCATACTACTTTGCAAATTATTATTTAACATTCTGGGTTTTTTGCATTATGAATCTGCTTTCTTCCCTTAATATATTGTTATGTTGCCTACACTAGCAAAAAGCAGGCTGTGTGTGAAAAACAACAAGATTTTGAGACCAAAACTCCTTTACAAGGGATGGAAAAATACCTAATTCATTGGACCTAACACCAAGCCTTTCTTTGCAACAGTTCTTGTGCTATGTAGAACTTTCTAGTGAACTCCCATTTGAGAAAGAAGCAAAAGTTACTCTTTTGAGGATGTAAAAATATTTTTTTTTTTTTGTACTGGAGTTCCAATGCATTTTATCCTCACATTCTGGAAAGATGAATTCAAACTAAAATAAGCAGAGACAAGGAATACTGGAATGATGGAGGAGCTATTGTAGAAAATAAAACCTTTGGCATGCTTAGTCTTAGCAAATCACAGGCTGAGTCTTATTCATAGAAGGCAGTCATACCTGGTGGAAAACTAAAACCAAACCCTCCAAATAGCATACCTTAAAGTGGAGCTGGAGTCAGTTCTGAAAGGAGCCAAGATGTTGTGGATGCTAGTTATTGTCAGCACATAAATTTATTGCCGCACAAGGCTTCTTGTATTTCAGTGTTTGTCCCTTGCTATGATAATGGATGGTTGAGTGATGGAGTGATCATGGTGGGTAACAGAGGGGACCAAGCCACAGTTTCAAGGTGAACTACCTCTGCAGGACAACAGCCATATAATGTCTTTCCACTCAGGTGTAGGCTTTTAACAATATTCTCTTATTTCCCTACATTACATTAATTACCCAGGCTTGCCTTGCAGGGAGCATTAGTTAGTCATTAAAGCACAGTGGTAGGAATCATAAGGTTGGACTTTCTTAACTCTTTCAAAGTTTTTTTGTGGTTTTTTTCCTACTTTTATGCTGCACCACTGGAATCAGTATTTTGCTGTTTCTCGCAAGGGAACTAACAGACGGATTAGTGAAATAACTTTCTGAAAATTCTCCAATCTCCATCTGTAGATGTCTGAAAGTATTTAAGATCTGGTCTTTAAAGTTCACCAGGTTGATAAAGGATGTCTAGAGAAGTGCTATAGAAATTCAAAGTATTATCTCAGTTATTAAGTGTACATGTTTCCTCGCATACAAGTCAAGCTAAATAATTTTTTTTCTGTATGCTAATAGGCTTTTGCAAATTGATTAATGAAGGAATTGGGCATACCAAGAGAATTACTTTGCATGATGCCTGAAGGATTAGTAGTTTTTAAACTTGATTTGCTTGAAATATTGAAAGTAGGTAGAAAATGTCAGATTGTGTGTCTGAGTATTTATACTGTACAAAACAAATAAGTAGAAAAAGAGCCCTTTTTTGTTGTACAGAAAGAAGAAGAGTCACCAGAGAGCTTTTCAGTATTCCATGTTATTCTTGTTGCTAAGGAAACTTTCCTTCATCTGTGTTCAGTAAGGCATTCTCAATAATTTCTCAACTGAAGGATGGCATTACAGATCAGTGTCAGAAAAATCAGGTGACAATTAACCAGAAAACTAGTCAATGACAAGTTTTAACAAGAGAGTTCCTGATTTCTTTTATAAAGCCTTTTATAAAGATGATTTGTAGCAGGGAGCAGTCTGTAGGAACTATAGGAAGTCTGTATGATTATTCTCATCCTGCCAGCATTTCCCTCAAGAAGCAAAATAGAAAGAAACAAGAATAAAATTAAGCATTTGGCATGTATTTTCCTGGCACTATTGCGTTTGCTTACATCCTGTACACTCTCAATTGTACATTCTAAAAGAAAAAAATCTCCCTCCCATAAAGACTAATACATGTTCTTTACTATCATCTCCCCTTAAGAGATCTTGAAGAAAACAAGAAATAAAGAGATCATAAGAATCTGTGTAATCTGTAGTATATTTCACTAGCTGTGCATGTGTTCATTTTCAATACATTACACATGCATCATACTGGCTTTCAATGCCATTGCTCGCAAAACAAGGCACCACTTATCATGAGAAAAAAAAAAACAGAATTGTCTCTTGCAGAAATAATAGGCAAGAGGATGCTAACTTATGTTGTAAGATTTCTTAGTTTTCCAGCAAAGGTTTACCAGCTAGCTTTATTATGCTCTTTAGTACAGATCAAATACTTTAAAAATACTACATTTCTTGGGAGAGTTTGGAATCATGATTCTGCCACATTTCTTGTCACAGTGAGGAAGGGGGGCTTTGGTGCATCTCTCTTCCCACATGCAAAAGGTCTGCTGCTCTGGCATTGTCTAGCTGACCTCCTTTCTCTCACAGCACTTCACCACAGATGCATCAAGGAAGAGTGCAAGAAATGGGGCTCATAGAGCATGACCCTGCTTTGACATACTTTCCAGAGAAGGCAGCTTCCAGCAATCACTAGTTAGAGAGGATTAAACCTATTGCTTTACTCTGTCCATTTCGTCTAATAGTCACTAATGACCTTACGCTCTGTGCTTTTGTCTAATTGCTTCTTAAAGCCATTTGCACTTTTGCCTAGTGTTAAAATATGCATATTATTGGTCCCAGTAGTGCTGCTTTCATGGAAAATGTGATACCGAAGATAGTAGACCAAATTTTCATTTGATGTATGTTTATGTATAGTAAAAATGAGAAAAAGGAACCAGTATGAGACCCTTTCTTTCTCCTGAAGGGAAGGAGTGGCTGCTTTGTACTATGCCAATTGTAATATTCACTTTAAAAATGCTATGCCTCCTGAAAAGGAAATGAACCTTGTATGCATTATTGTCCTGTTCTTACTCCATAGCATGGCTCTGCTCTATGAGTAATTATGGTCACATATACACCATCTTTTGTAGAAAATCAGTATATTTTCAGAACAAGGTTTTGTTTTCCTCTGTGAAGACACTTGTTTTGGTCTACAATTCCCACCTGTTCCACAGTGGAGACAACTGCAAGTTTCAGCAAAGATACAGCTCACTTTAATCATGCTGTGTAACCCAACAACCCTGTTTGTCCTAGGAGATATACAACTCTAACGCATGCAGTATGGGTCTTTTATCCTCAGATCTGGATGCAGACTCACCTGATGCAACTTAGGAAAAGGGCATCCCATCTAGTGGCAGACTTCCTGAAGAGATTTTTCTCCCTTTATGTAAGAATTTCAGTTATTTTCCTGATTTGAACTCCTTTGTTTCCCAGAATCACAAGGTTTTCTATTGTACATTGTAGAGCTACAGAGAACAGCTTCTTTGTTTCATTACATAATGTTGGTGGTGAATCTGAAGGAATGGAAAACACCAAAGCATTGTGGTGTGTCTAGAATATGAAAGACACATTCTGTTGCTTCTTTGATGTCTCATGTAAGAAAATTAAAAGAATACAAATGCAATATCATTAAAATACATTACTAATCCAACCAGAATGGAGGGGCTTATGCATTACCAATTCTTGCTCAATTCTGCTTCAAATTATGATTTGTAATCTGTTGAGGAAATTGTAATGAATAATGGCTTTCAATATGACAATGAATTTTAAACTTTCTTGAGTGAAAAACGGATGACAATTTTTTACCACCATTTTGAGATACCTTGAAGTGGCAGTTGCTGGTTAGAGAACAAAAAGCCAAATGACATGGTTTAGATATACAGAAAATGGAAGATAATGATGCATGAAATAAATGGAGAAGAACTGAAAAAGTACTGGAAAGGGGAAGTGCAGAAAACAGTTTGACCCACCAGTGAGCCTAGTCCTATTTCTATGGAAATGAGCTCATTACTGCTAATTTTTTTTTAAGCTCCTAGTTGATTCGTGAAGTGCTTTTTGAATTCTGATAAGGACTTCATGAATCACTGAAAAAAAAATTGAACAAAATATCCAGAGTCAAATGATTACCAACTCTCATAGATTAATCAGCTGTCTGAGTACTTTATATAACAGAGCATGCACTAGGAGAGCCAGCTTTTTCCCCTGGTATCATAAGTCTGTAATGTTTCATTCCGTAAAGAAAAGGGATAATGCTTCTGAAATCTAATTCTGGATGGTTACTTCATCCAAAAGCCTATATTAAATAGGAAAGACATCTTTGATTTTTTTCCCCTGCTGCTTCCATATTTGATCTGTTTTAAAAATCAGCATCATGAGAATTGGCCATAGAATTGCTTCTCATTCCTCAGAAATAAGTGCATCTGTGGTATTCATACAAACGGTGCTTTCACATTTGTAACCTAGTCAGTATTGGCTGTAGGCACTCCTAAGCAGGCAAGGGAAATGCCTGAGGGCCAAAACACTGGTTCTTCTTAAACCTTCAGGATGCTGAAATAAAAATCAAATGAAGCAACAGATTTAAATAGTAAGCTTTGTCTCATTTATAAACCCAGCAGTTTTTAAGACTGTCTATAGACATGAACAGAGTGCATGTCTGTGACAGACAGATTTTTAACTGAAAAATGCTGACTGAATTTACATTATTCATACAGCATCTACACTGAACACCTTTTATTAATTCTCTAAATGCTTCAAAAGGAATGCCCCTGGCAAATTCAGTGACTCTCTGCTAATTTGCCTTGTACTAATTTTCAAGGTGTGCTTAGGTCACCAGCATTCTCCAACAGGTACCTTGTAACGATGCACTTGCTAGAAATTACACAAAATAAATCTAATCCAGTTGCATGTAAGTAAGTGCATTGTGTCTCTCTTCCAAAACCTTTCACATTTTAGACATGACTCTATATGACATACTTCAAAGATGACAAATAGAACAGACATAACCAGTCTTCATCAGAGTTTCACAGGTCATGGTGTCCTGCAAATGTGCATTCTTTAAACAGAGGACTCTGTGCTATTAATTTCAAACAAGGGATTAATTCACATTTGAAGTGAGAGTATTTGGGTTGTTTTTTAAAATATAGCATCTAGAGATAGATGGACATACACACCATTTTGTAGTTCTGACAGACCTTAGGTGCTTTTCATTTTAAGACCAACAGGAATTTGAGCAATAAATTTCATGATAATTTACACGAAGAATTACTCTGTTGAAAATAAGAAATAATCTGGTTTATATGACTTCACTGAATTGATACAGACTTAGACTGATATAATTTTTATAGAATGCAGAATTAATTTCAGAAGAAGGTTATAGTTATAAAGCATTATGCTATTCAGTTGATAGCATTATTAATAATGCAGAGATGGTACTTTCATTGTATATGTTCCCATACATTTGGGCAGAAATTTGTGACACCAAAGCTGCTTTGTTAAAATACTTCCAAGACTTCTTTTCACGTCTCCCATTTCTAGTCTTCTCAGGGCACCAGAAGCATAAAGAAATCAGTATCTGAAGAAAAACAAAGACAAGGGGATTGATGTGGAAAAGGAAAATACCAAAAGCTATTTCTCTCAGCTGTGAACTGTTATGACAAAGTTGTAGAGGTGACTACAACTCTGGAGTGAAAGTTTGTGTGCTCTGCTAATGAAGTGCAAACTGAAGGTCCAAAGGCACTCTGGTATTTCTGAGCGCTTACACTCCCAGTCTTTTTAATTGCATCTTAGTTTTTGACATTATTAATGCCTCAGTTAATTTCCTATTTCTTTCAAGAGAAGTCTGTGATGTAGGACGGAAGAAGAATTTATTATTTTGGCTTATGTAAAAAAAACATAATAATGAAGATTTTTTTTTCTGTTATTTAGTTCCACTTACACCTGGGAGTAATCATACTTCTTCCTGTTCAGTTCTGAATTCAAGATGATGAAACTCCCTTTCAAACTAAATTAAAAGATAATAATATCATTACAGATTAACAAGGATGAGTACTCCCACATGCTATGTACAGTAAAGACCCAGACCAAAAGGCAGTTATTCCAAATTTTAAAAGGCAGGTGAAGCAGAGGTAAATGCTAAAAACTAGAAGTATCTTGTTAGTGTTGCCAGTCAGATACAGGGGGAAAAAAAAACCTTACTTTTTCTTA
This sequence comes from Melopsittacus undulatus, assembly GCF_012275295.1. Lineage (NCBI taxonomy): Eukaryota > Metazoa > Chordata > Aves > Psittaciformes > Psittaculidae > Melopsittacus > Melopsittacus undulatus. Next base: position 93,215,881 of record NC_047557.1, on the reverse strand, counting down.
GTTTTCATTATTTATATGGGAGCTCTTACAACAGAGACAAAGAATCCAAAAACAGAAAACTTAAATCATTGGGAAGAGAGAGAGATGATCCTGGGAAGGAGACGAAGAGTTTGAGGTAGAAATACTCTAAGGAAGCTGCTGGAAGCAATAACAAGTTAGCATAAGGGAGAATGCTCAGAAGCAAAAAAAAAACCCTCAAAAAGTATTGCTGTTACATCTCAAATCAACCTGTGTTCTGTATGTTCTCTCTGATAGCTGTGGTTAGCCAAAACTACCCTCTTCCACAGCTGTACTTCCTAGTTCCAGACAGACAACCCCATTTCAAGTCAGACTTATCATGGAAGCCCACAAAGGTTTTAGATAGGTACATGAAACATTGAGTATTTTAAGTGTTCATAGTTGTATTTAGGTATATATTAAAAAAAAACCAAAATAAACAAACAAACAAAAAAAAGATTATATTGCTTCATGTTGTAAAGATAATGCACAAGGTGCAAAGTTGAGTTATAAGTTTGATTTGTAGATTGCACAAATGCTACTTGAATGACAGAGGTTACCTCTCAAAATAATTTACAGTTCCTTTCCTTACTCCAGTTCTTTAAGTTCTTCTGTCTAATTTTGTTTTAAGGGTAAGAATTATGTAATGCAGGAAATTGTGGAAAGCAAGATAGTCCAGGTCTGTTGAAAGAATTTTACCAGCACGAATCTGTTTTGTGAAATCCTACCCAGCACAATACAGTAACTGGAAGAACAAATCCACACACTTGCTACACAACTGTAGCCTCCTTTTCTCTAGAAATTTAAGTAACTGGACCTGATTTGTTTGCCTGCACTATTCAAACTGCTGTTACTTTTATTACATACTAGTTTGCCTTTTTTTTAAAAAAAACAGCCATTCAATGGGTTAGGCATCAGACTTTTACCATTTTGTGTTCAGTATTTTAAGAATACTAAATCATAAAAAGTTATATAAAAAGAAAAGGCTTTTGTTTTCTCCTAGTTAAAAAGAATCAAACCACACAGAAATATGAATGGGTCATAATTCTTTGTCTCTTTTTCTTTCCAGGCTAGACTCTGGACACAAGGCAAGCCCATATGGGAACCTGAGCTTTGGCCAAAAGAACCTCAAATGTGATTGTAACATGGGCTGAGTTTACATTCTTGTTTAGCTCCCAAAAGCTGCACTAATTTCCTTGAAGGGATAACACAGTTGCTGTAATGCAGATGTTCAAACCCACTGTTTTCTGACAGCAACAAGTATCTAGCTAAGCACACAGCACTAGGTTTTTTGCATTTAGACATGCTAGGTGACAATGACAGATGTGATGCAGAGTAAATAGCTTCCTAATACTTTTTTTGTAGGTAGGCAAGTGTTTCATCGACACTGCAAAATTACAACGCATAATCAAAAAGACATGATGCTTGGATAATGCAATATTTTGTTAGTGTGGTTTGTCCTATAGCATATATGATAGCTCTGCAGTCACAGGTCTCGGTAAAGAATATTCAGTTGCTTCAAAGAATCATTTAAGAAAATGTCCTTGATGCATTAACATACCACAGGAATAAAACAATAGAGCTACTTATTCCCACTTTTAGCCAAGATAAGGCTAGTTAATGTGTCCATAAAGAGGAGCTGAAATGCTTGGCCCATCCACAGTATTCCAGTCTTACTATATAAAATCATAAAATCATAGAATAGTTAGGGTTGGAAAGGACCTTAAGGTTATCTAGTTCCAACCCCCCTGCACAATAGGCTAGAAACTCTTTATTAAAAGAAATATTTACAGAGATGCCCCAGTGGTGTTTCCTTGCTGAGTGTACACAGCATATTATTCTCTCAGATTCCCTTTTTTCCCCACAGGATAGATACATTCATGTTTACATTTAAAAAAATCATATAACTATCCACAGCCAGTCAATATAAAACCACAAGAAAAATAATGTCATTGATCCAGATACACAGTCCTGATAAAGTTAGTGCTCTGAGTGCCTACAAAGACTAAGCAAGCCAGTACTCAAGCAGTTTTCCCTTTAATAGTATTGTGCCTTCTCTATCCTACTTAGGGACCAAAAAAAAGTACTGCATTGCCAGTCCCCATGCCCTTTCCCTTCATGGATTAAAAAGCTCTGCTACAGTATATTTACACTTCTTAAATGAGCATGCTGAATTAAGAGCATTTACTCAAAACCTTTTTTCTGTAATACTGATTAACACTACTTTCATCTAGAAAATTTTAAACACATGTTTTACTTTTCATCATATTAATGTTGACAGACCTCCTTTATCAGTACTTTAATTAACAGCAGGTAAGGGAGGCATAGGGAGTATGACATGCTATTGCTTCTGCTTGATTTAAAGTCTGTTTGTGAGTCTCTCAACTCGTAGTTGAAATTGTGTTATCTCATACATTCCCAGGATTACTGTTTCATGTAAATGTCATTTTTGCTGTCCAAAGCATAAAAAAAACAACCCATACCAATGTGATAAAACCACTGTCTCTTTCTGAAAGACATGAGGGAAGCTGTATGCTTTTGATCAAAGACAAGATCCTAACTTCAAAGTAACACCTCATCTGTAAATATATTACACAGTACTCTTACTAAGGAAAAGGGGTGTCCTTGATTTCAAATAACCTAAGGCTAGTACCGTGGGATTTGCCCCCATTAACAGAGTTTAATCTTACTCCTCTGAATATTTACCTAAATGAAACCAAAAGATTTCAAATACCTTGGATCTCCTCTCATTTATGTAATTCTGATAGACCACAGTCCAATACTTCATTGGAAGGACACCCACCTTATTGTAGACAAAGAATGTGGAAAAATTACAGATTTCAAAAGCATTAGAGATTTTTCTTTAAACCCAAGTCTTCCTTCCAATGAGAGAAAGGAGTGAGTGGTTATATGCCTGCAGATGCATTACCTCTAATTTGATTGCCATTGTCTGATATTTGTTGTATCACTGTTGGAGATGTTTTCATTACTTCTTTTATTGCTGCAGTTTAGTAAAGCAAAACAAAATTCTAGGTTATCATCAGCGACCTTGAAGACATGGAGAAAGGCCATTAAGTTATTTCACAGCATGCTACTTAGCATGGACCATGGTGGTATCAGTTCATACAAAGAATATGAATTATCTAAGAGCCAACTACAAGGCTAATAGTGACACATGCAAAGAAACAGTTCTGAGTGGGCACAGAGAAGTCAGTTTTACCTTAAGCTCACAGTATAACCAACAGTACAAGTGCATTGATAGCACTTTCATCTATATGTATTAAACAGGAAGCAGCTGAAGATACTGAAATGACACTTTCCTGTACAAAATCTTTTCTCTCCAGAAGAAAAAAACCCACAACATAATTCAGTGATCTAGATATGATTTATAAATCCTACCAATTTCATTGCATTTTTTTAAAAAAACCCACATAATCCAGATATCTGAAAGAATCAAATTTTGTTTTTCAGAATTCTAAATTGAGGCTGTTTTAAGATGTCCTGTTGTTTTACTAAGACTTCTTGTATCTCTCAAACGTAGAAGCAAAAAATGTCCATTTATATGAACTGAATGTTCAATATGCTGAAGAAATGAAGAAGCTGTTATTTCTAATAGGGATTAAAAATTCTTTACCATTGAAGAATGTTAATAATCTGAAAAAAGCCTTTGTTTCTGCCATATTTACTCTCAACGTGTGCTGTTTCTCGTTTTCACTAAATATATTTGCTGCAGTAAATGCATTGCAAAAAGAGCTCAGAGTTCCTTCTCTGGATTGGAAAACCCACCAATTCCTTTTAGGTTTCTACACCAATGTTTTCACTACTGAGCAAAGTATAATTCTGAGTCAGAAATATATCATTACTCCCAATTTTCACCTTCATTCCCACACTGCTTCCAAAACCCATCATGACGGGTGAGAAAGGCTCTGTATTCTGTCCAAGGTATGCTGTGCTGCATATTTCCATATTTCAGTGCTCAGCTGAGTCTACCTCCAATCATAGCCTGCTGTATCTCACAACCTGCTCCTTAGGAGAAACAGGAACTTAAGCAACTTGGTCTCACTCTGTCAGCAGTACTGTAATTGCATTATGGACATTTGGGCCACATAGTAGAAGATGTAGCCAGTAATGTACAGCCACAGCATTTCCTAGACTCTTCACATCACAAGTAAATGCTTGTTTGTATTTGTGCTACATGTGTGTGTCAGAGACCTGTGTCTAACCACACCTGTCCAAGGCAAGAGACATAGCAAATTTTACCCAACTAAGGTGGTTCACATCTTTTCTGTACCAGCACTGCTAATCTAAAGTAAAACTTTTCTTGTGTGGCAGCTTTCTTGTTAAAGGTCTGCTGCAGACTAACAGTAATGGAACAAGACAACACAACACAAGCCCACAAGTCCTACAACATTTATATAAAATGTGAACCTACAAAGATGTTCTCAATTCACACAAAATCAGATCAGACACTTTGCAGGACTTGCACTGTGAGGACCTGACAGTCACTATTTGTGCCATTAGCACAGAATATCTATCCTGTAATATGGCAAGTTGCATCTTGCCAGCCCTACACTACTGTTTTACGCTGAAACTCCCACAACTTCTTGACAGGTGAAAAATTAAACAATAAGGCAGGCATAGAGAGAATTTGCAGTTTGTACAAGCTCAGACTTAACCGAAAAGCTAAAGGTATACCTGGAAACACTTTTAAAATATACAAAATTAATGAATACTTTTCAGTTTGCAGCCGAGACATAAATATGTGCAATGGGCACCTAACAGACAACTTAGTCTCCAGCATGAATATATAGCTGCTGCTTCACTCTCCCTCAGAAGCAGAATGATTTAATGTGCTTTGCTTGGTAAGTCACCCTCCAGCAAAATAAATTTGATTTCTGCTGCAATCAAAAGAATTTAAACAAAATCACCTATCAGCTCTCCCTGGGTTCATTGATGCAAACATCCATTTCAGTCTTTGTTTTCAATATAAAAAAAGGCTTGTTTGAGACAATTTTCATGATTCTTTAAGGACAGGTGCGAAGACTACACTTAGATGGTCACATCTTTCATATGCATCATGTTTCCTGAGTCTATGGTTATGTGCTGCTGTGAACAAGTCACTTCCCCAATTATGCTCATTTACATCTGTTTGTCTTGTAAAATCAGAAGTCTGGCAATGAAAGGTAGGACAGGAGACCAGGAGACTCTCTGTGTTCCTCATTGCTCTCCCACCATGCCCTGTACATGCCATAGTCAGATATTTCTGGGTTCATCATTCTCCAAGCATACAAGGGAAAAGAGCAGTGATGTGCTATGAAGCAAAATCAGCTTTTAAAAGATATATATATATATATTTTAATTCTAAGGCTCTTGTTGAAGTTATAAGTAATTGCTTCAGCAGATTTGTAGGCCCAGCCTTGGTGATCATTCAGCAGCAAAGTGGAATTGCAGAGGTGCTAGACATTCTTAATATCCCTTTTCATGTATTATGGCTCACAGCTTCATGCATCATATACAGTGCATGAAAATCATTGCAAAGCACACCCTTTTGCTCAACAGAATACATTTTTAACCATATTGCTCTTTACACAATATTCAAACCATCAAAAGCAACCTCCTACTACTTAGTTTTGTCATATGATTAATTTAAAAAATGGAATCTGAATATTTTCCATGAAAGAGAAATTGGAAATAATATGTCTTACTTCAGATACACAGAATCCACACACTTAATCCAGTGTAATAGTATCATGTGTCCATGATTTTTCACTAGTCAATAGTGAAGGAAATTGTCTTAATTACTACTGAATGCTTACACAGAACATGTTGGGATTATCTTTTGCCATTAATATGCTACTGTCATAATGTTAAAATGAATGCTAAAATCAAGGACATCTTGATGGCTATGTAATACACAGAACAAAATTCTTTTTCCATCTGCAGTACTGAACAAATTATTTATTCCGCTGTATTTACACAGATAATTTTAAGCAGTGTTTCTAATAAATTTTAGACAAGTATGTTGAAAAACTTGTCTCCCACTTGAAACTGTACAGTTTTCAAAACTGCCTAGGCTTAGCAGCTCCTATATTCACATTTGTTCACAAATTTTTAAAAACACTCACAAGGCGCTCAGAAGACACTGATTCAGTAAATATTTCACAGCACTATCTTAATTGCAGCAAATTTGCAACTATAGGATTATGAGAGACAGGACTGAAATCAGACTCCACTGTCCATTGTCTCAAAGATTGGTATGGGAAGCTGAGATGGGATTCCAGGGATCATTGTCTTGGAGATGGGTAGGAGGAGTTAAGACTCCAACTTCCACTGCCTGAGAGATGAGTGGGAATTGCTGAGATAAGACACTCTGGCTCCATTATCTCGAGGACTAGTGTGAGGAATTGCTGCCCATTATCCCAAGAATTGCTGCAGACCTGCAGTTCAAGAGATGGCTGCAGGACCAGCAAAACTGATCTGTGGGAATTCTTAAAGAGCCAAGGCCATGTAGTGAGTGATCCCGATACCCTGAGCCTTATTACTGTAAAGTAAGGAGATTCTTGGCAGGCATAAGCAAGGTCAATTGTCTTGTTAGGCCTTTGTAATTTTCCACTGAAAATGTGCAGAGAATTCTCTCTGCCAAGGTTGTAGTTTCCCACTGTATTTTTAGAGTAAGGTATTTAATCGCAATTATAACAAGTTATAAACATTAGCTTTGTAAACGCTGGTAACCTCTAGACTAACCAATTAGAGCTCAGTATCCAAGGCTGTTACATAAGAAACCTACGGGTATAAGGGTATAAAAGGAGCACTGTATCTGAATAAACTTTGGCAAACACTTGATCACATTTATCGTCTCTGCATTGTCCGTGACTCCTGCGTCAACACTGATGCATCAGGAATGAGTAATCATAGAAACATAGAATCATAGAATAGTTAGGGTTGGAAAGGATCATCTAGTTCCAACCCCCTGCCATGGGCAGCAACACCTCACACTAAACCATCTCACCCAAGGCTTCATTCAACCTGGCCTTGAACACTGCCAGGGATGGAGCATTCACAACATCCCTGGGCAACCCATTCCAGCACCTCACCACCCTAACAGTAAAGAATTTCTTCCTTATATCCAATCTAAACCTCTGCTCTTTAAGATTCAACCCGTTACCGCTTGTCCTATCACTGCAGTCCCTAATGAATCGTCCCTCTCCAGCATCCCTGTAGGCCCCCTTCAGATACTGGAAGGCTGCTATGAGGTCTCCACACAGCCTTCTTTTCTCCAGGCTGAACAGCCCCAACTTTCTCAGCCTGTTTTCATATGGGAGGTGCTCCAGTTCCTGATCTTCCTCGTGGCCCTCCTCTGGACTTGTTCTAACAGTTTCATGTCCTTTTTATGTTGAGGACACCAGAACTGCACACAATACTCCAAGTGAGGTCTTGTGAGAGCAGAGTAGAGGGGCAGGATCACCTCCTTCAACCTACTGGTCACGCTTCTTTTGATGCAGCCCAGAATACGACTGGCTTTCTGGGCTGCAAGCACACACTGAAGCCGGCTCATTTTCTCATCCACCAACACCCCCAAGTCCTTATCCACAGGGCTGCTCTGAATCGCTTCTCTGTCCAACCTGTAGCTGTGCCTGGGATTGCTCCGACCCAGGTGTAGGACTTTGCACTAGGCATGGTTAAACTTCATAAGGTTGGCATCAGCCCACCTCATAAGCATGTCAAGGTCCCTCTGGATGGCATTCCTTCCCTCCAGCATATCAACCAAACCACACAGCTTGGTGTCATCAGCAAACTTGCTGAGGGCACACTCAATCCCACTGTCCATGTCACCAAGAAAGATGTTAAGACGGGTCCCAACACTGGTCCCTGACGGACACCACTCATTACTGGTCTCCAGCTGCACATTAAACTGTTGACCACAACAGTTTGCATGCACCCATCCAGTCAGTTCTTTATCCACTGTGTGGTCCACCTATCAGATTTGATGTCTCTCCAATGTAAAGATAAGGATGTCATGCGGGACAGTGTCGAACACTTTGCACAAGTCCAGGCAGATGACATCAACTGCTCTACCCCTGTCCATCAGTTCTGTAGCCCCATCATAGAAGGCCACCAAATTTGTCAGGCAGGATTTCCTCTTAGTGAAGCCATGCTGGCTGTCACCAAGCACCTTGTTGTTTTTCATGTGTCATAGCGTGCCTTCCAGGAGAATCTGCTCCAAGATTTTGCCAGGCACAGAGGAGAGACTGACTGGTCTGTAATTCCCTGGGTTACCCATTTTCCCCTTATTGAAAATGGGGGTTATATTTCTCTTTTTCCACTCATCAGGAATGTCACCTGACTGCCATGATTTTTCAAATATGATGGCTAGTGGTCTTGCAACTTCATTCACCAGCTCCTTCAGGACCCGTGGATGGATTTCATCAGATCCCATGGACTTGTGTACGTTCAGGTTCTTAAGATGTTCTCGAACCAGATCCTCTCGTACAGTGCACTCAAGGTCTAGATTTTCACAGTCCCTGCATCCGCCTTTGAAGACGTGAAGAACAGAGGTACTTCCCCCAAATCATTATAAAAGGGAGAAAAGGTAATTGCCAGGGAGGACAAGGACACCTTCACAAGGACACCCTCCACAAGGACACCCATCTAATAACTGACTACTACGGACTCTTGGGGATACTGCTCTGATACTGATTATATACTTCTGGAGGACTCTCACCGCTTCCGACGATGACTATGTATCCCTGGGACACCGCTGGATCCAGGGTGGTGACTATCTCTCTCTGTGCTCCTAATTCTTGCTTCTTTTCTACCTTTTTTTCAATCTGTCCTATAGCTATCTCTTTTTTATAATAATCTCCTTTTTATAATAATTGTCTTTTTGTAATAAACCAGCTGATCGATTATGGTACTTGACCTTGTTTCTGTCTTAATTTCACTTTTGGGATCATGAAGGAAATGGGTCTGACACTGGATTTTCTCCAGTTGGACCCTGACAAGGATGTGCTGTCACATACTTTGCTCCAGATTGAGGGAGTCTTACCTGTCAACATGTTGTGCATGCAGCAACAGGAGGAGGTCAGAGCCCAGATCTAAAGCAAAGAATTTGAACCTGAAATCTTGAACTGGGATCCTCAGGATCTGGTATCTGACAATGAATTCAAAAAAAGATGTTATCAAGATCATTAAGCAAATGGAAGCAAAGGCTCAGGCTTGTATTTATCCCACAGAAAAACTATCCTCTGAAATCTGCGAAGTGTGTAGGATCTGCAGAAACTGGAAGCTATGAAGAAGTATGTGAATGCTGAAGTCAATGAACTCAGCTCAAAAAACAAATGCTGAAGTAGGTAGGATTTTGCCTGTATGATTGCTGGTTTGCTTGTTTTGGTTTAATACATATTATTTTAATGTTACTCCCACAAAACTCTTAATAATTCCAGGTAATGTTATGAATCCCAATGAAAATCACAATTTTCTCCAGCATTTATCTCCCCAAATTTATGATCTGTCCTTCCAAGAGTGACACTACACTGGAAAAAGGAGGTCACTGACATGTTTCCTAATTGAACATTTGACAACCTGGCTTCCATTCCCTAGGAATTTCCCACCAGGCAGGAAATTTTTTCCACCTCTCAAACATCTCATATTCCTCACTGTAAAATAAAATAACAATGAACCTGACATTTTCACAAGTATTCTGCATCTGTTTTCATTCAGTATTTTACTCCAAATTTGGGTTACAATGTAGCTTAATGGTGCCAAATTATCAGTGGGCCATCTTTTCCTTGAAATCTTTTTCTTCTCTGTACTGTCATTTTTACAGGCAGCTCAGCAGATAATTTTATGCTGCTGCAGTCACACAAGGCAGATTCTAATATTGATCTGAATTTTCCCCTTGAATATGATTTGCATTCTTAGCCTGATCTATTTCTTTTTCTTCCCATAGAACATGATTTACATTCTTATGTCTGGCTGTTTCATTTTAAAGCCATCTTGAAAAAGTCTCTTTCTAATCATCCTTCTAAATTCATACGGGAATAACTCTTCCTACCGTTGCTTAGGAGAGGAAAATCTCAAATAAATTGACACTATTCTTGTAGACTATAATGACTGTAAACTGTATTTGTTGATGGAAATTAGAGACTTTTTTTATAGCTTACTAATAATCTAGCTCTGGGACAGCTAATTACTAGGGATTGTCATGTCTGAATGGTGAGGAAGTGCATTCAATCTTCCTGCTGGTCTAAACAGGAAAAAAAAACAACAAGATCAGCCAAAGACCATCCTTATGGCATAATTGTCTTCAGTATAAAAACTTGTTTTGCAAAAGCAAGAGAGATACATTCTCCTTGAATTAAATTTAGGTAGGTTAGGAAAAATTAATTTCCTTGTAAACATGGTCTATTTCTACTTGCCTTCCCTACCCCTACACATGTGTTGGAGGGGGCATACTCATTCAAGTGTATGAACATGGCCTCACTCCCTTTGGCCTACAGGACACCCTACAGTGCTCCTCTTTCATAAGATACAGAACTGCATCATTCAGATGACACAATCTATTATACCCAGGTATCAAAATGAAGGGGGAACTAATAAAATCAAAGTGTTTAAGTCTCATGGACATTGCCCAAATTTACAAGTACATTTAAAATTCTTTGTGTTAGGTCTGAATGGCAAAAATTAATTCACCTTCCTATTACATTGTTATCTCCTTGCCATTATCACATTCATCTTTCTTTACATACTCTTATTGACTAGAGGTAATAAGTATTATACTTACAGTTCCTGAACACAGCTGGCATAAAACAGTTGTCCAAAAACAATTGAAGAGAGGAATAGGAAACCATGTTTCACTAGCATTTTTTTGTAGGAGTATTGTACCGAACTGGAAAGGCACAATAGAGAGATTTTTTACTTCGCTACTCTATCTGAAGTTTATTACTGCAATGCATCGTACAGGGAAAGGGAACTGTCAGATTTTAGGGAACTCCAGGTAGGACACATGCAGTCACTCATACTGAGTGCCTCATCCGACATCAAACATTTGACTGGATCTTGATTACTCAAAAATTCCATTAAAATGCCAGCATAAAGATTGTAAATACACACTAAAATATTGTATTTTACACCACATACAACAGATTCCTTGGGGTGAAAGCAAAAGACAGTACTAATGACTGCTCATGTTGTTTAAAGTATTATACTACACATTTAAGTGACAGGTAAAAATAGGAAAATCTATGGTGTATTTCCTGCTTCTAGTAACTGAGTACAAATGACTTTTTCAAGTCATTTGAAGTTCAGTTCATCTTTAAGTAAATAAACAAAATGTATTATTAAATTTTAATAAGCTTGCCAACTATTAATTATTAATACTCATACAGATGCTCCCACTGAGCTCAATTCCCCATTCATACTTACCTTTACTACAAGCAGAGGGAAATCTGCCCCAAAATAGTGGTTTTGTTGGACTATCAAAATATCTTTACATCATCAGAAGCTCAGTCTCAGTGGTGCTCCTTTCAGCTAACCGTACCTCTGTTTGGCCTCTCATTCGTCAACCCTTTGAGTGGTACCATTTGGCAGTGGTACCATTTGGCAGAGGAACCTGCAAACCCAGAGGTTTTACCTAAATAAGCCACTTTCACTACAGAACATGCCCTTAACCAGACCATAAAATTGCAGCACATGCATTTAGGAGGGATTTCTTCATAAAAGTATAACAAGTCTGGGCATTTACAGAACAATTACTTTTGCCATAAAAAAGTTATACAATTCAGGGTATTCAGAATTTAGTCCAGCACTGGAATTAATGTGGTGATCTCACACCATCGCAATATACAAATTATACATTTGAACTAAATTACTTTTGCCTGCACTACAATTTATCAGGCTTTGTAACTACCTAGGCATTGTATTTGCCCAAACAGAACAGAAATCCAAAGTTAATAGCTTAGGGACCTTACACTCCGTATATAGTAAGTGAAGAGATATAGAAGAAGACTTTAGAGGTTGATTCAGAGCTATATGATAAGACAAATCACTCTCTATTATAGAGGCCTGCACTACCTCCTGGAGATGTCTGTCTCTTCATCAGTTAGCTCTGTTTTACACTCCAGAGTAGTTGCTCAGTGTTCTTTAAGTTGCAGTAGGCCATTAGTCTGTACTTCTGTTTCCTAGTTCTATGCTACCTCTTAGTTGATGGAGGTCATACAGATATTTTTGTTTTATTTTATCTTTTGAGATGCTTGCTTTCCTCATTATTTTAAGGCATTAAGTAATTACTCTCCTCTTCTAGCTGTCATAACACAATTAATGCACTGATTTTCTACAAGGTCAGTCCTTTGAATGGTGCAGTACAATCATGGGAATAGAAATTAAGCAAGTTAGCTACCCTCATTTCTCAGTCTAAATTGCATATTTCTGAAAAGGCTTTCAACCTGTTAATCAGATTAGCAGAAAGACCTAATCCTCTGAAATAGTGATTACTTCTCAGTACTTTTTTGTACTTCACACTGTCCCATTATTGTCTTTCACATTCATCATCCTCCTTTGTACACTAACACCCCAAAGTAATAAATTCTTTCCTGCATCCTGTATTTTATCAATGAAAACATTACAGAACAGGGCAGAGGAGGAACCTAAATACACAGTTAAAACATAATAGAAACCCTATCATAAACAGATAACCTAAGGAATTATTTATATATTAATATAAATTTAATATAATCCAAAGTAATATTTTTATTTGTGCCTGTATCATGTAATTATTTGTCATTTGACATTGGTGTGAAAGATTCAGGTATTAACAACTTTTATCAGTGATTCTTATTCCTTGAAGCGTCTTTGAAAGGTGCCTGTTCTTTACACAGCTAAGCTCTTTTACTTGTGAGTGAATTCATATGTCATTTCATATATATTTTTTTATATATTAGATAATATAAAGATAGATATAAAATACCAAAAAGCCAGCACCTACTTAAACCCAGCAATGAAGAATTGCCGTTTGTATTGTGTGCATCAATTTGTTAGGAAATCAGGGGAATCTGGAAGAGTTCTAATCCATGAAGTCAGTAGTCTCAGATGTCACTCCATCTGCACTATGGGCACACCAATGCTTGGACAAGAATTAAAGTGTGAAAAATCTTATGGCACTTCTGAAACCCTCACCAACACTGAAGCAATGGATTTGACAATTCAGATTTAATTGCAAGAGGGGAAAAACATAACCATTTTCAAGACCAGTATAATGTAGGAATAATTTTATATGATGCATGCATGATACGCTTATAGAGGGAAGATAGGGTCTAAGGCCCCAGCAACTAAATACTTATATTTAATGTTTTGAAATATCTTTCAAGTGCTCAAAAGCCTGCTGCTTTCACCTTGCAGGCTGTATGTAAGCGTCTATGTTTTATACAACGTGGCTATATCAGCAGCCCAAGGGCAGACTAGAACTGTCAGCTGAAGGAGTAAATTCTCTTCTGAAAGCAAATACATAACTGCTACTAATATCAGGATACTCACAAATACACCAAAAAAAAAAAAGGAGGAGTTGACTGGAGAAAGGAGCTGTGAGAGACAAGGCATAAGGTTATCTTAAGATATGCAGCGATAATTTTGTTCTTGCAAAAACAGAACAAAGAACAGAGAGAAGAGTTAGGAATTATTAGATTAGAAGATGTTTAATAACCTTCAAAATAGGAAGACAGTATGTAGAGGATGCTTTCATTATGAAAAAATAAATTGGGTTTAACACATGAAGTGATTAATACGCTGAAATATAATCCATCTTAATTTGGAAAAAGCTATGAACACTAGGTATATTTCCTAAAAATCATTTTATCGCTCTACTCCAGTGATAGCAAACGTGCTTCTGGGAGGTGCAGCTAGATCTGTCGTAGCTTCAAATAGTTACCTTCTAATGTTTGGCCTCCTTCTTTCTTACTGTCTCAGTGCAGAGCTTGCTTGTTTGCATGCATCTATCACAGCACAACTTGTTCTATTTCTGTTCCTAAATTGCATCCCTGTGACCACAGCCTAAAACCAAGAGGATATTAATTAAACAAGAATATCAGTTCAACTGATAATCTGGTACATGAGATCAACTAAGGACTCTATATGGGCTTATCTGGCCAAAGACAAAAGAAAAGAAAAACCTGGCTTCTGATCTGAAGGAAACCTAAAGAGATTGAAAGGAGGTTGGGGGAGCTTATAGCTGAACTGCACTACTGTACTAATGAATGCCTTAAAAAATACACAACACAGGGCAGAGTGTGCAATGAAATATTAAAATGTTCTACAAACAAGACCCATAATCATGAATACAGAGCAACACAGAATTTCATATTTAGACGTATTCAAGTTTTCTGAGTCAAATTAGCACTTTTAAGAGCTTATCTTTTCCCCAATTGACTTTAATCAAGTGTTTCAGAAGCTCGAAAATGTTTTAAGTGAATAGAGCTCTTAAGCAGAGAACCCAGGGAACAGAATAGCAGCTATTTTGTACTCTCTCTCAATGTTTTTGATTTGCTTTTTTTCTTTGTTGTTGCGTTTTTACAGTTTTCAATACAAGTGAAGCACCACAGCTGTAGGTTTCACAAATAAAAGGAGAGGCACAGGCAAAAATAGACACTTGTGGAGACAAGTTCAAGCAAGAATTTAAAATAATTTTCATGACAGTGTCAAGCTGATGATCTTTTAAATGTCTATTTTGCTATGAACTCCAATGAACTTAATACAGACAAGAGACTGATATTCTCCAAGTGACAGAATCCCTTTGTTTTCCAATACACTGTATGAGAAAAGAGTCACTTTTGCTTTTTAAATAATACCTCAGGAAAAAAACAATCAACACACTTCATAATACATGTCTTAAAGGGGCTTTAGCCAAATGCACTCAGGCAACCCTACCTAAATTTTAATTAGATTTTCCAAGACCTTGTACCTCTGAGGTCTGCCATGAAAGAAACATTCCCTGCCTTTATCTATATGGCAATGTCAGAGGCAAATCTTGGAGAATATTCCATCATAGAAGGCTTATGAAGTATTTGTTCTTGTTATCAAATATATTGAATTGTATCTAAATATGATCTCTTTACATGCTGGCATTAGATCTTTCCCACAATGCCTTATAGTGCCTATTTAATTATTATCTCACACTGTAAAATACTACTGCTCTCCTCACCTTTGTTCTGGAGCTGTCTTTTACACTTTTGCCTCTAAATGTCGGTACTTCTACCATAAAGTCTTACCAAGTTTATTTTATATAAGTAAATAAATGGTAGCTTCAAGCTTGCTACTGATATATAATGTGAAAGTGATTGGCCAGATGTTTGCTCAGTATGATGCTATGTTAATGGACGTTCAAAGTGAACTAAGCTGATCGGAGCCAGCCTAGGTGCTGATGAGATGGATTCAAGAATCCCAGACTGGTTTGGGGTGGAAGGGACCTTAAAGCTCATCCAGTTCCAACCCCCTGCCACGGGTAGGGAAACCTTCCACTAGATCAGGTTGCTCCAAGGGTTGTCCACCCTGGCCTCTCACTCTCTTTAAAATGTGATTCCTCAGAACATCTGAGAGCAGCAGTACGGATTGTGCACATAAGCACAGCCAGCCCAGCTCCTGAACAGAGACTTGGGCCTTGCCATAGTGTTGCAGTTTGCTCATCCTCCATCTGCCTCTTTTCACAAAGAGCAACATCCTTCATGAGCCTCCCGCACTGACAGTGCAGCCACGGGAAGCCAGTTTACCCAAAGACTCAGGGCTCACTGATAGCACTTAAGGGTTTTTACAGAGGCTCTCTGAAGTGTAATATGAAAGTGGAGTCCGTTACTTAAGCTAAAAGAGACAGTTATATTTTAGGATGAGATGTGACAGTTGTCCACATGTCTGCATGCTTCTCTGCATGTGCAATCATTTTCAGCATTTAACATAACAGATCAAGCTCTGCTTGATCAAGCACTCAAAACAAACGCCCTCTTTGCTCAGATGGTATTTTCCCTGACCAAATTATTCAGGATTTCACCTCAGTCTGTCTCCCACAAAAGTGAGAAAATTTAGAAATCAGGTGGCATCACCTTTTCCTCTATTTTTATGCTACTTGAGCATTACCAGGAAGCAGCTCCTGAAACTAAGGGACTAACAGTGAAAAATCATTATTATTAAAAAACAACTGTGCCTTCTAAAGCCTTACCTGTAAAAGCACTTTTGGAAAGGTTACTTTATCAAAAAATATAACCTCTTTCATTAACTTAGGGGAATAAAAGTAGGTACAGAGCTGACAAGACTAACTACAAGGCAGTTCAATGCATTCACAGTGTCCAATGGAGATTAGGTTATCAGAGTTCCAACACTGACTTAATAAATGTCTTTTGAAGTCATTGCAATTTAACAGTTAATAGAAGGATTTGTTTGACAGCTAGATGCATCCAGATAAAAAGGACGTTCAGTTCCAATTACCCATTATTTTGACTGTAACAGATTAACAGCATACTTTGAAGCATTTTTAATCCAAACTTGTAAAATTGAAAGTGAAAAAATTCAATTCACCAGCTTCACTACATTTAAAAAAGAATGCCGAGTTCTCTTTTAATAACATATGTGCAAACAATCATGGCTTTGAACATAAAGGGTGAAAGATAAAAGTCAAAACCTAGGAATCAGTGATGATCACTTTCTATTTCATCAATTTTAATACTTACACAATATTTCTGCACTGGTTTTCAAATATTTTATATCACCTGCATTGGTATATATTGAACTAGATAGTAGACTTCATCCCACCAAAGTCAATGGCAAAATCTTTTTTCTTTTTGAGAGTTATTCTTTATTAATTAGGTCTCTTGATCCTGACCCTGTTAATTGTTAACAGCAAAAAGATCGAGAGGCCTGGGACCATGTCTGATCTGAGTTACAGCGATTGAATGTGCCATGAATATTTCATTATAAGACTTAATTTTGCACCAAGAGATAACCTGAAATATTATTTTTTCTTACCTGTATTTCCCATTGAATGTTTAATGCTTCTCTCACTCCTTTCTCCAAAAATGCCTCAAATTCACCCCAACTTGGTTTTGAAACTTCTCCAACTTCAGAAAATGTAGAATGAACTGGGTATTTCTATTGCACAATTCTCTTACTGTGCCATTATTAGATGAGTATTAAAGTTTTTAAAAAACACAGAGCTTTTAATATTACAGTAATTGATGTATTTGATTTTTCTGCTACATGCTCTGTATATTTCATTATATATTTTTCTGGTTTACTGCTACTATTTCCAAGTGCTTCCCTAGTAGGCTTTTTTTAATTAATATTTTGTGATATGTAATTTGATTGGCTGACTAAAGAGATAACCTTAATTAACTTTTATTCAAGTTAAGCCAGTGAAAGCTAACTTTTCATGGCCCCCAACAGAAGCTGCAATTTTTCTTTCCCTATAGAGACTTTGAGAATTGTTTGGTGAATAAACATGTGCTTTTATGAAGAAAGAATATGATAATCGTATTTGTAGTGAATGTCTTTTCATAAACATCCTAAATATCTGGAAATACAAAGTTGCATGTAAATCAGCGTAGGCTGAAAATAACACCCTACCTGGCAGCAGCAGAGGGTGTAGAGTTACAAACACCAGTTTTTCAACTTTTGAAATTGGCTCCCATTAATTGAAATACATTCGTGATTCTCCCGTTATTTGTCAACTTGTCAGTTACATTTCTATCTTTCTGAGTCAGTCACAACAGCTCTCCACTTCCTTTGGAGGAAGATGAAAGTTGATCTTTTTTATAAAATTGCTTGCCTCAGGTTGCAATCTTATAGCAAACATCAAATATTGCAATGTTTGACAATAAAATCAGAAGTGGCAGTTTGGAATATTTATTCTAAAATCAAAAGGGTTCTTTGATGCATACCTCAATAATTATTTAGCACATTTTAGTCTTATAAATATGTTCCTTTCCCTTACAAATGCAATGAAAAACTCTTAAAAGATATTTCAAATGAATAATTCAAACAATGACTGACAATATAATTGTTTATATTTTTTTGTGCTGGCACATACTCTTTCTTCCTTTAATTTAAAAACCAAGTTATCACTCTCTGTGATATTTATAGAAGTTGAATAAATAAAAGAAACTTTTTAAAGATGCAATTTTTTTCTAATTTTTTCTAATTTGCTCCTATTATTTTAGTTCTTTAGTTGAAAATTTCTGGTACCACTTGTATACCACCTTTGGTGGGATTTTAGCTATACTAAGAAAATATATAAGCACTGCCAATTAAATTGCCTTATCAATTTTCTGCAGCTTATTAAGTTGTTTCATTGTAAAGGAAGATTAGTGTCTTCAGTAGAAACTGGAAAATACCTAAGCAGGAGTCCATGGATTAAAGCTGTGATATCTTGTACAAATACACCTTCTGAATGAATTCTTAAAGAGATAGAAATAAATTGAAGTGAAAATGTGAGGAAATGAAATAAAATTACAAGCTGAACAAGAATTAAAATACTAACATAGAATTGGAAAATCTTTCATATGGATGGAAGAATCTCTTAGGGAATGAACTAGGTATCTTGTGAAGCAAAGCAGTCTCATAAAAAAGATATTTTAATAAATCCATAAAAATCAGGACAGTGATGAAGCTACAAAGAGAGATTACAAACTCACTAAGAATAAATATCTGCTCGGGGCAAACCAAAAAGATATATGCAGATATAAGAAAAAAACAAAAACAGTAGCTTGAAAGGTAGGAAATGGAGGGCAAGACATAGAATTATGGTGTACAAGGGCAGAAAGAACTTTGAAGTTATGAGCTTGGCAGCAGCAACAGCAGAAGTAGCTCATATAAAAAAGGAAATTGGACAGAGGCGCATGTCAGCCTCTCCTTTTATTCTCGTTTTCCTCTATTAATAGCTATGGACCAAATTCCATTCAGACTACAGGGAATTTCCCTAGCTGGGGATACAGCATACAGCTCCCATAATGTATTTCTCACAAAGCACACACAACTAGTGCCATTTCTGACTTTATACCTTAAATCACGTTTTGAGTCTGTAACTTACTAGAGTTTCCCACAGTTATCCCACAGAGCAATACCAGATTTGAGAAACATACGGGCTAGGTTAGCTGGTCTGTTTGTGAAGCAGTACGGGCATCAAACATAAAGACGCGAAGTTGCAAAGTCGTGTCACTCAGAACATAAAAATCAGATTCAAATTTGACCATTGTAATCAGTAAGTGGAAATTTTAATTAGATCAATATCTAAGTCTGTGAGAGAGGCTTTTGACAACAGAGTTTTTAACTCAACTGTCACAACACTGTCACCTTCCTAAAAAAAATAACAAGTATTTCTGAAGATACTTTTTCTAAACAAAGGCCTCAGCTAGGAAAAACAGTCTAAGAAATGCTTGACTCATTTAACTGTTGGGAGACCAAGTCAGACATTATGGCTGTGAGGAAGTTGAATGAATAGTTGAATTTCAGCAAATCATTTATGATTGAATCAGGATGAAATTTTAAAGGAAAAAAAAAAAGAAAAAAACATTAGCAAAAACATTCTCCTGGGATCATTGCCACCTTCCCAGTTTTCAGCCAGACACTTATGTTTAAAAATATTTTGTTCAGAATTCAGACATCTGCTTTACTATGTGTTTGTTTTGCAGTTTTTTTGGTAGAGGGACTGGCAAGGGAAGAAGGCTGATGTTTAAAATTCTGGGCTGCCTCTGTCTTCTTTGTTTTCAATTTATTAATGCATTTGATTGGGAAAGATATTTTAAAATTTGCTAAGGTCTCACTGTAATTCCAAATAAGATTAAATATGTGCTTAAGTACTTAATGGAATGAAAGGAACAATGTGTGCTACAATGTGAACTACTGTGTGCTTTTTTGTTTACTGTAGACTTGTACTGAACTCAGTTCATTACTTTTCATAAAGATACACAGAAAACTTCGTTAATTAAATTAAGGAGCTGAAAGCATGCAATAAAGCAAGGCAAAACAGCATCCACAAAGTATGTGACTATTTTCTTTTTATCACAGCAGCATGCCAAGGTGAAAGGACATATGGTGGCTATCATTTATAGTACCACTGCATTCTAGGGAAAAGCCTTTTAGACTGTCTTGAGTTCTGAGAGAAAGCAAGCTCAAAAGGCAGAAGGTTGCTTAAATTGATCTCTAACACAGAAAAGGAGGAATGTACCAGAGAGAGGGAGAAGTCAAAACAAATCTAAATCAGGGATTTGTATGTTGGTAGCAAAGGAACCTGCCATAAAACCTTGCCTAGTAATGGTATTAATGTAAGAGCATAATGCTCTGTCAGGGAGGAATGTTCCTCTCTTAAAAACTAAGAGCTTCACAGAATTTATATGTTCTGCTGCTCTCATAAACAATGCTTTGTAGCATTGATTCTGTCAACAGTGTTCCTAATCCTGACATTTTCTGGCATTTTCCTTTTTGTAAAATAAAAATTGTTTAAAATTTTGGTTTTGACCTTGATAAAATGAACTGATGGATCACAGCAAGGAAATGGAGAGAGTATGATCATATTTGTTCCAAACTCTCCTTCGGGTTCTATCAAACCTGCAGATTATAGTATATTTTTTTATCAGAGGTGCCTGGAAAATTGATATTCTTTTCTATGGGGCTGGGGGGGGGGGGGGGGGGGGGGGAAGGTGAAGTCCCATATACAAATACTTCATCCTACACTGGGACAGAAGTCCAAATATAAAATAATTCAGGAAGGGTTTCCAGAAGAAAATGCATTGAAGCACAAATTAGGTGCATTTTTCTTTTTTTCAGCTCACCCAACTTACCTACCTCCCTACAAGCTAAATGAATATCCAGTTTAAGGTCCAGAGAATTTCCTTTGGTGTTATGAATAAAGCAAGCTGTTTTGCTGTCTCCTGAAAGGCAAGAGTTTGGTATGTTTAATGCTTAGAACTTGTTTCTTACAATTGCTATGCCAAGTCTCATATTAGTTTTGATGTGTTAGAGCAAATCTTGCATTGCCAGCAATCAGTGTGATCCAGGGCAAGACACTAGAGTGCTTATACAGATAACACTTCCCACCAAAAAGATAATAAACTAGTTAGAAAGAATTTGAAATAAAATGTTGAGATACTAAAATGCATACGGTACTAAGAAGGATCTACCCCGTGTAATCCAGGGGCTAATCAAGCCTGATGGTAGTCAAAAAGCAAGACAAAGAGCTTTCTCTTCTCTCCTTTAATCCCTTTCTTACTGGTAAAAGCACATAATAAAAAGAGCCATCACAAATAAAAGCTCTTCTTGTTTCTTTTCGTTAAAACAAATGCCACTGCTTGTATTTTAAGACCTGTGATCACTCAGATCAATGGGGCCAACATCATCACTTTATATAATAGAATTAATTGGCTACATTATATATGTCTTTTCTTTGGACAATTTAAATAGTAAAAGGCATGAGAATTGAGAACAGGAAACAAGCTTTATTTGCCTATAATACTGTTTTGTCATCATATTGATACATATTCTTCTCTTGTTCTGTCTTTACCCTCTCCTTAGAAGCTCATCTCAGAAAGGTTTTATGTACTGAAATTCAACCTCCTATTATTTTTAATATATCATCATACTGCCTTCACACATACAGATTGAAGAGAACAGTCATGGCCAACACCTAGGCAGAGCAAATAGGCAGCCGGTCTGTTTCAGCCATCAATTTACAAAAGTTGAGAAACCTGGGTTAGCATCCTTTGTAACAGTGTGACAAGCAGTTAGTAACTGATAGCATAATTTATTCTTTCAAGGCAACATCAGGAACCATAGCAGTGGCCAATGATAAATCATCATCCTGCGGGATTTGTACTGCATCTGGCAGCACAGTTTACATATGAATTGGCCATGAGCCATGCTTCATCAGAGTAACTTGAAAAAAGTTTTGCAGAAATGTTGATGGACTCCTATTTAGCCTATAAAAAGGCCTTCCTAAATCAATGTGGTCATGGAAATCTGTTCCCAGTGGGATCCTGCAGGAAAGAAAAAGGGAATGCTGAAGGCAAAAAGAACTGAATGACCAAGGAGAGCAAGAGCTGAGCAACTGGCAGGTGGTAAAAGGGAGGTACTCAGGCTAAAATGTAGCAAGCAGTTAGGAAAGGAGGTGATTAGCAGAGACAGGTGACTAGTAAAAATACAGCCAGAAATGAGATAGTTGAAAATATTTATAGATTCGTACTGACATTTAGCCATTTCAAGTTTTTCCATGGCTTTCTCTCACATCAAGTTCTAATTTGAAGGATTAAATCTCGGCTTCATAACATACACTTCCTTCCTTTGCTTCTATGTAAGACTACTTGTCTCCTTCAAAGTATGTTATGTAGGGAGATGTTTACAGATCCTGCATGAACAAGCAGAAATACATGCAACTTACTCACCTTAAGGCAGGCATCTTCTTAGGCCCCGACACCTGCTCCCTCTGGCAAGGTGAAAGAAGCATCCTTCGCTTCAGCATGAACCTTGGCACACAGAGCAGAAGGCTGGCACAGCCTGAACAGATGAAAGAGGTATCAGCACAGTAACTAATTCCCTCCAGATATACGTTCCACAAAAAAACCCACTATAATCTTCTGACAAATAATCAAAGCTGAGGTTATCTGTAGATTCCTTTCCTGGAGAAATCTATGGAATTGAAAAAGTGAAACAAGGCAAGGATGTTAGAGCCATTTGTCCACTCTCCCACCTCTTCAGAGAACCCCAAGGACAAGATTACAAAAGGCTGACAGTGCTGGTTTCAGTGTTGCTTATCTTCAGCATGATCCATATTGGCAGTTTTAACTTAAATCTACTGCTTTGTCTTCCAAAGAGGAACAAGTGCTCTAAATAAATCTTCTCTTCCTGCAGTCTGCATTAGCACTTCATTTTCTCTAAACTGAGTAAAGCATCTATCCTGATTTAACAGACATCTGGGAGAGATGGGACTAACAACATTGGTCATGAAATCTTCAGGACTGCTCCAGAATACCTTGTAGCAAATGTCTTGGGTCAGTAGCTTAACCTACGTTCAGAACAAAGATAGATTTTTCCATGTTGTATACTAGCCTCCTTGTGTCTTAGTCAAGTCTCATTGGAGTCAAAGAAAATTGCCTGGACTAGGCCTTTCGCCTGTCAAAGGTGGCTGCTTTCCCACACTTTGCAAGCCTCATATTTCTTTCTGCTTGCTAGATAGCAACCAGGAAGCAAAATCTGAGGAAGAGAATTCAAAACAGATATGTCAACCTGCATTTTCTCAGCCACCTTGAATGGTAAAAACAGTTGTTTAAAGTCATTGTATTCCATTTGTAAAAATATAATATCCGGTGTCATGAAAATCCCCAAGAACAGTTTCCCCTTAAAATATATTCTAAGTAAAATTCAGTGTCCCACAAGGGAAAAGTGTGTGACTAC
This sequence comes from Melopsittacus undulatus, assembly GCF_012275295.1. Classification (NCBI taxonomy): domain Eukaryota; kingdom Metazoa; phylum Chordata; class Aves; order Psittaciformes; family Psittaculidae; genus Melopsittacus; species Melopsittacus undulatus. Next base: position 93,192,469 of record NC_047557.1, on the reverse strand, counting down.
ATCATGAACATGAGGAAGACAACCACATTGTGTTGTAAACAGCCATGTCAGTGGGAAAAGGCTGTTTGCTTATTTTTATTTTCCCTCTAAAATTGCAACTGTCATGTAAACTCTTTAATAAAAAGATCAGAGCTAGTCACTAAAGTGCTAGTCAGAAATGCCAGGCACTGCAGAAATCAGAATTTTAATTTGAGTGTTGAACAGAATGAAGCCTTAACATAGCTCTCAAGCTATTTAAATATGGAAAAAATTAGCTGAATGAATGAAAGAAAATAACACAGCTGGTGACTATTTAAAAAGGAAGACCGAGACTGAATTTTTGTAAGTTCAAACATGCATGGTCAGAAATAAGTTCTTGTAAACTGTGCAAAATCAGATGTTGTACAAATATACAACTGTATATCTATTTATCTCTCCAGATCAAGGCTTTGACAACAACTATTCATAATGAAGATTTCTCCAAGATAACTCAAAAATACTTAACTTCGAAAAAGCCTGCAAATGTTTACTTAAGTTCATATATATATTTATAGACACACATTTGAAGGTAATTTACTGCAAAGTACTTTTAGAAGTATCTCTTTTTCAATACATTATTTATTCACACTGAATTCTTCTACAGCATCTGGGAAGACTAATTTAGGCAAAGAAAATTTCCAGCTAAAACCAACATCCAACTTTTTTTATGGTTTTTGGATTCTAGACACATAATAGCTACTCAGAGAGTATACACAGACTGCTCCACCCTCATGCTGGGCTGGCTTGCAGCAGCTGTCCAACATATGTCTCTAAATTCTTGATTCTGCCATCAGAACATTACAGAATGTAGGTTTTCTTCCTTTGCAGGCAAAAAGACTTAAGTGGGTCAGGATGAGCACACTAACCTCAGCTCCTCAGAATCCTGCACACCTACAATTCTACCTCCCTAAAGAAAGGTGAGAAATGGCTCATCTAATTTATAAAAAGAGAGATGGAAAAAATAAAAAGAAGATATAATAAACCCAGGAGCTGTGCAGATGAAAAGCTTCGAGCCATACAGGTGCTGATAAAATTTAAAGGCCAATCGATAATTGTGCATATGTCCCTACAGCCCTACTAGCTGTCCCTTCTCACACTCCTACCAAGAGTATGGATAATGCAGCACCTTTTGTTCTAATAATACACTTAATAGATCTCCCTGCTTTGTATTTTCACGGCTTGTATAGATCTGCTTATTTTGATGTCAGAGCCTCTTCTGCAAGCCAAGTAATTTACTTCTATGGTAAAACCTCTAGTGCTTCCCTTGGGCTTTTTTGATGAAAGGAACTTCCTTTTTTAAGTTGGATAGGTTAGTAAAAGTATTTTAATTTCTTTAACTGTCCACTTACTACTTAGAGGTTAGTGTGGCCCCACAAAAGCCTTTGTGGTAAACAGTGGTAAACCCTGGGTCAGTTAAAACATGAGGAACAAAGCTGAAACTAGACTGCCCAAGTTAAGTCTTCTCCTGCTGCCCCAAGACAGAAGTGCAAGAATTCCCTTTCCTGGCACGGGATCTTGCTGGTCCATTGTTCAGGAAGGAAATTAGGACTACATGTGCTGCCTGTCAGCCAAGGTCTGCACTTTATTGTGGCTGGGGGTCACATCTGATCATCCTGAAGATGTTAGGTTGTCTCTTCTTCAGGAAAGCAGAGGAACATTACTTAGGAATCTCCCTAGTTAAATGGAAGGTCTAACTGGACTTGCACTAACCTTCCACAAGTGCTTTTTGAATTCCACCCTGAATGTATTCACCCTTGCCAGTGTTGTTTAAACCTATTCAACAGGTAGAAAGTTCCATGACATCACAGCTTTAAAAGCCCATGTTCCTCGTTTAGGCTCTCATTCCTACAGTATTGAGTCTAATCGCTTCCAATACCACTGAGCAACTTAATAGGCTGCAAAAACTTGATAAGACAATGTAATTGGCAGCTTTTATGTATATTCTTAAAATAGCTGCGATCCTCATGGAGGTTGCACAGGGTATAAGTGTTAGCAGAAACAATAAAAGAACTGAAACAATAGACGCAGATTAGAGAATTCTAGCATGGAAAAGCTAAAAAACATTCAAACAAAAATGTCCTTATTCCTTGTCTTGCATATACAGTAATTTCAGATACTGAACAAATTACTCAAAACTAGAAAATCTTGTTCACTGTGAATAATGAAGATAATATTTACCAGAGCTATGGGAAAAACAGGTGTAAAGAATGTTGCATCACTTCAGGTAATTGAAGCTCTTGAAATGAATTAAATTTATCTTAAACATTTCAGGTATTCAAGCCAGTGGAAAAATACAGTCATTTATTTATTCCAAATCTTGGTGTTCGACACATCACCCGTTAGAAACTACTATCTTTATTGTAAGTTTTTTTCATTCCCAGTGTTAATGCCTTCCACAAGACAAGATACCTCTCACTTGTGTTGAGCCCCAGCCTTATAAATTTAGTGCTGCAATTCTGCCTGTAGCAGGTCAAACAGAAACTCATTATTTCAAGTTTATCAGATACAGCCTCAAAGAAAATGCATGGTAGCTCTCTCTCATCTTTTTTATACAAATAATACTATCTGAATAACTTTAGGGCTCACTTATAGGCACTTTTTGGTAGGTGCTCCCCTTTCTTATCCAAAGTCAAAATAGGTCAGCTCCCTTACATAATAACACAGCTGTGAAAACACAAATAGGATTACAAAACTGTGGTTTTCCTCTAACCTTGACTACTATCAATAAAGCATATTTTCTTCCATATATCTCTTGCTTACATTTTAATATAAGTTTTTTAATAACATTACCAGAAGTAATATAGGTTAACTGTTCTATTATGCATCATATTAAAAAGACAGCAAGTTTTTTTGGGGGGGGCAAATGAAGGGTAAAATAAAAGGATTTGTAGCAAAGTGCTTTGGAAGGCACTAAATTAATCTTACACTCCAATCAATCTGCAATAAGAAAGAGACTTGACTCAATCTGTCAGCAAAGTCAGACAAGTATCTGATGAACAAAATGGAAATCCTTTTATAAACTCAAGCTATGATGAATACCATAACCTTACCTGAAGAAATGGCATGCCTTACACTCACATACATGACAATAGGGATGAAATGTGAAGTCTGAATACCTGATCAAGGCATTTCTTTGTTTCATGAAAGGAATCGCTCCATTAAGTGTTTAAGCAAACAGCACTGTTCTGTCAAAGGATGAGACCTCTAAAATAATGATCTTGAGAACTCCCCATGGCAGAAAATTTCTAGATTACATGACTAGAGAAACTTTGAGTATCTGCTCAGGGCAATAAATCTGAATAATAAGAAAAATCATCAAATTAGCAACAGATTTCAGACTGCTATTCTTGCAGATTTCCTATAATGCAAATTTATGCTGTTGGGATAATGAGCATAAAATAGTATGCGTGTAAGTGCAGCAAAGACAAAGCAAATGGAACTGCTTTAAAGTTCTACATACGCTCACCTGAATGTTGAGGTCAGTGTTATTTTTTTTTTTCTCATACATTTGATAATCAGATCCTTCTTTACCTTAGGCCTCTAACTGCTACATTACATAAAGCAATAGGGTAACCTGATACATCAGGGATGTTAAGCTCTTATTTCAATCACATCCAGAGGCTGCAAAACAGCTGCTTCTTAAAATATCAAGCTGCAGATAGAATGACAATACTGCAGTCAAATCTAGGGCTCAGCTCTATCCGTGTAAGCTTGTACTATCAAGTTCAGATACTGCTGAAATCTATTAAAAAGCATCATGAAAAGCAGCAGTCTAGCTGCATGTCTCATTCAAATCCCAAATGGGCTTTCCAGCCCATGCTTTGCTCAGTGGTCCTGCAGTTACTATGGTAGTACTGAATCCCAAGCATTTTAATTTAAAGCTGTCTCAGGTTAGTGCCTCCTGTAGCTACACTACAAAGTAGGGAAGTGTGACAACAGGGAGCTTCACCATTTCTCCCTTTGAATATGACATTCCTCCTCTGTAGGAAGGGAAAGCTGGCCCCAAGCCACTGTGTAAGGGTGTGGGGACACCCAGGGATGCTACCCCACTGTGCTGCTCCAAGTAGTGCAGCGGGTGCTCCCCTTGCAGAGGTGACAACCTGACAAGCAGCTGCTACTGAATACAAAGCCACGACAATGAGGCTCTTTCCTCCACTTCAGCCCCAGCCTGGATGCACTTCATTCTGTCAAAGCAGGGGTTCAGATGTGACAATTCTGCTTTTGGCTGGAAGCTGTTCAAAAGAGTGCACACAAGCAGAAAGCAGAGGGAGGAAAGAAGGATGTAATAAAAGGCATGGGGATAGGGTTTAAGATAAAGGCTGTGGACATTCTTTTGCACTAAGAATGAGGATGTACTATTCCATATTAAGTACATATACTAAACCATACAACTCATTTGGGAATGAAACCTCACACAGAGCTCAGGCACTTTAGTGGAAAACGCTCATAGACTCCAGGGCAAGGTTCTGCCTTAGTTATGTCGAACAGTAAGGTTAAAAGCCTGAGAGAAATAATGTTTTGTCAGATGATGTCAATCCCTTGGCTTAGTTTATATTGGAACTGGGTGAAAAGGGTATTCTAGGGAAATATCACCTTTATTCAATATTAGGAGGTCCTGTAAGCCCACCGAGACATACAAGAGCACAAGCACCTGCTGTGTTTTTCCTGAAAACTTGTCATTTGCCACATGGAAAAAGGAGACAGACAGAGGAAGGGGAGGTGTTGAGTCCTAGCGTGGGTAATTGTATTGCTGACATTTAGCAACAGTAGGCTGACTTTCATTGCTGAAAGTGAGCCAGAAAGGCTCAGAAGAAAGTTTGCAGTATCTGTGAAATACTGCAGAGAGAAACTAAAATATTAAGCAGAGCAACACAGCAATTGCTATTGAAATGACAAGCAGATACTGAGTTTAGAACAGGGTAACTATGGGAACTTCTTCAGTTTCTAAGAGATGATTGCAAAACAAGGCCATGGCCCACTGCTCAGTACTTGTATGAAAATTTGTAGACCAGATTCTCAGCTTGTGTGCTAAATTTGTCCTAAGTGAACTTGTCTTGATATACACCTTCCAAGGATGTAGCCAGGGATAAAATATATATCATAGAGTCACCAACTGGTTTGGGTTGGAAAGGACTCTAAAACTCATCCAGTTCCACCCCATCCAATGGGCAGGGACACCTTCTGCTAGACCAGGTTGTTCCAAGCCCTGTCCAACCTGGCCTTGAACAATGCCAGGGATGGGGCAGCCACAGCTTCTCTGGGCAACCTGTTCCATGTGTTTCCTGTGTTAGAAATAAGTCAGCTTATAGACGTTAAATAAATAAATCAAATGTCAGAGTAGATCCTGATCTATGAAAGGTATTATAGCTACAGTAATTATCATGGCAAGTAATGATAAAACATGCCAAACACAACAGACATGTCTGAAAATACAAAACAAAAATTCTATAATTGAAATTCCCCCATTCCATTTTGATACTCTCTATTCATGTCTAAACAGGTGCTCTGGGAAACGATACACAAAAGGCCTCTCCATCTATGAATGTATGACACAAAATGAACCAGTGTCTTCATGAGCAATTTTTCACTGCTATTGGCGATAATGCAGTATTTATTCCCAGTGCCAGAGAAACATGATTACTAGAACTAACCACTCAGTTATACATCATTTAAAATACAGTTTTGCAACTATTAAATACCCACTATTACAGCTGAATTTCAAGATACAATTTACAAAGTTTTGGACTGTACCTATATTACAAATGCATGGCACTTTTCTTGGTTGGATGCAGGCTGACTTATCATGGTAACGGTCTTTTCTTTGCTCCAGCTACGTGCAGACTGTTTAACCTGACAAAATATGAGAATCTGAGAACCACATCTTCTTGGCTTTAAGGATGCTGCTAGCTAAAAAACTGGAAAGGGAAGAGTGCATTGTTTTTTTTCTAATCTAGTTGATGAGAAAACATATACACATCTAATGATTGTAGCCATCATTACAGTAACATGGGATTCCACTGAATTGAAACACCCACACACAAATACATCTTTGAATAATGTAAAAAAAGGACATATAGACTTAAATAAAATACAGCTCTATTGCCTACAGCCTATGGCTTCTTCCTTTCTCATATAAATTTTGGCCTCTTTCTTCTTGAATAGTGGCTATTGTCACAAGTATTCTTCATTAATATTCTCACCATAATGGCACAACTGTTCTAACAGAGAGCTTGCAGCAGAATAACCACTATCTGCAAAAGAGAATATTGTTATGGACTCCAATAAGAAAGAAGTAGATGGAAGGATGAAGAAAGAACAGAAAACTGCTGTAAGATAAATTATTTACACAGAATTCCATCTAGAAGCACAAAAATACCTTTTATTTTTTTTAAATCATATTCCTTTAAGCCATTGATTTCAGAAAAGAAAGAAGGAGGCACTGAAAGATAAATGACAGTCTAAAAACTATACACAGTGCACTTAGCAAAATAAGGGAAGAAGAAGGAACGTAAACAGTATACAAAAGATGCTAAAATCAACAGACTCGTCTAAGCCATATTTATTTGCATTAGTTCTTCTTTAAAAAAATGTACAATTGCTCTTTTATCATAAGTGCTTCACATTAATCCAAGCTGTATCTTGGGAGTTTTTTGTGTATGCACCAACTCTCATATAAGTGAGACATGGTTATTATGCTTTTAAATAAAATATACTAAACTCAAAAGATGGTCAAGATAATTTCTGCATTTTATTTGACTGACTACTGGGAAAAAGAAAAACAAAATGGTATTTTTATCACATCACATCTTAATAGAGCCTCTGGATTAAGTACTAATTAATTTGCCACCAAAATTTGCTGTTAATCAGTTGCATGTCAGCATACCTTCTGAGTGACATTTAAATTGTAAAGTATATTGGAATTATCTCCAGTCTTGCAAATGACCTCTTTATAAAAGTCAAAGTAAACCTGTGCTCAGTAGAGGTATCATTAGTCTCCTGTTTACTTTCTGTATGGCTCTTTGGATTATAGGTTGTCTCAGTCTGTAGATACAATACTTAAATCACCTTCGAAAAAAGCAGTTGCAAGTTCTAAGGCTGACCTTTGAAGATCTAACCTCCAATGCCCAATCTCATAAGTGACTGTTTTACTAGGATTGTATGTACCTGACAGTGCTTCTTCAAAGCAGAAACTAAACTGAGCCCCCTACAGATTACTGAAAATTCTGATGACTCCATCCTCAGGATATTGGCCTTACCTCAAGCTCTTAGAAATAGCCTAAAAACTACAAATGACACTCCAGCTGGGAGATGTATAAGCAGAAGGTCATTTTCTAGCTTACCTCTGCATGAAAAATGTCCATCAAGTAAAGAGAGCAACTGAGAAAGATATATGAAAACAGATGAATGAATGGGTGGATTAAGCAATTAAATAATTGATGTAGTATCTGTAAGAGTATCACAATTTGTTATTGTGGTCTTATATTAAAAAAAAAGTGATAGAAAATCAATTCAGTATATAAGGAAACCATTTTCTTGAAAACTGAATAATGTGGACAAGGAAGGAAAGAATTACTTTTCAGCCTTCCTCATGTTTGAACAGTCTATTAGACTTATAAAAATTATAATTGAAGTGTCAGATCTTTTATGTAATGTAAACTAAGGAAGGGGACTGTGTAAAGGGACTGAATCATCAGACTGATTAAAAAGCCATTCATTGAGACTCAGTGTGTATCGTATATATCACCATATATGACAAACACACCCATTAAATCAGAACTTCAACAATAGAGATAAAGAAAGTCTTCACAGAAAATTCTAGATTTGTCACAGCATGGAGGAAATAAAATCATAATTGTTACTGAGATGGACAGATTTACTGGCTTCAAATTTGTCTAAAATCTAAGGCAAAAATGAGGGACGAATCTCAAAACTTATGAATCATTTAGCATCATGAAGAACAAAACAGTGATAAGCTATTAGTTGTAAATTACAATATTGGTCACATACTCGCTTAGACTTTCCAGTGATTTTGAACTTGGCCATTAACCTCAAATCAACAACTGACTCTGGGTACAGATTTAGGCATTAGTCAAGTGTAATCACAGAGCAAACAAAAATGTCTCAAGAAGGCAAAAAAAATCCCCAAACTTCCTGAGCATCCACATATGTAAGACACATTTTTCATTTGTCATTGCAACTCTTAATATGTAAGACTGCACCCAGATGGAGCAAAAATATCAAGTACAGAGCAAAGCATGCTCTTTGCAGCGACTTTTCCCTGTCCTTACATACTTCTTGTAATCTTTACATAATCCACAGAGACCCAACCACTTGAAATTTGTGTGGAGGGGTCTTGTGCAGCAGACTCACCTTATTGCTTTTCTTTTGGCTCCACCATCACTGCTCAGCAGAAAGAAGTAATTGTCCTTATACATAGGTGGGAGAGTGAGACAGTTACCAAGGAAACGAGCTTAGTTTGACAGAAATTTGGAAATCCAAACCCAGCTGGAGATGGGAAATCTGAGCATCCTCCCCCAGAAAGCATTTGAAAATTCGATGCAATCTGGCAGTAATTAAAACCCAGTTAACTCTTACCTTTCTTCCCTTTATGAATCCATCTTTCATTTTACTTATATAGTTTTTAATAAACCTCTTTGGCTAAAGTGGATCTAAGAGAATAGGCATGAATGCTCCTGAGAGCCAACATCCAAAAAGGACACTTGAATATTTCTATTTAGAAGGTCTATTATTATTCAGGTGAAGAAAGTCCAAGTTGTGCCTCTAGGTGCAAACGTGGGACTCTCACTTTAAACGAAATTCAATCAACATAACCAAGACCAGAATTTCTCCTAAGGCTGTAACTTAGTCCACAGTTCAGTACAGTACAGACTTGCCATTGATTACTTGGAGATGTGCTATAAAAATGATTAAAAGCACTAGGATAGATCCTGAGCTGGTGTAAATCAGTGACAGGGCCATTGATTCACTCCTAGCCAGAGGAGGGCTAATCTAATTTACACAAGCTAAGGATCTGAGGCCATCACATTTGAAGAAGTAGGTAGTGGAAAATGATACTGCACAGAGAAGATATATCAGTGGAATGTAAATATAACAACAAAACAAGGATAGGGAGGAACTCTTTGAGGTGGTTTGAGGTGACAAGTCCAAGACTAATGGCCACAAGCTATACATGACAAGAGCCGCTGCAGAGAGTAAAGATGCATTCTAAAAGATAAAGAATCTTTGCCTCAGAGAAAGTACAAATAAAATATATAGTACCTCCAGATGCTTTCCTTAGAAAGTTACAACTGAATCTGAATTTCACCTTAGCTTGAATTATTGTTTTAAAAGTGATCCTAGCTGTGTTTCATCTGGGAATCCATGACTATAATTTCACTTTTACAGAGGGACAGATGAAAAAAAACCCCAACATTTAGCACTTACATGGAAATACGCACCAGAAAATTAAGCTTTGTGGCGGTTTTGTTGTTTTGGTTTCTTTTCAGCTCAAGAATCTTATGATTTGTTATCACATTGAGATACAAGAAAGATAAAGGAATTTCCCAGAAAATTTGCTGTTGCAAATGAATAACCAGCATTTTTCATAGGTTTGTTTTTTTTTGTTTTGGGTTTTTTTTTCATATTTCATGAAAAGGAGGTGGTGCAATGAAAGAAAAATGAAGCCATATCTTTAGTACAGTGAAACCTTCCCAGCTGAATTAATGAACAGCCTTTCTCAAATCATCTTGTCACCATTCTACATTTCAGATAACAGCAGATGAAATCTGTAAAGGGTTCTGAGCTAAAACCTTCATGAAAACAAACAACAAATTGGTATCATGGCAAAGCAAATTAAATGTAATTATTTTAACAGCTGCAATTGTCTGTGCAAGGAACTCTGGCTAAATCTCCTGGGATTTTGGTAATATACTATCAAGGTTCTTGAAAATGAAGGCTGCTGTCAGTAACCGCAGTTAGCTGATGGATGAACTTTGCTAATGCCTCCAGGGATGCCCAAGCCTTGTGCAGCGGAGTCTTATGCCCTCACACAGCCCTGGCCCACCCTTCCCATTGTGGGAGAAAAAGGGCACAGTCCAGGAAGACTGTATAAGCTATGGGCTGATGATGCTTGAAGATCCAAAAGAAGACTTTTTTCCAACAGCCAGGCCATGGCCCTGCATGCCCTTTCTGCCACATGCACCCACCACATTAAGCACATAAAATTTGGCAATTCCCTTTTCTCTAGTGAGCTACTTCAGTGGTCACCCTGGATGCAAGGTCTAGGAAGCACTGGTTTTGTGAACCAGGGTGTAGCTGGAGGATGTTCTGTGAAGCTGCCCTGTGGCAATAGCAAGAAATCTTTCCCCCTGAGAAATAAAGATAACAGAAAATCTGAATTTTCTGTGATGCACAGTTTAACCCATCTAGGCGATGACTTAAGAGGATGCTTTTTGTATCACTGTGAGTTCTGCTGGAAATCCAAACTCTCTAGATTTATCTAGTCTCCAGTGTTCTAAGAAAAATAATTTTCATCTTTAGGAACATAGGATTTATAAAGAATATTAATCCGTTTGTAAGTAATTAATCTTAATAATTATAATTAATAACTATACATAGTATTTTTCAATTGTTTCTCCCCTAGCATTCTGGCAATTATGCAAACATTACTTAAAACCCTAAAGAAGCAAGATATAGGGCAGTCTGTGGTTCTGAAACTGTTTAGACTGTTCAGCAGTGAGTTAAGGGGAGGCAGAACAGACCTGCATTCCCAATGCTCATCTGAGATTTAGCTCCTCAGCCACCCACAGGTGGTGGATTCGAGGAATAGGAAGAAGGAGCCTACAATGAGACCAGAAGCTGTCCTGGCATATACAATAATAAAGCCTAAACTATGGCTTTCTACTTGATCTTCTTCCTTTTAATTATTGACTTCCTATGACAATGATTGCATTTTATCTTACGTGTGTCCAGATACTTTCAGGTCACATGCATCTGGTTAGAAGAGAATATTTAAATGCATGGCCTATTTAAGTTGAATAGCATATTATGTGTTTGTGCAGTGTCAGATGCTGATTCTCCTATTTCTGTATTTCTTTTTCTGTCAGTTATTAGTCTGAGTCATATAAGTAGTTAAGATTCTTTTTCACATTTATATAAAGCTCTCTATTCATGCATATTCTTATCATATTAATACATTTCTACAGGCTGTCTTGATAAATATAGAAGTCATTTTCTTTTTTTATTTGTGATTTTTGTTGTTATTTTGGTTAGGTTTTGGTTTTGATTGTTTTGAGTTTTTTTCCCCAAAACCATAGCTTGGGTTTTTTTTTCTAGCCAGATTTTGCATTTTGTTTATGGGCACATAAACAGGAAGAGAATTTCAAGAGGATTAACTCTCAGCAACTCAAAGGGAGGACTGACTACTTTAATAAAAAGAAAAAAATAAGGGAGATAAATAGTGTTTCTGGAGAATCTGAGCCCCGCAGATTGTATTTCAGTAGACTAAACATATAGCCCAGTAAGTGAATCATAGAGAAAAAACACACTTGGCCCTGTTCTTAAATGTTGGAACAGTAGCTGACCTTCTAGTTCTGTGTATGACTTTCATTGAGAGGTCATTGTTCCTACTTAATAATTTCTTCCCCTTAGAAGAATTTTTGACAGAATTAAAATGTTGCAAGGAATTTGGTTGCTGATTGACACAAAAGGCTTTTTTGCTCCTTGAGGTACTATGGAAAGTCTTCTATGAGATGTCATAGGATGCTTTCAGGATATGACACAAATGGACTTGCTAAATATCCAGCCTCCATTTTATTTCAAACTAATGAGCGTTTCACTCTCCTTATTTAGCCATGTTTTCTGACAAGAGTGTAGTTAGAAGCTGGAATCGGAGCTGTAATTTGATATATCAAGTGTAAATTTCCTTGGGCTTCCCTAAGCCACCTAGTTAATACTATTTAGTTATGTCATTGTCTGGCGTTGATATACAGCAATATAACACCATGTCATGTGGTTTGACACATTTTAAATTAAAATCCCATACCAAGTTGCACTATCACTAATCAGTCACATATTGTTCCTGAAATTTAATTGTTTTAATACCGTGATGTTAATTCAGGAATTTGCAGGTGGAGATGCCAGCTTGCAAGCACTAGATGAGAAATAACACTGACCTTCAAATATGTATATCATCTACCTCATCTCTCTGAGAGATCACCTTTTTCAGATGGAAAAACAAAAAAAACAACTCTTCACTGGAAGCAGCCAGGAACCTTGGAAGGTGGTCTCGTTCAGACAACTTTATGAACAGATCAAGCATACTCTTCATACTTCAAGATGATTCCAACTCAAAATTACAAAACAAGACTTCTTTGATTGGTTCCCAAACCTGGATCAAGATGCTTTAGGCTATGCTTTATTCAACCTTTTTCTAATTGCTTAATTCCTTGGTAAATCTGACATGCTTTCTAGATACAGGTTTTCTACACAATAGAAATGGTCCATTTCTACACAATATGTCTATTTCTACACAATAGAAATGGTCCATTGCTGGCCTAGACAACATGATTAATGTTGGCCATCTTTTCTGTAATGACAGAAAGTTTGGAATTGGAAGAGAAATCTCATTTCAAAAAAGATGCTGGCCACTGAAATTTTCAAGAACTGGAAGCTGTGGAGTACAAACTTACCCAGAAGCCATGAAAGCCATAATTTCTTACATAATTTTGAGGTTTGGAGATAAAGACAATATTTATTACTATTTCACTCTAGTTTTCTGATAACAACTAGATGTGACTGAGATCCAAGCAAAAGAAATGTATCTTCTTGAAATCAGGTGAAAATTACGTGGACTAGCAATATAAGCTGAACAGATCCATTAAGACCTGAAATTAATTGCTGCTATAGCTAAACTGGAAAGATCCTTACTTAAATGAAAAGTTTCATTTATTTATACTGGAAATGTGCAGTATTAAGTGGAAAATAATTTGTACTCAGGCAGTAGCTTCTAGAATTTACCCACATTCTGGAGCCAGGAACTAGGTTTCAGATTTCCATTCAGTTCCAGTTACCGTACAGTCTTAAGAAATATATTAATCTTTGGTTTAAATATTTGTTATTATATCATGTATCATGTTGGAAGTTTAACATTCTTGAAACAGAGATGAAATTAGAAACATCTTGAGAAGAGCATTCTTGTTATCAATCATGTCATTTTAAACATGTTTAGAAGGTTGCTGCTGGCGCTAGGAATGGATATTTTATTCACAAGAATGTATTTAAAGAAAATGACAGCACTTTTCAATTCAACTTTTCCAAACCAAGAAATCTTTCAAGTTTTCCAAGCCATGTGGATTTCAACATTCCAGTGATTAAGACTATTTTCAATTATACATGTTTTTTTCTATTATTTTTTCATAGCTTTAGGGTAGATTTTCAACACGCTGCATGAAGAATTAGACACACAAATCACTCACAACTATTAATGGGAATTGCACATACGGTGGAAGAACTGCTACAGAACAAGAAAAACCAACTCAAACTATCAAAAACATGAGAAAAACCTGTCATGAACTTTGCAGAGTGGATAGATCTTTCTTTTCTGTTTCTCAGCTTGCCAAACTGCACTTCCAGCTTTCAGCCCACAAAGTAAAAACGTCAAACAGCCATGAGAAAATCAGAAATGGTGATAGTACATCTGCAGTTTCACATCTCTAGGATTTTCAGAAAGCAATCATTTGGCCTAGATAAATGCAGAGATGGATGACCCTGCTGGGGGTCATCATATGCTGGAGCTTCTGCGTAGCAATAGTGGGATCTCCACTTGGAAGAACAGGCAAATATGTTCCTATTTTTCTCTGTTGCCATTTGAAAGAACTGCAATTGAAATAGGAGAGAATATGGTACATATGGGTGTTCATTAGGAAAAGAACTGTGATATTTAAACAATGTTTGCGTTATTTTTTTTTATTTTTTGTATCAAGGAAACCATTAATGAAATTGTAGAAACTCACTTCATTCCACTTTTCTCCAAGAAATGTTCTCTCTAATCTAATTTCATCAATTTTACTTCAAAAATAACTTAATTAAATCAATTCTTAAACCAAACAGGTTTTAGTCTGACTTTTGTTGGACCTTAATACAATGAAGAAAGGTGCCATTTTCTTTTAGATTTTTATGACTGCTATAAACAGACAGATTCCAAGATTAGAAAGGTATGAGATGATGATGTGAAGAATACTTGAAAGTAAGCCCAAACTCACTATTGCACTCCCCACCACACCTCATTCATTTTTAAGTGCAACAAATGGTGTTAGATTCTGTTGCACCATCCATTTTCTCTTAGCACTGTAAATGGACCTTGAGGAATGTCAGTGTTTGTATGAATTCAGAGTCATCAATTACTCAACAAGCATCTAGGCCAGCAATTACACACCAAGATATTTTGAATTGTGATATTGCATCCTGAATCTCTTGCTCCCCACATACACTCTTCTCTGGTGTTTGTAATATGCACTATCAAAACTAAGCTCAAATAGTTTTGGTTTTGACCTCAATCATGTGTGTAGTTCAAAAACATTCAAGCTGGTTTTGTGACCAAAATTATGCTATTTTTGTATATTCTCAGCTAACAAAATATAAAGCAAATTTGTTAGCTTTAAGCTAAAGAAATGTATGATTAAGGAATGTACAAAGAGTGCTCATTGCACTGTCAGAATTTCCTTGAAAGGAATTTTATCACAGTATGATTTGAACTATCTAGCAGAATAATCGTAAAACAATAAACTATATAAAAGTGTATTCAAGTATATAAAACTGTACAATTGATAGATAAGTTGGACATCCTGAAAAGTTATTGCCATGTTCTCTACTTAGTGTCACAGTACCTAACTTAAACTCGTGTTAATCGTTCTACTATTTAGTCACTTGTTATGGCTCACTGGAAGAATAAAGCTGTCTGCTGTCATTTCAGATGTTTCTGGGTGGTAGTTTATTCTACAGACAAAGACTAAAATACGTTATTTCAATATATACATAACATCATATTATATGCATTACTTTTAAACACAGAGACTTTTGAAGTCAGATTCTTGCTCAAGTGCTAGTTTCTGAATCAAATCTAGAACAGCAAAATGGTGAAGAAGTCGAAAGCTTGCAGCTAGAAGTCATCAATCATACTTTCTTAAAGCTGAGTACATACGTTTCACGATTTACTTCTCTGAAGTATTTGGTTCTCCAGCCTTTCATTAACTTCTGCAATGTTACCTATTGGCGTGTTTTATTCTTCTGCAAGCACCAAAAAATAGTATTTAAAAACAGTAAGAAAGCCACATACTTTGCCAAGACAAAAGGTATTTGGAAAATATTGAAATTTGCCTCTTAAAACACATTCCTTTGCTGGCACATTGGGATTCCCAGGTTTTGCTGGGAGAAAGTGAGTGTGCCCGCTTGGTGCTGAAGTATCTAACTCCTTAGCCCACCCTCTTTTGGGAAACAGATCTGGAAAGAGCAAGGGAGGAAGTAGTGGGAACACACGAAGCATTAACAGCAGTCAAAGCTGGAAGTAAAAATTAATTACTTTAGGGATGGCTGAGGGAAATGAGGAACAGTTTGTTATTTCACAAAATGAAAATTGTCTTACAGCTATAAAAGGTAAATTTAAGACAGGCATTAAAGGCAGAGTATTACTTGCCAAAGAGGGGAGCATTTAGTTAAATTGGGTTATACAAGGGGAAAAAAAAAACACCACCACAAACAAAACCGGGGAAAAGCAACAAAACAAGCCCCAAACCATTAAAGCAGTCTGTTTTCATACAAGGTGTTTCTAAATAGCTGACCAGTGTTCACTTGGCAGCATTTCTTGGCATAAAAAGATATTTACATGAATCACAAGTAATTTATGGATGTAAGTACAGAAAACTTACTAATGTTAACTGTTCACCTACCTTGCTAGAACTGTAAATGTTTACAGAAACTGGAAAGAAGACATCTGCTAAGCCTAACACATTGGTAGTTTAGTGAAACAGTTTAAAAATTGAGACTTGCTGGGTTTTTTAGTTGATACTTTTAGCATGAACTTTGCAGGGTTCATTTGTGTTCTTCTTTGAGAATTAGGAATATATATATATTTCATGACATAAGGTCTACTACATGAGACAGCCTTGATAATCACTAAAAGAGAATCTAGAAAATATTCTAGCACACACATCTGCTCTTTCCCTTGACACCTCTTGGAATAAGGCTGGCAAAGGAGGTGAGTAACTGTAGCATTTTCATCTTTGTAACTCTTCTGGAGAATAAGCTATAGTTACACTGCAAGTGAACTCTTATTGCATCATATACTCTTAAAATGAACAGTAATCTCTATTTTTACTTAGGAGAAAACAGACTGTGTATCTCATCTGTTCAGCGATATTTTATTCCCAGCTGCTTTTTATGTCCTTGTTTCAGATAAAAAGATATTGGAATCTTTCAAGTGCCTCAGAGAGCCCATTTTGTCAACTCTTCTGAAAAGAAGGCTTTCAAAACCTGTGCTCGAAAGGACTAACCTGCATTACAGAGGACACACAACAGCTCTTAGGTCTGTGTACTAGCTCTACACTGACATCTTGGAAGAGAAAAAACTCAACTAAGAGACCCACAACCGTAGCTCATTCCTACAGATCTCTGAGCATATGACACGGTGTTAATTAAAACTAAACGCGTAAGAATTAAAGTTGGGCCAATAAGTACTTACTGGTTTGAACATAAAAGCTGACCTCAAACAAGATGAGCTAATAGTATCTTAAGAGTATACCTAAATCAAGTTGTCAGCTTTGAGACAGCTGGTCATGATCTATGTGGCACAGGTTTATAAAAGCTGTCTAACATGACAGAGGTCTTTGAGAAAGTGCAGATTGCCACCTTGTCAAAATTTTTCTTTAGCATCACAGAAATTTTCAACGCAAACAGTTTTCAGTGTCATAATGAGATAATATGAATCACCAAAAGGCTATTATTATTATTACTAATTATTATGTATTTTAAAATCAAATGTACAAGAAGTGATTTTAATAATCCAGTCAGATGCTAAATACGCATCTACATTTTTAGAAGATGATCAGCTCCCGTTCAGTAATGAAGCAAACAGGTTTTGAGCTTCCAGCTCCTATTTTCAATTAAGTTTAAAAATCTTAATTTATAAGCCTAAGTAGGAGCCAAAAAATATGCATCCAGTAGTATGTATGGGTACCTGCTCATATAGTATACATGACTGAAAATTAATCTCTTTTTATCCTGCTTTCCAATTTCAGCCCTCTCTCCCAATTAAGAAGAACTAGCAACCTTCTCTTTATGAGAACACAACCATAGTAAACTCTGTTTTACCCTGATACTGAGAAGCTGGGATTTGCCAGCTAGAAAAGATATGCTGATATGCTGTGCCACACAGTATCATGATGCACATGCACAATACTGTAGGCGTTTAACATTTCAAGTAAGTAATGTTGCGGATCAGCATTAAAAAGAAGACACTTTTATTTTGTCAGACCTTTACTGGAAAGCTACCATAAGCAGACTGCTTCTAATATGCAAATGTTTTATCGAGGAACCCTTAAGTAAACATGACCAATTCTTCTGAGAAAGGGACATGGAGTAACAGTGTAAGTCACTAAAGGGCAGCTTTAACCCTTCGGAAGCTCTAACCCTCCCATTCTTGCAACACTTGGAAGCTTTTTATGGATGCAGCATGTGCAGACACAATCTCCACAGGCATTTAGAGTGCTGCTTTACTTAAAAGCTCTCAGACTCAGCAGAGTAAATAGGAAATAAAGATTTGACAGTAGGCTACCTCTTCAATGCACACAGAAATTCAACATAGAGGCTGGAAAAAAAAATTAAACCAAACTGTAAATAGTGTGGAAACAATAGGGCCAGAGCTGCATTAAAAATGCAGGTGTTCTGGAGCTTTTTTTTTTGGAAGAAGGAAAAAGGACATTGGCCAAATTGCAGCATGGACGTTAGCAGAACCAGAGAATATGATTAATCACCAGCCTACCACTCAGGAATGAATCCCAAAATTTTTAAAAATCATGAATACCAGAAGAATAAAACAGAAGAAAACTTTTTTTTTAATAATACTGAAAAAAACTGCTTTCCCTCAATGAAGCTGGCTTTTTAAAATAAAAGGAAATTACACATATACAGCTTATTAGCATATCCCATGTGTAAAAACACAGGGTAATGTACAGAATATAATCTTTCATTTATGTCTAGAGTATCATAACAGATGGGGTCCCAGTTGTAAAAAATAAACCTGTTACCATTGGCACCTATTAAACCTATGCTAATAAATGACATTTTGAGGTAATACATTATTCCTAACAATTTACAAACTCATGATGATAATTGATGAGGCAAAAATATAGAAAAATTGTATTTTGAGGAACACCAAGGAGCAACAGGGTAATGTAACACTTAGGCAACAGAAATTCCAAGCTCTTTTTATAATCAGAAAGTCACCATTTGTGTTTACTTCAAAAAAGACTCTGGACACGCCAAATGGCACATTTCTTAGTATCTTAACCAGCAGCCACCATTCCACTTTCACATGTAATAAGTGCATTGATACAAAATCAGGCAGTTATCTTAAAAATAAACCAGTTATCAATCAAACAAACCGAGACACTTGACTTTCTGTCTTCGTTTATTTACCAATCCTTTAGTCTCTATTATTTAATACTAACTGTAGGTCTGCTGACTGACAAACAAGTTCAAGCTGATCATGCCAGGTAACAGTTTCAGGTCTGCTTATATGGCCTTGCATCTTACATTCAAACACACCTGGTAGAGGTAAGCAATTTGTTTAACATGATTGAAGATTTAACAAATATTTGAGATTTTTCTTCCTTTCCTGAAGCTATTTCCTCAAATAAATATTTGTGTTTTTCTGAATAGCTGAGGGACAGTGCTTATACATATGTTGTTTGAGTGTTCATACAATATTTCTGCATATTTTTCTTGTTATTTTTGTTTTTAATCATTCAGGGAAAGTCAATTGGGTTTTACTTTATGCTTTAAAGGAAGAGAGATGCTAATACATTAAAACCAACCAAAACATAGTTACAAAGACCACACAAAGTATGGAAGACACATCACCTTTTCTGTTGTCCAATTCCTGCTGTCCCTCTGCTTCCTTGTGCTCTGAGTTGATACGTGAGTAGACATAGGTGTGATGTCTTCAGGACCATCCAAGACCTGTAGTCAGACCAACCTCTATCAGAAGACTTAGGACATGAATATGTTACGGCATTTCCTGTCTTATACAATCAAAAATTAAGGGCTGCATAAAAAGATGTGACTTTATTTTGATTTGAAGAGGAGCCAACCACTTTTCCAGAGTCGGACCTCTCTTGCCTGTGGCACACATACAAATAAAACTTGAAGCGAAGGTACATGATTCGTGCAGTGAGTCTTTGGGAATGCAGAGGCACTGATTAGTGCTGTGTGCAGGGACTCCAAAATGCTTAAGACAACAGGTCCACAATCACCTGAGCATATTCCTTTAGTAAAAAATTACTCACAGGAGTTTAGAAAAGCTGTTATTGCAAGTGGTCATCATCATGGGACTCATCTAGTGACTGCTGAAGTCAATAGAAATACAGGCCAAGGGAAACTTCATTAAGATTCCCAGTCAATCTTAAAAGATACTCCAAAGATTCTTCTGCAGTCTCTTATAGCCTTTGTTCAAATAGGTACTTAGTCAATAAATTAGGCTGTCAACTTGCAATCCTTTAGCACAATCACTTCTTTTTCTAACAAATGATACAGCAGTTTCTTAAAGGCAATTCATACTTGCTTTTATCTCTTGCTGCAAGAGCACAAGCCATGAATAAAATTAGTTAATTGGAATAAAGCAAGGTTGATATAATTTTTCAATCTCTCTAGGGAATGCAAATTGTTAAAAATAGTATTGCATATCACTCTTTTCCTTCCCATTGAAGCAATTTATCAATGATCACAAAAACTAATATGGAATTGTAATAAACCCAAAGAGTTTTGTAAATGATCACATACCCATTTCAAAGACCGGTAGAGTCTAAACTGTACTGCAACAAAGAGGATCATCTACAAATTATGGAATAAATCCCCAAAGCTCTAGATACTGGTTGAAATTCTGTCTTCCATACCAATAAAATATTTTACACAATGTCATGAAATAAACCAAGAAAACATACCAAAAAAAAAAAAGGAAAGAAAAAAGCTGAACACATCTACAACTGAATTCTTATTGTTCTTGGTTATTCAAAGAAAGGCAATAAAATGAAGAAATGCATTTATCCATAAATAAAGCATTTTACTTTTAAGCTATGCATAATCTTGGAAAATATCACTGTAAAACACATTCAGCACTTCAACAAGCAAAGAAGGAAGTTGATTGATGAGGCTTAATGATCAATACATTGAAGATTAAGTAAATCTTTTCCATGAAGACAAATTGAAAGTAAGCTAACAACTGGAAATACTGTGGTGTAAGTCTTGAAATCCAAAGTGAGCCCAAGCAGTATTAGACAACCTTACAGGAATAAGGACTATTAATCCCCAAACCATCTGTAGGTTCAATCAGGACCTGATTTACAACTATACTAAATCCACTGTTTTGTATAGACTGTTACAAGATTAAACTCAGACTGCATTTTTCTCTGTGAGATATTTCTTGGCATTGTATGAACACAGATAATACTTTTAAATATGAAACGAAACTTTTCCTTGCTCTACATGTCCTCTTATAAATTTGATCTCTTTTATGTTTCTCATGAAAATGTGCCTCTTTTCAGGGCAGCCTAGCTGAGTTCCAGCTTACAAATGTATTTATTGAAAGGAGTATAGCAATAACAACTGTTCTTTTGTCTCTGTGAGAAAAGGCTGCCTAGAGCCAATTATTGTTTATCATTCCAGATACACATTTTACGATCACTGTGTTAAACAAAAGAAGAAGTTTAAGAATAAGGAGCCACTTTAATATCTTCAGGTCCAATTACACTGGAAAGGATCCTTTACTTGTATTTTATGCTGCTCAGTCTAATTGTCAGGTTTTATTAATTTTGCATGCTAAGCTGGAAGCATTAGGCACAGGTTTCTTCTTGGGAGAGCAGTGAAGCTAAAAACAGAACAAGCACCAGAGAAAACTGTGCTTATAATTGTTCTGCTTCTTAGTTGGACTTTGTCAGCTCAACTTGGGTGGCAGAACAACATGTAGAGAAAAAGCTCACTTTGATTTGGAAAAGGTTTTTTGCAGGTGTCAACACAAAGTCTACTAGGAAAACAAGGGAAAAATTAAATGCTGTGAGCCATTATTGCAGGTGTGCTCCTGTGAAAATTATCCTCCTTTTGTTTTTGTCTCAGTAAATATGTTGTTTAGTTGAGGCCAAACGTACTTTGGAAGGAATTTAAAATACTATAAGCTTACAGTGAAGCTCAAATTTAAATTTCTTGGTCCAAACACACAAATGAGAAATTATTCATCCTCACTGAAGACAAGGATACAATGCAGGCTGCTAATGAACAAGCACTGAGGACTAAACATGCAAAAAGAGGCATTTCTGACACTGGATGCATCTGACTTACAGCATTTAATAAACAGCCACCTTAGAGACTGTCTGGAAGCAATTACTGTTCATTGGCAACACATCTCCCTGTGCTGAAGACGATACATATACCGTGCTCTGAAGGGCACCTCAGTGGCTGCACCTGCTGAAGCTGCCACACAATAACCAACTGCCAGGCTTGTGGTACTGGTCCCTGACCTGGTGCAGCGTGGCCACTCAGCCAGCATCCAAAACGGATGGAGATCACCAGCTACATGTAGGTGGTCTCTCCTCTGCCCAAGTCTGGGCTTAGGTTTGGAACAGAATCACTCTTGCACTGGCTGGAT
Organism: Melopsittacus undulatus; assembly: GCF_012275295.1. Lineage (NCBI taxonomy): Eukaryota > Metazoa > Chordata > Aves > Psittaciformes > Psittaculidae > Melopsittacus > Melopsittacus undulatus. The sequence continues at coordinate 93,170,541 of NC_047557.1, read as the reverse complement.
ATAAGATACATGCAGATTTGAACATGGAAAACAGCTGTCTGCAGGTTTTTTCAGGGCATTGGCTGGAAAAGTAATTGTTCCTACCAACCCACAGCTAGGTTTTGGCTTAGGACAGAGACTGCCTTCTCCTGATAATTCATTCTTGTATGTTTCTATTTGATGTCAATACAGATTTTATCTGGGTAGAAACAAGATCTTCCAGAGCACTTCAAGATGTGTAATCTAGCCTGAAGTTGTATCCCCTGCCATATCCCGGAATTAGGATTTGGAGTCTTTCATGCACTCAGATTCATACTGATTCAAAAATTATCAAATTATACATAATGAAATGGCTCCTCTGCTCCCTCAGAGCCTGACCTTTTGATAAAATATCCTCAACTAGTAGATCTGTTTTAGAGTTACTGGATGAGGTAGATGTGTTCTTAAAAATCTACGTAATAGTGTGAGAAGTCCCTCAAGAAAATAAGGTAACAAACAACGCCAGTCAGCTGGACTGCTTACCAGTCTGGGGGCAAATAAAACCAATCCAGCAACCACCGGAATTATCTTTAGAGAAGAATATCAGCAGAAATGAGAGAGAGAGACAGCGCAGAAGGGACATGGCATTAGCATCTTTGACATGAATAAGCATGGATGTCGATGATGTTCCTGCAACAGTGATATACTGTAAATGGGGCTGAAAGCTAAATAGGGTACTCTCAACTTAAAAGAGATTCATTAGTGTCTCTGCTGTTGGAAACTATTACTTCTCAAGGAAAATCTGGGAGCATCCATGACTTTAATAACAGAAGTGCCCAAGTCCTTCACATTATCTAGGCTGTAAGAAGTGGTTTTGGCATGTGTATGCTGTCAAAGAAAGAAGTTATTGTTTCCTCTTGAGTATTATGCTTTGTTTTTATGCATTTATAGAAAGGAGTCCAAATGTCATAATACTAAAAATTGTTAATTTTGTTTCTATGGTGGGAGGCTGGCTATGCTGTACTTGTAACATGCTTTGCCTCAGTAAAGCTTAGATGTCACAAGAATGATTTTATGCTGAGTTGGTTTCCATAATATCTAGTTGTGGTTATTATTAAAAAATACACACAGGCTTCTGACCATGAAAAACAGAAGAAAGGACATATTGAATGCACTTCATACATCATTCCCAACAAAGATTAAACACAAATATACTTCAATAAAATGAAGCGTAAGAAAAGAATCCACAGGTTCAGAGTTGAATTAAGTTTTAAGTTAGGGTTGTCTGTCTGTGTTTGCTTAGCTCAAGATATTTAATTCAGTGCAGTACACATTGACTCTCCAGAGGTATTCATAACAGCAAATTACTTTAGCTGTCTATAATGCTGAAGCTGGAGGAGTTGATATATCACAGGTGCCCCTAAACTCCCTTCCCTAAAGTACACAAAAACTGGAAATTCGTTGTCAACTTCCATATCTGTACTGCAGCCACTGAATCAGCCAAATTCCATTAAGTCTAAACTGATAGCTTGAATTCAAAGTACCTTTTTATAACTTTATTTACAATAAAGGAAAATTGTCAGAAAAAAGCAACCCTTTGTCTCTGTCTGCAATCTACCTTTCCTGGAAAGAAAATCAGAACAATCAAACATTCTAAGCAGATTCACATGTTTTCTGAACTTGGAAACATATGCCAGTGTCCAGCAGCCTGTATACTAAACCAGTGCAAAACCCTACAACACCATTTGAAATGTATAGTGCAATTTCTGCATACTTTGATTAAAATTTTTACTTGCTTTTGATATAACAGGGCAAAAACCAAGGTAATCCCATCACAGCTGGGCCATTTATTTCCAAAAGCTACATACTTGTAATTACAACATTTCCTTATACTAAGAGGCACTTTTACATCATCTTTCCTACATATCCAGTGATCATCAGGACAGTTGCTCCTAAAGAGCCTGTATCCTTCCATTCCAACATCTTCAAACACTTTCACTGACATATCAGAAATCAGCATCAATAATCTCAGAAAATATATTTTTCAGATTACCCTGCTACTCTATCATTTCACTATTAAAACTCTTTTTCTTGCACTGTATTAGGAACATATATTACACATTTACAGAAAGAGAACTTGAGATGTCATTCGTGTAGAAAGGATTTTTCTGATATATTAATAGCCTTTTGTCATGCAGCACACCAAAGAATATGATCTATGACAATTGAACCACAGTTACGACAGGTGGACAACTTGTGGCATATTAAAAAGTATAGCTGAAATAGCTTTAAAATTTATAGCTTAATTATAAAAACACAATTTAAAGCTCATAAGAGGAAAGCAGAGGTAGGCCCTTGGAAGTTATTTTCAGTTCAGCAAAATTTACTGCAATTAAGATTGCAGAAAAAAGCTATAAAGTTCAGTAGTATTTTGACATCTACATTTATGTCCACTGCCGTTATGGATATCATGGTAACTGCCATGAAACTGTAACAGATCTTTACAGCTTTCTATGCAGCTGAGTAGTCATTGCCTACATATGACAGCAGAAAAATGGCATTCACTAGGGCTCATCAGTACTCCAGTCATACAGTGGAGTTGTGGTTGTGCTATGATCCAGCTTTGCAATAGACCCAGGACAAAAAGGCTTAACCCTTAATTTTTTATACCAAATTCTCCACTGAACAATACCAAAACAAACAAAAAAAAAGTCATCATTTATGCAGTATTCATGCAGCTGCACAATAAAAACACAAAAGCAGCCAACACCACCTTGCAAGACCTAGTTCCCACTAGAGACTATACTGTTACCAGAAAATAGTTCTGAAAATAGATAAAGCCTTGAGTTTTGGGCACCAACCATGACAGTGCATTCCTATCTCCTGATAATGCTCAAGCAAATTAAAATGCTTCATAAGCCAGTAGATTTCAAAGACCATCACAAACAGAAAGTATTAGAAGTGAAATATCAATTAAATATTTTCTAAAAAGCAACTGAGGGTTTTGGTTTACAAAGTAGAACCTCATCATCTCATCACAGAGCCTCCCCTCACATGAAGGCTTAGATGAAATCCAAAGTAATCTGTTGCTTTGTTTCTGATACATAACAGTTGCCACCATCAGTAGCAGTTCAGGACACCAGCATCTTGATGACAGTACTTATAACGATATTGAAGGGAGCTCTTTTTGCTCAGCAGTAAATACGAATGCTGTAATTAATGCAGGTAAGTTTTCAGACTAGAGATGTATCAAGGACAGCACATTGCTTGCAGGGAAGAAGAAAGGGTAAAACAGCTACTTACTTTGTTATCTAGTTGTTTCTTTTTTAAGTTTTTATTTGGTTGCAATTTCAGAAATATAATTAACAGTCCCCAGGCAAAACTGAAGAGGAGGAATACTAATAGAAATTTTAATCTTCAGCATAAGAAATCAAAACCATTTGAATAGCCTATGTACACACATTCCATTATTTAACACTTGAGACCAATTCAAATGTAATATTTTCCTACCACCTAGTTTTCATTTCATTCTACAGTATTTTCATTTTAGCAATTCCATTTCTGCCTACCTGTCCCTCTGAGAGACATTATGTTGGTAAGTGTCATGTTTGTAGAGGTAAGAATAGTAATCTTAAACCTATGGGATTGGTTTGTGATTAAGTATGGTGTAGGTGGGCTATTTCAGTACTAAATTTATTTATTTAGTTTATGGTTCTTACAAATAAAGTCAAATAATCCTGGAATCCTCATACAAAAGTTTGTGCTGTCTCAGAGCGCTATTTTACTTGCCTTCCCAAGGACTCTCCAAGATTACAACACTTCAGTGTTTTCCAGCTGTTTTATCTTGTCTAGCACAGGTACTCTGCAAAACCAGTCTTAAGTATTTTGTGATTTGATGATTCTGTGAATGAATCAATGAGTCACAGATAAAGATTAGTTCATGGCATTGTTCCTCACTGGACTCCAGTCACATGCCACATTTCAGAGGATGCTATGATATCATGTAACAGGTTGTGCATAATAAGGGAGCTCTCCTCTTTAAATTTCACAGCTCGTGATGTGATTTGGGTCTAAGCACTATATTTGTGAATATATACTCTTACCTTTGTATATAGAATTCATATATTAGCCAGATGCATTTGAACTCATTGCTAACAGAAAAGTCATTAATTACACCTAGAGTAATGCTTATTTGAGATCTGAGAAAGTACTACTGACCATTTATCCTCCATTTCAGGTTTAAGGGAAGTATCAAAGGTGACACTGACAGCCATCATAGAAGTGAGGGAAGGAGACACAGAGAAGATTAAAAAAGAAAAAAAGAAAAAGAAACAGAAAAAATTAAGAAGGACAAAAATAGAATAAAGAAAAGAAATGGGAAGTATAACAACTTCACTGCAGGTGTGAATTGCTGTTCCTTGGTGTTACATCTCAGTAAACAGAATAAATGCTTGGTGGTGTGTGACTGTTTTCCAATCAGTGAGAGCAACGTGCTGTGACTAGTAATGGATCATCTTTCAGCCTTCCTTTCTACAGGGAAAAAAAACAATGACAGTGATTATGGTAGACCTGAACTGAAAAAGGATGCCTGGTCCATGTACTAAGTCAGGAAACTCTCTAATTTTGTAAGATAAAATCATCATTACAGTTTAATTGGGTTTCACAAGCAGTGTGACTTGTTTGTAAAAAATACTACAGACCTAATTAACCCTTTGCCTACATCCTTCAGAGATAGAAGCACTACCCTTAGCATTCCCACGACAGTTTGACTCAGATTGTCATTTATATATAATGAAATCTTAGCAGAAACAGTATGTTTCTTGCCAAAGACATGCTAGAGAATCACAGTTGATGCTGCAGGTGTTTTATACTCTCAGTAACTATGCAATTTTAAAAAGAAAAGAAAAAAGGCATTTAAATAGATGAAACAGCCACAAGCACTTACATGTGTAAAAAAAACAAAAACCCTAATATGCATTAACAGTACAAACCATCAGCCACAACAGCATATTGCAGAGAGTCTCAATCCATGGTCTTTGTCCAGCATAGATGAATTTCACTGTCAATATTTTTTATTCCTGGTCACGGTGAATGTACGTTTCCTCGCAAAGGCCACTTCTCTCCCCATGGAAGTCTGCTTCATCACCTACAAAGGTTAATGCCAGTTCAGGTGATAGGAATTAACAAAAAAGAATATCAGTTTGTATATTTGATCTCTGTATGAGACAACTCTGAGGATTCAGAAACTTGAACAGGGATCAGAGGAGGTAGATATCTTCTCTGAATATTGAACACCTAAAAGCTGTGCTATCACTAGATATTTCTGATCTGCTCTGAATCCTCACCTCCATTTTCAGATCACTTAAGTAGCAGTTTAATTTCTTATAAAAAGAAATTCCAGTCACCAAAGAGCTCTGAATGATGCTGAATCAATACCAAGTGGTCAAGTTCTTTTTCATACATCAGCATGACAATCAAAACAAATGGAAATTTCCTTCTTGTGATCTCACCAAATCATGATCTTGTTTGAGGGCTACAATAGTCAATTTTGTGAATTTACTGTTGAGTTTTAAGTCTTTCCTGTGGCATTTCAGGACACAGATTCAAATCCCCATTTATTATCACTAAGCCCTTTTTTTCCCCTTGTTCAGTACTTTCCAACCTGCACATACATGCAATGTTCAATCTCACTGGCCACTGTGAAACTCCCCAGGTAAATAGTCCAATCACAGTATTGAAGACCCTCTCACAACTCCCACATTGGCCTTCAAGGCCCCAGCTCATCCCCCCAGGGCTTGTCAAGCACTAAGGCCTCAGAGCTCATTCTCAAACTCTGTTTCATGCAAATCTTGTCACTTTCACTCCACACACTTTCCTTTGGACAATATAGCATGAGCACTCGCCAAATACTACAGAAAACTTGGCAAACAATAATCTGCTTGAGTACTAGGGTACTTCTTATCCTGCTGACCAATATTGCTATACTACTGCCTTCCATTTATGTTTACTCGTTTTTGTTTCTCTGTATCTGTAAAGATGGACATAGAGTTATGTGAAACCAAATGCTATTTTTCCATCATGGCAACTTACTGCCTCAAGTTGCCACCTTAGAGAGAGAAATTGGATGTAAATAATGTCACTTAATGTACCAAATAACATTTATATCCCATAAAATCCTCCCTTCAGATACTAACTGCCTAATCTCTTTTATAGGCTAACACTTAGCAATTAAGCCACTGAACATCTGGGCTTCCAATCGCTCAGTAATCATTTAAATCAAAAAGAAGATCCACTGAATGCCTCTATGGGTCATACTGTGGAAGATAAGCCCAAAGCAAAATATCTGTGGCACATACAGAAGGGCACATTCTGAAAACAGCTGATGCCTCTTATTCAAAATTTACTAAAGCAGTGTAGGAAGCTGAGCATCCTGGTGACTTATGTGGATAAATAACTTAGTGAGATGAAAAGGTTTGCACATCTTTATTACAATAAAACAACACCTGGTGCCCTTTTGTTACCATCTGCATGTTCAAAATAATTTGGTCAGCATTATTGGCTTGGAAGATAGCCAGAGAGTCAAATTATTCACTAAATGGTGTGTATGAACTGTGGAATTACAAGCAGGTTTTTGGAGTATGCTAACAACAAAACTTTACCACATTGCCCTAGCTGACAGTTTAGCAGCAGCAGGAATTAAAGGCCTTTATTCCTCCAAGGAGCTTATTTAATAACTGCTTGTACCTTACCTTCTTGAATTTCTCGTAGGAGGAAGAGGACATGGTAGTCAATGCTTGTACCTTAAAACTGTATCATCTGTTTGTAAAGCATGTTTATCCCAGAGAGATCTGCATGTCCACAGTTAAGATTCCCAATCATTTCAGAAAGAAGAAAAAAAAATTATTGTGAAAGTCATTCTTATAAATGCATTTCAGTCACTTGTTTATTCAGGCATCGCTCTTAATCTAATACGGCTCTTTAATACCTAGAATTTCACCTATTTTGACTGGACAGAATTTAGGCATTTCTGTTATTCAGCGACTGTCACTGTCAGAGGTTGTGAGTATTCAGAGGTGTAAGTTCAGAAACCACCATCCATGGGTAGTGATACCATTCTGCACCTCTTCCTTACAGCTGCTGTTTCATTAAATTCATCTTTTCAGCAATTTATCATATTTCATGGAAACCAAATGCAAAATGGTAGAAAGCATCCATGAAATGCCATTAAAAACAAAGCACTTAATCGGATCTATAAATATTTTATCAATCACACTAAGGAAAAAACAGGAAATGTACAGAGGTGGGGTGTCCAGTCTGCGATCTGGCACCTGGCTCACCATGGTTTCTCCCCACAAGTAAATTAAGTAGCTATGGAGCAACTATGATGCTTTTGCAATACAGCAACAGTCAAGCCAATTTATAGACATCACAGTATCTATAAAATTGACTTACCTTTTCTTTTCTAAACACTGTTTTTCATGAATTACTGCCCCATCTGCTTCAAAATGCATTGACCTGAAACACGGAATACAAGTTAGTAACCTAGAAGCAATGTTTCATGTTCATACAATAAACAGCCAAAAAACTGCAATTTGGGTTTCCTTCAAGTGCTCTTCTAGCAATCACTTCATAATAAGAGGTGCATTTTTATATTCAAAATCTCATCCTGTAGTTCAAAACTTAGTGTTGGCTTATCCCCTGAAGTATTTGAGCATAAAAGAGACCTAATAAGAAAATTGTCCTCTGTGAATAAAATATAGCCAACACTACATTTTTGGGGGGAATTACTGACAATGCTTTTGAAAAGGAGAGACTGTTGCAATATCTGCTTTTCATAATATGATGTAAACCTAGAAATTTGATGGAATCAAAAATTAGCTCATAGTGAATGTTTCCCCTAAGTCTGAGCCTTCCTTTGTTAATTCAAAAAAAAGGGCATTTACAGTAAATGTAAATAGTAACAGAAGAAGACATAACAACAGACTCCTTGGATATCCTGGGGATAGTTTGCTTACACAGAATTATTTTAATACTCTAACAGGAAGCAAGAATGGAAGGAAGAAAAAGAGAAATGCTTCTTTATTATTAAAGCATGGCTCCATTGCCCAGATGGAGGATGTAATTGAGCAAATCCACAGTTAGCATCATTGTAAGTGGGCTTATTTATACCAGCTGAGGATTGGTACAATAAATAATACATATAAAAGACTTGGATACTGTTGGACTATTCAAATTTAATTGAAAATCTTTTCCCCTTTAGATTTCTAAAAAATAGAGAGTGGAAACAAAAGAGCTACAGTGTTTGTTGCCATAATGTTCTGCATAGGAAACTTGTCCCTATTCCAGTAGCTCCACAGGAATTATATGAAAAAATGCTCAAAACTCTGATCTTCCTTGTTCGTTTTCATCAGAACAGACAATGTTAGGAAATTTTGCCAAAGACAGAGTTAGCATTTCCTCTTTTTTGTTGTTTTGTTTTGTTTTACTCTTTGAAACAAGGGGCAGTCTCAGGCAGTATTCCCTGTCCAACACTATTAAATCACACTAGTAAATACAGTTTGTGTGAGTTTCCAGCACTGCACTGATCCTGCTGTGCAGTGCCACAGGCACTGGCTCTGCTTGGAAATTAAATTGTCTAAACCAGATTAAGGTAAATTTACAAACTGGAATTCACACAACATCAAAGCAGATGATTTAGACAACACCAGTCTCTAAAAAATTATAAGCCCTAATGTGGCATATATAGGGTGAGGAAGAATTCTCGAACTTAAACATCTTCAAAATTGCTCAGAGAACACTGTGAGATGTACAGGTAAGATTCAGTAGGTGTAATGTGGTCACCTAGTTACAGAATACTGCCCATATGGGTTCACTTGAGGTTAAGTTGGAAGTCTGGACTTCAGTTTTAGATTAGCAAAAAAACTCTAAGTGAGATCTACACTGAAACTGGAGAGGATGTCTTGGAATTTCATTTCAAAATCTCCACCCCTCCCTTAATTTGTGCCATAACAGTTTTCCGTTTACATCATTAATACTGTTCAAGACTTTTAAAGTTTCTGGGGGTTTGGATGTGTGGGGTTTTTTTAATTGGCCATGTTCTGGTTTGTTTTGTTTTAATAAGCTTTGGAAAATCAATGTGACTTTATGTTTCCATACAAACAACTGTAAAATTTACTGCTATTTCCCCATCCCCTTCCCCCATGGTCACTGACATCTGAAGGTTAAGTTCACCAAATTTTGTCACTTACTTAGTTTATTGACAGATCTGGTATGACAGAATTAAAAGCTTGGATGATTCACTGATGTTTAATATTATCAGAACCATTTCTGCATAGTTGTAGGGAGCACTTTTTATTCCCATAATCATGACCATGACTGCAGCCTGTAGGATGAAGATAAACTGAGAATATGAATGAAGACTTTCAAAGGTATTTGTTATATGAAAAAGTCTTTGTGTCTTGAAGGGTGGTATATGGGTGTAAGGGTGGTGAGGCACTGGAATGAGGTGCCCAGGGAAACTGTGAATGCTCCATCCCTGGCAGTGTTCAAGGCCTGGTTGGACAAAGCCTTGGGTGACATGGTTTAGTGTGAGGTGTTCCTGCCCATGGCAGGGGGGTTGGAACAGGATGATCTTAAAGTCCTTTCCAACCCTAACTATTCTATGATTCTATAATTCTATCAAAGCATGCAGTCTGCCAAATGACATAGCAAACACTTCTCAAGCCTGACTGTACCTAATACTGGCTTCCACATTACTCTAAAAACAAACTGACATTTTCATGTTAAAATTGCACACAATATTCTAATTACAACCAGCATCCACTGCTATCAGTAGGCTTTCTGGCTTCCAGAAGGATTACTTATGGAGATCTTGATAAATCTGGCCCAGGAATCATAAGATACCAGGTTATTCATGAATGTAAAGATAGCGCTGTACTCACTTTCATACGTTTACCTGTGTGAGTAGAAGATGAAGATGTATTTACAGAATCAAAATCCATAAGCACCTACCACCTACTTGCAAACAGTAAAACCACTATGGGTTTTTTTCTATTTTAAAATGATAATACAATTCATAAACATATGAGTTACATTATAGAACAATGAATCTCTGGTGTCACACTAATTAAAAAGCTAGTATTACATTACTTCCTCAAGGGCTCATTTTATAATTTTTAGGATTATAGCACATTGATTAATTTATACAAGTTTTTAATCCCCTAGTATTTAATGAAGCTTAGGAACCTGGGAACATGTGCATAATTTAGATTTATATAATTTTATTACATAGGAGAAAAGTTAAACTGGTCATGCACTACTTCAAGAAGGAAAGTGTCCAAGCAGACCAGTTCAACCATCAGCCTATTAACCATTTGCAATGAAAACTTTAGAGTCTAAATTAATTCTAGGTTTATTAGATTATTTTTCAGCTTGCTAAGGACTCCAACAAGCATCACTTGTCTTATGTGCTTGTCAACTGCCTTTTAATTAGCTACTGTGTAACAACTGAGCACAGTAGGAAACTAATATCTGTTCAAGTTATCTTCCATATTATTTAGAGCGCCTTGAAAACAACACTGTCATTATCCTGTACAGCCCTCAGACTTACCCATTCTGGCACATCAAGTTAAAATAGCATGCTGCAAACACCGGTTCATAAATGCATTGCAACTAAACCCAATAGGAACTAGCAAATAAATTGCTGAAGACTAAATATTCTACAAAGATGAAACAATTGTGGTTTAGACTGACTGGTTCATTTTTTCAGCCTCAAAAATGCAGTTGGATCACCTAGTTGTCAGACTGTTAGACGCACCCACAAATCATAGGCTCACACAGAAGGAAATAATTGTAAATCTTCTGTATACAGTGTAAACATTCTCAAAAGCTGCATAATACTGAACCTAAAAATGCCCTAAAAATGCCCATGAAGTATATATACTTCATGGGGGGGAACAAAACAAACAAACATACCAAACCCAGACCTTACAGTAAGGCAGAGACAGACTCCAGCTCTGGGCATTAGTCAAGAGACATGGAACATTTCTGGATGCTTGAAGTATATTTTCTGGTCAAGTGATGGCTACAGAGGAACATCAGAGGATCTCTGTCTCTATTCTACAAAGGAAGAAGATTGATTATATAAAGCACTGAAGTGAGAATATTGGGGGTGGGGAGAGGTACTCCATTCTATTTATAATGGCACTGCTAGACTCTGAAACCTTTTGACTTGGGATGCTCAACATTGTGAGAAACTAAATGAGAGAGAAAAAAAGAAAGGAAAAAAAGAGCAAACTTGCACAGTTACATGTTGAGCCTGCCCAGTAAATCCTCGTCAAGACAAGATTAACGAACAATCCCTTAATGACTTTGCACAACTTTTTTCTTGTTTATTCTCTCCCTCTCTTTAATTTGGATTTACTAGAGTTAGATAATAAAAAGGAATTAAAGAAAAACATATGAAAGTTGCTTAAGTAATAATTAGAATTGATAAGCACATTGGCTTGCATGCAGAGAATTTGATATTTCAGTTCTGGTTCACATCACTTTTCTATTTGGCAGCATCTCGACACTGCCTTCACATAGATGTAACCAGCTAAACATGGCATCTATCTAGATGGGTATTGATAAAGACATTTTGCATTGTATTTATGCTCATGAAGCAGGTGAGGGAGCATGATATAAACTACTACTTAACACCTTTCACAGATACAACTTAACACTGCTGTTACTCAGGAGAATACTGAAGTAAGATAGGAACAGCTACTGTCTTGGTAAAGGTGTTAAAGTTCTTTCTGCTACATGATAAAAGATGTTGCAAAGCCTTATAAATAACTTCAGTTAGCAGACTATTTAAAAAAAAAATCCTTTTTGTTTCCATTTTAGAATGGAATGATCTAACACTGACAGCAATGCTAAAAATTAGACACTGGTGCTAAGAAGTACTCAGCCATAAACCATCTATCACCTCTTGCAGAGGAAATGCCTTTAGATTATTAAATATCTAAGTTTATTTCAATGCATAGTGTAGTGCTAGGCAGAGAGGTAATTACACAGCAGGGAGAAGTGTCTCTGGGAAGGCAATGGGAAGAAAAGGCCTTATTTTTTTCAACTCCCCACAATTATATTCGTTTTCTACAGATTTTTCAAAATGTTACTTGCCTGTCATGTTTCTACGTCAGATATCAGAAAATGATTAAGGGTATGAGTAAGAGTCATCTTTTTCTTTGACAGTGAGGTGCACAGTGCAGGATAATGATAATCTGGGGCTCAGTGTCTTGGGGAGTTTAGATACAGCACATGTAACAAAGCTTCCCTATAATAGCTTATAATTGCTTTTTAGTACTTTCAACTTGCAATATTTATATAGATTTTAAATTAAATTCTCCATATACTTTCTCTCTTTTTCAAGCACATAATTTGCATTTTTTCAAATGCAAATTAAACGCAAATAATTATTTTTCAAAATAATTATTTGTGAGATGGAACATGCAGAAAAGATACCTGAGCAATACTGCAAACATTTTCATCACCCACACACATTCACAGCCACACACATTCACAGCTACACACATTCACAGGAAGGACGCTGTTTCTGTGGTGCAATTTAGCAAATCAAATAGAAATATACCCTTGTAGACTGCACAAGCTCCCTGCAAAAATTATTCAGTATTGTTCTTCAGGTTTCCATTACCAATTTCATACATTCTTTTGTAGGACTATTGCTGTGACATCTTCAGCATCATCATAATTCACTGTTCTTACTAGTTACCTTCCATTTTGCTACCTCTCACTGTCTAGCCACAGACAGTTTATCTCAAACACATAGCACAGAACCTGTTGCACATCCTGCCCTAAAAAGCTGTGCAACAGTGTGCTTCATTCCACATTTAAGTCATTGCAGTATCATTTCTGGAACTGAATGACTCTAAGTCCACACCACGGTAACAGCAATAACCAAACCCCAGTTCAGCTGGGTAACCATTTCCCAAAGTCTATAGGACATTACAGTAGCTGACAATTTCTTTGCTGTATTATGTGTTATTTAGATTATAACACCTTCTCATAGTTTAAGTCCAGCCAGTAACTCAGAACCATGCAGCCGCTCCCTCACTCCCCCTCCTTCCTTCCTCCACTCCTGGAGGGATGGGGAGGAGAATTGAAAGAATGTGACTCCCATGGGTTGAGATAAGAACAATCCAGTAACTAAGGTATAACACAAAACCACTGCTGCTGCCACCAATAGTAATAATAAGGGAAATAACAAGAGAAGAGAACACAACCGCTCACCACCCACCGACTGATACCCAGCCTGACCCCAGCAGTGATCTAACCCTTCCAGGTAACTCTCCCCAGTTCTACATCCTGGGCATGACGTGCTGTGGTATGGAATACCCCTTTGGCTAGTTTGGGTCAGGTGTCCTGTCTCTGCTTCCTCCCAGCTTCGCTTCCTCCCTGACAGAGAATGAGACTTAGAAAGTCCTTGGTCAGAGTAAACATTACTGAGTAGCAAATAAAACCATCGGTGTTATCAGCGCTGTCCCCAGGCCAAAAGTCAAAACCACTGCACTGCACCAGCTACTAGGAAGGAGAAAAATGACTGCTACTGCTGAACCCAGGACACACCTATAAAAAACCCAAGTGATACAGGCTCTGATGTTCAGCCAAGACTGCCTAGATACTTTCTGTCATAAGACTCTGCTTTATTTGCTTATCAGTTTCTACACTTTAACTGTTCTGACTGACATTTTCCATTCCAGGCCAATGTCTGCCTCAGGCATTCTTTAAGTGTCAGCAAAAATTATTCAGCTTTTTAGAGAATAAATTATGCAGAAAATACATTGTTCTTACCTGAGTAAATTTTGCCATTTTATTGAGAAATTCTAGAACCCTCTGTTTTCCAATAGTGGCCTGATGTTTTACATCAAGTAAACATATGAGGAAGCTGGAAAATTTATCCAAATTTAGACAATTCACAAGTGTGGGTAGAATTGCAGATATCATGCTTCAAAAAGAGTGAAGTGCTAATGTTGCAAATTGAAATACTCAAAGTCAGGAGTGGCACAGCTAAGGAGTAAGCAGCAGCTTTCCCCTGCATGTAGGCCCTGTGATTATATATCACATAGCTTTTTCTTTCATAATTCAGAAGCACAGGTGACTGAATTAAGGTTGCATATCTTGCATTTCCCACCTTCTGAGGGTTTTGTGTTTGTTGCTTTTTTGCAAACTATCTCATTCTTTTAAAGACTGTTTTATTTTGTTGTGCAATTTGCAATAAAATAGAGCTGAATACAACATATACTTACTGCAAAATACAGATCCCGGATTCTCTACCTAAACTCTGTTGAAAACATGAAGTTTTCATGCTAAAAAATATCTAAAGCAGACACTTAATCAAACAAGTTATTGGTGGGGTGGATTGCCTCGGAGAGCTTGTATAGCTGAGTTTAGTAACATTAGGGATCGTGTCTGAAAGGTGTTCAGCAGGAGGATCTCTAAATGATTTATGAACAGCTGAATCAATAAGCAGCCACTGGTGTTGAAAATGTCTTTTGAAGGAAGATATCCCACTCAGCTCTTATTGTGTCCACTTAGAGTCCAAAACAAGGAAGCAGATTGAAGTTGAAGATTAACATCTCAACAGGCTCTTGAGGAGTAGAATTTCCTAAGGAAACCTTTCTTAGTCATTTAACTGCTATTGCCCCTCAGACAAAGGTTCTGTTAAAAGAAAATTGTCATGGTAGAAGCTATGGGATCTATATAGAACTGGTGATATAGGAGTCTCCACTCTGCAGCTGAGAATTGGTGGTTGTTGCTTGTACAGATGCAAACAGGATTATTTTCAAGAGGAAAATGTCAACATTTGGAAGTACTTAGATTTGCATCAAGTGTAATTTTTTTTCTTAGATTCTGAATAAAGAATGTTCAACAACAACAACAAAAACCACACTAAAAATATTAGAATACCAAGAAAAATTACTTTTATATTTATCATTTAGAAATGCTACAGCCATTTCAGGGGCTCTCTGACTGAAAGGAAGCTGAGAGTGCTGTCCCTACAGCCAAGGACTCTACACACACCAGAGCAAGAAGCTCTGAGCAAATTGACGGAAATCCAAGGCTTTGGCCTTGTTGCTGGGGAGAAGAAAACTGACACTCATAACTTAAGTTAGGGGACTGAGAGCTGCTGCATTCACCTTTACAAGGCAGTAAACTCTACGTGAAGACAAGGCTCTTCAGCATGCAAGATTCCTTATGTAAAGCTATGATCAGGCTCCTATGCTTTTAGGCTACCAGCCTTAGGACTAAGAGCCTGGGGCAACCACTATTACAATCTTATACTTCAGCTGTATGTTCTGAGAAGGAGGACAGCAAGATCTCTCAATGCACATTTCCATCCAGAACAAGGAACTGAAGTCAGAAATTCTGAGTCTTAACATTCTTCTGCTAAGAACATCCATAAAATCTGATACCAGAAGCTGTATCACTCCACTACCAAGACTGACAGAATAGCAGCCTTACAGTACTAGCAGATGTGTCATATATTCATGGCTTCAACCAATAAACTGTGACAGACATCCTTCTAATCATCTTCTGGAAAAAACTTACTGAGTGAAAATTCCTGACCTGACCATAATAATTATGTTCAAAGACATGGGAAGTGCCAGGTATCTGCATGGACGTTAAAAGTACTGAGCTTCACTGACTATCAGCTTCATAGATTAAAGATTTTCTCTGACTTTTTTTTTTTTAAGGGGGAAATAACACCAGACATCTGGCTGAATTTTAGCTTTTCTTAGTAGGGACTTGACAAGACAACAGATTCATAGTTAATGAATTCAAAGCCTCATGAATATATAACAGCTCTAACTTTGCAAGTATGAGTGCTACCTCCAGAGAGCTAAGCTACAGAGCAGTGATACTTTGTTTTGTCAGGAAGGCTACCCAGCTATGTCACCATAAAGAATTAGATGATTTCCTTTGGGATAGCCACTAGTTCAGACAGCTCTATCTAGTTAAGATAAAACACACCAAAAACATAAGCAAATAACATAAGGCTGATTATCTTCCCTTTCAATGAAGTTTCAAATTCCTCATGACATATCAGTGATGGATGCAGAGTTTTTAAAAGACCCTGTGGCAAGAATGAAAGTCATTTGGAGTATAGGAGGAAGGAAAAGCTCATCACAGCCTACAGAGAGAAAAAAAAAAACTGGCATATGAAGAAGGGGTCTCTGACTCGACGTCTGATCAAACTATTCCAAATGGCAGATGGATTATTGAAAACAGAGGAGTGTTGTGCTGCCAGCAAGTATTTTTGCTTAAAATGGACTGGAATCTGGAAACAATAGAAAATAAACCAGAAGAGCTCAAAATGCCATGAATAATGTAGGCATATGTTATAATTAGGCTGCATGAATACAGCAAAAAGTTACCATAAATATTCACTTTGAAATTTAGACATTTGTTGTGGTCACACTGACTCACCTTGCCATGAGCGCTCCAGACACTGGCACAAATATTTGTAGAAAGCAATTTAGAGCCATGGAAACAAAACTCCATCTGCCTGGGTATGTTCCCTGAACTGTTCAGAGTCAGACATTGTAAAGGATAAGTGCAACGATATACAATACGATACAGACCTCTCACTCATGGTCGTCTGCCACAGCCAGCACAATCGTAAACTGACTATGCATTACCAACACTAGTGTTTGTGCTGAGGCAAGTGCCAAAGAACACTGGGACATTGCTATTGTGAAATATTCGTAGAAAACTCATTTAAAACAAGAGTAGCAAATTAACACAGGTAATAAACATGCATTTTGAGATCTAGCCTTCACAGAAATTACAATACTATTATTAGCATGGCAAAGTTTAGGACCACCTGATGTAACGGCATTCTTGACATCCTTCTTTCCCTTTTCAGAACAGTGAAAATTTGAAGGATAGAAACTGCAGTTCTGCTTTTAGATGTCTTACCTTTAACTGTCCCCTGTAAAGCAGAAATCTTTCATTCCATACTATTTATTCTGGACAGCAATGGGTTACACAGGGAGTGAAGGGAGAACCAGATACAGATGTCTTATCCCAAAATGCTTAAGCTCTGTGTGTACACATCCCATCACAATAAAAAACAAAACCAAAACAGCAGCAGCAAAAAAACAACTTCCCCTCCTCCCCAGATCCAACCAAAAAGGACCTGTCAACAAGATTATTTTAGAGGAAATCAGATAGCAAAGCATGAGTAATTGCCTCACTAAATCAAGTAATCTCTTTAATCTTAAAAGGAAATTTCAAACCTGCCTCTTAGCAAGCCTTATTTCAGTTTCCATACTCAATTTAGGTGTAGAAAATGTTTGGTTTTATTTGCAAGAAATGCATAGCAAGACTGAACTCTGAAGACCGTGTCTTGTTGGGTGTGAAGAAATTATTTAAGACAAATTATAGTGCTGTCACACTCATACCTCATAGTTTAAAATAAATCCTGTCATCTAATTATACAAGAGCTTGAGTTTGGTTAACAAATTTCTCAGAGGTATTTGTATGGCACTATATTTCCCTTCACCTTTGATTATAGCCTATCATTTCAATCCTTTCCTTCCATAGCTTTCTATGTTTTATTGTGGTGTTTAACAGGTTGCATTTATCACATCTCTTCAGCTGGGCTAAAGCAGATAAAATCATGAAGTGTCAGAACATATCTTGTCAGTTCACAATTAAGGACCTATTTAAAAACAAAGGCACCCCAAAAAGTGATTTCTACTCCCAAACTAAGTACTTACAGTAAGAAACTGGGTCTCCGAAACCAGTTTTGATGTCCCACCCACAGGTCTACTGAGAAAATTAAGGGAGAAGGAAAATTCCTCTTGTGTTTTAATTCCCATGCTACACTCTCAAAATGCTAGGGCAAACTTGACTAGAATCATCCAAGTCATTATAATTATTTCAAGCAATTATAGTCCGCAAAGAATCTGTCTCTTCCCTTGTTTATTGTTGAAGTTGATAAGCTCTGAATTACAGAGTAGTCTTTATTGAAGCAACATCAAGAAGAAGGGCAAAGAACTATCACCAGAAAAAAAAAAAAGTTAAGCACAGCTCCCTGGGACGTGCTTCTCCAACCTGATGTCATATTACTGAAAGAATTTCATTGACCAAAACATTAAAGACCAGTCTCAAAAATACAGTAACACGTCTCCATGGGAAATGTGAAGCACTTCAGAAATTTGTCAAAGGTCTAAGTAACTAGGCCTGATTTTGAAAGATGGCATCTTATCTCACAGATGTTATTTACTGTAAACCAAGAATAATATTTATTATCACATGTTAATCATAATGTGTTTTCTTAGTGACTCATAACTACACATACCTGGAGCATACGATTACACATCCAGAACTGAAAGGCTGCATAAGGATATCTTAAAACAGGTCAGTTGCGTTTCCTAGGCACAAGATAGGTGTTTTCTAGTTCTCTGACCAATCCAACATCACATTTCATAAGATCATACTCTTCCACAATGGTGGTTCTGAAGATACTGTATCATAGCATGGCTCATGTGCTCACTAATTAAAGTTACCTTACAAAGTGCCTTAGTTTTAAACTGTTGACATTAACAAGCTGTTAAATTAAACTTTGATGCAGTTTTGAGGCTTCCCCTCAAAACTCGAATGGTAATGTGCCCATTCCATTAGACAACTAGGAACACAGGTGCTCACATGGACAGGAATAAAAGAACAATTGTATTTGCAATTTTTTTTCCTCAGTATTTCCTGAGTGCTTCTTTTCTGTCCAGTAAAACTGCAGCTTCTTAATTACTTCATTCAAACAACTCTGACACATTCCTATTATTGGATATATTCTGCAGGTACCAGTCATTAATAACACTGCATTCAGCAATATCATTGGTGAATTCTGTAGTTTATCAGGAATAAACTGACTGTAGTTTTCTTGCTATGAGCTGAAAGACTTTACTATTGAAATTAATCCAAATATCAAAAAATAAGAGAGCATGTGACAGTCCCCTGTTTATAGTTTAATATGTCCATCCAAATCAGATATTCGTAGAGAGATTCACTCTTTCTATTATACAGGATCTAATTCAAAATCTCTTAAAATACCACCTTTATTCCAACATTACTTCAGAATCAAAAGTAACTGCAAACTTTATTTACAGTAATTATTAGAACCAGACCTTAACAACAAAAAGAGCAAATAAAATTACAAACAGCAAGCTTTACCCTACTACTCCAGGAACTTTGAGTGAAAATAATAAAGGAAAAGAATATGTGTATTTTCAATAATCAATCATTCCCCAATACTTTCTTTCATTTTTAAAGAATTCCCATTGAATTCCATCTCCACTTTCTGAAGAAGTGAGAGCACAGCTAATGACTTTATTTCAGAGCAAGAAAGATTTGCCTTTCCTCTTTCTGCTCCATGCCCCTCCAACAGACTTTCTTGTGGTTGCTGGCGGTGATGAAAGAAGCTATTTGCTTGTGACAAGAACAAGAAAATCTTACTGATGAAAAGTGAGGCAGCTTTTTTGTTTGTTTCTCGATTAAATCAATAAAATCCAAAATGTGCCAGTTTTGCTTTCCATTTTGAAACACATTGGACAGCTGCAGGGCAGAATGTTATTCTTTCATTATTATCCCTATTAGTCTTCAAATAATGCTATTTGGGATCAATGATCACCTCAGACATGCTAATATAAACACAATTTGTTTCCATAATAATTGGCATGTTGCTAGTTAGTGCATTATAAATGGCTGTATAAATTAATCACAGATTCATACACTGGCTATGTGCACTGCAATTTGTCTTTACAGAGTTAATACTGCCAGATCAAGTTTTATCTATTCTTAATTTTAAGCATTTAATTACATTAGTATTCACACTATAAAACATACAAAGAGGTCTCAATTACCAATGCCCTTCATGAGATGAATTAATTTAAGTCATAAATCCACTTTCTTTTAGAAAGGAACATCCACAGAATCTCTGTTTAGCTCATGGGCTACCTGGTGTTTTCTTCCTGTCTAAATGAAATATCCTCACTGTACTCTTACTGGAGTGCATAAAATGTCCATTTGTCGTTGCCCTTTTCATTTGCTTTCAAGTCGGAGGAATGACCCTCCATCTATTAGTTTATTTAAATGTCACTGAACCTTTCTGGGGATTCTGCCCCATAAGTAATGGTACATATCCTGTAAATCAAACCTGCAAAAACATCTCTGGCCTTCATGTTTTGCTAGATTACCCTTTAAAAGGTACCTTTTCTCAAATTATTGCCCTTGATGTTTCAGCACATTTCACTTCCAGAACCTCTAACCATGATGGAAAAAGCAAAGAGAACAACAGAAAAAATCTAGTATTAGCAAATTTTACAAGTGGATCTTTGACCCCAAAACATCAGACTGCCAGAGCACAGGATTTCCTTGTGCTGCTCATAAAAAGGAATATGCAGAGAATAGAAAGGCTGGTTCACCAAACTGTCTTTTCTGCATCACAGACACCCAGATAATATTTTAAAGCATGCCTAAGAAACAGGAGAGCAAAATTATTGCCACACAACTAGAAGTCTTGCTCTTTGAATGGTGGTTCCACAGCTGCCAGTTGAAAGGGCTGTTGAGCCAGGGCACGTCATCAAATGAGCAATGTAACAGCTTTTCTCCTTGCCTTAGCAAGACTAAGAAAATAATGTTCAGCATAGAATCATAGAACACTTAGAGTTGGAAAGGACCTTAAGATCATCTGTTTCCAACCCCCTGCCATGGGCAGGGACACCTCACACTAAACCATATCACCCAAGGCTCTGTTCAACCTGGTCTTGAACACCGTAAGGGTTAAGAGCATTCACACCTTCCTCTGCAATCCATTCTAGTGCCTCACCACCCCAGTAAACAGTATGAACTTCCTCCTTATATCCAATCTTAACTTCCCCTGTTTAAGTTTTAACCCATTACCCCTTGTCCCATCACTACAGTCCCTAATAAAAGAGTCCATCCCCAGCATCCCTGTAGGCCCCCTTCACATACTGGAAGGCTGCTATGAGGTCTCCATGCAGCCTTCTCTTCTCCAGGCTGAACAGACCCAACTTTCTCAGCCTGTCTTCATACAGGAGGTGCCCCAGTCCCCTGATCATCCTCGTGGCCTCCTCCGTACTTGTTCTAACAGTACCATGTCCTTTTTATGTTGAGGACACCAGAACAGAACACAGTGCTCCAGGTGGGGTCTCACAAGAGCAGAGTAGAGGAGCAGGATCACCTCCTTTGACCTGCTGGTCACGCTCCTTTTGATGCAGCCCAGGATACAGTTGGCTTTCTGGGCTGCAAGCGCACACTGAAGCTGGCTCATGTTCATTTTCTCATCGACCAACACCCCCAAGTCCTTCTCCGCAGGACTACCATGAATTTCCTTTTTGCCCAACCTGTAGCTGTGCCTGGGATTGCTCTGACCCAGGTGTAGGACCTTGCACTAGGCATGGTTAAACTTTATAAGGTTGGCATCAGCCCACCTCACAAGTGTGTCAAGGTCCCTCTGGATTGCATTCCTTTCCTCCAGCATATCAACCGAACCACACAGCTTGGTGTCATCAGGAAACTTGCTGACGGCACACTCAATCCCACTGTCCATGTCACCAGCAAAGATGTTAAACAAGACCGGTCCCAACACCGGTACCTGAGGAACACCACTTGCTACTGGTCTCCAGCTGGACATTGAGCCATTGATCACATCTCTTTGCGTGCACCCATCCAGCCAGTCTTTTGTCCACCACGTGGTCCACATATCAAATTGATGTCTCTTCAATGTAGAGGCAAGGATTTTGTGTGGGACAGTGTTGAACGCTTTGCACAAGTCCAGGCAGATGACATCAACTGCTCCACCCCTGCCCATCACTTCTTTAGCCCCATCATAGAAGGCCACCAAATTGGTCAGGCAGGATATCCCCATGAGCATGGTCTCTGCTCACTATACACGAGATGTTTTCTCAGTATCATGTGGTTGATTCAGTTGCCTTCACATGAAATGTACTTGAGAGGCTTTCATTGATGCCCATACTTCATGAACTTCCCTACATTGAAGTTACAACCATACCATTTCCCCCAGAATCTCTCTAGGCAGTTGTTTTGCACCTACCCTAACAAGTAGTATTAGAAGGTTTGCCATTAACTAAAGGGATTAATTTCTCCCCCAAATAGGAGACACTGATATAAATTTACACATAACTTACATAGTCAATAAAGAGGGAATGGTGTAATCTTGATTCATATGCTGTAAGCCAGATACATATTCTGCTAGCAAAAGGATTTGCTCTCTCTACAGTGCATAAGAAAACAAGGCTCCTTTAAGTGTCTAAAGTGAAGTGATAAGAATCACCAACCTCAGCACCAAAATCACTTTAACATTTCAGAGCTAGTTCCTCATTTACTCCAGTAGTCGCTATAATCAATATAGTTTTGGAAACAAGAAATTCATGCAACAGTAACAAAACCAGCTCACAAATAACATAGCCTAGAAATACGTCTTAAACAATCTAATTTTTTAAACAGCACTAAGTCATTTCCACATTTCCCATTGTTCAGACGACCCAGCCAGCTGTAAGAATGATATGAAGAGAAAGTATCCTCTAGCTATAAACTCCATCCACAGTTTAAGTTCTGAAAAGAAAATATGTACACTAATTTTCTCATCATTAAAGTAACTAATTATACTGAAAAAATTCCAACACATTGATTTTTTTTCTCTTTTGCCCTTGGGGGAAGAGTTTGTACATAATTATCACTTCCCTAACTCTTTACTTGCCCTTTTGTTTTAATAATGAAAGAAATTCTTTCATCTATCTGCAAAATAGTATCACAGTGAGACAGGCTGGAGGAAATGTGAAACCCAACAATGGTTCAGGGCTCTGGAGAAAACAAGCAATATCTGTTCCTAACCTCTTATTGACCTATCACTGGCCTTAGACAAACAAGTTAAACATTCAATTAGTATAAAAGAAATTAATGCGCTGTTTATTAATTTGGAAGAGAAAATGCAATGTTGTGCATATTAATTCACCTAATATGCCACACAGCATCTGAACTTCTGTTAGATAAATCCCATCCAGGTTCAGATACTCAGTCCTAAGAGGCATCTCGGTAGCAAAATGTCTTACACACAGGTCTCTGCATATTTGCATTACATAAAGGAAATTTGGAATTAATGATTTCTCAGTTTCAATATGTCTTGAACCTTGTTTATTTATCATAGATCGAAGCTGCCTAACTCCTTGATATCTATTCATTTTAACTTGTTTTCCATCCCATATCTGTCTTCCCATACTCCCTCATTCCCTGCTCTTTGCTTTGATCTTTAACTTCTATCTCTCTTCTGATTTATGTCTGTGTTTACAACCACCGTCTTATAACCCCATTCCAAAAGAGCCTTTTCAGCTCAACTGCCTATAGAGCTGCCTATCAAACTACTCTTCTCAGTCACTGAATATACTGACTTGCATCAACTGCTCTGCATCTCTAGTAGGCCACATCTTCTGCAACTACCACCAGTGCTACTCATGCTCCCTTCCTTCCTCTCTCTCTTGGCAGGCTGGTATTCGGGTAGGGGAGACATGGACCAGATGGGGGAGTGGACTACAGTGCCTGGAAAACCTGGCTGGATCACTGGGCTCAAAGCATAGTGGTCAGAGTTTTGAAGCTCAGCTGGTTAGCAGTGGTACTCCACAATAGCATGATCCTGTTTAACATCTTCATCTGGAGCATGGGGCAGAGTGCGACCCCCCCCCCCCCCCCCCCCCCCCCCCAGTTTGTGACAGGAACCAAACTGGAGGGAGAAAGCGGTATTCTGGAAGACAGGGCTGTAGGGCAGAGGGACCTCAACAAGGTGGACAGATGGGCTGACGAAGAACTTGTGAAAGCAAACAAAGGCAAGTGCAAAGTTTGCTGGTTCCTCCTCTCAACTGTAAGACTGGAAATGTAATCTCAATGCATTTTACACATACTGTAAAAAAACCTACGCAAAATTTTCACTCCAAACCACGGAACACTCTAAAACTCCTGTAACTGCCATGTAAGACCCTGAGCGTTCCAGCGTCTCACTACTGCTCAGTAAAATATGGATACTGTTGACTTGTTATTCTGTTGATTTGTCTGACCTTGAGAATATCTGATCATCACCCATCCACACAGCCTGTACAAAAATTTTCTTCCAATCTGTTTTGCACTATAGGAGTTAAGAAGTTAAGGCTCAGGCTGGTTAATTAGATTCAAGAAAGAGTGGAACATAGAAATCTAAACTCAATATAATTCATTTCTGGAGACAAAAAGGTCAAGTGTGCATTACACTTGAGAGCTTATACAGCTTTTCTGGGTATTTATTCAGTACTATTAGTCCAAAGCTCCAATAGATAGGCAGCAACATTCCATTTCAATGATATGCTAGGAACTGCAAGTACTTCTGGAATTACACTACAATTTACATGTGACAAAAGACAGTTTTAACACAAATAGCTCTATCCCACAGTTGGAATTCCAAGTATATGTCAGTGTGAAAGCAAAGCTGTATGAACAATATATGTTTCTTTCGTTGGTCTCCAAGTGGAATTAAAAACTTAATCTAGATAAAAAATATTTACCTGACTAGCTGTTAGCCAGCAGTTGAAATATCCCACTTTTTTCAAATAATGAAGATGTACCACATTTAGACTAGACTTGGGGCCCCATTTCACACCACCTTCTTAGTTTTAAATGTTCAAAAAGAGGTCAAGACCCATAGAGACAAGTGATAAAGAAAAGTCAGACTGATCCTGTTAGTCTTCAGCTGAATTCCAGTGTCCCATTCCATTAGGAAAGCAAAGAAGTGCAAAAATCTGAGTACAAGGAGCTACATACAATCATGTATTGACATAAACGTTTTTCACAGCAAATGTGGAATCTTTACAATGGCAGATGAATAATAAGATTTTGTTTGTCTTTCTGCTTGTATATAGATGTTCTCTATACTTGTGATTGTGCATATTTTACTGCATCACCCTGTTATGAGCACAGGGCTGTTCTGAAAAAGATGCATCTGCTGCTTTTAGCCATAAATTATTGCAACACCCAAGCTTTTTATTCAGATTTCTGAACCACAGGAGAGCATTTTCACAGTTGCATCTTTCCTTGTAATGTTTTGATATACAGCCATTTATTTCATTGCTATGTTGCTAATTCCTATTTCCCTTAGGAGGAAGTCTGAAGATGTTTCTGTGGGAATCAATTGTATTAGCTAAATTTTTATTTTTCTCCAGAAGACAAAAGAAGTAATGTGGGTGGTTTTGTGAATGTTATTAATGTTAACACCATTTTTCTTATGAAGCTCTTTTGTTGCAGAGAATTTGAGTGATCTTGCTTTAAATATAGAGACAATGCAGAAACCCGATGGTTTACTCAAACGTGTAATAGTATACACTCGCTGGCAAGAAGGTTTACAGAGTGTCAGTAACAAAGGTCAGCAACATAGAGCTTCAGGAGATATGAATCTGGAACATTTCAAGCTGGCATTTTATTTGTTTGTATAAATCACCGTGGAGGATGGTTGAGCTTTCAAGTTAAAGCAACACTTAGATTATCACATTCTGAAATCATGAGTAAGAGTAATCAAATTGTCTAAATAATGTGAAGCAGTCTTATTTGGTGCACTCCTAAAGTAATTACAATGCCTAGCTGGTAATTTTGTCAATAACGTAACCTCACAGCAACAGAAATATTTTTTTTCCATAACAAAGGCATCCATGGAATTATAATAATAATAGGTATTTTGTAACAAAACCTATTTGCAGAAATATTTATATGCTGTCTGTATTAACACCTCTTATTTTTTAGAAGATTGCCTACACAGAACAGTTTGGATCAAACAGTTAAACTGTGTAGAAATATCTGCTTGATAGTAATGTCTGTAGTACAGGAACCATTAAAAAGAGTTTTCAGAATATTTTATTTACACTTGGGCACATTCTCTGGGAATCTAACCCTGGGAGCCACTGAAAACTTTAGGAACGAGGTAAAAAAGGAAACTCAACCTGTGCAGCTGCTCCACAGTCTCTAGGCACTGCAGTAGCTGATCTAGAGAGGATGGCAAAGATGACAGCCCAGATCCAAGCACTAAGACACAAAGATGTGATTATTGTCAGAATATTTTATCACTACCTCTTATCTTGCATAGACAAACTTACAGTTTGGGAAAATAAGAGGGCAGAAAGAAGGAAAGATGAAATTACTTTTGCTTTATGGCAAAATTGACTTCAGTGAAAATGCATTTTTGTCAATCTGATACAAAAAAAAAAAGGAATAAATAGAAAGTTCAGGTTTTCACAGCTTGGCTGTAGATGAAACACACCTTGTACAGTCATGAAAGAATATGGGAATAAGTGCCACTGGGAAAATTAATCACAGGAACAAGTGATCACATAAGCACTGGAACTTGTGAACCCTGGGTTTTATAGATTTAAATTGTGTGCTTGGATTCTCTGGTGTTAAATATGGCAGAAGCTTTGCTTGAATGCTGAAAGCCTGCCTGCTTCAGCCCCATTGGTGGCATTACACAGCCTTCTTAACTACTCCTTCCCTGCAGTTGCAACATCTTTGGTTGCTGTTTTTTAGAATCTTATTATTTATATCTATATATTTAGTTTAAGTTAGCCAACTATTCACTCAATAGAAGACAACCTTCTCCACCCCTGTGCCATACTCAGGGTGAGATGCTGTGAGACCTAACTCCTTAAGAAGCAAGATTAAAATATGCTCACAAACATCTCCCCATTCTACCACAATTGAAAGAACCTTCCATAAACTTCTGCCCAAGTAATGCATTATTCCTCTTCAAAATCTGCTTTAGCATTCTTTTCTGTGATGCTGACAAAAAACCTGACAATGATTAGTTTGCTAGTGTCCTGAGACTATTGCTTATCTCACAGACAAAAAGTGCCTCATTTTTTCTTGTAGTCTTCAGTTTGTCTGTCTGTCCACAGCCTTGTCTTAGTTGGATTTAGACTGCAAACCCAGATTACCCTTTTACCCCAGCTGTTTCTACTGCAAGAACAAAATCATCCATGTCTGTGAGCAAGAAACCCTAATACAATATTAATAAAATGACAACTGAGTGGGATACTTGTTAGAATCATACAGCACTCACCACACTGACTTGTTATCATTGATAAGAGACTGCCAGATGTTCTAATGCACTGAATGAGACATTATTCATATGACAAACAAATCAGATGGCTTTACCAGGCTGCCCAAATTATAAGACTGTTTATCCAAAGCAAACCACTGCTTAAATTTGGCAGACTCATTATTTTTCATATTAATATGTGTACCAACTTGAGGGTTACAACTAAATTATTCTAGGCCTCCCTCTAAAGATGGATTGATGATTGCACTTTGATTTATGGCTCATCACCAGGACATTATTCACTAAGGCATTTATATCGGTCAGCATGTGCATTTGACTTGACAGAATCATTATCCACATTATCACCAGAACTCACACATGGACCTCTGCCTTTGCTCTGGAATTGATATTGGATTTGAAATCACTAAACACCATTCAATCCATTCCCCCTCAGTGCTGCTACACTGCACTGCATTCACATAGTATTCAATGCCCATCACATTCTTTTTTACATACCAAATCTATTAACAACACTAGCTTTTTATATCTGTTCTATGTTGCATGATATTAGAGGTATTATATATGTGTTTTTAAGTGTCCAATGGTAAAAGAGAAAACCCTTGACATTATTAAGTTCAGACACACTATATTTGTAGTGAATTTAACATTTGATTGCACCTGCAGGGCAAATTGTATTTTTGCACTATTTTGTGCAGATCACCACGCTCCAGGAACTCATAGAGTCAAATGTTTCCAAATCAGAACAAAACCATCATTTATGCAAATCAAATTTCTTACAAACCAAAAACCCTTGAGTTCTGCTCTAGCCTGTGAGGGTTTGCCTTGCACACTCATAAATACTTCAAAGAGTTAAATACTGAAATGGAGAGGGAGCTGAGGAGGATGAAGGCTGTCCCTCTACTGCTACTTAGCAGATTGCCTTACTGCTTTAGGCTACAGGAAAGAACCAGGCATTATAAATAGGGTGCCATAAGCACCTATATTTCATGTTAAAGGATTTTGTCAGACAGTCTAGTAAAGATAATGTTCTCTTTAAGAACTTAGCAGCAAAAAAACACCTAGACAGACTTATTTCCCCCTTTCAGGCACTAGTCACATTCTGTTATCATGTTATTCAGTGTTTAAACAGAAATATAAACAGGCAGTAAAATTTGAGACATCATGTGAGAAATTACCTTCAGCTGAACAAAGAATTTGAAGTGCTCAATTGCACAACCAGAATGGTCACTTTTCTGTTGCTTTAGTCCTCCTCCTGCTGCCTCTTTCAGGGATACACAAACCGAGGTGAGAAAGAGTCAAGTTCATTATTTGTAACTCTGAATGTCACAAGATCATTTCCAAAATTCAGATTATCATATCATCATTTCAGCTTCTAGAAACTCATTTATTTCTGAACTGGTTTGCATTTCTGACCTGGTTTGCTATTTATGCAAAAAAGATGAATGCTGTTACCTTAGCTGCCACTGCTTGTGTGTATCTCTGCGTAATACATATTTCAGCTTTATCATAAGCCCTAGGATTATAAAGATTTTGTTTCATGTGACAAGTTTTGCACCCATATAGTTTTATTTATTGTGCAAGTTAAGCTATACAGCAACCTAACTGTACATATATTTTCATGAAATAACCATGGCAACTGAACATACACCAAACTAAACATATCCATCTCTTGAACATCATCTCCCACTAGATCTTCTTTAGCTAACTCAAACGTCACCACCGCATTTTCCATGTGCAAATAAACTATGTATCATGTTAGCGTGTGTTCTTAAAGTTCTAAGATAGAGAAATGTGAAAGCTAGTTTCAAATTGTAATCATACAGGTATCTAAACAGTCATTCCAGTATGCTTAAGAATCAGGACTTCATCATGGTAATAGCTCAGTGTCAAGTAAAGATATGTGAAAACTACAGCAATGGGATTTATAGACTGTCTGTGCTGTTATATAGTAGTACAAACCAAAAATGTGAGACATGCTATAGACCTACTATGAGGTGGTCTTTTCTGATGTTATAAAACATTAAAATGTGATATTTGTCAAATATTGTTTGCTTGTCTTACCAAGAGAAATTACTAATTTAGATTTAGTATGTCTAACTCTTCTAATTATTTTACTAGTGACTGCTAGGAGAGCCCTTCTGAAGCTATAAAAATTCAAAAGATGTATTCATTATGGAACACTTCAGCACCAAACTGCACCAGCAACACAAAACATCTACTCATTTTTGGAAAACAGTAATAATGGGAACTAATTGTTTTATCTAAAAATGGTGATGTAAACAATCCCAACTATAGCTGACCAGAATAATTCTTTTTGTTTTTTTTTTTTTTGTGACATTCAAGACAGGCTCAGAAGCAAAACCCCTCATGGTAATGATAAAAATTCCAATGATACCTTCATATGAACCTGTTTTTTACAAGTCTAAAAGGCTTTTTTTCTTGCACAAGGTTATGCCGTTATATCTGGCAAGACCAAAAGAGAATTGTTTTCCAGCAGGTTGAGCAATTAGGGTGAAAATCCCATCTTTTGAACAAGGCTGATAACTAATCCTTATCACTGTGTTGATGGAACAGGGTTGTGAGATTTACCCATATTCAGTTTAGCTGCCTGACAGACACAAGAAGGAGAAATCTATGCAAATCAAACAGCATTTTTTAAAAAAAAAAAAAATGAAACCACAGTATTTTTGCCTAGAGAGAGGTAGAAATTCAGAAAAGTTAATTTTTGGAATTAACAGGAAATTAAATGCCAGAATTGTCAAGTTAGTAGACCTTAGTCCCCAGCTCAGCAGTTCACACCCTCAGGATACAGACTCAGGACCAGTTTCTATGACAGGGTGATCTGCTAAATAAGTAGTATATGTGATAAAAATGGGGGAGTGGGAAAATCTGTCTTTTCACTTTTGTGTCTCAGCCTGAAGACTCCCTATTATCTTAACACTCTGTCAGTCACTGAGAAACAGCCAGCTAGGCTGGTTTGGTAATTAGCTGAAAAGACAAAGGCTAAAGGTCAATTAGCCTAGGAGGCAAAGGCTAATTGCACACTTGTCTTTGGGAGACCAGCAGGGAAAAGTAAGAACCAATGGGCAGCTAGACGTGCTCCTCCAAAGTTTGAGAGGGATTTAGTGTAAGTAAGAGGAAGCAATGAATGAGTTATTTCTGGGTTTCTTTTTTCCTACTTATAGAATTAAGTTACACTGGGAGTTGAAAAAAGCATGACTCATCTTGAAGGATTATTTTAAAATGAGACAGATTCACAGCTCAAACCAATCTTGTGACAATTCCTTCCTCTGCCTGAGAAGACTGAACCCTGAATGCCTGAGGACACCTTCCACCTTCACAAAAGTGTTCTAATCATTAGTTTTGCTAGTTTCAAGGATTATGATGGTTCCATTTGTTCATAAGCAATCAAACGTTTACTGGAGCAGAAACTCTAAACTGAGTATTTAACTTCTTAGGTGAGAACTCCTACTATATACTTGCAAGACTCATTCTCTGGATCCAGACAAACCCAACTGGTCCATGCAAAGGTACTTGAGGGAGAGTTAGCTAAAGCACCCTGCAGATGGGAAGCAGGTCCCAGAACTCTCTTGTTCAATTATAGTGAAACTGATACAGTGAAATCATTTCAACAGAAGAGTTTGACAGTTCTGAAAGCCAATATCCTGTACAGTCCAGTGGGTTAAGCAATAAACATCGGAGCGCCCTAAATGCTGACTTCTTGGATTCTTCCCTTAATCTGGACCTCAACAACTTTTCCCAGCTGAATTTATTTGGCAGTCTCAGGTAGCCTCAAGCAGAACAAGACTTCATTTTTCTAAGAATTTGCTATTCAAAGCCCTTAAACTTATATTGTCCTGCTGTATTCCATAGAACACCTTTCTGTAGCTTCTAAATCTTTACCTTGCTTGTCATGCCTCAGACATCAGCAGAATGGTGGAGTTGTTTCCACAAGAACACACTCTTCTATTGACTAGAACACTATCTGCATATACAGGGAAGATACATTATCAGATCAAGGTCTCTGCTTGGTTTTCTGATGTGGGTTGTTTGTTGTTTTTTGTTTTTCTGTAAGGCTTCACCTGCATGGTTTTGCATCAAAACTGGATCTCTCTCTTGGCATTATCAACACCATTCCTTTTCCTGTTAACGAAGTAGAAGAAATTTTAATAAGGAATCTTGGTCACCAAGATTGTATGAAGAGCAGATTATGTATATTCTATACTGTATGAAGAACAGATTATATATGTAGCTATTGTAGTTTAAAATCAATGAGCTCCAGCACCTTCAGTTTTACTGAAAGTTTTGATTAGTTCAACATTGGGCACAGTCATAGAATCAGAATGATTGAGGTTAGAAGGGACTACTGAAGTTAACAGAAAGGAAGAAATGTACTGTAAGACCTGCCAAGTTTCCCCTTCCCTTCTTTTACTGTATGATTAGCAAAGTTCAGTGCCTCTAAACTGGCATGAAGGTGTTTAATGTCAGGGCTTAATAATAGAGCATACATTAAAAGTATAAATACAACATTTTTGCAGCTTAGAGAAAATATTTGCCCAAGACAAGTTAAAACTTTGTAGCCATATCATCTACTGTTTTGCTGGATATAAAATGACCCTTTAAAGCCTCCTGACATTCTCCTTGAAGCTGAGGATTGAGGCTATGACCTTTTCAAAGCCTTCCAAAGAGCTTCACAATCAACCAAGCTTTATAGAGAAAGTTTCATTAGAAGCCAAGACTTTTGATAAACGTGATCGCACAGTTACCATCTCTCATGAAAAATGGGCAACATCAGTTCTTGCTGTTTAAAGAAGAAACAGCTGCTGGTGCTGAATGAGTTCAGAAGACTTGTTTTGTAGTTTGAATCCAACCTCCCACACTGGAAATTTTGATTAAATGCAAGGGGGGAGAGAAATTACCATAAAGGGTCTGTGGACGCTGTGAACTGTTCACCCCTGGAGTTACTAAACCACTAGAGAAACCACAAGCAACCTTTTCTGGTTAGACCCAGTTTTAGTAAAGTTGGACTAGGTGACCGTGAGAGATCAGCTAACAGCTGAAGTTAGTTAGCATCCTTCTCCCTGTGTATTTGTGGTTGAAGGAATTGAAAAGACTACTCGTAGCTGTTGAGTTGCTAAGGATGACTGAACTTCAGTAAAGGAATCTGTCAAAAATAGGATAGGACAGGACAGGACTGGGTAGATCTGAAATGTGAAACTTGACACTACAGATGTCATCTGTCAAAAAGGAAGAGGTTTCCACCCAAGTGGAAAGAGAACAGGGTGATGTAGCTATTACTCTGTTCTTGTACAAATATAGTAGAAATGCTATCAGTCTCCAGTAGCTTTGACTGTATGCTGTCACTCCCAATGTGCCATCCTGTTTTGCCAGTACTTAAACAATTTTTTTAACTGATATTCACATAAGAACAGGAATAAATTGCTGTCACACTGTAAGCAAAAGCGGACACAGGAAGGGAAGTGAGTCCAGACCTCTGTATGATGGGTTTGTTGCAATGAAATTTACAGCCATCTGCTGGTCAAGTCCATCCTAAAGAGACACATGAACTCACCTAACCTAAGTACACAGTAAATAGTTACATCTCAAGTGGTACTGCATCTTGTGGTTGTTGAATAAGGAAAGAAGTTACTACATGTTGCCAGTTAAACAAATTGAGTCATTCTCCTACACAGAGAGATTTAAACTTCCTCCCTTTGTTTACTGTAAGTATTGGCTAAAGCATTGCTCCAAATCAGAGCCCTACAATGAGAATCAGAACATTCTAAACAAGAGCTGCTGAAGGCTGCAAGCACCACATCTACAAAATAGTTTCAGTGCTTTAGATGGCATTCCTGTGGGCTGTTTGCTTAAATATCAAAATAAACCACTCTCAAGAAGAAATGAAACAATCTATTTGGTAAAAGACAGTATTCAGTAAATAAACATGCAATAACACAGCAAATAATCTGGAAGATCATGACATAAACATCATGTTCTCTTTCTGTTTATTTTCTCTCACTTTCTGAGATCTCTTTTCCTCTCACAAATAATTTTTTCCATTCTTTAGTATGCAGCAGACAAAGCCTTAGATCCCTAGGCTTTAACAGAGAAGCCACAGCCTCATTTTTCTATTAACAGTATAATTTTTGGTTTTGTCAGCCCTTCAGCCCTGAAGATACCAGGCCGGAGCCATTCAATTCTGCAAAGTCATTTGTGGCGGCACAGACCAGCCCACAAGGCACGGTGTGCAGTGCTTGCATGCTAATGGCAACTCACTGGTATGCTGCTGTGGCTGCCAGTGGTGGCAGTGTCATTCCAGAATCCTTTTCTTTTATTCTCTACCATTTTGTCAACCAAACAGTCCATTCCGTGTCATGATACTGAGTGCCAATCTGCCTGGTTTGTTAGAAACTGGGCCAGCAGTCATCTCAGCAATAATTCTTGTGCTAACATCCTACAGAGGTTTCTCCTTCTTGGCTCACTGATGGGCTGCTGACTCTAACTCCTTTTCATCATGCAGAATATGTATCTGAAGTTTATTCCTCATCACTTTTTTGAATACATACTTTTATCAATAGGACACTGTCATTAGTGGTACTATCTATCTGTATCTAAGTCTAATTTACCCAGGTAGGAAACATTTTCCAGATGGGAAATTTGCTGGAATATGGCTGTTCCTTGTAAATCCAGACATCCTGATGTTGATGGTGGAAATAGAGTACCAAAGTGCTGCTCCCACTGACAGTAACAGCATAGACTCAGGATAATACACATTCTCTTCTTTTTATTGGCATTGCTAATTGTGAAAGGGAGCTGATTAAGCAGGCAGTTTTGCTCTCTACATTAGTTCAATCCTGAATAAATCTAGTGAAAGTGACAAAGCAAGCACCAACTCACTCACAAGGTAATAATTTCACAACCACTCCTTTCTAGAATCATGGCTACTCAGGGGAAAAAACAGTCATGGTAATTTTTGTTCCATGAAATGGCTATGGCAAATTCAGCTACAAATGATCATTTTTGTCTCTGTGACTCACTATACCAATCTTCATGACAGCACCCTGCCCGTTGCTCACAAAATGCTTTGGAGACTGACCACTTCCGCAACAGAATAATACCTGTCATATAAACATCTCAGAGGTCCAACCAAAGAAAATAATTGAAAAAAAAAAAAAAGAGATCTAATATGAAAACATTTCTGTGAGGAAAGAATCTCTTCTACATGCTTCAAAACTACCCTTTCAAGAAAGATTATAAAATGGGGCTGCTCCCATTAATTGTTCTAGTTGGGTAACTGCATATTACTTTTCCTAATAGGGTAAAACTTTGGAGACAAATAGGAGTTCCACCAGAGGAAAAACAGAGTGCTCAGTAGTACTGCATAAGGTCTGAGTGCAAAACTGTTCAACTGCCCTCAAGCACATCCAGTGGTATTCAGTGTCTCACAGAGACTAAAAGAAAAAGACTAAATTCAACTTCTGAAGAAGGTTGTGTGAAACACTTAATCCCTGCTCCCAGTTCATGGTCAGTGAAGACTAACAAGAATGACTTCAGTTTAGGGAGGTTATGAATTCTGGGGTATTTCATGGCAGTGGAGTCCTTCCTGCTAAACCAACTGTGAGATGAAAGAAAAAGCCAACTGTATCCTGGGCTGCATCAAAAGGAGCGTGACCAGCAGGTTGAAGGAGGTGATCCTGCCCCTCTACTCTGCTCTCGTGAGACCTCACTTGGAGTATTGTGTGCAGTTCTGGTGTCCTCAACATAAAAAGGACATGGAACTGTTAGAACAAGTCCAGAGGAGGCCATGAGGATGATCAGGGGACTGGAGCACCTCCCGTATGAAGACAGGCTGAGAAAGTTGGGGCTGTTCAGCCTGGAGAAGAGAAGGCTGCATGGAGACCTCATAGCAGCCTTCCAGTATGTGAAGGGGGCCTACAGGGATGCTGGAGAAGGACTATTCATTCGGGACTGTAGTGATAGGATAAGGGGTAACAGATTGAAGCTTAAACTGCAGAGGTTTAGACTGGATATAAGGAAGTAATTCTTTCCTGTTAGGGTGGTGAGGTAGTGAAATGGGTTGCCCAGGGAGGTAGTGAATGCTCCATCCCTGGCAGTGTTCAAGACCAGGTTGGATGAAGCCTTGGATGATATGGTTTAGTGTCTGTGTCCATGGCAGGGGGGTTGGAACTAGATGATCTTAAGGTCCTTTCCAACCCTAACTATTCTATGATTCTATGATTCCATAGGCTCTCTACACATTGCTTTGTCATCAGTTAGGAGCAGGGAGGTTCCCTGGTTGTTTTTCCTTCTCACAAAGCCAGAGATGGAAATGGTCTCATACCAGAGCAAAGGCAGGGCTAGGAAGTTTGAAACATCTGCTGCGGCCTTTAGGGCTGATCTGACACTGGCAGGCTCATCCATGCTCTTTTGCTTTGTTCATATGATCACTAGAACCAGATTTAATTGGGAGTAAGGGAAAAGAAGAACTTTTCAAAAGGTTTTGAACAGTACAGTGCTCACTATTATTATCATTTTTTTATTTAATCCAGATTTTGGTAGGATGAGAAGAAATTCCGTAAACCTGAGAGAGACGTGGCAGATTCGTTAAAAATATATAAATGTATTTTTAAAATTACAAAAGTTGTGTAAAAAAAGAGAGTGGTGAATAACTGTGAGCTACTGGCTGTCACTGAAACCTGGGACACTGATCCCTAAAATCCACACGGTCTGCCACTGCAGAAATGCCTTCCTGCAGAGACTGACACAGAGGGGATAGTGAACTTCCCTTCACCTAAGCTTCCAGTACCCCAAAGTAGCTCCTTTACAGATACATGCATATCTCTGTATTGCAGTCTGCACTTTAAATATACCCTAAAGGCAAATTTAATCTCTTTGATTTAGCTTTCCCTCAATAATTTACTCACACACATCCTCACATAGCACATCCACTCACTCAAGCACATAAACAAACAAATGAAGGAATGAAAACTTATGAATTAATCAAGCAATTTCCCTGAAGACTCTGAAAGAAGAAAGCAACAGAAATTGTAAATGATATTTCTATTTGGGAGGCAGCTGGATTTTATCACGACGGGACCATGAAAACATAAATATCTGGGTTGAGAAGGCAGAAGATGAAATGAAATGGATGGAAACATTTGTGCTGTCAGTGAGATGAAAGAATAAAGTTTTGGGTGCAACAGAAAATGATCCTTTAAATTAGACCCACATCCTCAGTATCATATTTAATATCCTTTCCACTAACCTGCCCAGAAACTATTCCTGTCACCCTCCAACTTGAACCTAAGCTTCTCTTTTCTATGGCAACAGTATTTCAACGCATAAAAAATGTGTTACACCTAACAGTTAACAAATGTGGTTGACTGACAGCAGCCAAAGATGAAGCTTCTACTTGCCTTTCAATTATTATTTGACAGCACTTTCCATCTGAACATTGATACAGCTATTCATTGAACATTAAAGTAGTTATATGCATTTTAATTATATGGCTTCAAATTGTATTTATATAAAAAACACATTAATTTCTATTTTATATGTGACCAATTTAGTCGCAGAATGAAGCTCCAGTCAGTTACTGCATTTAAGCACAACAGGATTGTGGTTCTTTCTTTAACTCAGACCTGTCTCATTTCATCAATATTCTCTAAATGGTTATTTTCTGCCCCCTACACTTTTAAATTACAGGTACACAGGGAATGTGTAAAGTGAAAGCAAACAGGAGACTGAAGCTGTTTTTCTAGAAAGGATTTAAAGGATTTAAAATAATCTCAATTTATTTCCAGGAAGTTAAACAGAAATAAAACCAAAACCATCCCCTGAGAATTTTTACAGACTGAAAAAAATTCACAAAATATCTCAGAAAGACTGATATGGGGGGAAGGGTTGGGGGAAAATCCCAAAGAATTATAGCAGTTTTGTAAATGATGGTGAGTAAGAAATACAACATTTATAGCATATGTTTTGGAAATGCAGAAAACATTTTTTGACCAAGGCAAATACAGAGTTTTCTAGCACAGAAACAGAGACTTCCTCAGAGTGGAAGATTTCCCTTTGTAGTGAAGTAGGAGACATCATTGCAAAACTGCCATCCAGATGAGGTACAAATCTGAGTGAGCTTTCCAAAGGAGCCAATACTGTGATGTCCACCAGCCACCCACTCTCTGATGCAGAAATACATTTACAAATGCTGTATTCAATTTCCGCCTGCAGAAAAAGAAACCCTAAAGCAAGCATTTAGAATTTATCACCATTTACAAAAAGACACCAAAATATTTAGTCTAAGATTGTATAAGTTACTTGTTTATTGTTAAACAAACAAGAGCCAAATCACCCTAATGGTTCCATTAATTTCATTCTGCTGCTACGAAACAGAATTAATACAGGGCTACAGACCTGAGCAAAGGTTGGAGTGCTCTGCATCTGAATGTTTAGGAGTTTGCTTATGGAAATGAGACAAAATGTAACAATCATGAGGTAAGTTCAAACCTTTAAAAAAGATAACACTTATCTGTTTATTGTATGTGCCTTTCTTTATCTCTTCACAGTCCTTTCCTTCTGTGATCTGCAGAGGTGATCTTTTCACCCTGTTAAATAATCCTTATCAAGTCTCCTGAATGCAATAACCTCTTTGGCATATTACCTATCTTTTAGGATTTGTATTTATACATTGTGTTCTTTTTTTTTTCAGCTTCCTAGGAGGTTACTTCAGAACTCAGAATTGTTGGATTACTGATTGATTTCACAATTACTTTGTGCAAATACTTGTTTTCATCTGTGTGACTATTGCAAAATGAATACAAAACATTCAGAAAGTAAAAAGAATGGGAAAAAATTCTTTTTTTTTTCCGTCTCTCTCAAACACACGTATTTAGAGAGTTTATTTAATTATGCACACGTTATTTCAGATTGGAAAAAACTCCTAGGTATTTTTATGAAATGGAAGAGAATTCAGCACATACCAGATTCATCATCAGATAAACAACCTTAAATCCTCTCTCTGTCCACCATTCATTTTGTTAGTGTGGTAGCATCAGTTTTGTACATTATCTCTGGAATTAAGGCTGTCTACCACGCCCCAATAATAAGCTGTATTTCTAGGAAGTATAAAAATGATGCTAAAAACTGTAATAGAGGAAGTGTACACTCTTGAAAAGCAAACCCTCCCATGTGGCATTGCGGTTTTGTATGTGTGGTTATCAGGAAAATATATCCCTGTTTTCATTAGTTTCAGACTTTACAAGTCTGCTCTCCTCTTGATTTGATGCAGGTTTATATAACAGAAAAATCTATCATCAGCCTGGGACTGGTATGGCAGGACTCCAGGAGTCAGGGTGTGTCCAGTGTGTTGTTACTCTCTGCCTCTGTGTTGTTCATTATAAACAGAGCTAAGAAGAGATGCTGTGGCGGCAGGGAGTGAAGGTCAGTGTGACTTCCCCTGATGAATACAGGAATCAATACCTAGCTCGGTGAGATGAAAAGCTGGTTCTCTGCAAAAACAAGATTTCAGACTGCAACTAATTACTCAAAATTGTTGTTGAACATTTCCAGCAGCAATATTTTTGTGTTATTTTTAAATATTTAATTGGTGATTATAACATCAAAAACATCCGTGTTTTTTACTTAGATTCTTACATGGGTCAAAAATACATACTTGCTTTAAAAAAAAACAAAACAAAACAAAACATATTTGAATGGAAAAAGAGGACGGATACTGGGAATAAAAAAACATATGGTTAACACTTGAATTATTTTTCTGTGTTAAATCTGTTCACTCCTACAGTCAAAATGGGTCCTCTACACCTGCTGATAAAGATGGCCACAATTTTTGAGCCTAAGACAAGCACTCCAGAACACTCCAGCTTTTCAGGCCTGTTTCCAGGAAAAAAACATACCTTGAGGGATTTGCTAGCTCTGATGCAGCAGCTTTCATTCAGCAGAACACTAGTCCTGGCTGCCTTTCATCGCTCACTCACCAGTGGTAATACCCAAATGTTTAGGAACTCTCCAAAATGATAAGTTACATTGTATATTTGTTCTTCTACTCATTAGAGAGATTTTGCCCCTCAACACAGCCTCATAATTGCACCAGCCTTAATGTGATACCCAATACCTGGGGACTTCATCTGACCCCATGTGAGCAATACAAAAGCAGGAGAGAGGCCAAAACTCACACACTGGAGCCATATGAATAGTCTCATTGACTTCAATAAATATACTGGTATGAAAATAAATACTAAGAATTTGGCTCAATGCTTGGAATTTCCATCCCATATATTAGGTTCTTCTGTTCTTTGAAAATAAAAAAGCACTTTGGATTTCCTTAGTATTTATGATAATATAAGCAAAGGTTCAACAGCCCACTAGAAAAAATTAATTCTTTATCTTTACATCCACAATGCTACAACTGAAGCTCTTCTAATTCATAGATGGGCTTCCTATGTGATTAATTAATAGCACTAAGAAATAAAATTTTGGTATTTTTACCATTTTTGTGTCATGTTCTACAGTGAACTGGAGGGTGGTAATACAGGAATAATTTAGAGATATATTAGCATAATGATTAGAAGCCTAGAAGTCTTTATAGTGTTTTTAATATTTATGCTTGATAAATATTGCTCTATTTGTCAGTTTATGCAGTATAAAGTGAAACTTAATGTAAGAAGGTTATTAGCATAAAATTAGCATAATGAGTAAAAAGCAAAACACAAAGGTAATCAAAAATAACAGAGGTTGTTTCCTCTTGCCTCTCTCAAAGGACATACTTTACACCCAAAAATCTGTGTTATGGAAAACAAATTGCATTTAAATTAATTATGAGGTTCTATTATAGCTGTGAAAAATGGATATCTTTAAACAGTTCTAACAGAAAGTGCTTTTTTGTCTCCTTCAAACTTCTTCCACACAGCCTAGCCACTCAAAGAATGAGATCATTTCAGTCACACTGCTTAGGAAAAATGTATTTTTAAAAAAGGACCGTTGTTTGATGCTGCAAGACTGTTTAGCTCTCAGCTAGGGATGACATGAAAATGTTACTGAAACCAAAGAGACAGACCACAGATTCACACCTTTAGTGTGAAAAATGGCAGACATCAATAGGCAAATTACAGTGTTACCTGTACCAAAAGTTGTCCCAGCCAAATAATTACTTTTGTATTCATTAGGTGAATGTAACATCTGAAACCTGAAATTGCATGCTCCAAAGATCATGCAGCCCAACTCTGATACCAGATCTCTGACACTTATTTTTGCTTACTTGCACAGCTTCCTAATGATATTCTTTTCAATCTCCTTCAACTACAGTTTCTGAAAGTTTGTCCCAAACTAGTGAAATCCATGGCCTTATAACTTCCTGTTTGAGACAAGGACAATTGACCTAGCAGAGATGAGACCTGATAGAGGTAAGACAAATTGGAAGGACTCAAAAAAATTCTTTAAGCTCCTCTGATACAATCTGCATCAGGTTTATGAGGGAAAAAGTTATGAGAGTTTTTAAACACAGCTAAAAGGTGTTTCAAAACTATTAAGCCATTATTCCCTAGGAATAAATATATGAAGCAGTTATGATTCTTTCAGGTAACAGAAGCTGAAACATCAGCAATCATCTATCTGGAATATACATCCATACTCAGAATTCAGGTCTGTGAATGGAAGACCATCACTTGGACTGGTTTTCATATTTGTTAAAAGAGGGGAAAAGCTGTGTACACAGACATCTCTAGGCCCACAGTTTTCAGTCTCCAAGGGATACAGGCTGCTTAAACTCACTCCAGCATCACCCTCTTTTAGTCAGCCCTGCCTATTGAGTTAGAAACCAGGGAACAGTCCATGGGAATCACTACAGCAGCTCTGTGATTTCTGGAGATCTCTCAAAGCTTTCTGGCAATTCCTCCACTTTTTTAATGCCTAAAGAAAAATCAAATACAAACACATGCTTGTGTATGGTTCTGATCTGGGAACAGAGATGGGCACTCATCATGTGAACATGCAAAATACCACAAAATGCAGAGCAAGAAAGCCACCTTTGAACATTTAATGACTTCACCCCCTATGTCACCTTCCACAGCTCAACCCTCCCTGTTGCTTAAAAGGAGCAACTACAGCTCAGAAGTTAGCAGCCGCCTTTGACCCTCTCCTCCATCTCCAGCTATGAGAATACATGTATAACAAGGGGAATTTGCACACACAGAATTTTTTTTCAAACTGAAAGAAAAAATCATAACATTCTTGACATTTCCACTGAAGTTAGTAGAAAAAGTCCAGGTCCTAAAGTCACTCACAAAGCCAGGTCTCCTTGCAACATATACAGTAGAACACAGCCTGCAATTATTGCTTTTTTTAAATACTATTATTTTTATGGTGACTCCATAGTATTAGTCCTCAGAAGGAAATCCTTGGTTTATGCCGAAAATTTACAATCCTTTTCACAACATTAGTTTTTGTAAAATATACTAATTACCAGTGTAAGGACTTGCAGAAGAGATCTGGAAATAATAGAAATAAACCTTTTAACAGGCACAGTAGTCATGCAAACACAACAGAGTCTAATAACAATTTTCATTTCTGTGGAAAAAAATATTGAGGTTTAAAAGTATGATAACAAAGAGGCATAAGAAGAGTACAAGAGGCTGTAGATGACAGGAGACAATGTATATATGATCACAATTGCTCATTTAAAAAGAACTTTCACACTGGAATAATCTCAAAACCTCATGAGCAATCTGTTTGTCTTTCATGGCATTTTCCTGCTTCCTATTGCCCCAGTTCAGCTATCCACCACTTCGGGTTTCTGTCATAGGCAAAATGTCAATAATGCCTAAATAGACACCAGTGAAAATACATATATACAGGACAAAAGATAACCCTTCAAATTACCACCAAGGTCAGTGTTTAACATAATGAGTGGTGGAACTAAAGCTCATAGCTCCACTTGTGTTAGTGGTAGACTTCCTGTTATGTCCAAAAAATTGTTCATTAAGATAATTAAAGTTCTGGGCCATCTCACACATCAATCAGTCTTCTTCTGAGCAACTCAACAGTTATTGCTGAATAGACTCTGAAATAACCCATTAACTCAGCACAGGTTTGCCAGAAATTATAGGCGCTTTGAGATCACTCAGAATGAAAGATGACAAATATATCAAAGGCATTGTCATCATCTGATGCTCCTAAAGTCTGCATTGAATTTATCTTAATTATTAAGGGCTGGTGTCACAGCCACTTGCATTGGAAGTTGGGACTACAATTTATATCAAAGATCAAAAAGAGAGGTGAGCTGGTTGGTAAGGTGATGAATCTGACATTACAGCAGAGATCCTGGCAAGGGATCCTAGAGACAGGTATTTATGGAGCTGTCCTTCAGCACAAAGCAGAGAGTAATAAACCTGTTAAAGATATTTTCAAATCAAACCATTTCTTCATCAAATATACACATACACACATGAAAATAGCTTAGCAAATTGCACTGCACTGTGGAAGCAAGATTTGCCCCCTATGCATACAATATTTTTTGAGAATGATGCACACTTCCTCATCATACAATAAGCCACAGAAGCTACTGAAAGAAAAATAAATCAGTCCACACTATATTTAAGTGTTTGGTGGTTTGTTGGTTACTTCATGGGACAGTGGGTCCTATACAGGCATGACCACATGAAAGAATTAGCTTTAAAACAGGCACTACCAGCAATTTGGCTACGG
The DNA here is from genome assembly GCF_012275295.1 of Melopsittacus undulatus. Lineage (NCBI taxonomy): Eukaryota > Metazoa > Chordata > Aves > Psittaciformes > Psittaculidae > Melopsittacus > Melopsittacus undulatus. The sequence continues at coordinate 93,127,697 of NC_047557.1, read as the reverse complement.
TAGCTTTGAATTTAGCATGAACTAGCCTCTTGGTCTTTTTTTTTCAGTTTCATTAGTGAAATCTACATCTAAAGGGAAATCTTTTCATCAGAGATGCCCTGTTAATAACGACAAGGTTCTCCAGCACAAAGCTGATTTGAATAGAGATGTACAAGCAATGCCACAATCCAGATGTCACCTCATGGTACAATTTCACAAGTTAAGAATTGCTGCGTTTACTCACACCTGCTTGTGGATTAACCCCAGGAGGTCAGAACAAGTCCCCAAGTACTCTCATATTGCGACTTTCCCACCATCTAGTGGCTGAAGAGTTACAGATGAAAACAACACTCCTGTACCTCATGGATATTTATTTTAAATCATTTTTGTGTCTCAGTAAGGCTTATTGGTTTTTAAAGAAAGGCTCAAACAAGGCCATTTTCTGCTTCAGCATCTAAGTTTTCATGTTAAAAAAAAAATTTCTTCCTTCTAATACAACATTTACAGTAGACAGAACCACAGAATAAACCCCTAAAGTGTTTTCTTTTGCTGACAAAGAGTAAGACCTTACCCCCAGTGGGGTAACAGCCCAGCAACTTAAGAGATTTTAAATTAAGAAATTGGTACCTAAATCACTGCTGACTGTTATGCTCAAGAAAGACAGGCTAAACATCACAGCAGGTAGATTGTATTTAGAAATACCTGCTTTTGACAGGACTTCAGGAGATGTTGAGGAAAGTTTGAGAACATGTCACCATCTGCTGGGCCATCCCCTGTTCCATTATAAACTCTGGGACAACACTTGGACATGCAGTAGTACTCTGGAAGCTGTTGGTTTTATGGAATTAAAAAGTTTGATCACTGCTCAGTACTTTGAGAAATGTGTTCTAGATATGTCTCAAAGGAAGTTTTTAACTTATGGCAAATGCTGACTTTATATATATCCTTCAAATAATTGTCCTAAATCTTCTACTCTGTGAGCATATAAAAAGACTAGATATTAGCATTTCTGGTATTTACTGAGATTAATTTGGAGAATATTTACAGAAAGTGATGAAAAATAAGACACTGATCTAGCATTCTGGATTTCTCTGGCAAACTTAGCAAGCACAGCACCTGAAATGTTCAGTCAGAATCTTTTCTGTGACAGATTTTTCCAGGAAAATCATGGTTTGTTTTCAAAAAATATTTCAGTACTTTGTAATGTAAACAACAACCAGTGTGAGTAAATACCCCTTTTCTTTTGTATTTTCCAAGTAAACATCACCACACTAACAGCTCTCAGCTGCATCCTTGTGGTAGAAGTGGCAGTGTGAGGAAAACATTTTTTTCATGGGTCATGTCATCTGGAAAAGCTGATGCTACCTAAGTGCTTACCCTAAGGAATGGCTGAAACTGCCTAAGAAGCCAGAGGAGTATTAGAAATAAATACATGCCCTCTGCTATATGTATGTTAGGAAAAAATCAAATACTACCAAGCTCACAACTTTAAAAGTTTTATAATTCTTCTTATAAGATAAAAAAAATTTAATCACCTTAACAGTAAAAAACCAAAAGTTTTGCTAACCCTGTAGGATATATCTGCATCTTCTGCATAAAGCATAACGGTAAAATTGTACAGTGCTGTTCAAACACATATCTCACCAGTTTAGGAAAACTCCATTTTAAGTATATTCCTCCACCTTCCACAAATACATGTGTACTCTGGGCATCATTTTCAAGTGCAAAAGTAGCACAAGATCCTCCTTTTCTACTTGAATATAGAGTACTTAAGGGTACACATCAAAGCAGTTCTTAGGAGTTATAGCTGCTAAAGACTCCCTCAGTAGAAGTCACATGACTATTTCCTGTGGTCAAACCTAATATTCAACCACAAAAAAACCCAAACAAAACCAAAACCAATTAAATATCCATTTGTCTCTTTCTCCTGCAGATTTTTTCCCAGATGTAGAGTACAATTTGTCTGCTTTGCCAATGGAATCACTTATACTTTTAACTTTTTACTTTAGAATTTTAAAAACATCAGTAACTACCCTTACATTCAACTCAATGTACATGGATTCCCATCTACTCTTCTTCCTGCCTGTGACAGTTTCATTTAATTTAATCTCTATTTTCTTACACTGCAGTGCTCTACACTAACATTTTTTTGGCAGTGGTTTTGATGTAAAAAAGAGTATAAAAGTGAGACTTGGGCAAGGAAACACACTCTCTTGTAGAGGCAAGGGCAGAAAAGAACAGCCCAAGAGAGTCCATGATTTAGGGTGATGAGGGCCACATTTAGTACTACTTTGATTTATTTGCAATAAAAGACTTTAAACATTCTCCTTTGATAGCTATAAGGATGTAAAGAAAAGAAATATCAGAAATTATTGCAAATTAAATTTTATAGATAACAGACATAAGGCAATCTCCTGCAAATATATCTTGGTATTGTATACATTGTGTATCATAATATGAAAATCTCCTACTGTAAAACTAATTCAGGATATCAAACCCTTCTGTAGCTATAAACTGACACAGAGATATAACCAAAATACTTCCACAAAGCTATTAAAAAACCACTGAAAGAGCAGATCAGCTTTGAGGTGCTTCTCAAGAACTAGTCTATATATATATATATATATATACATGTATATATATATATATATATATTTTTTTTTTTTCCTTTACTGCTTTGGGCTGTGTTTTAGTTTGTTTCTTTTCAGGCTTTGGTATTAACTGGCAATACACAGCAGGGAACTGTGTGCCTCAGAGAGATTTACTGCAATCTCAGCACAATGATAATGGGTGAAGAATGCATACAGACAGGACCTCAGCACTGCAAGCACACTGGAAACTGCTAAGCATGCACTGGGGCTAAGCATGCGCTGGGACTGTGACCACACTTTGGATAGCCCAGTTATATTTTTACGCTGTCCTAAGGTCTGTGTGAGTTGGTTTCATTTCAAAAGCCAAAAATCCGCAGTGTTACTAAGGAAGGGATCATCTTTCCTGAAATATGCAGAAAATCAGCTTTAAGTTTATAGACTGTTTGCTTTCCTTTGCCAACCCCAAGAAAAAGCTCTCATTGATAGCATGCTCAGAGATGGCCCCATTTTGTTCTCCCTCCCCATACTGGTGGTATTGTCACTATGGCTGAGCAAAATCTGATCTAGAACCACAAAACACCAAAACTTCAGAGACACACAAGCAGAGACAAACACAGAGACAACAAACTTCTAATCTGAGAGGCTACAACAGGATGAACTGCCCCATCTCCCCTCCCTCTCCATGTTTTAGAAACAGTAAAAGTTAGTTCTGAACAGTTTGTAACTCATGTTCTTTCCAGCAGGCAAGGAATTAAGCAGCAGTATTCCCTGATTTTAAATAATGAATAAAGAACACAGCAAGTTTTTACACAGTTCATAAACAAAAAAGTGGCAGAGCTCATTTAATAAATTATTAATTCTGAATTATTTTGCTAAATCTAATATACAGTACCTATACATATGGGAGGGGAAGAGAGAACATTAACAGCTTTTAGACATATTTTAGATATGTTCATGTCAATTGCATATAATTTCAAGGTTAATGGCTTTTTGATACATAATAATGGAACTCCCATTTATTGTACATATCCTGGTTGCAAAACCTGTTTAATTTCCATAATCATAAATTGTACTTGAGCAATCCTCAGCATGTGGTTATTCATTTGATGAAAATGTAAATTTTAATTTTATTTTTGTTCGATTGCGTACACTGCATTTACTGAATACGAGAAAAAGCTTTTTAATTTAACCAATGAATCCAGCTCATTACAACCTACTAAAGAACATTGAGTAGCCAGAATTTTGTAACAACAAGCACTTTTAAGCACTGATTTACAATTAACTTATCTTTTTATGTTTTAACACCTAGAAGAAGTTACTGTGGTTGTTTTTATGCAAATAAATTCCCTTTAGAATGTAAGACTGCTCAGATATTTTCAATACAAAATTAGTGTAGCTACATTCAAACAACAAAAAAAAAGGAATTAAATTAAAAACATTCATTAAAGGCATAAATTTAAAGATAACATTGAGTGAAACCTCTGAAAAAAACATGGTTTCTTGTTCTTGGGAGCTAAAAGAGACTGATATAAAAATGAATACTCAGATCAATTCATGTGCTTATGCAAGCTGAGAATCTAGGCCTGGCTGTGTTGGAATGGGAGCTAAATACCTGACTTTTTCATTTGTAAACAGGATATATTACACAGAAGCATTCCTGAAAGACAACAGTCATAAATGATCTTGTAAAAATCTTGCATGCAAACCTGGTTCAAGAGCTTTAAATTACCTCTTTTAAAGTTAAGAAACTTTGGAGATACAGAGAAACATGGAAGAAATAAAGCTTGTGTCCTGCCTCCTGCAGTGATGGTACAAGCCTCTATTACTGGTATTAGTGTTCATCACTCTGATTGAGCTAGCAGAGCGACTCTCATCATGTAGTTAATGAGAGCTCAGTCATCATCAGAGCGTGGGTATTTTCAAGCTACAGATGAGAGCAACAGGTAGAGACTGTGATCCTCAAAGGGACTGTTTAGTTGACTGAAATTAATTTGCTCTGACATTATAACTACTACTTCTAATTAAGCCAAGTTCATGATCTTTATAGAAGAGAAGTAAAGCTTAAAAAGATGAACAAGTCCAAACATTTTGAGATAATATAAGTAAAATTTCCACTGAAGCAACTTTGGACTTAATTAAAAATGTATACGATAATCACAGTAATGGGCCTTATTTTAATAAATAATTTTTATTGCATATCTTGTGAAGATTAACCTGGATTCCATTTCTTTTCAGAGGTAGGACAAGTGTAAGTAATTAAACTTTACAAATTGATAAAATCTGTCATTAGAATTCCATGCTTGTGTTGCTTCCTCCAACCATTCTCTCTCCCCCTCCAAAAACCAAGCATGTTCCTCAGCATTGTTCAGCTGCAGTCATTGCTTTCTTCACTTTAGAACAGATTGTCTCTACAGCCATAGATGTGCAGACATACTACTCCTTTTCACCCAGATATTCTGATTGGATGGAAAAAGATTTGGGACACTTGTCTGTAATGTCTTGATGTCCCACAGCTCAGTCAGACAAATAACTGGAACATCTAGAAATCCTAGAAACATTAAGTGCACACGCAAAGACCCACTTGGTGATAAAGGTCAGTTGGTGCATATGCAGTAAACCTTATCTCTTCATCACTCACAGGACTTGATGTAATAGTGTATGTTCAAAGCTTTCTGGGCACACACAATATGATGGGTATGTGCTCCATCTGTGACCTACACATATGACCAGCAAACAGGACAAGGTTGGACGTCCTTGTGCATGCTTTGCATACCAAAAGTCATCACAAAACTACGACATTATGAGCCAACTGTAGCTTTTGTTATATCTGGTCTGATAATGTCTGATATGAATGAGTTGAGACATTTGGATTACATCATGTGCTACAAGCCAATACTCATAATGGGACCAAGTGTCCCTGCCAATTGCTAGGGTAGCTGGCTTGGATGAATGAAAAACATTCAGAAAAGAAGAGTAAAATATGTACTTTGTTATGCCTTTGCTTCAAAACCGAGGAGATACACAGTTATAAAACCTTGTGGTAGCTTGTAATTTCCTTTGGGAAACTCATTGCTGAATTTCATTTTCCTGACCTATCTCATGAAATTCCAACGTATATTTCTGGTAAAACAAATTTATTTTGATGGCTGCTGTACAATACAAATACTGATTACATAAATTTTCCTGATAGAAAAAGTATTTTCTTTTTTTCTTAGAGTTTTAAACAGAATGGAATTAATGTAGAAAGTCAAAATTATCGCTGAACTTGTCTACAGTATCTTTACATGTGTGCAAAGAGCTTATATATACACACATTATAAATACAGAGATATATTTAGCTCAGGATTCAAAGTCCTAATCTACTATTTAACATGTTGTGTTCCCTCATTTTCCAGTAGCCTAAAGAAAACTGAGAAGGGATACTAGATATGCAACAAGGAAACTTCTAGAAATAGGCATCCCTCATTGGAAAGAGACATAAACAGCTAGGCCAGCTGGCATTTCTCTCAAACGATCTGGCATTGTACCTATGGTAGCTAGTTTTCACGGTCTTTGTTGGGCATTCTCCAGGCTGCTCTGCTAAACCTCACAGTAGGCTGCAGGGCTGCACTCCATCCGCATGGCCCCTGGCTCTCCAAGCTGTGGCACACTTTTGGACACAGCCTCCCTTCAGAATTAGAGCCGTGCTTTGTAGAGAATTTAATGCCTTGAGACCAATTTGGCAGTAGTACTGTGATAAATAGGTAAATTGAGTGGCACCTAAAAACAGTGATTTTCTGTGTGCTTCACACTGCATTATCCTGTACAGAGCTGAATTGCTAAATGTCACAGGAAACAGTAAGGTGAAACAAAAAAAGAGTAGTTCATAAAACCTACTAACCTATCACTTTGGAGGACAGCATGATTTGGCAGACCAAATTAAGAGCTCCGAGTTCAGCTCCTTATGTTCTAACTCTAAGCATCTCTTTGCTTGATTAAGACAACTCAATTTATTTATATTTATCCTAGTTTCTCTTATGTATGAAATGACAGTATTATTCTGGAGAAAATGGCATGACATTAAAATATAGATTATAGAGAAATATGAATTATGTAAAATTAATGTTGTTGATGCCTATGCCAAACATGAAACAAACAAAAATATTCTTCTGGTGTTTGCTTTAGCAGCTTCAACTATCACCAGGGGATTAAACAACATGTTGTGGGAGTAACTCAACCAGTGGTTCAATAATTTAATTGAGCAAACATGTTTAATGCGTAAGCTTTTTCATCCCTTGAGATAAATACATATTTCCAAGCCAGCAAAACATCCCACGTGCCCAGCTGAGAAATCACATTGGTATTTCCATCCTCCCCTGCTGGACCCACACCCTCACACACTGTGCCCTGAAGGCTCTGAGTTTGCTCCATATGTTACTGGTCTTAAGCCATCCTAATTGCTTGCATGGCACTATCTGTATCAAATCTGTTTTTCAATGTATTGCATGATAAAGACATTTAAAAAATACAAAAACAATCCCCTAACCATTAATTGCTGTATTCAGTGTGCAGCTAAAGCTGCAAACAACGAGCTATTTAATGAAACTAAATGTAATTGCTTGAGTGACAATGGACGCAGCATTCTCATGTAAGATCACCATGAAATGCTTCAGCATTTAAATATATACTACACCCACAGTAAGTCTTGTCTTTAAACTTCCAAACAACCAGCGATTCCATGCCAGACTTGTCAATGATGCTTTAAACTAGTTGTGTTGGTGGAGGGGAGCATCAGTCCATCCCAACACACCCAGTCAGTTGCCAGCACCTATAATAAATACTCCGAGCAATGTAGTGATACATTAGCCGCTCCAGCCAATGAGCCGGCTTCATTTGGAGCTCTGATCAGATGCCTCTATACAAGTGCCTGCAGCATGGGGAACAAACAAGAGGAATTAGAGATGTGGGCACATCTACAGGGGTATGGTATAATAGGCATCGCAGAAACATGGTGGCATGGCTCCTTTGACTGGAGTGTTGGAACGGAAGGATACAGGCTTTTTAAAAAAGACAGACCCAGTAGGAGGGGAGGGGGAGTTGCCCTTTATGTTAGGGATAGGCTGGAGAGTATGGAACTCTGTCTGGGGACAGGTGATCAGTTAACAGAAAGTTTGTGGGTCAGGGTTAAGGGGAAGTCGGTGATGGGAGACATTATTGTGGGGATCTCTTACAGACCGCCTGATCAAGACGAACCTGTGGATGAAGAACTCTACAGACAAATAGGAAAAGCCTCACACTCGCAGGCCCTTGTTCTCATGGGGGACTTCAACCACCCTGACATCTGCTGGGGCGATGGTACAGCCCAGAACAAGCAATCCAGGAGGTTTCTTGATTGTGTGGAAGACAACTTCCTTCTGCAAGCAATAGAGGAGCCGACGTGGAGAGGTGCCCTGCTTGACCTCGTGCTCACCAACAGGGAAGGGCTCATTGGAAATGTGACTCTCCAGGGAAGTCTTGGATGCAGTGATCACGAGGTGGTTGAATTCGAGGTCCTCAAGACAGTGAGAAGAGTGTGCAGCAAGCTCACTGCCCTGGACTTCAAGAGAGCAGACTTTGGGCTCTTCAGGAACCTGCTTAGCAAGGTTCCATGGGATATAGCCCTAGAGGGCAGGGGGACCCAAGACTCTTGGTTAATATTCAAGGATTACCTGCTACAAGCTCAGGAGTGTTGCATCCCGACTAGAAGGAAGTGCAGCAGGAGGGCCAGGAGACCTCCTTGGATGGATAAGCAGCTGCTGAGAAAAATTCACAGGAAAAAAGAGGCTTATAAAAGGTGGAAGCAAGGACAGGTGGTCTGGGATGAATACAGGGAAGTTGTCCGGGTAGATAGGGACCAAGTTAGGAAAGCTAAGGCCCAATTGGAGCCAAACTTGGCAAGGGATGTTAAAGATAATAGGAAGGGATTTTATAGGTATGTAACAGCTAAAAAACAGACTAAGGACAATGTAGGCCACCTCCGGAAGCTTTCGGGAGAACTGGCTACACAGGACTTGGAGAAGGCTGAGGTTCTGAATGGCTTCTTTGTCTCGGTCTCCACTGGCAAAGGCTCTGATCACACCACCCAAGTCTTGGAAGGCGGACGCAGAGACTGTGAAAACCTAGACCTTGGGCCCACTGTACGAGAGGATCTGGTTTGAGACCATCTTAAGAACCTGAATGTACACAAGTCCATGGGCTCTGATGAAATCCACCCGCAGGTTCTGAAGGAGCTGGCGAATGAAGTTGCAAATCCACTGGCCATCATATTTGAAAAATCATGGCAGTCAGGTGAAGTTCCTGACGATTAGTAAAAGAGAAATATAACCCCCATTTTCAAGAAAGGGAAAATGGATGACCTGGGGAATTACAGACCAGGCAGTCTCACCTCTGTGCCTGGCAAAAGCTGGCAGCAGATTCTCTTGGAAGGCATGCTAGGGCACATGAAAAACAACAAGGTGCTTGGTGACAGCCAGCAGGGCTTTACTAGGGGAAAATCCTGCCTGACCAATTTGGTGGCCTTCTATTACAGGGCTACAAAAGTGATGGACAGGGGTGGAGCAGTTGATGTCATCTACCTGGACATGTGCAAAGCGTTCAACACTGTCCCACATGACACCCTTGTCTCTAAATTGGAGTGTCATCAATTTGATAGGTGGACCACTTGGTGGATAAAGAACTGGCTGGATGGTCGCACTCAAAGAGTTGTGGTCAATGGTTCAATGTCCAGCTGGAGACCAGTAACAAGTGGTGTTCCTCAGGGATCGGTATTGGGACCAGTCTTGTTTAATATCTTTGTCGCTGACATGGAGAGTGGGATTGAGTGCGCCCTCAGCAAGTTTGCTGATGACACCAAGCTGTGTGGTTCTGTTGATACGCTAGAGGGAAGGAATGCCATCCAGAGGGACCTTGACACACTTGTGAGGTGGGCTGATGCCAACCTCATGAAGTTTAACCATGCCAAGCGCAAGGTCCTACACCTGGGTCAGAGCAATCCCAGGCACAGCTACAGGTTGGGAAAAAAGGAAATTCATGGTAGTCCTGCGGAGAAGGACTTGGGGGTGTTAGTCAATGAGAAAATGAACATGAGCCAGGTTCAGTGTGCACTCACAGCCCACAAAGCCAACTATATCATGGGCTGCATCAAAAGGAGCGTGACCAGCAGGTTGAAGGAGGTGATCCTGCCCCTCTACTCTGCTCTCATGAGACCTCACTTGGAGTATTGTGTGCAGTTCTGGTGTCCTCAACATAAGAAGGACATGGAACTGTTGGAACAAGCCCAGAGGAGGGCCACGAGGATGATCAGGGGACTGGAGCACCTCCCATATGAAGACAGGCTGAGAAAGTTGGGGCTGTTCAGCCTGGAGAAGAGAAGGCTGCATGGAGACCTCAGAGCAGCCTTCCAGTATCTGAAGGGGGCCTACAGGGATGCTGGAGAAGGACTATTCATTAGGGACTGTAGTGATAGGACAAGGGGTAATGGGTTGAAACTTAAGCAGCGGAGGTTTAGATTGGATATAAGGAAGAAATTCTTTATTGTTAGGGTGGTGAGGCACTGGAATGGGTTGCCCTGGGACGTAGTGAATGCTCCATCCCTGGCAGTGTTCAAGACCAGGTTGGATGAAGCCTTGGATGATATGGTTTAGTGTCTGTGTCCATGGCAGGGGGGTTGGAACTAGATGATCTTGAGGTCCTTTCCAACCCTAACTATTCTATGATTCTATGATTTTATAAATAACAGACAGTATACCCTTTCTTGTACCCCACTATTGTTATTTCTTTGTTTATAATTTTTTTTGCCAAGTTCATTGTGGAAAGAATAAGGATGGCGCCTTCTCAAAGCTTAGAAACTAAAAAAGACAAAATGGAGGGGAAATCTCTTCCAATTTTATCATTTTGAGTGCAAATCTAACAGAAAAATAAGACCAGAGATAAAAATTATTCAAAATTGAAAGGCAGCTCCTCAGCTGGTAGAAAATGCAGCTATGCCAACTGACCAGATCCAACTGGTGATGTAGCCCTGAACTTCCATTCATCTTATCAAAGGCTGTCAGTAAATTCATTACACACGCACAAAAAAAAAACCAAAACAAAATAACCAAACCAAAAACCAAACAAAACCAAACAAATCCAAACCAAAAAAAAGTGACCAAAACCCATTAGTACTAAATTACTAATCAAAATAGAATGCTAAATCCCATATAGTATATCACCTACACATTTTTCTCTTGAGTACAAAGTCACGCCCCAGTCCTGCTATTAACAGTAGTTCTAACTTCCTCCCTGCAAGCTCTGAAAATGTTCTAGGCTGATACAGTCCTTGTTAGCTCTGTCTTGAAACACCAGAGATATAAATTTCTTTCTGCTACACTCAGAAATAAATTGAAAAGCTTGTTTAAAATAAGAAATTAAATTACCAAACAAACCTACTTTTAAAATTTCATCTAGAGTATTCCATTGGTTATTACTTCAAAGGATTTTTATGCCACAAGACTACGACAGTAGTGTGATCACAATTCAGCATCAGTTACAAGGCAAGCAGTGCAGTTATTCAAATGTGACCTATTTTTATCTTAGAGACTGCTTTTCGATTTTGAATTCTGTTTTTATTAAAATGAGAATGAACTTTTTATAAGATTTAAAGATAATGTGCTAGGTAGGACCATGAAGGCAAACACATTCCCTACATCAGCTCACTTTTCTTGCTACAACAGCACATGAAAGACCGCTAAACTTTATCAGTAAACCTAAGATGTTTGGAGAACTTGAGCTTCCTTTAACACACCAGTATCTTTCATCCCTGAAGGAAGGTAACACAGTGGATCTGGTTACATAGCTGAGAAGCTTCAACCAGAAAAAAGAAAAAAAGAAAAAGCAATAGAAGATGCAACTGGTGGAATAGTTTTAATGAAGTTGTTTCACCTTTACCATAGCGTAAAAGTGTGAGGTTCTCAAACAACCATGTGGATTTAAGTTCTGTGAGTCAGAATATAATTATGTGACCTATTCGCAGATTCAGCATCTAATCAATTGCAACATTCTCATGAACCACACACTTCAAGCCATACTCAACTGCAAAAGCAGCTGCGCTAAGAAGCATATACAGGGTAGATGAAGCAAACTTCATGTTTGGATTAGGACTGCTGGAGAATCCTTCACAACCTGACTCAGACCAAAATCTTCCTCAATTAGGCACTAAAATTCAGTCATTATTTAAACCGTGGAACATAAATGGTACTTAGATTCTATAGTACCTTCCCCCCACATAAGGATCTAAGGTACTTCTACATAAAAACATCAATTACTCATGAATTATAAACCAAAGAAGCCTTTTCAGAGACTTGGACCTTCTCACGACCAAGTATGAAAAGCAATGGCTTTCATATTTGAGAAATGCAAAATCTAAAGAGTTGTATGCAAGAGAAAGTTTCCCAAGTTATTGGGAAATCTCATCATTCAAGACATTCTCAGTTAAAACAGAAGTAGGTATAAATGATCTATAACAAAAAAGGCCAAATCAATGCATAGAAATTTTTAATTTGGCAGGCATTAAAAGAAGCTTATGGACAGATTCATAATACCTGCTGTAGGCAGCAAAGTTATATATTCCAAGAGGTAGAAAGCAGGCTTCTGGCCCCAGCTGAAGTCACATGTTTCCATTCCATTGATTGAAAAGAGACAAGTACAGAGACTTCCACAAAAAGCAGGTATTTTTGCATCTAAATTCAGAACTTTTGAGAGTGATCTGACTCATAATGGGGAGTAGTTCTCTACCTATTCATATTTGGCGTTGAAATACATTTTTTCTCACATTTTATGGAATTTGTGAACAAAAATAATATTTCCTATTAAGTTAGAGAATCTCCTGGGGTTTTTGATAGACATTTGAAACTACTCTGAAACATTCTCTTGGCTTCTGACACACACATTCCAGTAGGGTAGCAGTCCTAGCCTCAACACTAGACAGCCTCCATCTTAAGTCCTGTTGCTGAACTTCACAAAGACTGATGTATTATCTCAGCATGGCTGTATACAGACTAATTCTCTAAAGAAAGCTCGGAGAAAAAGAAAGCTCTGAAACTAATTCAATCTGAACCAGGCTGTATTTAAACAAATTTGCCCCTAAAGTCAATAATAGAAGAAAAAAGACAAGGAGTTGGATGTTAATGGAATATTGTTAGAAAAGAAGAAAAAGAACAAACTTAAAGAAACCTCAAGTTTCTAATTAGTGAGACTATAAGGAAAAAACCAAATGCAGGATCTGTAAAATAACATAATGTTCTTTCCAGCAGTTTATATCCTCAGTGGGCCTGATCCAATCCTTATTCAGAAAACATTTCATAGACTTCAGGCACGTTTCTATGCAGTGATCTGTGATCTGTTTCATTAAACCCGGAAAAAAATTCTAACTAGCAACACAGCACCCTTTCATAATCCCAAAGCACAGCAACAAAGAAGGTTTACTACTATCTAGTGAGCCATACATAATATAGCTCATCATCAAACTTCCTTCCTGCAGCAGCAGTATAACAAATCTGCAATATCCCTTGAATCTTCCACAAATATCTGTGTTCTAAGTATAGAGATAACAGAGACAAATTAGACTCTGTACTGCTAAACACATGTAACCAATAAGGATTTCAAGACAAGGCAACCAAAAAAGCTCATGTATATTTTTTCACTCAGCACGTAACAATTTTGAGTCCAAGCAAGTGATGTCTGTATGCTGAAGGAAGGTGGCCCAGCCTCCTTTCTTAGAACAACTGTAGGTGCAAAAGATGCACAGATGCATTCACAGAAAGAGCTGGGTTTCTGTGTTCTGCTTCCCCAGTAAAAAGTCACACATACCCTCTACCTGAGAGAACCGCTCCTGGGGTAGAGAGATCAGTAGTGTGTATGAGTATGGTCTGTTTTTCTATGTAACTCTAATTAATATTTTAATGCAAGGACTGTTTCTCCTCTATAGCACTGAGTAAGACATTTAGAGTGCACACTAATTATGGCTGGCAGGCTGATTTAAATAAAAACTGGTTATAAACCAGTTTATTATAGCAAGAATATAATGTTGCATTTTGCATATTTAGCACTGTACCATCTATCTTTACAATTTTACCTTTATAATATTTTTGCTGAACTATCTGCAAATACTTTAATGGAAATACTTTAATCTAAATTGCATTATACCTCTGTCCCTCAGACTGAAATGTATTTCAGGCACTAAAAAAAACCTGCCATAGACAAAGCAGCAAACTCTTCCCTATAACACAACACTTTCGTTTCTAATTTTGTTTATCTGCATAAAGGTAAGTTCTAAATCTGCCACCATTAATTTTTTACACACCACAGTAAATATGAACCTAAATAATAGTGCTATGCCCCAGCAGCATTGGGAAATGCACAGACGCAGAGTAGTCTGTCTGAACACAGAGGATGTGATTTTTCAAAACAGCCCACTCTGCTGGTGTCCAGCCACGAATCCTCAGTTCATTAAGGAAACCAAGAACAACAGTGGCTCTCTGAAGTAAGTCAACAAAGAGAGTTTGAGTTCTGTAACCTGTGAGCTATAAAAACATTGCAAGCAAGTACAGACACCGTTAAGCCAATATATTGTAACATCAGTCAATTATCTCCACTCAGGACAGTAACCCAAGAGATGATGACTTAAACATGTAAGATGCAAGGAGAAGGCAGAAATATACTGTAGCTTAGGCTCCTGCCTTCAAGTTCTCTTAGCCCAAGCCGGAAAACTGTGAAAGCAAAAGAGGGAAGAGTGTCTGACAATATTTCTTTCAAGCTACAATTGCATTTGTGTAGTCTGTGTTCATCTCTCTCACACTTGCATCTTGTGAATACTCTGAGAAACAAATCTGTCAACTATGTTTCTGAAGAAACTGCAAATTTCGAGTAAATACTGGAGTACTTTCAAAAAATTAGTTCATAATTCAGGAGAAGTAGATATTAATGATAGAAATCAAATTAGAAGTTTTATAGATACCAAACTATAGAACACCAGCCACATAACTTTTAAGTTACAGAATCATAGAATGGTTAGAGTTGGAAAGGACCTTAAAATCACCTAGTTCTAATCCCCCTGCCATGGGCAGAGACATCTCACGCTAGACCATGCCACTTAAGGCTCTGTCCAATCTGGCCTTGAACACTGACAGGGACAGAGCATTTATCACTTCTTTAGGCAACCCATTCCAGTGCCTCACCACCCTCCCAGCAAAGAACTTCCTTATACCTAATCTGAACTTTCCCTGTTTAAGTCTGAACCCATTACCTCTTGCCCTATCACCACAGTCCCTGATGAAGAATCTCTCTCCAGCATCCTTGTAGGCCCCCTTCAGATACTGGAAGGCTGCTCTGAGGTCTCCACGCAGCCTTCTCTTCTCCAGGCTGAACAGCCCCAACTTTCTCAGTCTGTCTTCATATGGCTCCTAATAAGCCTATAACCTTCCATTCCAACATTCCAGTCATAGGAGCCATCCCAGCACATTTCCATTATTCCAGTGATATCATATCACCATAGATGTGCACACATCTCTAATTCTTTTTATCTATTCCCCAAAAGTTCAATCAAAAGTTCCAGTGCAATTCAATTTAGGTAAACCAAGCACTTGTAATTGATTTCTTCTGCCTTTAATTTGCAAATACAGATTAAGATTTGTTAGCTGTCATGATTCAGAGAAAATTAAAAGTATATATTGGTTGCTGACAATTTACAAGGAGAAAAAGTGCTGAAAGAGAGTAACATAAAACCGCCACTTTGAATTACAGATTTGTGTAGAGCATCTCCAGGGAAGCATTTTTGGGTACATGTGAAATATAGTTTTGTTTAATAAAATGGAATGTGCTATATTATAGAACCCTGTATTCATAAACTCTGACCCTCCCCACAATGTCTGGGTAGATGGACACATCTTCTAAACTCACATGTTATAGCTAGCGCAAAGTATAGCTTTATTAAAATTAATTCTGGAGCTGGTATTTTTCAAACATGCACAATGCAAATATTTTCAGCAGGAGCTAGTTCTGAATGATTAAATCAGGCATCTCCAGAGCTGACAGATACCGACAAGATTCAATAAAACAGAATCACTCCAGGCTCATCCTTCTGTCACAATGGGAAAAAAAAAAGTGCTTTCCGTATCATTGCCAAAAGATGTCTTTTTGAGGGAAAATTAAAGTACATGTTATTAAAAGGCCATGAGATATCAATATATATTTATACTAATTAACTATTTATATGAAGTATTTGTTTTCTGACATCTTAAAGAGTACCTCCATTAATAATAAAAAATAGATAATTCTGACTCAAAACTCAATTTATAAGCACCAGTAAAGGCAGTGTTTTCCAGTGAGCAAGGTATGCGTGACCAAAGGGGAACCACTTGCCTCTTCTGCACCCTGCAGTTGCCCAGTGCATTAGAATGGCAAACTGCAGGAAGGCAGAGACTGCAGAACTTGCCATAGAAGCCTCCACTCTCTGTTGGATCCCCTACAATACAGAACTGCACAGTAATGAGATGAGCAACACAAGGAATGTAAATCCATTTCCATCACTAAAATATTCCTCCACTAGGAAAACAGTGACACAACGTAAAAATTTCTGTGATATCCAGAGACTGAGTTTCATCACATACGTCAGTGTGTCAATCCACGGTGTGCTTTGGAACAATTGACTCAGTCCATAATCAGCAGGCTTCAAAGCAGTGGTGGGATCAGTAATTCCGTGCACGAGAAGAAGGACACAGAGTGAAACTTCTAAACTCCAAGAGAAAAATTTCTGACCAAGAGAAATATTTCTAATGCATTACAGTGTTAACTACTGGATTCATGAAGATATCAGCAGGGCTTCCTGAATGGCAGTTAAATACCTCTGAGCTCCCTGTAACATGTGTGCTGTTAAAAGTAGCCAGGTAGATTGTTAACAAAATGCTAAAACACTCCATGTTCTTCCACATAAGCAGACTCCAGACCTCTGCAGCATTAGTTAATCCAGTCACTGTAAGTGAATTCATTGCCATCTGTGCTTTTCATAAGTAGAGATTTACATCTGAAATAGAAAGCATGCACCAAGCAATATCACACTGACCACAGAGAGCTTTTTGCAAAACTCAAAAGAAAGTGACTTCTACAACTTTCTCGTAAGCAGAGACTAAGTTGTGGAAAACATTACAGTTAAAAGGTTGCACAGACGCTTATGAATTTGGCATTTCACCCCCCTTTTTTCTTTAACATTAATATTTATATTAATGAAGGCTGAGAAGGGGGAGGAGGTGTCCCTTTTATTGATTGTTCCTCATCTGAAGTTTTAATGATAGCTTCAGAGTTCCTCAATTACTATGAGGTCATGATGATGGCGAACTCAGGAGAGGAGAGATCACTGCATACAAATGTTCTGTTACCCTGCAGTATCCTAAACATTTTTGATATAACAAGAACAGAGGAAAAGCATAGAAGTCAAATAATCTGAATTTAACAAGTTTTCCATGAAATGCAAATGTCCTTAGAGGTGAAAGAGTTTTGATTAGGAGATGTATAGCATTGTGAAGATGCTGGATATTCTCAGACTCAATCAAATACTCTGCAAACTAGTTTCTTGTTAGAAATTCTCAGAAACTCTGACAAACTGCACTGCAGACATGGCACACTAAGTCGCTAACACTGTAATTAGCTGCCTTGTAACACAGTATGACTATAGTCCTCAGCTGGGAGATAATGAAATAAAACATTTCTAATATTACTCTCACAAATATTGATATGGAAAATGTATATTTTAGCTTTCACGAGAACAGAGATTTAGCCTGGCATGGAAGCACTGTGGAAAAATAATGGAAAAAATTAATTTCTTTTTGGCATCAAAAAGAGAGGTCACTGTATGAGTTGGTGAAACGTACCTGAGGAACACAAATTTTTGAATACAATTTGATGATCATTTATTTCAATAGCAGTTTATCTTTCTTTGCCTTTTTCTGTTCATACCACTACACACCCCACCAGGCTGAGGAGCCGAGCAAGGTTAAACGTCTGCCCCAGCTTTTCACATTAGGTAGCTTGAACCCCAGTGCAGCCCATGATTCAGTCCTTGCCATGGGTCAGTAACATGGCAGGGGCAGCAGCACTGGGCTTAGGGACTGGAGGATGAGCACAATCAGACTACAGCCACAGGCAGAGGCGCTGCTGCACCTCCCCCCAAGCTGTGGCCCAACAGAGTTGTGAGTGCCTCCCCAGATCTGCACCACTACTCCAACTGCTGCCCCAAGCTGTTGCTCTGGACAAGTGTGGACAGAGTACACGCTGCAGACTGGACAAGGAGAAAAGATGCTTCTGTGGCTGAGGCACTGAGCTAAGACTCAAGACATCAAAACTGAAGTTCTCTCATCTACTGAAAACTTACTGGTCCATTTTAGGTCTGCCAAAGCAATGTCTCTATCTCTCATTTCCCTGTGGGACAAGAGACTCTGACCATTCCAGGATTTCAGTCTTAGAGGCAGGCACGCTCCTTTCCTCCTTGTTTGCAATGTCTCATGCAGCAGGGCCTCCGTACACTACTGTAACAGAATAACAATAAGGAACCTTTTCAAATGGCAATCACACGTATATGTAGCTCAGGGTGAACATGACTGACAGCTATAGGCAAACGAGGATTAGAAATTAAAAGAGTAGGAGAGAGAAACTATCTGCTAGCAGCTGATAATACTGCAGGGGAGCAGTAGGAATAAAACACTGAAGAAGAGTTGTCAGCTTCCCTCTCTTCTTCTGTGGTGGGATTAGTAGAAAAGGTTAGACTATACATTATCCAAGAGTCATTCTAATGATGTATCTCTCTAAGGTTTTCATAAAATTAATCTCTCAATAATAAGACATAATACAGGTTTCATGCATACTAGGTAATTAAAGATCTTGATGAATAGATGAAATAGTGAATGTTCTGGATCCTTAAACAAATCACAGCTTTAAATTTCATTAATTTTACATTTACTCCAAGACCTAATTTAAAACTGGCAAAGCTTCCCTACCACTGAAACCAGAAATCATTAAATAAAACTGAATTGTGTTATTTATTGTTGTCTCAGGCCAACAAAACACATCAACTTACAATATCAAGATGACAGAAATATGACAAAAACTCTACTGTATTAAAAATACTTTGAAAAATTCACTGCAGCTCTTGGTTGAAAATTTAAACAAGAAAATCAGTTCACAGATACCTTCTCAGCCTTTTCATTTTCTATCCTGTGCCTAGGGCTACCACACTGGAAGGTTTGTAATAATTTAACCATCAACTTCTAGAGTTTTGAGGAAGGGTAAAGCAAAGAAAGAGAGTACTGATTCTATCTAGTTTCTAGGCAAAGAAAACCATGCAAGACATTTACTAAAGTCAGCAGAGGACATATGAATGTGTGCAGCACTCTGAAATACCACGACCTGAGTAAAGCAGACGCTGCTTAAAGCAGTTCTTCAAGGTTTCAAGTTGTAATCAGAGTAAAATCTGTAAAATGCAAATAGGGAGAACAACAATGACTCATAACTGGGAAAACAGTGACTTAAAATATCTCTTTTAATATGAAATCAGGAAAAAAAACACTTCACAAGTGATTACAAAGTAATCTAAAACCAGAGTGTGCCAGTTATCTGTCAGGGGCAGATTTTGCAGTTTGGTACCTCAGGCAGCTGTGTTGGTTTAACAGCCCCAGAACGTGTCATCATGGCATTTCCAGCACCCTATCCCATCCCTTCTCTTAGCCCTGCAGCTAGAGTTCATTTTCTGGTGGTTCAGTGAGCTGAGCAGGCACAGAATGCCCTGTTCAGCAGCAGCAGGCTTGGCAATGTTTGCTACCACACTGTATTCACCTTCCCTCATCCTGCCACACACGTATACAACCCCCAGACATAAGGGCAATTCTTGCTCTTACTGAAGGCGTATTGTTGAATTAAGCTCTAGCTCCAAAGCAATTAAGTGCACTCCCGCTTTTCAGAAATACAAGAGTGATTAAATTCTGCCCTGGTGCTTTTTGGAATTCAAGACCAATAATCTTCATTATGTCTGTTCCTTTTGAGATTAGTTTAGTGATGTTTCTCCCACAGATGCCTAAAGAGAAATGCTCTACAAATGAATGCACTTAACATAGGAGTGGGATAACGTAAACTGCCTATATGCTAGAGTCTTGTATGTAGTGCCTTTCCAGATTCTGTGCTATTCTTTATAGGTCCATTTTATTTGTTTTATTATTCTCAGATACTAGCTTTTCATATCATTGCTTGTCTTCAGTAGGTCACCAATGAAAGTAAAACATTTTCTTAATCTTTTCCTTTTTCTCTTATGTAAACCCATATAATAAGATTATCTTAAACTTTTGACATAAGTCACCCATCAAAACGCAGCAGATAAAGGGAGAAGAGCAAAGAGTCTTTTCAGAAGTGGTTCCTGCTGGCAAATATCCAGCTTACAGACTTCCTATTGCTTTGCTAGAAGTATGAATTAGCAGTTTGCTACAGCTGCATTGAAAAACACTTCACCACTGAGAGAATCTTTTCTTCAATAGAAATTTTCACACCTATTTAACAGTTTCTCTAATCTGTAAGACTGAAGGAGTTTAGCAAGGGAAACTTTAGTACATCACTATGCTTTGGTGAAGACCACTGTCTGAATGCAGCTCCCAGTCTTGAATTGTTCTTGACCAGAGCAGTTTTATATCCTAGAACTGGAAAATAGCAGATTGACTTCCTAATATTAAGAATAATTCCAAACAAACATTTGGACTGCCAAATGGATCCAGAGACACTGGGGGAAAAGAAATAAAACCTGATAAACAAATAGACTGAGAATATGTGATGCTCATGAGATGCGTAAGCAACTTCTCACTGAAACAGCAGAAGCTGCAGGTCATCAAAGAGTACTGAGAAAAGATATGTGGGAGTTATGACACCAACAAGAAAAAAATGAGCAAAGATGGATTGAAATACACAGTCTGTGGATCCTCAATTAAAATGTTTAAATCAGAATTCTCTTATGATTTTCATACCTGAAATGCTTTAATAGGGGCTTTAAACATGTGCTTCTGCGAGACCTATGGTATGCTAATAATCAAAAAAGAAAACAGAGTTGCACTTAAAGGCAGTGTCTAAATCTAGATAAGGAATCCAGTGTGTACCCCAACCTTTCTCCACTGACAAAACAGAAGTATTACCTGGACCACCACTGCAGTTTCTCTCACATATTCGCATCTGAAACCAAATAACGAGATCAAGGATATCTGAAGAGCCAGTTTGAGTCAGTGATTAACAGAAGGAAGCATTCCATTACTTATAAAATACCTTGAAAAGTTACTGTTGCATTTATTACTTGTCCTGTGCTGAAGCAGATGGAGTTAACCATGTGTATTGTCATATGGGCCATTAAAAGGAGCTGAATTCAGCAAGCCCAAATGCAAGGTCCTGAACCCAGATCAGGACAATCCCAAGCACAAATATAGGCTGGGCAAAGACTGGATTGAGAGCAGCCCTGAGGAGAAAGATGGGGCTTTGAGCAACCTGGTCTGGTGTAAGCTGTCCCTGCCCAGGGCAGGGGGATGGAACTAGATGAAATTTATGGTCACTTCCAACCAAAACCAGTCTGTGACTCCATGATTCTGTGAATTCTGACAAAAAAATCCACATCTTTAACTGGCTGATGAAATCCAATTCTACATTTTAATCCTCTCTGACCCAGTTCATGAAATTGCATGTACAACAAAGCACCAGATCAAGACTGAACCTAGATTACTGCTGGCTGACTTGGACTGAACTCAGACAACAACATGGTATTAATGGTAGACTGAATTAAGCAGTTGAAAAGATTTTATCTACCTTTTGATGGAAGAGTACATCTTCTTGCCTCACCTCAGCTCAGAGGCAATATTAGATCCTCACAGCTGTCCCTCAGTGCCCCCGTAGCAGTTCTACTGAAGATTGATTTTTATCCATCTGAGTTTGATGAGAAAGGAAAGACCTTTGCTTTCCAATAATGAGACCTGTAGCACGCCTTCTACTTTCACAGGCAGGACTTCTATTAAAAGTTTTATCTCTGGATTATCACTTAAATAGCATGCACCAATGCTGCTGTTGTAAGTTGCATTTAAAGAGTTATATTGATTTTTAAAGGTCTCAGACTGGCTCAGATCGCACCTATTTTGCTATGTAATGAGCTAGCAGTTACAGTCAAGAGACACACATAACATAGTTAATCTCCTTTCTCAAGCAGTTGTTAAATTGTTAGCCAGCATGCAGTATTCACATATGGATGCTTATTATTCTACTAACAAATACTGTATTTCATTCTAGTTTGTGGTATGAACAGTTCACAGCATATTCTTTGTCACTTAATTTCCTGTGTATATTGTGAACAGTTACAAACACCCAGTAGGGTGCATTAGAGAAACCTAAAGAAAGAACACAGAACACTAATCAAATTATTACATTAGATGCTATTACATGTTGGAACTAGTATGTACTGATTTTTACAGTTTTCTTTTTATCACATCAGAAAAGATCACAATAACTTATTAGGTCAATCTATCTTTTGTTGCCCTTGCTGATTGTGCTGGAAAACACAGACTGTGAAAGGGAATGTTAGAAGGGGTTATGTGCAGGCACTACAAGGAAGAAAGTGTAGGGACACACTACTGTAGCTCCCACTCTGCAACCTCTCTCTTCCTTGCAGGGAAGTTGGGTTCATGCTCCCCTGGTAGCTGGATGTGGTGGCACTAATGTGCCACGGACCCTGCATATACAACTCCTCTACTGAAGTGGTAACTGTCCCAGGGCTACCAAATTTGTCCTTTCTTTTCCTCTGTTGTTTCCTCCATCTTTCATTTTGAGTTTCCATGAGAAGGAGAGATCAACAAGTGTAGAGCTTGGCCATTCTTTTTCACGCAGACAAAGATCACCAAAACATTTCCACTTACTTTAGTATGAAACAGACTTTCCTTGACAGCCTTCTCAGGCAGCTAGCAAAATAGGGACCATGTTGGAGGAAACATATGAGTAGTCCCTTCTATCTGATTAAAAGAAGAAAAATACATTTGAAGGATCCTCTGTTGGGAAAAATGATTTAGTAGACTTTCTATCTTTTGACAAATATATTAGGCAATTTCAAAATTTACAAATAAATTAGGATGCAGCCAATAATTCTCTACTCACAGCCTCCTTCAATTACTTTACTTCAGGAGGCCTTGATAAGTTATATGCTCATTAAAAATTATGCAACCAAATCCCAGCTTTCACCTTTGCATTTTTCTACTAATACCTCTGCAAACATACCAGGGCTTTCCCCAAATCAAGATAAAGTAGAACACTCTCAGTGCAAAGAGGTGCAAGAAAAGCACATAGAAAATGGAAAGATTTGAAGTAAGTCTTCTTAGTATATTGTAAATATAAATTCTATGTAAATGGTCTTTTGCTTGCACTGCTGTTTCCTAGAGCTCAACAATGCATTTGGCTACCGGTTTTAATGATTTACAGTCAGTAAATGAACAAAAATTTACTAGCAATTATGAAAAGTTTTGGAAAAGAACTGTACCACAGTTTCTCTTCATACTCACCTAAACACATGACCAAGCAGAATTCATCAGGCAATCTGCAGTGCCTGTGGGAAGCACAGGGTAATAGAAAAGAGTTGAGGATGATGCTTTAAAGTAGAGACTGTTAGTCAAAGAGTGACCAGCAGATCAGAAAAAGGCATGTTGAATTTCAAAGATACTAAAGCACAATGTAAGGCTGAAGTGCTAGAGCATGACCACATGCCTTGAAAATGACCTGATTTTCAGAAGTCATAAATAACTATTGACATGTTGACATCACGTCCAAGCTCCCAGCTGAAAGTCATAACTCTTACCAAGGAGAATAAAACAAATGCTTTTAGAGGATGTTAAATTTTAAATCTTGGCCTAAAACCCAATGAAAGAAATGCATAACCATAGTCTCTAACCTGTGACGCTGTGAGGTCAAAGTCCATGTTCATAACTCTTCATATTTCATGGGAGTGAATATATCTAGGAAAGTATCTGGCAGTCGTTCCTGCCTTTGTTCTTCGAGGGAAAAGGGTTTCTTGAGAAAGGCTGGCCTTTGACTTTATCTCCAGCTTTTGCTTCTGCCATCCTCCTCAGCTTGACTATTCCAGTACTGTGGGGAACATTAGAGGGATCTGTTCTCTTGCATAGGTCAAATGCAACTGTGTTCGTACTGCACTGGTTGGATGTATTTAGCAAAATGTGCAAAGAGTAGTGTTAGCAAGTAATTGATTATATCCATTATTTAAATTAAAAGCAGGAGTGTCTGTAAACCAGCTGGAGTAGGAAAGTTTATCCAAAAAACATCACTGAGGAATCTGTAACTTTGAATTCAGCCACTGAAAGAATTGGCAATGAATAATTTCAGCTGACAAGTATAGTGCTTTCTGTCAACAAGTGATTTGCAAACAGGCTATAAATTTAATTACTTTGTTCATTATTTGTGATCCTTTAACAATTACCTTGCATAAGTAAATTTAAACTTACAATTAGTTGCTAAGAATGCTTGTTGTTTATTACATGTTATTGAATTGACATGTCTAGCTTTCTAATCAGCTTGAATTTTTTAATAAATTCAATCTCCCAAAATTCAGCTTTCCAAAATATTTCTTCTGCATTGACTGCAGTGCTATTTATAGAGACCAATGCTTATGAACCTGAGCCAGGAAAAAGTTAATTTTAAGAATATATTGTTATAATACAACATATACTTAAATTACAACTGTCTTCTGAATTTACTCAGTATGTAAATGTCCTAGATTAGGTTTTTACATGATATAAAACTGAGTATCAATGTCCAAGACAGAAAGAATTTACAGCTTTGAAACAACAAGCTTGTTTTTCTCCAAAAGTGTGACTTTTATTGGGGGGGGGGGGGGAGTATTTCCTAGTTCTTAAGATAGGAAGCAATATTTTTTGGTCTTAATAATAAATCATACAAACCAGAACTCTAGAAAATTACTTTCACAATTCTTATGTTTTTCTATCTAATCTTAATATGGAGAAACAAAAATATCCTGCATTCAGATCACAAGCTTGACATATTTTAGTGCTCATAAGGCTGAGTTAAATTAGCTATAGTGACTTGTACCAAAGGAATGCTGAACAGTCACAGTCTATATGCACTCTACAAGGACTGTGCTACTATCAGATAGCTGTTTTTTTACAACATATACTCTAAAAGAAAGCAATGAGCTCTCTCGGACTGATGGTCCATCATACTTCGGTACATTTGAGTTCATCCTACTAATTCCACAGTGGCTCCTTCTTCCGCTGCTGGAGAGGTTTCAGATATTGCGCCACAGGAAAATTGTTACTTAGTTTTCTCTTGAACTCTTTAAAGAAAATGTGTATATACTGTAATTTTCTCCATTCCAAAAGTTCTGGCTACTTAAGTACAATCTTGGCCAGATTTATTGCTCAAAACCACTGAATTGTCGTAGTATCAGCAAACATCTACAGCTCCAGACAAACTGGAAACTCCTACCAGGATTCAAACAAAGTTTAATAAAATGAGTTGAAAATAAAGGAGACTTTACACTATATGAATAGTAGGTCATAATAGCAAGTTCTAAAAATACAACTTGAAGTCTGACACCTATAGCCCAGCAAGAGTCTAGTAGTATTTATTCTCCTATTGATAAAAGAAATCTTTTGACTTTAGTAAACCCATATAAACTCTTTCCAAGTGTGAACAACTTCAAACTGAAAAGGCTTTGGTGCACTGAGCTCACTACATTTCTTCATGAGTGAAAATACAGGATGAACAAATTGCAAAGACCATCAACAGCCGGGTTGTATTTTTTTGACTCATTTCTGTCTAATAGAGGGTGATTTCTCTGCACATCATTAGACCAGTTCAAAGATCCTTTTCTCTGCATGTTGTCTAGTACAGGAATAACAAACAGCAAAACAGTTTTTTATACTGAAAACCCCATCATTATATAACATCCCTATATTTGTGTTAGGACCCTGTACAGTGGCAATCACTGAAGCTGCTTATCAGCTACCTGACAGATGTCTGCAAAGACGAAGAGTGGATAAAGTGCACCTCTTTCAGAGCACAAAGTTAGGAAATCTTCCATGTCTGCTTTAAAACAACATTCAAGACAACTTTCAAGACACAACTCACTGCCATTTTGTGTGACCTGTGTAACCCACTTAATGCTGAAGTTTATATGGCAATATGCTTCCCAACTGCAATCAACAACAGAGGTTGTAATGCCATTTTGCACATACTCAATTTGCAAAGTTTAGGTTTGCAACACTCTGCCTTTCACTTGTGGAGTCCAGGTGAGTGACATGAGTTGCATGTTCACTGTAAAGGCTATATTCCACTTAAGGTTATATTCTTTGCCTTGCACAGATGCCCTGTGATCATGACAAAGATCAAAACACTACCTACTGGTATATCATTTTGGGTATACGCTATTTATTTTTTGTAAGGTCCTTACCACATAATGGACAAAAAGTTCAGTTTCTCATCTCAAAAGTCTGCAGAGGATGAACTTTCTTTGCTGCTGTACAGCGGAAAGTCAGCCCGACGTGAGAGCTCACTGCAATGATCATTACAGCAAAGGTAAGGTAATCATTCCTTCATGGTCGTAACAGCTTTCATGCAGTTATTTACAACATCAATCTTTTCCTTGTCAACTTTTTAGCCAAAAAAAGAAAAAAATCTAAGTTGGATTTTGCAAGGGAGCTCAAGTGAATTACACAGCTAGATTTTCCTGAAGTTGGCAGAGGCCCTTCCCCATGCTCATTTGTAAATCCCAGCACTATTAGTCATGTCTACAAAAGCTGTCTGGAGAAGAAAGTAAAGAAACAGTAAAAAAGCACCTCAAGAAAACAAACAAAGAAAAAAAAACCCACCAAAAACTAAACCCATAATGAAATTTGCTAAAAACTCAGTTCCTGAGCAAATACTACAAAGGGACTAAGGTACTTATGAAAGGCAGAAGACAGGTTGCAGAAGCATCAGGTAAGGGACAAACAAAGGGAAAGGTGTGGTCTGTGGATTTGTCTATTTTTAGTTATTGATTAAAATTATAATAGTTTCTGTTTCACTGCAATCTTTTAAAAGAAATTACATGCCTTACACACCCTGATTATCTACCAGAACATACTGTCACAGTTAGAAAGAAAACTACCTGCTGGCCTTTGGCCAGTTGTAATAATCACAGAATCCTGGAAAGGTATTTGTTATTTTTGAGAACAGGGAAAGGAGAGAAAAAAAAACAAACAAAACCCCCCAAGCCCTTATTTTTAAGCACAAATTACGAACTTTGAAAGGTTATAATAATGCCTTCGGTCTAGTGTACTATAAAAACCTAAGGGACCCTTACTCACAGTTTACGATGCATGCTCAAGTGATATTGTCAAATCATTAGGTACTTACGTTTATGCAGTGCATAAAAGTCTTTCTTAAATGTATCCCAAAACAAACCTCTTCACATAGCACTTGTAAAATAAATATTCTGTTGTTCTGAAAGCAAAGAATTTATTTTTGTAGTCTCATTGGCACATAATGGACGAAGAGTTTATTATCCTAGTCTCCAGTACCCTCAGGGAATGTACCTTCCACACTGTTCTTAACCTTTTCCAAAAGAAATACAATTGCACTTGTTGTGAAGTACGGCATTATGTGAAAGCAGTGAATGAAACCATAATTCTGTTTACAAGATATTACTTATGTTGTGGAACCAAGAGAATTGCGATTTCTAGAGGGACTATGAGGATCACAAACCAGGCATTTACCTGGACAGTTTTATTACATTTTGTTTTATTAGTCTTCATCAAATCAAAGCTGCAGATAGGAAAAATAAGATAATGTTTTTATGTCTTCTCTCAATACTAAATTTTATTATTAGATATTACATTATGAGACATGCTGATACACAGTCATTGGGATGTAATATATACAGTATATAGTCAGGGTTACAGATAATAAGCTGTTAACCTCATGGAAACTTTTACTAAAATTGCTCTTTCTCTATTTTTTTTTAATATGGTGAATGCAAAAGAACAGTTTCTGTCATTAAAACTAATGTTTACAGCTTTTCATGAAAGAACTCTGCTCAGCTGATGGTTTGGGGCAGAAAAATTTGCTTAAAAGTCTGTAAATGACAAACATGAGTTTCACCTGTCTGTATTTAACAAAATTATACTAATTATCATATTTTAATGGCCTTGTTTTTATCTTAACAAGTCAATATTGATTCATGGTCAGGAGCACATGGTGCTGGATACCCAATCCTCTATTAGACCAAATGGCAAAGTACAGAAAGAAGGAAGGCTCAATTAAGAGGGTGAAGATGAAGTTACAGCACCAGCTGGTGGACGGGAAAAGAATACAGATGCTAATGTATTGTAATACATTAAAAAGGATGGGTAAGCAAGTCGCCTCCCATGAAGTGCAAAGGGCAGTCTGACATTAAATGCATCTCAGGACTCAACCTAAACCCTCAGCTCTGCTAGGTACAGTTGTTAAAGATGGAGATTATCCAACTAATAATGAGGTGTCTTGAGATTCACTATGAACTGAATGACAAGACACTAATTCCTGTAAGAGACAGAGAGAAGCAGAGTTCGACATATGTCACCTCTGAATGATCAGCTACATTACTGTGAGTTATGTTTTCACTGCAATTCCAACCTTTTGCTGCTACATTGGTAGCTGGCACCCTTTGTTGAAGAATTTATTTGTTGTATAATGAAGATGCATTTACTTCAACAAGAGATAATGTTTTGTCTTGTCTTTTTATTATTAACTTGTCAAAAGGAGAGATATAATAATAATAATAAAATTACAAAATAACATGTTAATTGTTGAAATAAATTGGATGTATCATACATCAGGTAATGCTAATTAATTATACCTCTGATATACATAATGTCAGTTATTCATTACTACTCTCACTCACAATTATGAATACTTAAAAGTATTGGTAATCATATAAATAGGCTTAATGAGTTATAATAACAATGGATCCTTTATGTAAAAAAGGTAAATAGGCAAATTCTGAACCTAGTTAAGGGAATAGACTTGCAGAGGCAAATTATTTCAGACGGACATAAAGACACATATTTTTCTGCCAGTTTACATACTCCATTTGTAGCATAGTAACCAGTAAAGTTTTTAGTTGACTATTAAAACCAGCCAACAGTTTCAATAGTCTGTTCATTTTATTATTTCAAAGGTTCAGCATCAAGGGGTGGGGTTATAAAAAAACTGCTTAAGTCAGGCATTGTTCCTTTCCAAACATGTAAGTAAACTTATGCACCAGGGAGCAAAATTGTGCATCCAGTGCCAGGCTTTCAGTTCTGGTATCTATGTCTTCACTGCTCCTGTCTGAAAAAATAATGTATAAAATATTAAATTCTATGAAAATATCATTTTAATTACTTTTGAAAGAGCTATCCAGCTGTTAAATGATCCACAGTTAACCAAAGGGCTACTGCTATAAAAGCTTTTAAAAAGACCACAGTGATTTTATCAAATTTCACAGCTGTTCCTGCAGCAAATGCAGTTTCTCAGAACACAAGATTTGTAGTTAATCTATTAACAGCAATTTTGGAGAAAATCTGCATCAAAGGAGAAATTGCTACATAGGAACTGCCTGACTGGATCTGACCCACAGTCAGCCCTGTCCAGAAACCTGTCTCCAGAACGAGCCAGCACCAGATGTTCCTGTGAAAATAAGTATATTAATATACAAATATGTAATACACAAATGTAATTTGGCCTATGAAAGCTCATTCTGCTTAATCACTAAAATATGAAGGCTTTCTTTTTGTCAAATGTACTTTTATTGGCATTGCATCACACAAAAATTTTATTATTCATATAAAAATAACTATAATTTGAACTTAAGTTTCTTGGCTTAAACAATGATGGAATCCAGTTTGATAGCATGGTTTGGAGATATATCTTCCTTTATTCATTCAAGATTTTACACATTTCTATCCTTTTATTAGGTGACAATTTCTCTGAATCCTTGGCTATTTAATAGTCTTTTACTATTTAATAGGCTTTTACCTTACTCCCCTTATTCTTCATCCTTGTACAGTGAGCAGTCTCATTCACTTCAATTTCTCTCCATGTGAGAGACAGTTTCTATGTCTGATCTGATTCTCAACACCCATAACTTCCAGGTAAGGAAAGCCATACAGCATTTCTTCAGGTAATCCATGCCAAGAAAACAATAAAGACAGGACCATTTATTTTAGTGTTAGAACCACAGTTCAGCTAAACCACTGTTTAGCTGCTTTTCAGATGCTGTAATTATGCTGTTTTATGGACTGAACCCAGTGGAGAGCACACAGATATTCCAGCCAAACCATGTGGAACTGGCTTGTGTCCACAGTCCTCTGGGGTGGTCTAACCAAACTCATTTTGCACAAAATGGCTAAGGGATCTGTCAAGTCTAAGACAATGATCTCGACTCTGTATCCATGAGATATAACAAACACAACAACAATAATAATAATAATTTTAGCTTTTTCTGCTCAGTGTACTCAAGATAAAAAAGTCTGTCGAGATAAAGCTCTCAAGAGTTTTATTTTCCTAGTATGCTGTCAGAATATGTGCCAGGAATGAATCTCTTTGGATGGAAATCCTGCTGAAATCCTGCTGATGAATTATCTTGGTCAGAAGAAAGCAAAGCTTTTTCAGCTAATGGCCACCTGCATGGGGTAGGACCCTGGATCAGAAAGTGCCATGATAAGTATGTGCATTTCGTCCTGAAGTTTTGTCTTATTCCAAGGAGGAGGCCTGTCCATAATGTGGAAATTATCAACCACAAAAAATAGTGAGAAACCAAATCAAGATAGAGATAAACCCAGTCCACAAAATTAACTCCAATGCTGAATGCAGTTATACATGAAAGTGATTTGGGTTATACATGAAAGATTGATCTATTGATAATAAAATAGTTAAGAGCACCATACCAACATCTGTCAGCTTTCTAAGCCTGCAGACCTAGTAGAAATTAGCAGCAAACTTGGTTCATGTGGTTTATATTCCCAAGGCCCATATCTCACTCCAAGTAGCATAAAAAATGCAGCTCTACCCACTACACTAAAAGATCAAACAAAGCATTAGATCATACTGACCCTATTCCTCACTCCACAGGCCTACAGAGCACAGCAATAAATTGAGCATGCAAAGCCTTTACACTTTCAAATACTAACTGGAACTCCCCACCTAACTTCAGCCCTATTGAGCACATGCCCTCGATCTACCCACAAAAGCAACAGCAACAAATAGGGCTCCTGAAACTATCTCAGAAATAGGTAACAGAAAGAAAAGTCTTTACTGGATTCTTCTGGCTCCTTGTAACTAGGGAAAGAGCAGGTGTCTTGATGCTTTATGTTCTGCTTTATGTTCTCTCTTACAGTGAGAATAGCTATAAATTTCAAGATAATTCAAATAATTTCAAATAATTCTTCTTACAAGTACATATGAAAGCTCTTTCTGAGTTAGAAAGGTCTTCAGAATGCTACCTAGAGCATAAATTTTTCCCTTTTATATATATGTTTCAAGATGTCAGTCTGCATTTGGAGACAGTGAGATAAATTGTAAACATCCATTTTTAATTTATGGCACATAATTAGTCTTCATATTATGGCTGTGAGGCTGAAAAAGGACTATATTCCAGCAGCTGGATAAACCTCCTCACAAAAGTTCAATCTACAGAAGCCATCCAACCCATGAAAAGCCCTCTAGCTTGATCCTATGTCAGGTTAAACACAGCACAACCATAGGCTTAGCAAACTTATAAATGAGCTCAACAGGTCAGCAATTAGACTGGCACACACGACTAGACGTGCAACAAGGTTTATAGATTAAGAAGCACAACAGAAGATCTTCTGGTTTGCCTGAACTGCAGCAAAAAGGTACTCTGCATTTCCTGATTGCTCATGGACAAACCATCTAACCAAGGGGGTTTCTGATGAGCAGAGTAATTGCTTGGGTAATTATGATTCTAGTGACCCAGACCTTACCTATGTTCTGCTAACTAAGCCTCTGCCTTTTCAGACAAGCTGCTGTCTGGTCTCCTGTGAACCCAAAAGGTTATTTCTGAACTAAGTGTCGATTACAGTAGTCATAATGTTAAAACCTTCCATCAAATTACTGTATAAACTGGATGTTTCAGATTCCTGAGCTGACAGTGTTTTATACTGCTTGCTCCAAACTGTTGAATATTTCTCCTAGTCATGTATGATAATGCCAAAAGCCACTGTGACAAAAAATACATTTTGAACAAAGGCTAAACAATATAAACACTTTTACTTTACAGATGGCAGTCAGAACTGAGCAGATGGTGAAAGAAATCCCACAGGATGTTCTTCTTTCCTTTCTGTCCTCCCCACCCCATATATATATGTGAGTGCATGTGTGTGTGTGTGTGCTCAAAACAACAAAGTGTCCTGATGAAATACTCAAAAGGCTTTCACACAAGAACTATCTACCCTTTGAACTATATCTCACTGCCCATTTTGGGAACCGAAAAGATTGATCCAGCCAGTGCTGACTATGAGAGAGGAAATCAGGAAGCACGTGTCTGTTCATAAGCTTTGCCACTAACCTGTGATATGCCTTTGGACAAGCACTTCTTTGTTCCTTTTCCTTCCTCTCTCATGCTCTGTCCTCTTTATTTTTATTCTAAGATCCTCAGGGAGGAGATTCTTTCTGACTCTAAAGCCTTAAAACAGCTTGTACCATACTGGTGCACTTCAATCCAGCTTGTGTTTCACAGAAAGTGTTAGAGAGACAGCACACTCCATATTCTCTGCATTTCACAGAACTGAATATAAAGCTCTCCATAAAATGGAGATATGACTGATGGAGGGAAAAATATAGACAAGGACAAACTATAGAGATTCTACAATTCTCTTTTTGCATTAGGCCCTTCAAAAAGACAGGGGATACATTAAACAGGCAGAGAGCCATGCTAACTGGCATGATTGTGTCCTGTTCTCTTGGTCATGGGTTAACTAAATAGCACTGCACTGCTCCATACAGTGAGGTATCATTTTGCATTTGCACCTTGAGATTTTTACTATGTTACACTTCTACCCCGAATGCATCCCAAAACACTACCATCCCAAAATAATTCTGTAAAGTTACCCCTCAAAATCCTATCCCTTGTAGAAACATTACTCATGCAAGAAGCACCACAAGCTCAGTGGTTCACAGCAGCGCTAGGCACTGGTTCAGACCAGACAATTCCTTGCTCACCTGAAACTGCAGGGTTTCCAGTAGGCAACACTGAAAACTCCAGGCCAGAGTTCAATGTTGGTGTTTTCAAAAATAAACACTGGACTTTTTTTTTTTACTAGCCTTCTGGTTCTGAAAGAAAACTCCAAGCACCTTTAATGCATACAAATAATCAGAAATTCTCTTTTACACGTAGTACAGAGAAATATCTCCATATACATAGCACTGCATGTCAAAATACTGTTCAGTATTTACACAACCATACTACACACTGACCACCTAGCCATACTCTCCATGACACTAAACTCCCTGGCAGCTTACTCTACCGGAACAAACTGACTCGTTTCAACTTGTCATTATGATCACACTGCAGCTCCATGCTGCTTCTGCACAAGACCCAAGACAGCACTCATCTGTAAAACATTGTGCTCTCTCCAAAAACATAAAACACTCACATAAAATGCCTTTCCCTCACTTACCTTCAAGGGGGTGTACTGTAGCTTGCTTTAATTGCCTTAATTTTCAGTCTTTGATATAGACAGTTTTTCTGATGCATGTTTGCTATCTCTGCAGGAGTCAGTTTTACATGCATATACAAAGGGCTACACAAACTTTCCCTTCTGCAAACAGGAATAGGCTTCTTTGTGCAGGTAAATCCAGTGTGGCACTAGGCCATCTTGGACATCACTGATCAAACACACAAGAGAGAGCTAAATTGTGTGTACCAGTACTTTTAAAGATGGCAGCAGAATCTGAAGTTGGTCATATAATCTGAATGGACTATGGGAAGGGGAGCAGAGTGGCAAGTTTAGCTGTTCTCAAATTACTAACTCACTGAACAGATGGACTGGTTTGATACAAACCTACTATAGCCTTTCCAAAATAAGGATGATAAGACATATGTACAGAAAATTGTACACATAAAAGTGTACTCAGCTAACTTGATGCCTACAATTTTGGCAACTCTTAGACAAATCTGTCATTTAAACAGAGAGGGACGTGATTTTCTTTTAACCTTACTTTCATGGCAACCTGGCTGTCCATAGCAGAGACAATTTCAGGTAGAAGGAAGTTGTTACGTATTTACATGGCACTGAGCACAGTATGTTGTAGGCTGAGAACACACGCTAAGCATTTCACACCATCTACCTACCCAACTCAGGAAAATTTCTATACACAGTCCTTCAGTTGAGGATAAGATACAAAAGAAGACCTCTTTGCAACGCTCTTCACTAGATCTAGAAACTGTTATGTAGCAGCACTAGGTGCACAGCACAAAGCAGGCCCAGAAGTAGGAGCCAGTACTACCTTGCTGACTATAAGAGGATCTGCCCTAAAACTGTATATCACTTCATGGGAAAGAATATGGCACTTGCATTTACAACTGTCTCTTCTTCCAGCAGTCACACTAGACAGGTTGGCTGTTACTTCCCACTCAAAGATCTGTATCAGCCATAAAAATTTAGCCAAGAAGATGAATTATTTTGAAGTGAGAAATACCTACCAGCTGTGATGCTTGATCAGTTAGTCCGTGGATTCAACAATAAATGGTACATTTAAAACACTGTAACAGAGACAGCTAAACTTCCTAATTACTCTCTGGCCATGAACATGGTGGTCCAGAGCTAGGTATAAAATCCAGATCTGATCAAGACCTCCCTTTAAAAGGAAATTCAGACCATGCTGGTTTCAGGTCCAAGAGCCCAGTAAGCACAAGCAAGCTGTTTGCTGGTGCTTCTTCCCCCTTCCTCTGCCAGCCTCAGGCAATGGAAAGGCAGCCAGGATGAGAACTGCTGCAGTGCCAAAAGCGCGGAGTAGGAAGGAGACCAGAGGGAGCAAGGAGGATGAGAACACAGCTAGAATTTGGATATACCAGAGGTATGCATTGCTGATCAGACCAAGAATCAAGACAGAAGTAATATTTGAGGTACCAGTGGAAATGGAAGAAATAAGCACTGAGTACTACTTAATTAGAAATTGTACTGTTTGGCTACGGGAGGGGTTCAGATTCAGGCTATATGGGAAAATATATTTCTGATGTTTTCTATATATTAAGAAGGGAACCATGACCCGTATAACACTTTTGTGATATGATTATTATGAATGTGGGTGTGAACTACAGATATAAAACCTATCTGAAGTATCTGAATTCTGGCAGTATGTGAAATTTGAAACTACTCAGAGCTCAGATCCAGAGGACCTTCTTGGGCTCATTTCTAGTTAAAATACGCTCAGCTGAGGTCATGTGATTCAATGAGATAAGGGCAGTTTCTAAATCAAAACCGCTGCAGTATTAGTAATAGATAGCTCCATCTTTCTGTCAGTAGCCTTTTTAATTTTTCCTGCCTCAAAGGAAACAACCAGAGCTGACCCTTGATGCCTCTGAGGCTGGCGAACAAGTTACATTAAACCTCTGTTTAATACCTATTCAGGCTCAAACTCTTTGTTTCAGGAAGAATCCTACCCAAATAAGAGGCTTGTATCTCAGGAAAGATCTTACAGCACTCTACATTAATTAAAGATAAGTTGGTATCATTACAGAGATAGACATTGTTATCATCCCCCCTAATGTTATCAAGGTTGCTTTTATACCTACAGATGAACAATTCCAGGCAAAGATATTTTTGAAAACCTCCCATTGTGTTTGAAAGCAGCTGCTAAATGGAATTACGAAGTTTCACAAGGAGGCATATTTTTGGGTCTGATTCACAGCTCACTGAAGTCAAAGGGAAGGCATGTAAAATCACACCTAAATGTCTCTACTTAGGAAAGCTAATTTTTTATCCAGTGCATGTATAGAATTAAATGTATAGTGAGTTTCTTTCATTATGTTGGCTGTTAAATAAATGTTCAAAGGAGATACTTTCAAGAATCTACCTGGGTTTAGCTTGAAAATAATCCATTATTGAGGCAAGGGAGGAAAAAAAGGCTGGAAAGTTTTCAGCTACTGTCAAAATTTCAAACTATGTAGTGCTAAAACATCAAGAACTCAAGCAATGAATTTTTTTAAGAGTACCTTTACTTCAGTTAATGCCAGTATCTGAAGGTACAGTCCAACTATGCTTCAAATGAGAAGATTACACATAACAGCAATGATTTACTTAACTTTATGGGGAAACATAGGCAAAAGAGTATTTAAAGTAGGAGAAAGGGGTTGTTGGCATTGGCTCAGCTGAACTCTCATTAAAATTATTTTTCTTATTTGAAACCTAATACATAGTCAAACTCAATATATGCAGCAGGATCCTGTCTGTAGCATACTGCTGAGGTGTATATATATGGGGAAGATGCCATTATGAAACATCAGAACAGAGCAATGAATCCTCTCCTAGATCTCAACCCTGTCAAGAGATGGGATTGCTGAAAAGAAACCAGCGGTGAGAACCAGATGGTGTTTGTGCTGAACTTTGTATATTGACAAATGAATTCAGGTTTGCTTCATTGTTTTTCTGTTCTTTTATAACAAAGAAGAACTCTAAGTCCATAGCTGTGTAGTCGGTAAGTATACAGCATGAAAGAATCTCTACTTATGTCTTCATTTAGTTTAGTTAGAGATATTGTTGGAATTTTTATGTAAGTGTACAAGAGCAGGGACAATTGATTAAACCATCTTCTCAAAACTCAAAATCTGTGTTTTCCCTTACAGTTCAGACAGACTGTTAGGTGGTGCAAAAGATAGCTTTTGGGATTTTTCTCCTCCTTCAGTGTTAAGGCAAGCAGCTACTACCTAACTTTCTGCTTCCACATCTTAACAAAGAAATACTACCTGATTTCCAGATTTAACTCCTGTGTATCCTTTTAGATGATTTTGTAAAATTCCAATCATAAGCTTGAGTTAGTTCAGAATGGAACCACCATTCCAGGTTCACAAGTGGGCTGGGGAAAAAAAAAGAAAAAATCACATCAAGAGTTGTAGCATGGGAGATTGTTACCAGGGTTGCTACAGCATATTCCCGATCAAAATGATCCTTTACTCTCAGGATGCCCTGAGAGTGAAAGGCCTCATAGAAGTTAGCAGCAAACAAGTTTCATTTGGTCTATGGAAACACTTACAGTGACACAGAGGTATCTCTATCAGGAACTGTACTGCACTCAGATATAAAGTAGTCTCTAGGCTACATTCCTTCTGCAAAATTTCTTCCTACTTTATTTTCAGAAAATGTTTCA
Source organism: Melopsittacus undulatus (assembly GCF_012275295.1). Classification (NCBI taxonomy): domain Eukaryota; kingdom Metazoa; phylum Chordata; class Aves; order Psittaciformes; family Psittaculidae; genus Melopsittacus; species Melopsittacus undulatus. The sequence goes on along the minus strand of NC_047557.1, from coordinate 93,090,669 downwards.
AAGTTAGCATGTTTCAAAATTGATTCTGCTTAAGATGCAGTGAGGGTTTCCAACTAGCACAAATTTGGTGAAATACTAAACAACTTCGAACAATGAATTCTATGAAAAGGGTCAGACAACTAGCCTCAGCCAAAATTTGGATGCACGTCTGGCTGAGAAAGAATTCAAGGCTAACATTCATTTAAATGCAAGGTGAAAAACAGCTGAAATTATGTTCTTTCACTTTAGAACTGCAGGCAGGTTTTTGATACTTGCGTGCTTTGTGACGCAGTTTGGTGTTGAATGTTTTTTCCAACAGTATCTGAACACCTAATTGCCAAGAAGAAACACCCAGGCACTTCTAAAATTCCCCAGAGAGACCTGTTTCTACCTCTAGCTTATTCCATGGCTTTTATGGAATATATCATCCTGTGCAAAAAAGGAGCCCTGAGGAAGTGTAGCAATCTGAATTTTCAGTATCTCAAAAGAATTTGCATGCTACATAATAATAACAGTATAACAAGAGTTTGCATGCTAGGCTGTGCTGCAAGTTCATGTAGGTGGATCCCTGTATCTTGGAATACAACCCTGAAACCATTTTAGTTGGATAAAATTGAAAGACAAAGTAAAAAGTTACTATAAAGTAGCTGAAGGAGACAAAGACTACATTTCAATGACCTTCAAGGTGTATTCCTTATTTATAGTCATTTAAATGTGTTTGCATCACAAAGAATCTGGAACTGAAATTATTCTGTCACATGGGCCAAGAGCTGACACTGTTCACCTATGGAGTTGGTGAGCTCTTGTTTGTGCTCTCAATCTCTTCTGTAAGATTTTTAAAAACTGAAGAGTCAGAGAGGTTAAAACTATTTTTTTTAAAACACTAAGTTCTTCCCAATCTCTTTGGAAATCAAAATAAAATTGTTACAAGACTTATATTGTTTCTTATACTGAACTCTAAAAACAGAGTGTAGAACTCCTTTTTGGCAAATTTAGGCCTGGTTTATGGGAAGTCTTTTCTATCACCACATCAGCTCTATCAGTTTCAGAGCCAGACACAGGGTCAGCACAGTATTCATGACCAGGAGTGCCTCCTATCAGCACCCCCTGCTCACCTTTCCTAAACAGAACAGCTGCAGCATTATACTGCATCTTTGCATCAGTATAATTATAATCACACTAATAAGCAGAATACAGGTAGGAAAGGTGCTGAAGGGGACTACTGTCCCTAACACTACATTACAACTAAAGTTTAAGAGAAAAATCTTACCCTATAGCTGTTCCTTATATGGCATCCTTCCCGATATCCTTTGAAGTGTTTGTTTGCTTAGGGAAGACCACTGCAGACATCAGAACCCAAAGTGAGGCAGAGAAAGCCAACTCTTGAATTCAAGAATTAAAGAAAACATGTGGTATTGGCACTGATCATCTCCTCCCTTTATGTCTGGAAGTTTGGGGAAGGAAGCCTCTAGTTCCACTACAATCAGGCCCCCCTGCATCCCTGCCTCAAAACTAAAATATTCCCCCTATATACAGCTCAAGGATGTCTGCAAGTGGTAGTAGAAGCCTGGCCTAAATCCCATGTGCACAGACAGACAGACGTGCTCCACTGCCTGCTCAGAGCTTCTCCCCCTTCACTTGAAACCATTTGGACCTTAACACCCCAGGGCATCATCAACATTCAAACTGCATGGGAGACCTTACCAATAGGCCCTGCCCTCTTCATGTTAGTGAGTGAGAGCCTTTCGCTGCTCAAGGACTTCTAGGGCAGGGATGCAGGAAAGGGAAACAGTGGGGATTATCTGGGCTGCTGCTCTTTGATGATTAAAAATTTTCAAGTGTCAAGAGTAATTTCCAAGTATCAGCCGTTCTCCTCTGCATGGCTTCACTGCCGCTTTCTGTGTTTAAAAAGTTTAGTTATGTATTTTGAGAAACTCATCTGTAGAAAAGGCAAATGCCTCAGCTGCAGCAATTCTGATTTTGTGACAACTGACTTCTGAAAATAGTACATTTATTCAACAAGCTTAAGCACAGCAGTCCCAGTTGTTGATTCTCCTCATGAAAATATTGATTCTAAGCTCCCTAGCTTATAACGTTTTGATCCACATTCTAGGCCTATCGATTTACCTTTGATACTTCAATCAAACTGTTGTTTATATCAACAGCAAATGCATCTGATCTCTCAAAAAATAATTAGATTAATCACAGGAGGATCTATGAAAGCCTTGCTTTGATTGATTATGTCTTTATGCTTCCCTGGGGAAAACAGGTAAATTTGAAAACATAAAAAAGAGACTGTTGTTAGCCTTTTCCTTCTGGCATCTTTGAAATGTTTTTAGTCCCAGTTTTCATTTTATGATATCATGTTTTTACAAGATTGTAGGCTTGCAGTGTGCTTAGTTATGATTTCCTCAGTGGCTGACATTTTGCAACACATAATGATTTAGCCAATCTGAGCAGAATTATCATTACACAATTTATTGCTCCCAAAAGCATTATTTGTTATAGAGACTATTAGGCCTATGAGTTACATTTTACAGATTTTTTATTAGAATTATCTGAAACTCCAAGGAAACTAATCCCTTCCTTCACACCTCCTGCTCCAAGATTTTGCAAACCAAAGAAAAAGTATTCAAGCACAAAAGAGGTGAGGCTGGTAGGTACCTGTCCTGAAATCATCAGCATTTCTAGCATAACAAACAAGTGAGGATCTCAGGATTTCACTTTCAAGGGTAAAATTCTCTTTTATTTTTTTACCATAGAAACACCAGTGTTCCCAGTGGGAGTTCTGTGTGAGTGCTGAGCCCAGCTGCAAACAGAATGGTGGATGCAATGCCACTGTTCAAAAATGTAGTGTTTTATTTGAGTAATGAATTGCTAAAGAAAAAAGAAAAAGAAAAAAAAAAGCCAAACACAAAAAACACAGCAATAATATTTTTTTTTCATTCTGGAAACAATGACTTTGTGCAATAATCCTATTGTTCAGTCATCACTACAGTCTCTATTGGAACCATGCCCAGAAGGACTAAACATTTCATGCTAAAACTGTCATGTATTTCTTTTAGAGGCCTTATGCATTAATCAATAGTTTTGATTACTTAATCCTATTATTATTCCATTTTTTGGAACAAAATATTAGGGTTATTAATTACACTGAGAAAGTTATTTATCTTCTAGCAGAAAAAAAAGAGCTCATACTGTCACCACCAGAGAGCTGTTTAATGCACTGTGACATGTTGAACTTCACTCACATTCATGCTCTTTCCCTCCCCTCTGATGGTGTCATTGAATGATAGGAACAAACCTTGGGTTATGGAGCCACAGGAGGCTTCCCTGAAGATCAAAATGCTGCTACTGCTGCTAAAGGTCACTACTGGAAATGTATTTCTCAATTTGAGAGGGAGCTCAGCTGCTGGAGGCAGTGAAGGGAAAACAAGGCTTGTCTGATGTTGAAAGTACACTAGGACAAGGACACATTAAAAATCAGGGAATGGATACCAAAGAAAGGATGCATATAACTGAAGAGGAAGGAGAGAGGAGAGATGGGGGGCTAACATGTCGGGAAACCTTGCTGATTTTTTGTGTTTGTTTGACTTTTTCATGTATGTTTAATGAGGGGTAATTGGCTCTCCCTGTGAAGTCTATTTCTGCATCTCAGTCAGGAAACAAGAAAATCTTGGACTTGCTCTTCAAAAAGAGTAGAGCAACATTAAAGAGCAGGTCAGGACTTGAGTGGACCAAGAGAAATCATTTTCTGTGCAATACAGTTCTGAAGAGCAGAAAGAGGAACCAGAAATGCTGCAGTGACACACCCAATGTTTTCTTAAGACAGGGAGAGAACAAAGGAATGGGTGGTTTTAGACATTTCTTTTCTATACAAAAGCAAACCTGTATTTATAAATACCCTCCTGAAAGGGTCACCTTCTTTTACCTTGTTAATTATGTAAGGTTCTTATGGGGTTTACTACTTAAGAAGACAGTCATTTTCTTTCACTCATAGCAAGAATTATCATATGGATGTGCAATTCAGAACTTACAAGTGTAAGAGAGCGTGGGAGCCACCATCTAACAGCTTGTCAGGTCTCATGCATATTCTATGCTGGCTGCTGCAGTGTGCTCAGGATGACATCATACCCTGAGCTGCCGAGCATCTGACATCACACCTTCTGGAGGAACGTCTTCTTCCTGAAAATAGCATGCAAAAAACTTAAGCCAGAATGTACAGTACCTACGCAAAGGGTACAAGTAGCACATATTGGACACATGTGGGATCCAGCACTGCTGAAGGAGAAGGACAGCTTAATACCGCACATCTACTTCACACAGAGCTTACAAACTTCAATCCATTAAAAGCTGCGAATCATTTTGCAGCACCTGAATAACAGATACTGCAAAATTCTACTGCTATTATGATGGGAAGCAAATTCAACCTTCATCTCTTTGAGAAGATTTCCTTTTTTCTATTTTCCAGGGATTAATTTATCTTTATACAATTCAGGGGATGGTGTTCTGCTTAAACTGCAGTGAGCTCATTCAGGAACTGGGGAGAGATGTCTTTTCATTTATCAAAAATTTTCAAATAATGGGAAAAATATTAAAACTGAAAAGCAAACCTCAAATGCTCACAGGTTTGCAGATTATCATGCCTTCTACCTGCAAGACACTGGCAGCTGCTGCTGGGTTCTGAACACCCAAATCACTTCGAACCACAGCATTTTAAAGGGCCATTAGACAAATTACTTTTCCCTGAATAGTTAATGAAACATAGCTCTGCGTATTTGTCTAATTTCACATATGGCAAAGAGAACTGAAACCACCAGCATATTTTAAAGATTCTGTTTTAAAATGTCATCTTTTGATATGCAAATTCTAGGCCAGAAATAATACCGCTTCTTCCAATAACACTCTATTCCTTAAACCTAAGGAAAAGAGTCAAATCAATAAACAGCTTCAATTTCTACTCCTTCTGTCAAGTTGCTTTTAAAACAATATGCAGCTAAAATCTTAGTTGAATATGCCAGGCCAACATATTGCTTTAAGTACTGTCATACAACCTTTTTCAACTCGGTATTCATTATCTTATCTCTAATAGATAAATACCCACCCTTGGTAAAGGACCTGTCTATAATAAACAAGAAAATTGAGTTGTTCTGCTAAGACAGCTGTCACCTGGCACAAGAAATAGTGATCAAATGATCCAAAAGAGCACTTAGGCAGACCAAATGAAAGAAAAAGCTTTCCTTTTTTTGTGTGTTTTTGTGGGTTTTTTGTTTTTGACACAGATGTCACTTAACAGGGTCAGTTCCTCCTACCTGCTGTTCCCAAAAGAATTAGTTCCTAAAATGCAACTTTTAACAAATGTCCTTCTCCAGCAACACCTGACTCCACCTCAACAGGCGCTAAATCTGATGTGCCGGACAAAAGGAAACCAAGCAAAGTAAATAATTTGTTAAAGCCAGTGCAATCTGGATAAACAGTAGATTCATATTTATACTTGGCAAGAAAATCAGCAGGAGAGGCCTTTCCATTCTGCAGGGAACTGGAAAAAGTGAAAAGCCTATGGAAGGCTAATAAAACTTTTTCTGGCATGCTATCTGGAAGTATCAGCAGTTTCTGATTTTGGAAAAAATGCCATTCTGCTTTGAACTTCACACAATGCCTCATTTCTGCTTTCATGCGAACAAGAAGCCTTTTTACAAACGGCCTAAAAATCAATACGTTTCATTCTGTCTCACCTAGGTATGTCCTCTTTGAAAACAAACTGAGACATCTTGCAACTTAACTAAACATCACACAATAGCTCGGCCAATTCTGCCACCAGGAAGTGCAACTGCAATACAGTTGAGACCTGCAGACTTTGGAAAGGTTGTGGAGCACTAAAATTGAATGGAGGAGGAAAAAAACAAAGGGAAGAAAGCTCTTCTTATTCTTCTCTCGAGGGACATAACCTGCAATATGACAGGTTTCACCTATGACTTCAGCTAGTCTGTGCTTCAATCCAGCAGAGTACTTAACTCATACTTTACTTTAAGCCTGTGAATAGACTGAATTCCTCCCGATTTTGAATAGAAGCTCATGCCTATTTAGTTATGAATGCCTGAGTAGATCAAGGCCCAAGTTACTCAGCTGATGAGGTTTATTGCCAGAACAGGAGCAAAGGTTATACAATTTTCTACTCCTTAGATGGAAAAAGGATGTCAAAGGAAGATGAAAGCAGGAAATGTTCCTTAAATGTAAAGCCCACAAATGGCACTACCTCCTAACAAACCTTGACTCTGTAGTAAAAGCTATGCAGACTGGTTTGCGGCTGTAATACAATCAGAGTACACTTTAAGAACTTACTCTCTTCTTCTGATAACTAATTGAAGAAGAGCCTGGACAAGAATACCCCATGTGCCAGAGCCACATAATAACCATCTGATCCAGGACAAATGGCACAGTCGTCCACAAACCCAAATGCTCTTATGCTCTGGTTTAAATCTGAAAATAGGTTTTTCACCAGTTCAATTTGCATGAAGAGTTCAAAAGGCTTATTTTTCATTCCAACAGAGAATTAACACAAATGTCAGAAGTTGCCAGGGAACAGACTGTCACCCTCCAACTGCTTGCCTCTCTTCACATACTTGGAGGAGATTGTATTTCACATATAGCCTTTTAATCCTGCGTTCTGGTGTAGACTTTTTAATATGTGCTTGCTGTATCTGTACAAAATCTGAAAATGCAGAGTAGCCTACGAGACAGAGATTTGGCTTGGGATTTAGAAGACCTGCGAGCTGTTAAAAGCTGTTAAGAAGGCTGCAGTAAGTCACTTCCTTACTGTGTGCTTCAAGCTCTGAATTTTGGCAGCATAATATCGACATGCTTTGAAATTGGTGGATAAAAAATCTCTCAGACTTTACAAGACAGAGAAAGCATAAACACACACAAAAGACACTCTTGCTAGAAATGAAAGATGCAAGCAATCCGTACAGAACCATCAAGAAGTCAGTCTGTTTCTAACAACTACAACACAACTTCCACAGATCATTTCTTAAGGTACACCAACCTTGCAGTCAAAAGGCATTACTCTGACTGGCAGGCCACCCCACAAGCTTCCTTTAGGCTAACCAGTTATGAGCTGCAGGGAGCCTCTCACCAGTAGTACTGGAGTTCAGCATGGGCTGCAAATTTCAGCTGAAAAGCTTTGGGTTTTCATTGCCAAGGCCACTGTGCTGCTCTTAGCACCCAGCCATGGTGGTTTAAAGTTAGCCCTGTTAAACAGCAGATATCCATTTGCTGCCCAGAAAAACATTTAAAGAAAAGGTGGATCAGTTTTAGTAACACTGAGGTAACCTGTGCTTTGCCTGAAACCCCCCAATAAAGACTAGTCACAGCTAATGCATAAAGACGCCGCTCCAGAAGACCCTCCATTCTGGTCCATTGCACCACAGAAAACTGCAAACCAAGTTACAGATTATCACAATCTTTCTACTAAATGCCCTCCAGCTCTGAGGTACTCTTGTGTGGATAAAGGAATAGTATAAGTAGTTTTGATGTCTCCATGCCTCTGCCAGCTACTTCAGAGGACTAGAGCGTGAAATACCCAACTGTGCTAGGTAAGGTTAAAGTATGTTGAAAGGTAAGTGCCTTCACAAAACATTGTTTTCAAGTAATTATTTTCTAAAACTCAAGTTCTCTACCTTACACACCCAGCCTAAGAGGGTAACTCTTTACCCCATACTAACTGTTAGCAATGATAGTCTATATCCTTACAGCTTGTTCTGCCATAACCTCACATTGTGATTTCAAATAAAAATACACTACTAGTAAACACATTTTTAAACCTGCTCAATATACCTGGCATGTGAGCTAGCAGCCTCCATGTTATTAATCTAAGTTCAAAGCAAGCTCATAGTGAAAGAGAATTCTGCCATCTGGCAGAAGCTGAAGCAATCTACAGTGTGAGTGAGCAGGTACCAACTTCCCAAAAAGACTGTCCCAAGGAGTAACAATATGGGCTTTCTCAGCTGAGGTCTACGCAGACCAGACACTATACTGCTTATTCCCTTAACTGCTCAGGAGAGTAAAAGACAGCTCACAGAGGCACAGCAGGTAAACAGAGCATTCCGTTCTCAGTGTACTTCATTGGAAATCAAATGAATGCTGAAAAGGGGAGGAAAACTCTTTGTTGATGAGGTACAAGCTGCCTGATGTCGGTTCCAGTGACAGTCACATCAGGCTGACTGCGCAGATATGTGGAGAGGTCATCGCCTCCCAGACAAACTCTGCAGTTATTTATCTTCCAAAAAATCATAGTGAAAGAAAAACACACTAAATGAGAAGAGCTCTGAGCTTGGAGTCTGAGTGAGGTGACATAGTGAGTTGTACAGGAGGGGACTCCAAAACATTGTCTGTGGTTTTGAGAGCCTAGGAAGAGAAAACAGACAAGAACTAATTAAAGATAAGATTTTGAGAGCACTGGGTAAGTGCAGTGCCTATGAAACACGCTCTCGTCCTTCCAGAAAACAAGGTCTGATGTTGTTGTCCTCAGGAAATATTTTTCATGTGAGCCTCACCACAGCCTTGGCTAAAGAAGAAAGCATGTCCATTCACATCTCTAATCTGCAGATACTGCACTGGAAAAACTTTATATGCCAAAAGCATCTTTCCAAGACCATGTAGCACTTTTAAACATAATCAACAAGATTAAGGAATTTAGGGATTCAGGTATCCCTACAAAAAAATGGCTGATTATCTCTCACTAACATAGGAGCTTGGGTTTACAGTTTGATGAAGTTCTGGTTAATCATTTTGGGACTGTTTTAAGTCCATGAACAGCAGGAAATTTACTCCCTTTGAACTTCTTAGGATCTGGGCACCTAAGGCTTTGTACTCTTCACTCTTGGGTCTCTTCACTGCAGTAGAAGCAGATGTGCAGGAGCTTACTGACTTGCCACTAGGCATATTAATACACACCACGTGCTTTACATGTTATATAATTTACATACATAAAATACTCTTTTCCTTCAATTTTACAATATAATATGCACATTTTGTAATTGTGACGTTGGAGACTGTCATGAGACAATACAAACTGTACAGGCTGCACAACTCACCTGCTAACACAACTTGCTGGAAAAATTCATATTTCTGTCTTTGCAGAGAGCTGATCTTAAAAACCAAACCAACAACCTAGAATCCTGCTCCATAAAGCTTCCACACTAAACCCTAGATTGTACAAGCACGTTTTGTGTGTAGAGTGTGACAGAGCTGTAGTCAGCAGAAACCAAAATCAGAAGTAAATACTTTGGGGAACTTTTCCTGATGTGGTTGGGAAAGAATACTGCCTGGAGAAAGAGCACTGGGAGCATATTTATTCAGAGGTCAAGAGCACAGCTCAGCTCAATGTTCTGCCTTCTAATGCACAGAGAGAACAAGACTTTGCTGGCCAGAGAAATAGTTTCTGTACTGTACATCTGGTTATAATATCAGTGCTTCAGCCTTTCTGTTATTCATGACAGGTTTTAGAGGATTATAATACTGTTTTCTTTTTATTTCAATCATTCTGGTAGATACTAAATCTACTTAGAGGGTGATGGTTGTTTTGAAAGAATTAGAAAAGCTATGCCCTTTCAAATATATCAAACCACTTCACAAATGTCTTTTTGAAAGATGAGGCAATTCTAGAGACTTTTACAAACAATCCAAACAACATATCTAACAGTAACTGAAATGGACCTGAGCAGTTTGATGACTTTCCGGTGTTTGATTCTAATAATGTTTATGGATGCATTATAAGGGAAAGTAATTTACTCTCTTCAAGAGAACTGCCTGGTTAGTTTGGACTATGATTACAAACTGGTCATTCAGACTGCATCCAATTCAATGGTAGCTATGACTTGCCTTCACACACACAGACCGCCTTATTTGCCAGCTCTGAGGAGGAAAGGATGTTTGCTCTGAAGGACTGTAAATCTAGTAGCTCAGCAGACCTAACAGATGGGGGCACAATTTGGGCAGCATTTTGTAAAACCCAGAGATACTGTAGCTAGTGCTGTGCTGAAGGATAAGTGCTTTCCCAGGAAGCTGAGGATTTTGTCACCTTTCTCCACATACTAAAGAGCCCCGTGTCTCCTACTAGGAGAACCCTGGAGCAAATGTGATCATCTGACAAATGTATTACACCCTCAAGGATTTTTACCAGCTGTAGGAAAGCTTTTGCTTAAGGAAAGGTTCTCCTGGGGGTTGTCAGGCCTGACAGTTCTAATGATGCACTTTTACATGTTTCATTTAAGAATGCTTTAAATGCTTTCATGACAGGAAATTGCATACTTAAAATATAAAAAATAAACAAAAATTACTCAGACCTGTCTTACGATGGATCCAAAACAAGCAAGTTCCTTGGCAGACATAGTTCTTGTTGCCATAGCTATGCCAGCAGTTTGTCTCCTTTAGTGTAACACCTCAGTATGCCAGCAGCCATTCCCATTTGAATCTGACCAGGAGGCAAACAGCTTGCCACATTTGCTGAAACAGGTAGAATGTGAACTCTAAATGTTACACCTTCTAAGGCTCCACAGTTTCAATTTAAGAAAAAAAAAAAAATCAAATTCCTTGAGTAGATTAAACTTGCAGTGGTACAAAGGGAAATGTTCACTCTATGAAAAGCCCAAAGCCTTCCTCAGATACGTCCTTAAGAAGGCAACTATCAATCCACTTTTTAGCTCGACATAATCAGTCTGGACTTCATTTTCACCACAGCCACTTGCTCCCTCCCACACACTGTGATGGATTAGTAGGAGGCACAGACAGTTAGTGGAGACTTGGATACTTCTCCCACTCAAGTAAAGGTGCAGAAAGCCACAGGAATAATAATCTGATAATGACAGAAAGGAGGAATATTAAATACTACCTTGATTCTTTCTTCACTGTAGTTATATCTAATTATGAAAACTAATTCCATAACTTGAAATATCCTGTTATGAGGAGGGATGGGAAGGGAAAAAATTAAAAAAAAAGAAAAAGGAAGAAAGGAAAAAAATCCCCAGGGTTGAATGGTAAGAAGATGAGCTCTGGTTCCTTCTAAACAGAAATGGGGCCATAATGATTGGGCAGAGCAATGGGTTTTTGCATTATTGCTTCATTATACAATTTGCTATTAAAAAAAAAAATCAATTTCAGCAGTAGACACTTTTGAGATTTTCATCCTTTTGTCTTCCTGAAATGTCTTTCTTTGCATGTTGCCATGCACTATCTTCCACAGCAGGTTTCTCTCCTCCTTTCCCTCTCTACATTTGGAACTTTTTGGCTCTTTACCTATTTAAAGGAGGAAGCCTCTTGCTGTTCTCCAGCCACTGCTTGCTCCCTGAATCTTTAAATAGCCCTGCTCCTTTCATAGGCTGTAAGACACCTACATGAAGGACTAAAGGATCTAAGAAATGACCCTGATATTTAGATTTAAAAAGCTGTTGATAGCCAAGCTCACCCTCAGCATAGTTTCACTGAATTTGAAAGACTCACATATGGGATACATTTGGTCCTCTGTGTTAAAACTGTAGGGTTGATCTGGTGATATATAATAAGTAAAGACATTTGAGGGAGTTCAGCACCTTTCAAGGTAAGGATTTTTAGATCTGTACCTTTGTTCCCAAAAGAGTTAAATGAATAATGAAATCTCCCTGCAGTGAGAACAGCTGAAATTAATTCAGAGGAAAATTCACAAAGAGCTGCCTTGGTGCCTAGAAAATCCGCCTGTCAAAAGGGCTGCTCCTTCCTAGGTATTTGTTTTAGAAATTCCCTGCCTATAGGATTACACAGAGTGGCCTGGGATAGATTTGTGCTTTTAATAATTTTTCATTTTGTAGGCTTGAAAATTATGCTTTTTATTAGCATAAATGTGACTGCAGTTTAAAGACCAAAATCCTATTTAACAAAATTAATTTCAAGCTAACAACTCTTCAGATAACCAAAATACAAACCTCTGAAGATCAGCACAATCTCTTGGAGCAGTTAATTTTTTTCTTCTCTGCAACAGCAACCACCAATTTACACTCTATCTGTAAGATTGTTCCTGTATCAGATTGGATGCTTCCATTCTTAGCCTTCAAGTGTTTTGGACAAATGACAAAACTTCCTGGATATCTGATTACACAACCCATAACTCAGGAGAAGATTACATACTTTGCAATTTAGAAACGACCAAGTTAAACCCTGATGCCATTCCTCACAATCACTGAACTGACCTATTAGGATAGTAGAAATCTAACATATCTATCTTAGGCAGAAATACCAGTTCTTATCTTCAATAATCATCATGGAATAGACGAATCCTTAAAAACTGCAGGCTGCAAGAATTACTGAAACTAGCATCAAAATTTGTCAGACACATTGATTTTTAACTCTTCATGAACTACAGTGCACAAGTAAACATTGTTTTGAAACACCACCACCAGCAAAAAGATTTTTACAGTAGTGTAGAAATTTAATTGGATTTGGCAGACCCTAAATAGAGAGCTTTTAATCTTGATGTTTTCAGGAAGACAGCTCATCTTCTAAGCAAGAGGGTAGGTATACAACTACCAGAGTTGAATCCTTCCAGTGAACCCATTCTTCTGTGAATCCCAGGTTCTTTAAATTTTCAGAGATTATTTCCAAGCTACTGTTTACTTTTGTATTTTTGTCAGCCAATCCACAGAAGGAAAAAAATTAGGTAGACTAGTTCTAAACAGACTGCCAATAAAAAATTTAAGCACTGCTATCTAGAAGTAGAGTTTAAACAGAATTTTAAACTAAATCAAAATGTCAGAGCAAAGGACCATCAGTGTAACAAGCTCTGATGCACTGCACTTTACCTAAGATATAGCAAAAGAATTTCCACCTTCCTGAATTTCAGAAACCATAATTCAAATGTTGAATCCTTTGTGCAATGGTTTGATGCTCAATGGCCTATGGAGCATATAAAAAGTAGCACACCAATGCCTGTGCTCTGAATAGATGCCTCTTCAGCAGAAAACTTATGCAGAGGAAATGGATTTATTTAAGAAAGAAAAAGCCACGTTGAGGCAGGGGAAGCCTTGAATTTCACTGTATGTGGAACTTGGCAGAGTGTCTGGGAAGAATGCTTTCTTCTTATCTTTCATAACTTCTTTAAAACCTGGCATTTTAGGCCGTGTGTCAGGTTTGCCTGCACGGGAAATTTCCCATCAGTCATAACTATATTCTGCCAATTCTGTGATGTGTTCTTTTTCTAACTCCCAGTATAAACACTGGATTTTATTCTTGTCCCAGGATAGTTAACTCCAGCTCGGATTAATCACTTTTATTCTGGAATACAGTTTCTAGATGGATAGGTATACAGGGTAACAACTTTGCTCCATGGACAGGTCTTTAAGAGTTAAAATATTTGTTCCCAAGGAACTTCCACATTTGTATAAAGTGTCAGTGCCAGCTATATGAAAGCCAACAGCAGATAAAACAACTAGGATAAAGCAGGCTGGGGGAAAAGGTTGCTTCAGGTATGGCTGTAAGACCAAAAGGCAGAGATGTGAGAGTTATGAGTCTCTTCTTGCTATAAATCACTCAGTGATGTTCCAGCTGAGCTGAAAAATAAAAAGAAAAGCACTGGGCTTTACAGCACACTTACTACTTTTGGTTTGTTGGGTTTGTTGGTTTTTTTTTTGGCTGCCAAGTCTATTCCTCTTCCTTCAATGGAATGCTTGTGGTTTGGGAAATTTTTTAGCTGGCTCTGTCTGTCTCTATCTGAGGCCCAAAACTTGCATTTCCGAGGTGTCATATAAGCTGAAATTTTCTAATTCTGCTACCCAGCCCTCAGAAAAAAAAAAAAAAAAAGGAGTGTTTGTGTCTCAGTATATATGCAATTTCAGCAAGTACTTAAAGAATGAAAACATCAGCTCTTCCATATAAGCTCTTCCATATAAGCACAGATTCAGAAAGTAAAGTCTGATTTTGAAAACACAAACATACAGAAAAGGCAAGCCACTCAGCAATACTGGAGCCTCCCACTAATTACAACTATTCCTCTCCTTGCTATTTATCAAATGTGGATCCTGTTTCCTGTTGCACTGCCTGCAGTTAGCACCACTAAGCTCAGTTTCAAGTTTCTCAAATCTCCAAGTGCCAGGAATGACCACATTACCCAGGCACTCTCCTGGAGTTCATTAACAGCCTTTCCCAGGATATTGAACATTGCTTTTACTTTGCCTTAAAGAAGAAATGGGGAGAACAGAAAATAAAGACATTGCAATAGCTGTCATGCTCAAAATCCCCAAACAGATTTGATAAGAGGCACTGCAGGCCCCTTCTGCCCAACACAACCACGATCCTCTCCATCCCAGTAGAGGGAAAGCAGGGAAAGCTTTTAACCACCTAAAACATGCCCCATTCCTGTCAGTGCTCAAGGCCAGATTGAATGGGGCTTTGAGCAACCTGGTCTAGCGGGAAGGTTTCTCTGCCTACGGCAGGGAGTTGGAACTGGTTGAGTTTTAATGTCCCTTCCAACCCAAACTATTCTGTGATTCTATGAAATATAATGATCAATACTCTTTATATGGCTTTTGACCACACAAGGAGAAGTATTTGTTAAAATATGGAATATGAAATATCAGGATTCATAACAAATCCCTGAAAAATTAAATTTGCAATCAAACTTATCCAATTATTTATTTTGAACCACATTTTTCCTTAGAAGACTTAATACAATAGGAGGCACATAATCCATGGATAAGGGAAACCTCTAAGAAAGCAGTAATAGATCTTGCATCTCAGATCCTCCTGGTCTTTAGTAATCCTCTAAGAGACAAATTAAGTTATGCTTCCATGATCTCCTCCATCCAGGACTGAGACTGGAAAACAAGAATGAAAAAAAATAAGTCATTGCTGCTATTGCCTGTTTTCATTATGGTTCTTTAGAAGGTAATCAACACTTTGGTATTTACTTCTGCTGAACACAATTAGTTACATTGAGGACACCACCTTCTTCTCTGTCAACTTTAAGGTTTTTTAGACCTGCACACCCCTGCACACAAAGTGTTTGTGACATTCTAGTGAGGAATACCCAGGCACACACAGTCCCTGTTAAGTAACCAACCTGACACAAATCAGCCTTCATTCATATTTTAGCATTCATGTCACTGTTAAGACATGGACACTTACCTGTTTGAATGTTTTGCTTACATGGATTTTATTCATTAAAGTGCTTCATAACTAACAACAAGATGAGGCTTTGAAAATTCTTGTATGAGAGCTAGCCTTTAGTAGCACTATTATGTGGTAGAAATTAAACTGAAAACTGCCTGAATCTAAACTGTGCTTTAAGAAAATCAGCAGATCTGTGAATTTTTAATTCCTGCCTTTCATGTTTTCTGAATTTAATTCATTCAAGCATGCTTACTGAGAATTCACAGCACTGTGAGCACACAAGTGACTCTAATAAGTGAAATCTGGCCCCAGTGAGCAGGATGGAAGATCAGACTGACACTGAATTCCAGGGAACCCCTGACCCTTCTATCAATCCAAACTAGGCTTCTCCCCTTCAAATGCCATCCTTCCAGGCCTTCCTCCATCAGGGCAATTTATATGTCAGCTGCAGCCATGTGCTAGTAATTTGTTTCCCCATTATTTCTTACTTTGAGTAAATCATGTATATGAAATTAAAATTAACATTTTCTCACATTTCACAATGTTCTTTTCTGCTGGTTTTATGTGTTGACTCTGTTTAATAGCTCCAGTACCACAGGTCAGCATCTGAACCCTATTCCTGCCTCATGCTAAAGGCTCTCATTGCACAAGAGAGTAGACCAGGCTTCCATGGTGCAGCCACACTATAGAAGTCTTACCTTCCGAGGAAGGAATGTTTATGTAAATGCTGGCATACAAAGAAACTGCTTTCATTTTGTAGATCAGCTTACACATGGAAACACGCTTATTTGACTTTACGAGCAAGGTTCAGCAAGCTCATTTATACCTAACATGCAGTTTTTATGTGAACTGTATGGGAACTTAACCCTAGAGTACTCTAAAGCTTTCTGTTGACTTCCATCTATAGTATGCATTTAATACTTGAAACATTCATTGATATCTTCACTGCTTTGAGGAAACATTATTTGTTTTAATGCTTTTCCAACAACCATGTTAGAAGTGAGTAAGACAGATTTGAACTATAATTAAAACACCCAAAGACTGGAAAGACCATAGCCATAACTAAGAGGCTAGATAACCCCCATTTTGCTCACTATTAACTTACTTAATGCCTTCACAAGTGTTACTATTAATACACTTTGTGCACAGAGTTCTGTATAACACTCTTGCTATTATAATGAACTGTATTATTAAGAAGGCAGCTGGTGTTAAAACTTCTCATATTCACTTACAACTTGAAGCACCACTCCTTAAAGGCACCTCTGATTTTATAACAAGAGCAGTATGATTGACATTAACAAGCCCATCCACAAGTGCACAATTAAATACCCAGGTATATGGTAGCTGCAGGGAGGATACAGTGAGGTCTGAACTACATTTAACTTCCAGTAAGCCAAAGGTTCGATACTCTACCGCACTGATGTGAAGGACTTGATTTTTAGCTCACTTCAAATCAATAGAATTCTTTACAGTAATTTCACTGGGCCCTGTATCAATAATGTAATATTTCAGCAGTACTGAAGTAAGTTAATCTTGAAATTGTTTCCCCAAAATTTGATAATGATTTAAGGTACAATCAGTTAGATTTATTTTTCTCTTTTTTTAAATCTGATAAATAATAGCTCAAAGGCAAACATCTCTAAAATTACTTGCTATGCCTCACTGAGGCTGTCATAAAACCCAGAAAGCTTGTTCTCTTTCTTGTATTGCACAATACAGTAGTTTCAAAACAATCTATATGTATTTGCTTGGCCTTTTTTTCTACAAGAAAACTAACAAATTATTATAACGCACATTTAATACATTATTAAGTTAGATGTCACCTGTTCTTTGAGAAGTAAGGATCAAGTTCTGTCTCGTCAGAGGCATAAACTCAATCAAGTATTAATAGCTAAATTACTTCCAGCAATAAGATATTAAGGCCAAGTAAAATGTCCAAGGTCACAACACTCCAGATGGTACACTAATATATTTACAGGACTGATGCCTCCTGGCGTTTTCAATTTCTTATGTTGGGTTGTTTTTGGAACCAATCAAATTGAGGAGCTGGCAGCTGCAATTTGCCCACAAATTAAATTGAAAGTATTATAACTCCAGTTTTAAGCAGTGATTTGACTGTATTGATGTGAAGCCACTATTCCCAGCTCGTGATTTACAGTGAATGATGACCACAGTGTACCATAAATTCAGTCTGGACAAAACAGACTGCTTGTCTGCAGAGATTTTTCTTTTTTTTTTTCATGTTCACAGCCATTGATTTCAGCCTTAGCTAAGAGAGTCAACAATCAGGAAGATAACAAAAGGACTCTACATGAAGTAACTGCTTCTGATATGGGTACCTGAAATATTCTGCATTTCTGCACAGTAGGGGAATTTTAAATGAGAGGGCTTTTCTCATATGGGCAATTATACTCAGGCAATTCATATGCACACATAATTTATACATATTGATGTTTCTACCTACAGCTGTGGAATATGTAAATACAAACTTACAACTGGATACCAAATTTTTTGCACTTGCGCACCAGCGAATATACTCTTTTATAACTTTTGTACCAGAATCCTGAGTATCCTTTGCCCATATAGCCAAAAAAATTCCTAGAAGCCCATCAGTTAGAGGTCACAGTGCCCAGCTTTCCATCCATACAACCAAAGCCCACCTGCAATAACAGCATGCTCTGGGAAGGGATAGGCACTAATTGCAACAGTAGTCTGAGTAGTCTGGTCACGTTAGTGATGAGCTGTGCAGCACGAAAAGCTCAGAAGGGCTATAGGGTATCCTGGCCTACAGGACACTATCATTAGCTAGCAGGAAGGGAAAAAAAAGCCCAGTTGATTGCCCAACACAAAAATCAAACACTTCCAGCTCTGAAAAAAAAAATTAAAAAAAAAAAAAAGCCCAGAACTGTGTGTTGGAAGATGTGTCCTTCAGCTTTGTTACTTGAGCTTGGAGGTGTAGACTTTTTAGATATGTGCATGTGTGTGTGTATGCAAACTGCCCATGTGTGTACATACATATATTTAAATATATGTTTCTGTTAAATTTTAAGTTGGAAAAACACTGTTCTCACTTATTCTGAGGCTTTCTTAGACATTAAATTCTGCAGGTTGCTTATCTTTAAGCACCTAGCTCTTTGGGTCTAAAGTTTGCATTCCCAGTACTTTATACAGGAAGCTAGCACAGGAAGGCAGCAACAGAGTCAGGCAATATGATTTCAGAAGTAAAAGATGCAGAACAAGAATTTTGCTCTGTGCTGTCAGAACCTTTCACAACAGGAACCTCAAGTCTCCACTGATGATCTCTACCAAGAAGTTCCATGTTTGGGGAAATTCTCAGTCCTTCAACAAGCTTCTGAACAACATTCTGGGATCAAGGCAGCACACTCTTTAGGGCAAATTTCCTTTACTCATTGGCATATTTCAGAGTCACTATTACAACTCCCGTTTTGATATGTCATAAAGTTCTTCCAAAAAATTTACCAGTAAAAAGTAAAATGCAATTTAAACTTCCAGTTCCTTCACATTACTCTATATGTGTTCTGTAACAAAATAAGGACATTTAGTATATCCTTCTTCCTATCCATCCTCCCACCAGCTCTACTCTAAGCATGCATACTTGGCTTTTGTCCATGTTACTGGGGGTCTACCTCTCTGGCTTATGCTTCTGACCTCCATCAGTTCCAGTCTAAAGCTTTTATTACAGCATTAGCAAATCTGATCAAAGTTGGTTTTCCCTTTAAGTTTTTTATCTTGATGAAAACCTAACTATTCTACTATGATAACAATTCTCTAAATATTCCAACCTTCATAAATAAGTTAAAAAGAGTATTCTAGTTATACTTCCATGAATGCATACAGAAATGTATAGCGCTAAAAGCAGAAATTACTTTTAACTTTTTTGTCACATTAAATCTACGGTAGCTCCTGAGCACCTTCAGAAGAACTAGGGGGAAAAGAAAATAATAAGTCTTTAAAAATATATGTGCTCAAGGCACTGGTTAAATCAGGATCCACTGCATACCTGGATGGAGCTCGTGCAAAGAAAATCATAGAATCATAGAACACTTAGGGTTGGAAAGGGCCTTAAGATCATCTAGTTCCAACCCCCCTGCCATGGACACAGACACCTCACACTAAACCATATCATCCAAGGCTTCATCCAACCTGGTCCTGAACACTGCCAGGGATGGAGCATTCACTACCTCCCTGGGCAACCCATTCCAGTACCTCACCACCCTAACAGGAAAGAATTTCTTCCTTATATCCAGTCTAAACCTCTGCTGTTTAAGTTTCAACCCATTACCCTTTGTCCTATCACTACAGTCCCTAATGAATAGTCCCTCCCCAGCATCCCTGTAGGCCCCCTTCAGATACTGGAAGGCTGCTATGAGGTCTCCACGCAGCCTTCTCCAGGCTGAACAGCCCCAACCTTCTCAACCTGTCTGTCGGGGATTAAAACCAAATCCGCACAGTTCATCACTCACTCCCCCCCTTGCTCCCCCGACTCCCGGAGAGTTAAAAAGGAGAATCCAAAGAATGTAGCCCACACAGATTGAGATAAGGACAGTTTAATTGCTAAGGTATAACACAAATCACTACTGCCATTACTACTACAAATAATAATGATAAAGCCAATAACAAGTGAAGAGAATACAACACCTCACCAGCCACCAACCCATAACTCACCCCACCCTGCCCGACTGAGCATCGACTGATACCTCTTCCATCCCCCCAGAGCTCCAGCCCTTCCGGGTAACTCTCGGTTACATCCTGGGTATGACGTGCTATGGTATGGAATACCTCTTTGGCTAGCCTGGGTCAGGTGTCCTGTCTCTCCTTCCTCCCAGCCTCCCCTCCTCCCTGGCAGAGCATGAGCTCAGAAAAGGCCTTGGACAAAACCAAACATTTGAGCAGTAACTCAAAACATGCTCGCTATCAGCAAATGTTCTCAGCCCAAAAGTCAAAACACAGCACTGCACCAGCTACCAAGAAGGAGAAAAATGACTGCTACTGCTCAAAGCAGGACACTGTCTTCATATGGGAGGTAGTCCAGTCCCCTGATCATCCTCGCAGCCCTCCTCTGGACTTGTTCTAACAGTACCATGTCCTTTTTATGTTGAGGACACCAGAACTGCACACAATACTCCAAGTGAGGTCTCATGAGAGCAGAGTAGAGGGGCGGGATCACCTCCTTTGACCTGCTGGTCACACTCCTTTTGATGCAGCCCAGGATATGGTTGGCTTTCTGGGCTGCAAGTGCACAGTGAAGCTGGCTCATGTTCATTTTCTCATCCACCAACACCCCCAAGTCCTTCTCCACAGGACTGCTCTGAATTTCCTTTTTGCCCAACCTATAGCTGTGCCTGGGATTGCTCTGACCCAGGTGTAGGACCTTGCACTTGGCATGGTTAAACTTCATGAGGTTGGTATCAGCCCACCTCACAAGCCTGTCAAGGTCCCTCTGAATGGCATTCCTTCCCTCCAGCGTATCAACCGAACCACACAGCTTGGTGTCATCGGCAAACTTGCTGAGGGCACACACAATCCCATTGTCCATGTCAGCGACAAAGATATTAAACAAGACTGGTCCCAATACCGATCCCTGAGGGACACTTACTTACTGATCTCCAGCCGGACATTGAACCATTGACCACAACTCTTTGAGTGCGACCATCCAGCCAGTTCTTCATCCACCAAGTGGTCCACCTATCAAATTGATGACACTCCAATTTAGAGACAAGGGTGTCATGTGGGACAGTGTTGAACGCTTTGCACATGTCCAGGTAGATGACGTCAACTGCTCCACCCCTGTCCATCACTTTTGTAGCCCTGTAATAGAAGGCCACCAAATTTGTCAGGCAGGATATCCCCTTAGTGAGGCACTGCTGGCTGTCACCAAGCACCTTGTTGTTTTTCATGTGCCCTAGCATGCCTTCCAAGAGAATCTGCTCCCAGATCTTGCCAGGCACAGAGGTGAGACTGCCTGGTCTGTAATTCCCCAGGTCATCCATTTTCCCCTTCTTGAAAATGGGGGTTATATTTCTCTTTTTCCAGTCATCAGGAACTTCACCGGTCTGCCATGATTTTTCAAATATGATGGCCAGTGGCTTTGCAACTTCATTTGCCAGCTCCTTCAGAACCCGCGGATGGATTTCATCAGAGCCCATGGACCTGTGTATGTTCAGGTTCTTAAGATGGTCTCAAACCAGATCCTCTACTACAGTGGGCCCAAGGTCTAGGTTTTCACAGTCCCTACGTCCACCTTCCAAGACTTGGGTGGTGCGGTCAGCGCCTTTGCCAGTGAAGACCGAGGCAAAGAAGCCATTCAGAACCTCAGCCTTCTCCAAGTCCTGTGTAGCCAGTTCTCCCGAAAGCTTCCGGAAGTGGCCTACATTGTCCTTAGTCTGTTTTTTAGCTGCTACATACCTATAAAATCCCTTCCTATTATTTTTAACATCCCTTGCCAAATTTAGCTCCAATTGGGCCTTAGCTTTCCTAACTTGGTCCCTATCTACCCAGACAACTTCCCTGTATTCATCCCAGGCCACCTCTCCTTGCTTCCATCTTTTATAAGCCTCTTTTTTCCTGTGAATTTTTCTCAGCAGCTCCTTATCCATCCAAGGAGGTCTCCTGGCCCTCCTGCCGCACTTCTTTCTAGTTGGGATGCAACACTCCTGAGCTTGTAGCAGGTGATCTGTGAATATTAACCAAGAGTCTTGGGCCCCCTGCCCTCTAGGGCTATATCCCATGGAACCTTGCTAAGCAGGTTCCTGAAGAGCCCAAAGTCTGCTCCTTTGAAGTCCAGGGCAGTGAGCTTACTGCATGCTCTTGTCACTGTCCTGAGGATCTCAAATTCGACCATCTCATGATCACTGCATCCAAGACTTCCCTGGAGCGTCACATTTCCAATGAACCCTTCCCTGTTGGTGAGCACGAGGTCAAGCATGGCACCTCTCCTCGTCGGCTCCTCTATTGCTTGCAGAAGGAAGTTGTCTTCCACAGAATCGAGAAACCTCCTATATTGCTTGTGCCGGGCCGTACCTTCGCCCCAACAGATGTCAGGGTGGTTGAAGTCCCCCATGAGAACAAGGGCCTGCAAGTGTGAGGCTTTTCCTATTTGTCTGTAGAGTTCTTCATCCACAGAGTCCTCTTGATCAGGCGGTCTGTAACAGATCCCCACAGTAATGTGTCCGATCACCAATTTCCCCTTAACCCTGACCCACAAACTTTCTGTTAACTGATCACTTGTCCCCAGACAGAGTTCCATACTCTCCAGCCTACCCCTAACATAAAGGGCAACTCCTCCCCTCCTACTGGGCCTGTCTTTTCTAAGAAGCCTGTATCCTTCCGTTCCAACACTCCAGTCAAAGGAGCCATGCCACCATGTTTCTGTCATGTCTATTATATCATAGCCCTGTAGATGTGCCCACATCTCTAATTCCTCTTGTTTGTTCCCCATGCTGCGGGCACCTGTATAGAGGCATCTGATCTGAGCTGCAAATGAAGCTGGCTCATTGGCTGGAGCAGCTAATGTATCACTACATTGCTCAGAGTATTTATTATAGGTGCTGGAAACTGACTGGGTGTGTTGGGATGGAATGATGTTCGCCTCCCCCAACACAACATTAAAGTTGTAAACTTTAAGTTTAAAGCATCCTTGACAAGTCTGGCAAGCCTCCCAGCAAAACCACTCTTCCCTTTCTTTATCAGAGCAGCTCCACCAGCCCCCAGTACGCCTGGCCTACAAATTTGGGCCCCCTGTTCAAGACACCCAAACCTTTGACTATGACACCACCCTTTTAACCATTTATTAACCTGTCCAATCCTCCTTGCCTTTGGAAGGTCCTCCCCTGTGTCTTGGAGAATTGTTGAAAAGACTATCTGAGCTCCAGAGCCCCTGACCACCTCTCCCAGAGCTCTGTTGTCCCTCTTTATACTCCTCAGGCTACTACTATCTATATCCCTAGCACCCACATGTATCACTAGAAGTGGGTAATAGTCCATGGGATTTACTAGAGCAGGCAGCCTCTCCGCAACATCCCTTATCCGTGCCCCAGGTAGGCAACACACCTCCCTTGCAACTGGATCAGGCCGACAGATAAGTGCTTCTGTCCCTTTCAAGGCAGAGTCCCCTACTACTACTACCTGCCACTTTTTCCTGGCAGCACCAGTAGAGATCTTCTGTACCAGTGCACCAGCCGGCTGTTTCTGATGCAAGTTCATTTCCTCATCAGCCTCCTGCAGGACAGCAAAGTGGTTCTGGGTGGGTACAGCAGATTTAGTAGGAAGCCCCTTGCTTGTAATTGCTCTCTTCCTCCTTTTGTTGTTTCTTTTTTGTTACTAATTTCCAGCTTCCCTGGTCAACAGCTTCCTTCTTTCCTCCATGAATTACAGGGGACTGTTTGGTGTTTGTCCTGTGCTGTTTGGTCCTGGAGCAAGCAGTCCTGCTTCCTCTCAGCTTCCCTGACATCTTGCAGCCTACTGACAGCATCCCGTAGCTCAGCCACCTGCTGGAGGAGGACCTCCATCAGGGAGCAGCGAGCGCAGCCCTGCCCATTCTGCACCTTTCCCTCACCAGACCAGTGCAGGCACTCTCTACACTCTGAGCTCTGCTCTGCAGCCTCCCCTCTTACTGGCTCTGTCCGGATGCCTACACTGGGCACCACCAGGGCAGCCAAGGCAGAGCTCCCAGATCAGACCCTGGTCATACGGCGAGTGCTCACCATCCCGCTCGCCTGCCCACATGAACTGCCATGCAAACTGCCTCGACCCGCTCTGGTTGCCATGCTCCTGGTCGCCGTGCTCCCTGTGTAGGTTTTTAACCACTCACAGTTGGTGCCACTCCTCCTGTCTCCGCCCCCGGTGAGTCAACTCCTCGCGGTAGCTGAGCTCTTGGGCAAGTCCTGTCAAGGACTTGAGGCTCCCTCCTCAGTGGCACTTGTTGCTCTGTGGTGAGACTCCTGGACACTGATCTCCCCCCACTCCGCTCCAGTGCTACAGGCGTCCTCTCTCAAGCTACTCCCCTCAGCAACTGCAAATGGAGGCATCAAGGCTTTTTCTTTCAGGAAAGGCTGCCAAGCTCTGGGAGAAGGAGCTGTACAGGGCAACCAGCATTTAGGCAGTTTACACCAGACACCTCCAGACAATAAGTGCTCAGACTCTGAGAAGAAAAATAACAGTAATTTTTCAGTTGGACTTCTTAGTATTGGACAGAAATTGAAGCACACAATGATTCTTAAATTATTTAACTGAGGGATAATTTCCATGCCTACAGAAATTTAATCTTCAGTAGTGATGTCTCGCCAACTTCTTGCTTTCCAAGCAGGAAAAGGAAAGCAAAGACCATTGCGATCTGCCTAAAAGAGATGACTCAAAATGTTATTTGGTAACATATGACTCCTCTTGTCAGAAAGCTCCCTAAGAGCACCTCAGGAGAAATAGGCATCGTACACAATCAGAGATTGCTTTTACCTCAGAACGTGACCCAAGGCATGACAAGGTGAGAGCCCTGAATGGTTTTGGGGGAAGACTGTGGTGTGCCTGGAGCTCTGGCCACAGCAAAGCCTTGCTGAACACTTCAAATGCTTTAATTACTCACACACTATTTTTTCCCCTGTGGTGAGAGCAACAGGCACATCAAAGCTGGTAACATCTCTCTTTCAGAGTGGAGTTATGAAACAAACAATTCGGAAATGGTTATGCTCTCAGACATTAAAAAAAAATCCCTGGATGACAAATTAATTCCTCAAAGTGATAAAGTGACATGTTTTCACAATTTCTTTGTAGGGAAGATCAGGATGCACAAACCTGACAAGGCTTGAGCATTGGCAGCACTTATATAACACTGTGATATGTCTTGGCCCATTTGTATAAATGGCTGTCATGGAAATAATTCTCTTTTGAAATGTAAAAAGCAAAAATTCAGCTGTCTTCCACTTGCAACTGCAGCACCCTTAATTCCCAAATTCAATTTGAAAGTGAAATATAATCTGCCACTATTCTGAAGAGTAGGCATTGATTATATTTGTAATGCCTCTAATGTAGCACTCATTTAAGCATTCAAATGCTTTTTTCAATAAGGTGTAATACTGAGCTTCACTTTTTCCTGTATTAAAAATAAAAAGCTACATTGCCCAAGAGTGAGTGGATATAGGGATTTTACTAAAGATCTGAGGTCTCCATCTCAAACACACTGGTGTAGCTGGATTAACATAAGGATGCATGTGGGCTGCATTGCTGTATGGAACAGATATCATCCAGATATCATCATCAGAGAGGAAAAGCTGAGGAATAACAATTGGAAAAGTGGAGATTGGGAATGTTTTTTTCCAAACAAGGGATGGGACACCAGACATTCAAATAGAGAAATATTTTTCAACAACTTGACTTATTATTCAGTCCTGTCTAAAACCCACAAACTTCCTGCGATGAATTTTAGATGTCCAACTTTGCTAGATCTAAAAAAATCCTTTGAAATGCAAAAGGCCTCCCAACATACCTTTCTCACCACAGTACCTCATCATGCACATCCAGAAATTATCATTTTATAGGGCATATTTTATATTTGCAGTGGAAATGTTTCTGCCCATCGGCACAAAATTAGACAGCATGATTCAAAGCAAAGAATGAAGGTCAGCAAAAACACTAGATAAGATATATTAAAACAATGACTAAATATGGAGAAATTGAAAAATCTTTGACTAGAACAGAAAAAATGGCATCAAAGAAGTGTCCTCTTGCATCTTCCTGTAAATTATTCACTCATTACTGCATATGCAAGCCAAGGATTCTTTGTCATGTAGGTGCTATAGGAGTCTTTTGTCTATCCTGGTTAAATGTAAGAAAACAACTAAAAGGAAACCTGGAAATTTTGGGGTTGCAAGGCCAATATGCAAGTCTCCATCTTCTTTCAGCATGCACATCTTTTCCAATTCTCTGGCAATGACAGACTTCCCTGCGAGAGTCACCTGTTATACATTACTTGCACCATGAAAATTAAGGAGAATTTAAATGCGTGCCCTTAGTTATAAGCAACTTGATCTAATTGTCCATCTCTCACTGCCTGCACAAAGGTCTGAGGTCCCTCCTACCCTAGCTCATACAATTCATATTCATTCAATATAGGTGAAATTCAATAAATATTGTAGCTTAAAGTACAACCAGGGCTACAGATTCCAAAGTAAGATCTCTAAGAATCTCATCAAATAATGCCATATACAGAGATTAAAAAAATCTCACAGTATATTCATATTGTGAGAGTAGAAACTAACACCACCATTTAATGAATTACTATATAAGGAATTTTCAGGTACTATCTTTATAATAAATACTAGTATCTCTGGATCTTACCTTATGGATTAAAATAATCAACAAGGAAGCATTTAGGCTTTGATAGCTGTTCTTGTTCTTCAGTCCTGGCTTAGTTTCTTGATAGATGGACATATAGCTGTAAACATATTTTTGCAATGCTGTCTTAAGACAATTATAGCACACAGAATTGATTGAGTGTGTACAGGATAGGCTATTTTGTAAAGGCAACACCCTGAAAGCAAAATCTGAATCATAGTTTGTGATGTCTGGATAGCACTCAGAAAGCTAATCACTGCAAACTATCCCTTGAGAATTCAAAATGAACTACTACATCCCTTTAAGGAGCTGTGTATTGGTGATAGATATTATTTACAGGGGAAAAAGATTTTAAACTATCTCATGCACTTAAAGTTCAGGTTATACTGCATCTTCCCTATTACTTTAAAGCATGTGATCCAGAAAAAAAAGAAGTTAGTATGATGTGATGTTTCACAATACACAACAACACTATAAAACAGAATAAAGCTTGTTTCCAGGTGTTCCACATTGTTGATTTTTTTGGTTTGGTTTGGTTTTTTAAAGAAAATCTAAATGAGCAAATTCACACACTGGTAATGAGACTTTCAGCATTCAGATATGCAAGAGACAAAAGCTCTGCCATGAGAAATCACGATCTATTTTGAATTTTTAAGCCTCCAGGAGGTTTTCCTTAATAACATTATACTAAAATGTATTTATACATATGTAGGTATGTGTAAGCAAGAAATTAAAGTATATAAATACACCAGTTTTGGATATCATATACCAAACTTATTTGAGCATTCATAAAACAGAAGATGGTGGTATTAGAACTCAGTGTTTAGACCTTCAGTTTCTTGGAATAAAATCTTTGCTTTTAAAAATATGCTTTATCTCCACCTACATGCCTGTGTGATACAAACATGGAATGAAGAGAAACTTACTTCAAGAGGCCAGAGTGTGTATAATCCTACCTTTGAGGATTTGCCCAAAGCAAAACACTCTACCTCCATGGTAAACATTTGTTTCTTGCATATCAGAAAGCTGGTTTCATCACCAGTCAGTAAATTTGGTTCTTTGAATGAAGATTAATAACAAATACACATTAGTAAGCTTTTCAGTGACTCTGCACATGAATAGCTGATATTCTTGGTGTCCATTCTTTAGCAAGTGACAACCAGTTATTAAAAGCACTTACAAATACTCCATCTCCTATTTTTATTTTGAGGGTATGAAAAGCTATACAATAATGACAGCAGTTAAGATCCTTAATAACTAGGTTTTGCACAAATGCTTATATTTTCTTAAGATAAGGAGAAAATCATAAATCATTATCCTAATTGTAAAAACACAATAAAGCAATTGCTGTTAGAGTTGGGGCTTGGGGGGGGGTGGACTATTTTCTTTCTTTCAGAACACTGTAGGTTTCAGAGTAATCTATTTTATTCAGACCTAAAGATTTTTTTTTTTTAAGACTCATATATTTATGTATCAGATGCCCTTCAGCTTATCCAGAAATATTTCCTTGTCAGTGCAGCTAAAACTCTAGTCCCCTTCCCCACAAAATCTTAAGGGTGAGCAAGAGTGGCACATATCAAGCCAGTTCTCTCAGAAGAGGATAGGCGCTTGTGTGCAGTTACCTTAACAGAGATGAGAAGCAGGTATAACTGCTGTTGGATAACCACAAGCACTCTTCTGATCACAGCTGTAGTAAAAGCACATCTGTGGACTTTAGCCATACATAGGTTCTATGCACATGCTGGACATCAGCTGTGCTTCTGATCTCACACTGCAATTCAAAAGATTTCAGTAGCACAAGAGAAAAGATCATCCCTTCATAAGGCACCTGAATAACTGTACTAGATCCTGAGTGAGATAAATCTAGAGTAAAACAGCTTAAAAATATTACACAGCATTTACAGACATCACTTAGGCTTTGATACGGATCCCTATGACACAATTTTCTTGCAGTACTGCTGGTTCAACTCATCTTTTGTTCAGTTTATATATGAAAAAATAAAAGTTCCACAAACAGGACATCTCTCAGCTGTAAAAGAATCACAGTTCTCTTCTGCTTTTAGTTTTCCCTCAAACAATTCTCAGTCTGTATCAGGCCCCTTACTTTGGGAGGCCGAATATTTCCATGTGCATTTTTAGAAAGAGGAGCTCTGATGGTTGTAGGAAGCCTCCTTGCACAGTGGAATGGATAAGTCAGAATAAATGACGCATTTTTAGTAGCTTACTGAAACTGCTTCTACTGTGTATTTTAACTATTGGCCCTATGTACTAATGACCTCATAGCCTAGTTTTCCCACAATGCTCCTGGGGAAGCATTTCATCTATCACTTTATTTTTATAGGAATCTTAAGGTTAAAGCACCTTGGGGCACCATACAATATTAAATAAAATGAGACACCAAAGCACGTAAAGCAAGTTGAAAGTGCAGTCTGAGGTATAACTTAAGACTGCTGCCTAATTTCAAAAAGCTAGTAGCTATTCTTTAGATCATAACTATAAGGGTAATGAATTTCTTTGGTAAAAGCATGAAATTTAATATGACTGAGAGCCAGAAGAGGTCACCTAACTTGTATTTTCAAGGTTTTTTCCGAGTGCAAAGAAATGGTTGTCAGTGAAGAGGAAAAAAAACAGTAGCAATGGATTCAACTGGCTGGCCTTGAGATAAGTCATGGGAAATTACAGTAACAGTTCTTAGGAATCCCTTTGCTCTCCACAACAAAAATTATCCCTATTTGAAAACTTTGGCAACCTGAAACAGCAAGCTCTACTGATTATACAGCTCTTAGTTAAGAGGAATTTCTTGATGTCTTTCAATATACCTTTTACCATGATGTTAAGCTCATTCGCCAAGTACGCATGCTAATGACAAGTGGTGTGCTTCTGTTACTGCATTTCATCACACAGCTCTGGATTTGATTTTTGTAAATCATGTATTCCATTGGAAAGAAACGACCAACCAAAACACACAGTTTTATTCCTGTTCCTGTCAGACTCAGCAGATAGATAATATAACTCTTCCTGGAGTTATTTGTCATTTCTAGAGAAAATGACAAAGTGGGTATTCATAGAACAGATTCAGACTATATACATTACTGCTAGAAATAAACTTCAGTGTAATCCATACTACTAAACCCAGCAGGTCTTCTAGCTTCTAAGGCATTTTGATTTGAATCCAGTGAATTAACTGAGCCCATAATCAGCTTTCTCCCCCATATTAGTTTAAGCTGTCTGTATGTACTTCTCTAATCTTATTGTGCTTTGCTGTGCCAGAGGCCTGGGCAGGGATTCTTCTCCACCAAACTGACAATGCTGGGAAGACAGGCTAGGAGAGCTCCTGCATCCCACTAGGAAGGAGGGCTGCTCCCAGTCCTTCCAGTCCTTTCTCTTCCTTATGTATGTCCTCAGGGACACATTCTTATATTTGAAAAATAAGGGCTCTGTTCTACCAAGACACTGGTAGACATGGCTTCTTACCTCTGAGACTAACATAAATAAAAACTGACATTTTATTTTGTGGACAATTCATCACTTCTGTTCAGCTGAAGACACACAGGAAAAGATGAACAGCAAAACTGTCCAGGCTGGCTTATTTTTGATGTCTGCTATGCTTCCTGAGTGTAAACTCTAGGGACCTGCAAATACTAGACCATAAATGATGAGTAACCTATTAATGAATGGAATCCACCCATAGAGAATTTCAAGTGCACAGAATACAGGCTGCAAAAAAACCTGCACATATGTGACCTGCATATGTAAGCACCATGTCCCTTCATGCCATACACTGCCCCAACAGCCTGAGCTCTTCAACACAGAAGCTTCATCTAGCACAGCAAGATCATGATGGGAGCCTGTGAGTCAACTGGTACAGGAGTAGATTATAATGAAATTCCTCATAACATCAAACATTCTAGATTTTTCCATACTTTAAAGGAAACATCTTTTAAAGTGAATTCTGCTCTTTCAGATTTGCTAGTACTCCCACTGTGTACTCTGAACTCCTACACAAATCAGCTGCATTCGCTTCACGTATCTGACACACTGACTTTATGCTGGATCATAAAGTTAACCAGATTTTGTATTTTATGTAGTCAATAAACTGTAGTAGGCACAGAAACGTTATGATATATAGAGAAATAAATAAATGAAATTATGTAAAGAGGCCTTTCTCAGTTTGATCTAAACACTGAACTTGCCCACATTTACAACAAACCAACGGGAATGTGTTGATGTGCCCAGGAGCTCTCAGCACATTCTACCAAGATAACTGAAAGTTAAAAACTCTTTAAAAGGCAACAGCAACACATGGGCCTAAAAGATATTCTTAGGCCCTTGAAAAAGTCAAGTCTAACCCTATGGGGGATTGTTTCCCCACCAAGATGCAGATCCCTGTTTGATAGATTCTCCCTGCTTTCCACAAGACATGCCACATAAAAGATACCATTTCACTGAAAGATGTGCATGTCAAAAAAACCCACACTAAAGGTATTAACTACCGATTCTGGGCATCAGCTGCATAAATAATCTTTCAGAACCACAGTACCCAAAGGAAGACCTTTCTGCAACTAAAAATTAGCGCAAAAAAATTATCTAAAGTAAAAGCAAGCATGGAAATGTTGTGCTTTTTTGAGATCTCTTTTTTAAACAAGATTCTGAACAACTATACCCAAGCTCTTTTTATTTCAGTTTTATGGATAGAAGTCCTCTGCTCTTCTCAAACCATATCTCTAGCTAGTTTCAAATGTGTCGTTCTGCCCACTGCTCCCAGCTGGGCTCAGCTCTGTGTTGCTCACTTCATTCCAATCATTGTGTATCACACTACCACAGTTCATTCTAAATTATATACAACTACATTAGAATTTTATTTCTAACCAGAAAAGAACTAGAAAACACAAGGCTATCACACAGCAAAACTCATGAAAAGAATTGTATTTAGTGTAAGTCCCACTTACTATATCACATTCTATCATTAAGACATGCTATTAGGTACTAAAGAAGATCTGTGCTTTCAACTCTCTAAGACACATGCAAAAAACTGATCTAAAATTACTAATCAGAGCAAATGATCAAAGGACTCTCATTCTTTTTGCACAGATATAACAGGAGCCAAAGCTGAACTTTGGTGCATTTTCAACTCATTTTAATCCCAAACTAATCACTAGACAATAACCATGAAGTTGAAAACTGCAGTAGGAAAGTACAGTTTTATATGCATCCTTTGAAGCAAATCAGAGAAAATTAACACAGATAATACTTTCAGTGTCAAAGGAAAAGTGAAGACTTATTTTTTGTTTGCTTTTGCCATGCTGTCAACAGAAGAGACAGTAATACAGATTATAGGCTTCACTAGGACTAAAAGTGACAATAAGCTCTACTGAAATTGCCCAATACACTTACTTTCTAGCCATCTTGTACTTCTTTTCATACTCTAATTTAGAACTGCTCTAAAGTCTGTCATATTTGATAGAAAGGCCATGAGCTGCAATACCAGCAGCTTACATCACAAACTGGGATTCTGTTTCACTGAGCGCCCCTGTCCCTACCAGCTTGGGTTTCTTTCATTTTCCATTTCAGAACCTGCTTCCCTTTACTCTTTGCCTTCACAACCCAAGAAAAAGCAGGAGATATTTTGGGCATGGTCCTTTCGTCATATATATTTTCCTTCTTCTGAAAATAAAAGGATCTATGTAGGAGATTTTCAGACATAACCTTTCCCTGTTCTGTTTACAAAATAGTATCACATATGCAATCATACATGCATTATGCTATTGTAAGATCTTCTAGGGCAAAAAGACACTGTAAAAGACAAAATGCTTCCAGGTATTAATGCAAAAGTAATTATCTAGATTCCAACAAGTTTTTGCACCAGTAAATATGCATATGCCATTACTGTATATTCAAATTATACATGCAAATGTGTTGTGATTATCTCCACACACAATTATCCCATCTGCACCTGCAAGCACGACATTTGCATATACAAGTTAAGTTGGTGCATGGGTTTTGTATACTTGGTGTTTGTTTGGGTTTTTTAAACATATTGTCCATGTTTATTTGAATTCCAATGCAAGCCCAACAAGTGGCAAACGATCACTACCATGTGTAATGAGGCTGCCTACACTTCTTTCAAGAAATGTAACAATAAAGGATCTGCAAAAACTGAAAGGATAAGTGAGACAGAGTCATACCAGCTAACCATACAGTGAAAAGTACAAACAAAACTTTAAACCTTCATGAAACAGAGCATTTACACCTGCTAAAAGCTAGGAAACATTCAGAAACATATCAAATATCTCTAATACGTGTCATAAGGTATTTCCTTGGGTAGGTGTTTTTGACTGGTCAAGGCCAGGCTGGAGCAACCCAGCTGGAACTAGATGAGCTTTAAGGTCCCTTCCAACCCAAACTGTTCTGTGATTCTATGACTAGTGATCAGCAAGTACACTCCACACATACCTCCTTGGACACACTCCACAAGCAGGAAGCCTGTTCAGCTCATTTCAGGCATCTCATGCAACTGTTTTACAAGAAATACTCTTCATTTTTCATGGAGATTATTCATCTTTTCTCACCTCTCCATTATTATGGTTACATATACAAAATAAAAAATGGATTTCACGTGTACTTGAGAATTAGTGAGCCTACGTAAGGTGCTAAAGTAAGCAATTTCAGTGCTCTTTCTTTTTACAACTAACTCAACCATTACTTGTAACAGAAATAGTGATTTTTGAAAATCTGACTCATGTAGTCACTAGTTTACTATGAAACAGTTTCCTTCATACTTGCAGTGTTGCTCATGGAATTGAAGAAAAACTCCTATAGTACAATAAACAGATTATAAAACATTGCATGAGAGTCTGGATCTTCAGTTCATTAAAAACAAAAATTCAGTCCCATTAGCTCCCTCCTTGAAGATGCTCTCTATTTTACACTAACCATGTTTAGCAGTAGTTTGCTCCAGCTGACCTTAATTTAATCTATTTTTCACAGAAGGATTGCTTCAGGGTTAAAACATTTTTGTTGCTAACCACTTAATATGTTCTAGTATTCGGCCCTAAAGATCTTGTATCTTTCTAAGAACATTTGCTTCACAAAAACACCGTGGGAGTTATAATTTTTTAAAACATATAAGATAATTGATTTTTAATTATCAACAGGGAGAAATACCATTGCTTGTGCTTGCTAACCTAATTGTAAAATATATTGTTCCTTTCAAGTCTTAATGTATTGCCTCAAGTGATCACCACTTAGGCACCAACAGGCTACGGTAAATAGAATGACAGCAGGAAGTCAGAGAGATAGTATTACCCAGTTCTTGCCATAATAAATTATGTTCTTTTCCTGACTATTGTTCAGTCCATTAACATAATTTCCAAGGGGTTTTCCCCCAGTGGGAAGCAGACGAGGTGTCAGTGCTTTGAAGCAGGATCATACTTGGTAACATAATTTACCTTGCTGTAAATTCCATGCCATATGCTTAGTTTAATGTGGAGACTGCTTCATTAAAGCACAAACATCACTTTGCACGCACCCATGGGTGTGCTCCCATATGCACATGTAGCACACACAGACTATGTCCTTAATGTAGAAATGTCTGTACTTGAAGCCATTTCAAACAACACAGAGCTATCAACCAGCCTGCATCTTACTTTTCCAATTTCTCTGTTGAGTGCTTCGCGATTCTTAAGGCAACACTAATCTGAGAACAGATATTTCCTCACAACTAAATGTCCACCAGCATCAGTGCCACAGCTGAACTTTAATATCTGTCTTTCTCACTAACAAAGAGCCCAGAGATTTAAAAAAACAGCGATTCGTTGCCCTCAGGAGGGCAGTACATACACTCTAAGCTATATAAAGTCAAACCAGTACCTATGCTTCAGGAGTCTTTGGAGCAGTTCCCTAGGATGTGATTTATATTCATACTCATCAGGCAAAATATGTCATTAAAAAGTAGGAAAATGTCAACTTTATTTAGAGTTTCTAGATTTTTTTCTTCTCAGTATCTCCATTTTTTACCCTTCCAGTCTTCATTTTTTATCAACTAACATTTTTAACGCACCTTTCTTCCAATTTTAAGGTTCCTACTAGGGCTACGTGAAGAAAAGTCTCCCAAAGGCTTGGTTATGATGTTTTGTTTAATTTTTTACCCTTTTAACTATTAACAAGACTGAAGCTAGATGTCTCAGGCAACACGAATTGTCTGAGCTAGATTCAAATTCCAATTTGCTGAAAAGGCAAGCTGTAGTGTTTAGTCCCCAGAACTATTTGAGGGGGGTTTTAAGTTCACTATGAATAATTCTTGCACAGACTTGAAAAACAGTCTTTTTTTTTTCACTTGCAAGCTTAGTTTCCAATTCACCAATAGATAAATCTTTCTATGGCAGATTTTGGGAAATTTTCATACGGCACATTTTCAGTCCTAAGATCTACCTGTCTGGAATCTTCTCCAAAGACAACTTCTTATTCGCATGGACTATCAATATATTATTTTATTACGAGACAGTTTTGATTTAAAATCAAGTTCTTGTGACATCCTAAAATAAATACAGCTACATGATTTGTGGGAATTATACCTTTGTTAAACATGTATAACCAAGTTCCTTGTTAGGAAATTAAAAATTAAGATAAGCTAAATTAAATTCATAAATTATTCTTATAAGTCAATTTTATATTAATAGTTATTTTGTTGATATGAACAGTCTTCTCATGGTTCTGAGGTTCCCATCACTTAATGTATTCTCTCTTTATCACCAGTAGCTTGCTGCACTGTTAATGCAGCATTAAACTCAAAGGGGGAAGCAAATGTAAAAATGACACTTTGTTGCATTAGGGAGCCAAGAGCACACACAAACTGTTCCAAGCATAATACTCAACAGATATATAAGGTTATCATAGTCATATCACCATCAGGCTATAACCTTCTTGTGTTATTACTGTACAGAGAATAAGCTTCATGCTGAACCTGCAGACATCATCTTGGAAGAAACAGGCCACACACCAAGCCAAAAAACAGTAAAATCAGCACCAAATAGAAGTCTGGTTTTCCACAAACATTAGGAGGGCTGGAGAGATGGGAAGCATTCCTTTAACTTATCTCTTGATGTCTGAAGAATGGCTGCACAAAAATCCATCCCCTGATCCACGGTTCCTCCTATACCAAACTGGCAAGTGCCCATCAGGTCCTGCAGCAGCACACAGTAGCATGCCCCATGGGATTCGGGTACTCTGCAGCACCAGGAGAGCCCCAGTGACTGTTGCTCGAGGTCAGGCAGAGCTGAACAGCAGCACTGTTTCATGAGCAACACCAGTTGGCAAGCACATTAAAGCCCTGCTGCTTTCATTAGTTGCTGTGACTTTATGGGGAGAAAAGGAAAGTTAGTTACTAGTAGTTTATGTTCACATTGCACCTTCAAAGCCACAAGATGCTTTGAGCACAACTGTAGAAACAAGCTGAAATGCCCCCAAATGGGTTCCATCACTACACAGCTCTCTGTGAGGATAGCCTTTAAACTGGTGAAATCCCAGACTGGTTTGAGTTTGAAGGGACCTTAAAGCTCATCCAGTTCCAACCGCCTGTCATTGGCAGGGACCCTTTCCACTAGAGCAGGTTGCTCCAAGCCCTATCCAACCTAGCCTTGAACATTGCCAGGGATGGGGCAGCCCCCTGGGCAACCTGTGCTAGCGCCTCAGCACCCACATACCCCCACTTAAGGGGATTCCACAGAGTGTGCTGGGCAGCACCCCCACTGCTGGTGTGCTCTCACAAGGCTTTTGGAAACAACACTGCCCAGTACACAACATGCCTCGCTCTCCTCTGCCACCCTCCTTCCTGCCCCACAGCCCATAAAGTCACCAACTGAAGACCAGAATACCCTGGCCTCAATGAAGGACAATAACAGCAAGGTTTAGATTGAAAGGGGAATTCTACAGTATTTTATAATTACAAACAAGCCTATTTTTCTTCCCCTCATTTTGAACAGTGGTCACACAGAGTTGCAGTGCCCTGGGAGCTCAGGGCGAGCATAATCCCCAGCCCTGCTGCCGCACAGAGAGAGAGCCCCCAGGCACATGAAGAATACAGAATACAATGATGGGAGCTGCAATGGCAAAATCTGACACAGCTTATTAATTTCTAAAATCTTGGTATTTGACAGAAACAAAAGAAACCTCACAGAGTTTTACATGTTCTTAAAATACCAGCACACCTACACATCTACTGGGAAGTGATATCTCCTCTGTTTGCTGACCTTAGCACTTGGGCTTTTTCCTGCAATTGTGCTATAAAGGCAAGTTCTTGGCTGAACAAACCAAGCAGATGTTGGACTTTATTTTCCCCTCTCATTTTTTTTTTTTTGCTTTTAATCTTAAGATCAACCAAAACCTGCTTGTAGTAAGGCACTTAATTTATTCATCTATAAAGGGCAAAATATACATACAGGCTATTTTTTTTTCCCACATACACCCTACTCAAGTCAGTGCTTCTATATAACACCACAATTTTTGCAAGTTCTGTTTAGTTCTGGATTTTTGTTCTACCCCACACCCTCACACCAATTCAGGCAGCAAAACAGCCTGATCTCTGCAGGCTGCTTTGAAAACTGCATAAAACACATAGAAGCATTCTTTTTATGTACACATATATTTTTAAAGATGATCCCACCAAGCCATTAACGTCTGCATGATAAATGAGTAACTTTAGCTGCTGCTATTAATTCAACATCTAACAGCCATTTTATCCAACACTCAGTAACAGTTGGTGCTATAAGTAATGATACAGTTCAAAAGCAGACTGTGACGGCTTAACCTGCACTGACCCAAACATATATAAAAACTCTGGCTTTCATGTTGGACTGTTTGGTTGATGCATCATAGCCACACAGTAAAATACTTCAAAATGTCTCAGTCCCCAGGGGATTCAAAGGACACTTGAGAATTGTTCCTGTGCTTTTATTACAGCTATATGAACAAATATGATAATAATTCAGACATTAATTCAACAATAATTAATAGTATTGTCTTGATGTTTGTCAATAGGTGTACTTTACGCCTACAGGCCTCTGTAATTGGCCTTCTCTGCCAAATGAAAGCAAACTTTATGCTAATTTTACACAAATACATTTGTGCTGTCACCTGCAGAACCTCCAGTTTTGTCTTGCAAAAGAAAAAGAGTTTTTCAAGTAGAAATGCCATGCCACTTAAAACATACAAGTCCCAACGTTACACTGGACTAGGCCAAACACTGTCATCATTCACAGATTGATTCAGTGTCTGGAGCACTATAAAACTTCTGTTAAGTTTAAGGACATGCTCAAAGCAGATCTATACATAAAAGAGACCAACAACAGAGCAAAGGTATGTTTTTAAAAGAAAACAAGTAAACCTAATATACACTATGTAACAACTGTTTAAAAACGAGGAGAAGCAAATATGACAGAGATAAAAGCTGTAGTTTCTCAAATGTAATATAAAAAGGTTCCCACATTTTCCTTTGGTGGCACATTCAGCAAGGACAAGAAGAAATCTGAAACAATACAATATGTGCTTGGGCCTGAGTAGATCAATACAACTTTTAAGTAAATAAGGAAGGAAGGAAGGAGTATTACTGCTACTTCACTAACATTCACACACAAACATATTCTGGTTTTAGTTTTATGACATGTCAGATGGTTCATCCTATTATGGAATTTTACATCAGTATTTGAGAAAGTGCCTGTGTACAGGACCACATGCTGTTCTGCAAATAATATATTTGG
This sequence comes from Melopsittacus undulatus, assembly GCF_012275295.1. Taxonomy (NCBI): domain Eukaryota; kingdom Metazoa; phylum Chordata; class Aves; order Psittaciformes; family Psittaculidae; genus Melopsittacus; species Melopsittacus undulatus. Next base: position 93,052,456 of record NC_047557.1, on the reverse strand, counting down.
ATAATGCAACCATGTATAGCAAATCGTACCACAAAGACATCACTGCAAACAAGACTTCTGAACCTAAACTCTTCATTTGACATGCATTATTTACTTTGTATGTTGATCTCACAAGAAATTTTATATCTGCACCCTCCCACGAGAAGTCAGAATGCTTCATTTTAGAAACACGCCATTCTTTTCAGACTTTTCATTCTTTTCAGTTACATTTTTCTGCAGATAAAATATTAGTTTAAACCACAACAGTCTCCAAAACAGAAAATGCCCAGTCAGGACAACTAGGAAATTAACAGAAAATACAGATTTGAAATGCAGGTCTTTTGTTTGATTCTCATGTCCTAGGACTCTTCATTAAAAGGATATCTGATCCTAGCAGAAAATAACACTATAGCATCCTCCTTATGGTACCAGACTGGGACAGTCAGGTTTCCTGACATGGAAAATGACATATGGCCAAGAGCCATAAAACACCCACTCAATCTTAGAGCAGTGACAGCAAACACAGTTGGAAGCAGTGACAATGCTTCACAGAAACGAAAATGGCATTCATAGCTCTCCAGTCTCCTTCTCTGCTCCTGGAGGGACCTATGTTGAGAATGCAGCTGTTCAGCACAACCCAGAGACAATTTCAGAGCTATCTTCTGGCTCATATGTTCCCCAGGCTATAGAGGTGAATTAGTCACAGCTGTATATGTGCAAATATAAGCTGTGGAACCACTTATATTTGGCCCTTTTGGGGAGCTGCATTTGAACTATTCAAATTTACAGAAGAATTAAGAGCTAGAGGGTCTGCTCCTCTTGTGAGCTGTTGGTCTTCCTTGATCTCATTTCCTTAAGAGCTGAAGAGAATGGGTCCAGATGACATCAACCCTGTGCAGTAGATGCTTCTCAGAAAAGCATGTTTGTACATGCAATATGTATTTAGATAGTTTTCCTCTATTCCCTATTACATTTCCTCACCACTTTCAAGTAATGAATGAAATCTGAAGGATCAGGAGCTGAGAACATACCCCAGTAAAAGAGAAACTCTCCCTGAATTAACAGCCCCACCACTGGCTTAATGGCTCAATGGGACACTGCAAGCCATAGAACCATAGAATTATCAAATAGTTAGGGCTGGAAAGGATCATCTAGTTCCAATCCGCCTGCCATGGGCAGGGAATAGCCCTCAAAGCCCAGAGCTTCTCTTTTACATGGACAGGAGCTGTTACTGCTCTGGGTAATCCTGTTCTTCACCTGCATTGCACCTTCACACATGAATGCTCAGCTGAACAGATGTAAAAATATTTTAGAAAGGCTTTCAAGAGAAAGCTCTTATTAAAGATCCTAAACTGCACAGTGTGTGAAACAATAACACGGTCTGCCTGAAAATGTCATATCCTTGTCTGAACAGCCCAATACCTTATGTGCTCTGAATAAAGATAGAGATGTAATTGCTTTTCTTGTTACGACTCACTTGTGCATCATAGATTTTTTAATATCCTGCAGAACACATGTATTGTGGGAAGGAAGCAGGTGACAGCAGTAAACATATGTAATGTTATTTTTCTTTATGATAGATATGAGCAGGGAAGTCTAAGTGATAGCTTACGTTATTAATAATCAACTATGGAACCTTACGGGGAGAGTGTGCATTTTGCTAAGAGCAAAATCAGTAGAACTTTAACTCCAGCCATTGGGGAAAATTTCATTCAGGTAATTGTAGCCATTAAGTGACAGGTTATGCAATGAAATTATTTCAGCCTCACCTGTGTTTAAAACCAGGATGTGATTATCACCAAAGAAGCTTTTTCTGCAAAACGAATGGGGTTTAAAAATGCTCTGTGTTGCTAGAAGTCTAATGGACTGCAATGTAAGTGGAGCTGAGCTGATGCTATGCAGCTTTTGAAAAACAGTACGAGGAGACGCAGAAGAGTTCTGAGAGAACTGCAGCTGGCAGCGCCTGTGCGGTTTTATATGTGTGGAATGCCTGTAAATATTGTAAGCTAAATAATTCCTAAAATCCTGGTGAAGATTTCAAGCCAGCCTACCCTACCTTGGCACGTCGTGGGCTGACACAGTAACAAACTGCATGAAGAGAATGAAATTTACATTCTTGTAGAACACAGTGTGTTACTGCACAGATTTCTAACAGTTCAATTAAGCTTCCCACTCCCTCCTGCACACTGTCTAAACCCACTCAGCCCTCACTTCAGGCATCTCCCCTCTTGCATAGCTTTAGCCTAAGCCCTATTTTGTGAAAGAGGGGAGGGTTTACAGATTAAGCCATCCAGAAGGCAATTAGGAGCCTGTTATTTGAAATCATAGTCATGCTTCATACAGAAACACCTGGGATTTCCCCAGATCTGTTCAGATAACACTGCCCAATAGCTCAGCTGGGCCACCAGGCATCCTGGGCAAATGTGAAGTCCTCTGCTTCTGGAAAATTTCCCAAACAGAAGTGTCCTAACAGCAAAATGCAGATCCATGGTAGACTAGGTGTGGAAAGTTATATCCCTCGTTCATGTATTTCTATAGAGTCACAGCACCAAATCCAGAGGGAATGAGAAGCTTGGGGAAGGAGAAGCTTAATGTAGGTTAAACCTGAAGCAGTCACCAGACCTCTCAGAGCCTGCCAGCCTAGCGTATGCACCCGAACTGCCTTCAGGAAGAAAGAAATCCTTCATGCTTCCTGAAGCAATGAAATAATCTGAGTCTTTCTGTGAAAAGCATACAAAGCATATTAAGGTGTTATTAATTCAATTAAAACAGATAATCAGTGGTTTGCATTTGTAAATTATGACCTCAAAGTTTCTCATTATTAAACTGGAAAATCAGAAGCAAGAGGAATGCCTGAATTGCCAGGATTTAACAAGTTTGCCTCGAAGCTGTGCCAGGTCAGGGAGTGGGATCAACCCATTCATTTATGTGATGATGCTTCTGGCTATTGCTGGAATTTCCCTCAGCTGCAAATAAATTCTAATGAAAAAGAAAGCTAAAACAAATTCATCTGAAACCCCCAAAGCTCTAGGCTGTTACAGACAAAAACCAGTGCTGATGAATTGAGAGAGTATGTTTCAATTCCAGCCACATCCAAAGTACATTAAACAAACTGGTATTAAAATATTGTCCTGGGACAATGAGTTCTGCTATGTACATAGAAACTAAGGAGCATCTGGGATTAAAGTCTGAGCATAGGACATCCAAAGGGGTTTTGTACAGAAGGAGTTCAGTGAGGGTAAGCCAACTCATTTGGTTAATCCAGCACTGATTTTCAAGCATGTTAAGTCATTTATACAGATCTTATTTGGTGGTCCTAAATTCTTGTCACTTAATACTTCTCAGCGTACTCAGACACCCTGATCTGAGGCAACTATAGCCCCAGTGGGAGATGCAGACAAGTGGTTTAACTTGCCTGTACATATTGCCTTCCCACCTCTGCTCAATTCTCCAGCTTTCCAAGTCAGACCAGAGGAATTCAAGCTTAGAGATTGTAAATAAATAGTTTCTTTTTTTTTTTCTCTAGGCAGATCTTACAGACTCTTCAGTTTCCTAAATATGTTCCCAACCATTCAAGCCCTCCACTTCAAATGAATGCATACAATCTGCCTCTTCAGGCTCATGACAAAGATCAGTCCATCACAACCTGCATTTAGGTTTAGACTTGGTTCCTGCAAAATCAACGTGATAAAATTTGCCCTGCCTATGGCAACACCAACATGCACATGTGCTCACTGTGGGTCTGAGCCACCCTGTTGTGTGTAGGAAAGGCCACACAGCACTGGACTACATCCCCACCCTGTCTCTGGAAGTGAATAATCATGGCCAGTTTTTGGTGTTGCCAAGCACAGAACAATGCCCAGAATAGTTCCCTATCTCCACTCATGTATAGTTTGTGGCCTTACACAATCACCAATCTCCCTGTGCTTAACAGTGTGGAAAGCAGTTTTCTTTCACTAATGTTGCTTAATCTCATGTAACTTTTAAACCTTTCTTACAACATTCTAATTCTGTGAAATTAAAATGGAAATTTTAAGAATTAGATATGCAGATCCAATTGAGAATAATAAGGAAGTGAAAATTTAACTTCATTTGGATCCTTGGAAAATTATAATTTTTAAATATTTTTCTTTTCAAAATTAAGATTCTTTCAATGGAAAGCTTCCTATAGAGATACAGTATTTCTTGGTCAGAGCAAAGGCATGCAGTAGGTGAGATGGATAGATTACTTCTGAAAATAATCCTGCTTTCGCAGATAAACAGGACCCTACATCTCTCATTGCTCTGAACTGAGCTTCACCTAAAAATCTCATCTTTAGCCCCCCAGATTGTACCTTACCAAACACAAAATAAACATAAAACCACAAAAAGGAGGAGCAGGCAGGGGTGGGAGTGAGGAAATTCTCCTTCAAGCATGCTACCCTGGTTGAAAAAAAAAAAACAGCCTTGTAATCAGACTGGTGCAAAACCAGCAGGTTACCAACATTCCCAAAAATAAAGACAAAATGTTGAAGATCGTAAATTTTAGTTTCAAGACTTCAAATACCTTAAGAAAATAAAGTTTAAAAATTGGCTTTAAGTGCTAAGAGCTTCCTTGGCAATGCTAGCGGGAACTAGAATCATCCTGATTTAATTCCCTTGCATTTCAGAAAACTAATAATGGTTCTAAATAATTAGAAACTGTTATTACATTAAAATGCATGATACATACTGATTAGATCATATTAAAATGAAAAGAATAATTTGAATTATTTACACACAAAAAAACCTCAAAGTGAGACAAATCTACGGACCATAAAGACAAAGAAAAGAATTCCTCTAATAATAACAGCTCATTGCACACCTAAATTTCATAAATATTAGTTATGTTTGAATTGCATCAAATAAAGAATTTACACAAAAAGTACCCATATGTACTTACTGCAATAAAGTCATTTAATACCCTAGATATCTCGGTTCAAAACTAATTTTTAAACTACTAGATGCAATGCAATGATTTTTCATTAAACTCAAAATATTCAATATATTACAAATTATCCAAGACTATGATGTGAAATGCTTTTGTGACAGCAGTTTTATTTAATATTCATTGTCAGCTTCTCTAAGAATAGACTGAGAACTAATAAATTCAGAATGTATTAGTATTATAATACACTCGATAATTTATATTTAGCATTTTATACTAGCCATAGCACTCAGTACGAGGCAGGTACACTGAATACAACATATATTAAGATATTAATCTAGATAAAATATTCGTGCTATACCTACCCTTAGTTTAAATCTGTTGAACATATAAACTGAGGGCAACATTTCTGCTTTTTAGGTGACTCTAACTCTCTCTGGCTCTCGCTCACTGTGCCATGGTAACACTGAGCTAAGAGCTGTTATAACCTTTAATTTGGTTCACAGCCCAAGTAACACACAAATCTGGAATGAAATTGCTAACTTTCCTCTGTAGTATCTGTGAGTAGTCTTCTCTGTGTTTTTATATCAAGCTGAACCTATAATTGCTTAACTTATGCTTTGTGTGATGGATGATTTTCACAGTCAATGATTTACATAGCTGAAGAAACCATTTGATAAATCATGACTGAAGAACATAAATGCTTCTTAAGAAACAGTTTCTACATTTTAACCTGAATATGTGTGAGCTGCTAGCCAGAAACGAGATCAGATACAGCCCAACGCATATATAGGCTGGTTTCCTAAGATGACGTATTGATTCCCATCGCCTGCTTGCTGTCTGTCAGTCCTCTCCAAAACCATAACATCCCTGCCTGCTGACTGGTTTCAGACAGGGATCTTGTCTTCCTAAAAAGATGGTGATTCAAAATGCTGCCACAGTGAAGAGTGATCCTATTAATGCCTACAGTGACGAAAGGCAGCTATACAAACTCAAGCCTCCAAACATGAACCACTGAATGCTCATGGCACTCACACAAACGCCATGCTCATTGGGCAGCTCCAGTGACCCCTTCAGCCCCTGCCTCAGCAGACTGGAGGCAAGAAATACTCCAGAATGCCATGCTGGGGGTGCTTGGGAAAGTCATGGTGGAAGGGCAGTCACTCATCTAATAGCTGTCTCCAGCACTGGCACCTGGCGTGCCAGGACTGCAGGGCACGGTGGAGGAGGCATGATACCCTCTTTGAAGAGAGTATTCTGGCCAAAAGCATCAGGCACACAGAGGTGGCTGATTTCTCAAGAGCCAAAGAGAAGAGGGGGATAGTGAAAAGATATTTGATAAAGAGGAGAAGGAAGTCTTGCTTGAAACCTTCCTTGCTGAACCCCACTATATCATCCAAGCCTTAGCCAGCTAGAACATATTAGGAATGTTGACATCAAGTCAGTTGTGTTGTTGTTGATCCTCCACTGTGCCAAAGTTTAAGTTCAGCCATCTAAGTGTAATTGAATTTAAAAGGTCAGTCACAGCTCAGACACAAATCTAATGAAACCTGCCTCCAGTTACCCTAGTGCTTAAAAGAATACTTATTACAAAGTAGTGGTAAAGTACTCAAATTTAAAAACACACACGTATTAAAAAAAAAAACAACAAAAACAAACAAACAAAAACCAACTAAACAAAAACCCTAAAACAACAGACCACACACATGAAATTGCTTTGCAGCTGTGACAGCAGACTTAGATCTTGTAGAACTGATGGCATGCATCTTACTCTGATCTGGGGCCGTCTCTTTCTTCAATTTTCCACATAACTGACATCAAGCTGACTTACTTCCTTTGGGGTGCAGATGGCAGGGACTGCTGACAACAAAATGTGTGGCAAAAGACTGGGAAGAAAACAGTCAAGATGAGACTTCCATCAAGTATAGTGGGAAAACATCCAGTGAAGAGAGATGACATCATCCCCAAAATGAAGTAGTTGATTTCTTCACTCTCATGTCCTTCACAGATCTCAAGATAAGGGAATGATACACTTTATTATAAAATTATATTGGGTTGGAATTAGGGGCATTTGTTCTGTCAAAGGGGTTTACAGAAGTGAAAGGTTAGTGGTAGTTATCATGCCCTGGGTGTACAAATGGAGAATGACAGTAGTACCAGTTCTAGAGATTTCATGCAGCCCAAAGAAATACTGCCACCAGAGCACCAAGTTTAAAAAGGCTGATCAACTCTCAAGCACAAGCATGGCCAACTTGGTGTTTGGGCAGTCTATGGCTCAGTGAGATGGCATTCTTTAATATCAACACATTAGCACTTCTAACAAGCAGTGGAGCAGGAGAAAGGACATCTGCTCCTTGAAAAAGTTTGGCTCCTGCAGAACAATGATGGCCCAAAGTCAACTTCAGAAGCACTTGCTGACTACTTGAGGAAATTGGCAAGGTCTCCCTACCACTTGTCCTCTTCTGCTGAATTCTTCACTGGATGAGTACCTTTTTTCTTTCTCTCTTCCTAGTGCAGTACCATTCAGCAAGAACATTATCCCCCAACAACAAGGGGCTTAAATCAGAATTTACTTGCAAGTATTGCCTTTCAAGAAAAGTCAGCTCATTCTCCAGTGAAGACAAACTGCCACTACATGGAAGCTTGGATAGCTTTTCAACTTCAGATTGAGTTTTCATACGACAAACCTGAGGCTGAGAGCCTCTTTCACTGCACAAAATATATAGACTTGGTCATAAGTCTTTAAAGCCCTGATGTATTTCAGTCCATTAGTTTTTACAGTTCAATTTATGTTGCATTACAAGGAGATGTGCTGAACTGCCCGAAAGTACAGATTTGCCAAACTATCCAAAAATAATCTGGAAAGCAAGAAAGTCAGGATACCATCCAAATCATAAGCACTATGGCCATTTTGCTACCAGTTCAGATGGCAATAATTTTTTTAAAGCACTGTTAAGCACATCTAGATGAATTTGACTTTAAATCACACTTTCTGCTGAATGTTTAAGGAATTATCAATTTAAAATGAAACACAACCCACAGACAGGTGACACAGAGTCACATATCATGCGAATAACAAAACAAGACATCTTCCTCTCTTTTAGCTTTGTATAACATGCAATTAATTAAGCTATTATATTGCCACACAGTAATCAAAAGGGATCACACAGCTTCTAGGTGAATTCTGCAATACGAAAGAGTCTTGTCTTGGCAAAAACAGAAGTCTCAAGGAAGTAGAGATAGTGAGAGAAGACGCAGCATCATTACCATCACAATACATCTTCCTACCATAAAAGAGTGAAATACTGTTAAATTGAGCTTATCTTCTGCAAGTCAAACATATGTTGGGAGTTTTTATTTGCTTGCTCTGAAATCTACATGACAATTGATGTATTACCCAAATGCAAACTCATCATATAAGCAGCAGAAAGCCTGTCTGATCACTTCCTTATGAAACTATGACAGGTAGTGAAGGTCTGAATTATTTCTGTTTCTCTTCTCTGCAGTATCTGATACAGAATTCTAGGCTTCAGGGTCATTACTGTGCTGCTTCTCAATTCTTACATATTCATGGAGTCACTCCCAGTGTCACCTCACTACCTGACATCTGACAGTTCTCCTCTGACATCCAAGGTTCACAGGTACCCATAATCACTGTTGAAAATAGGGCAGATTAAAAATAATATTAAGGATATTTAATGAGCATTAGGCTGACTAAGTAAGTATACAGTTAAGAGCATTATGTAGGTTTTTATACAGCCAGTTTGTGATATAGTGATCACCATTAAAAACAAGCTGAGAACAAGTTTGTGCCAGCTACCCACAGTAAATCACAAGTGAAGAGAACCTGCATTTAGAGAGGTGTTTGGAAACATGCTGTGGAAGAATACTGAACACATAAACCCCTACCAGATTGTTATTTGGATATGATTTTATATTAATACCACCACTTCATCATTATCACGTATGCCATTTTATAAGCAGTTTTAGCAACCCCGCTGTGGTGAGATGTTCAAATTCATTCAAATTCAGCCTTTTCAGGTCAAGAAATTGGAATTTTAACAAGTGGCAAACTAAAATGTCAGGACCAATCATACAGACAGTTGTTTACAAGACTGTTATTATTTTGTCTTACAGGTCCAAGGTTTTTCCTTCTCTGAAATTGCTGTGCTAACATTTACACCATAAAGTAAAGGTACCAGATAATATCAACAGGTTTTTGATACTTCAGTTTAAATTGCAAAATTCTCAGAGTCCTTCACAATTCTCAAATTTTTCCTACTCAGTTACAATAAAGCAAAATGCTATAAGCAAAGTGATAGAGCATCTGTATTTAAAAAAAAAAAAAGAAACTATATCTAATTTTTTATTGCAGAGGGAAAATGGGGAGATGACCTTCAACTCAGGCTGTTTACAGCTGTCATTTTTATTGGGCTCTTCAGCTGTATTCAAAGACTTTGCTTAGAATATTCGTTTTCCATGCAAAAATAGAATATACCATCAGTACAAATCCCAACTCACAGGCACAAGATGAACACAGTTTTCAGAAAATCTTGAAGAAAATTAGGGCAATGTCCTATGTAATGTTTTATGGTAATTCACAGACTGTCAAAAGACCATATGCTGGCCCCTACTTCTATAGAGGAAAATTTGCCCATCACTAGAATCCTTTGAAGTGGCATTCTTCTTCCTTTCAGATGTCATCTGTGGATAATAGTAAGAAATATCTCAATGGACTTAATCTGAAGCCTATTCTGATCAAAGGAAAGTATACCATTTGGGCTACACTGAGAACTGTATCAAACCCTTCGTGCCCTTTTTTTCTGGAGGCAGTAAATTATTGGAATAGGATGAGAAATTATAAATATCACACTTCCATGAGCAGAAGTATGTGAATGGGTAGTGATTATATGCGGCAAGTTTTATCCTACAGCTTCTGTATCATCTCATATTAAAATGTTAATTAAAGGTGTAACAGCACTTCAATGCGATAGCTTTCAGTACTTAGATGGTTAACAGCTTTTACTGACAGATTTTTTTTTTCTGTACAGAGATAAAAGCAATGGAATGTCTTGTTTTGTTAGAGACCTTGGCTTGTATTGTTCACATATATAAAGGAATTATTATACCCTTATTTTAGAGGAGGTAAATCAAAGAAATGCATTTTGCAATTGGCTATGTTAGAGGTAATGTTCACGGCACTATTTTAAAAACATACAAATGAGCCAGAAACTTTCATTAAGATCTCACTATATGGTAATCCTTTCCAAGTAAACAATCTATTCTTCTTTGTATTGACAGGTAAAAAGACCTTATGGTTTCACTACAGCTACTTGCCTCTGTAAGAATAAGGAGCTATGCTGCAGGTGGAAAACTTTCAATGTGGTTTCTCTTCCCCCTTGCTGTTTGGAAAATGCCAAACATTCACAAGGAGAGGGGTGTTTGTACTGTTCCATTTGCTTTATTTCAAACTTACATATCCAAATTCCACAAGGGATGAGGAAGACACTGAGATAACATGATGGGTCAGATTAAATGTTTTCATATGAGTGAAGCCTATATTCTTGTCTGTGTTCTACTGTTTCTTCAGGAAAAAAGTATAGAAAAACTATTTTGGCTTTTGATTAACATATTCTATTTCTTATTACGAGAACTTTTAAAAGTTTACTGTAAACTGATATTTTGTTTGTATTTCACAGCTCCCAGCCTAACCAATCCATGATTAAGATTTCTAGGTACAACATTAACACCTGTAACAGTGACTATGAATACATTTAGATAAGAATTTTAAGCTCTCAAATGGTGGCTTCACATTTCTCTATTTTTCACTAAAGGACTTTAAGACATTTAAAATATTAATTAAACTTTACAACACTTTTATTTAACTAACTTGAGATGGAAAAAATGAGACAGGGAGGTCAAACAAGTCCATAGCAAAGTAAAATTCAAGTCTCAAAACCCTCTCATTAATCATACAATCCCAAATATACTGTGTAACATTTAAAGGTATTACATTTAGTTCTGTCAAAGACAATTCAGGGATTCACATAGAATAAGCCACCGAACATCCTCTGTGTTAATTCTTTCTTAAGGCCTCTTTAATTAGCAGGTCATCAACATAATAAACCACAATGGCTCCCTCAGTACCCATCAAACTGGTATGTAGAGCAGATTGGGAATTTTTCCTTTAAATGAAACCATGATTATGTTCTAATTTCAGGTACTAACACCTCTTTCAGAGTTATTTGCTGAAAAGTAGGTCTAGATCTGGCATGTAATTTTCAAAGAGAAATCACAAGGTTGTATTATTGGGTTTGTAAATTGCCACTGACTTCACTTCAACAGAAGTGATGCTACAGTCCATAATGAGAAGGGGAAATTACAGGCAGCTGTCACATTTTACCCACATACTTTTTCATCCCAGGCTCCAGGAAGAAAACACACACCTTCCTGTGTGAGATGCACTGCTGGAACAAAAAGCCTGACTATGCAAGGGGGCTGAGTGCCTCACATACCTCTGAAGTCGAGGGTGGTGGGTTGAGACACTTGACGCTTTGCAAGATTGAGCCCAAAAGCATTATCGAGTTGAGATTTCAGGGAAAAAATGGTTATATCTGTTAGACTTATTGAGGAATTGCACTGTCTTATTTAAACAGCGAAGAGCCTTGGGGAGTCTGAATTTCTGCTGTTACAATGCCTGGTGAGGAGATCTGAATGACATCAATTAAGAATAAACTTGGCAGGACGTAATCTGTTAATTTTATGCCATTTACATCCATTCTCTTAGCCATGCCAACTGTCAGCATTTGAACTGTTTAAGTTCTCTTTTTCTCCTTCTGTCTCTGCTGCACAGGATGGCAAAAGCTAAAGTTCTAAAAGGAAGCCGTGGCAGCAATTGTTACTCCAGGCTTCAGTGGGTCTTTTCCTATGTCAAAAAACGTTACTGGTATCCCTGTTATTAACTCTTAGGAACACACTATTATTCCCGGTACACCTGTTATTGTCAGGATTACTGTGTGCTTGTAGGAAAGATTATTTTTCCCTTTCCTGTACCTCATGAACCTACATACGTCACAGGTCTATCTGCCTCTATGCATTTGCCTCTGCCCTCAGAGATTTTCTGTTGCAGCACTTTGTCAGTAAAACTGCTAAAAAACATGCTAAAACCCACAACATCACAGCCCAGGAGAAAAAGGGGGGTAGATAAAATCCCAATGAATCAAAATCCTGAAGGAGGTCGGTACAATATCACTTGGCTTCATTTGCATTTCCTATCTATTTCTGGCTGCTACAAGAACTGCTTCAGGTATACTTGCAGCTAGAACTAAATAACAATCATATATACAATAAAACATGGAAAACTGTTTTCATGACAGTCATGGTCTTCATATGTTGGAGCAAAATACCATATCATATCTGAAGATTATTACTGGTATTTAGCAGGCTGAAAAAGTATTTCACAGGATCATTCTCCAACCTCTACCAGTACTCACACTGAACATGGCTGCTACTACCCCAGGCACACAGTCAGGCTGATAAACTCTGACCCAACAGGGCATAAGCCCAGATTTAAGTTTAAAAAAACCCTTTCACTAATCCAATAGCTCCTTCTTTTCTGCCTGTAACAACTAAAACAAAAACTAAGATTCAAATAGTCATTGTTTTAAAAGCTCCATGAAAAATAAGTTTCTATTTCCTGCTTTTACCATAGTTATTTTTCAAGATTGTTCATTATTTACTTTTTCTTGGGTATTACTGATTCTTCATCTTAGTTCTTTCCTTATTCCCACCTTTCTTTCACTTATCTCCATTCTCTGTTTTCTCCTTTCCTCATTCCATAAGGTTCTCTTTCCTTTTCTCTCCTGTTCTCCATTCCTATTTTTTCTTTGCACGCTCCTTAACTGATTGTCTCTCATCCTTCTTGCAACTGCATATACTCACCCAGCTGTCCTTCCTTCCCCTTCTTAACCACTAACCAAAGGCACCGGAAATTCTCAAATTGCACCAGACATTCTCAAACCATTTATGTATGCAAACATTATGTTTCTTATTTTGACTCCAAACCTCTCATTGCTTTCTTCTTTCTCTTCCTCAACTAAAAAGACACTCCTTTCCCTGTTAGCACTACCTCCTTTATCCATTCACGTTTTTCCATTCAGATAAACCAATTTGTACTAGACCAAAATACTTAGATTTTGGCATATGTAGGATGGATTTTGAAGGGATGGATATACTGCTGTGCCTGTCATTGCCTTGAACTTATTAAAGCTTCACCCAATCTCACACACACAGACACAAAGTTAAATTTAGGAAATGGGGTTTTGCTTCAGAATTTGCAGTCTGTCAGGGCTTCCTTTTCGGTGAAGTGGCTCTGAGAGTCTAAGCCCACTTCATGGTGAATAAAAGACAAACCTACAGAGCCCTTCTCTTGTCACTGAAGACACCAGGTGTTTGTCTGTTTATTATTAAATGTTCGCTTAAGCCATATACTTTTCTGAAATATTGGCTGGATAAAGTCCAGTTGCTTAAATACAGGCATTGCTTACATTCTTGTACTTCTGATGTAATGGTAAAAAAACAGTGCTAGTTCCTATGCAAGGTAGGTAGAATAAAATATCCTCTTATTAGGCTTAGAGTATCTGTGAGACTCTGGTGGACATCACTGCAAGCAGTTCTCATAGAGGTTGTTACAACGAAAGAAGAGATACTAGAGAAGCTTTTTATGTTGACCTTCTATCAAAAAAACATTGTCCCTTATGATAGAGGGTTTAATAGCTTGCCCTGAAAAAAAGGGTAAAAATATCCCAGGCTCAGTTTTAAAATATTCCATACATGCAGTATTTCCACTTACACACAGGATTCTTGTTACAGTTAATTCTGAGCCAAACGCAAGCAGTAGGAAATTAAAAGCAGGGATATCCAGACAATGTAGCATTTGGCTTTACTGCATGTTGCAGTGGTTTCTGTTGACATAATTACTGCTGAAATCTACTCCTTAGTAGCAAGTGCATTTAATATAATGCAAGAGCCATGGGGGAAGAAAAGTACAAGGGCGCCAGATATCTTGGGTCAGTTGGGTGGCCAAGTAAGAAATGTTAAGGAGAGCAGATCAGAGGCACCTGTCATCAGTCTCCTCTCCTGTGTTTCTTTTGGAGGAGAATGCAGACAACTGTTTGCCTGCTTCTATCCCCCCCACACACACATAGAATCATAGCGTCATACACACACATTCTCAGATCTAGAAGCCCAGAGCTCTCACTAGGACTTCCAGTGGCTGAACGTTCCTGCTTTGCGCCAGAAGCAAGAAGTGTCTTACAGAGATAAAAAGGTGTGTTTTACTGCTGAGGAAATAGAGAAGCATTCAAGTCTTGTTTTACTGTTCCTATAATGACAAATTACATGCTAACTTCTACAAGGCTAAATTTTATATAGCTCTGTTTCACAGAGACAACTTGTTTGAAAAGCTGTCAGAATGAATCAATAACTTACCATTATCTACCTTGCAGGAAGTATCAAGGTACTCAGAAAAGCTAGCATTATAATATAAGATAATTTTCAGGTGAGTTAAGAGGGGGAAAAGTGGCTATTAGGACACTGTATTTATTGCATAATACCTTCATAATTCAACAGAAAGCTTCAGCACAAAGTAGAATTTAACCTGCAGTTTGTAGAGCCACATCACTTCAAAATTTATCTAGCTCAATTTTATCAACTAACCAACTTTTGTCATGAATTCTGGCAAACACAGGCTCATTTTCCCAAACATGAGAATGTCAATCTAAACGCATTTTGACTTCTATTTAAGGGAGCATCTCAAACAAGGATTTACTTTAGAGTTCATAAAAGCATAGTGTTAATCCAATTTCACAGATGACACTGAACAATTTATCACTCCAGGGACAAGTATTTTTTCCCACCTAATGATGAATAAATAAGCAGCAATCTCAATTGCCCATGATCAAAAATGTTAAGCCCCTGTAACTAATTACTAATATTTCCTTGCAGTGATGCAAGTATCACAAAGTTGTTAAAACTTATTATTCTTTTTAAGGTAAAAGTCACCAAGTATGGAAATAGTCTCCATATTTTCATGACTTTGACAATGGAAAGCTGTGTTTGTGAAGCAGTAACTGAACTGTAAACATTTCTTATAGAATGTTACATAAAATTTTAGAAGGCACCTGGACACATAACACTTGCAGGCCAGTGCAAGTGTTATGCAAGAGAGAAGTCCCACAAACTTCAAATTTTCATGCTTTACTCACATACTTTGCAGCAGTACCATTATTACCAGAGTAGTATTTTCCAAAAGCAAAATGCAACAATTTTTTTAAAGAATGTATAAGGTAAAAATCAGCATTCTTTGCCATCATTAACCCTTCTAGTTTTTACTGCCAGGAAGTTTTCCATCAGCCCCTTCTGAAGTGTATTTCCACTCTTCCAGCCCCAGCCTGTGTTCACTCAGTCCCTGTTACCACAACAGTTTCCACGCAAGGTAAATAAATGACATCTCTCAAGACAGTCTGTTCTGGTAATTTCATAAGATTATCACAGACATTTCCTGTTACTGCAGGTAGGCAACACTGGAACAATTTTATTGTTTTCCCTCTTCATTGAATCTGTGTTTTGCACAGAGATTTTTTTTTTCCCTCAACTTGTCCCTGTGATCTAGAACCAAAAAATCTCAATTACAGTCTGAAGAAAAAGCAAAGACACTGCTGCTGTGTTTATCACTGGCATATAGAAGAATAAGGCTCAAAATGTAACGAAAATAGTCTGTGCTACAAACCAGATTTCCTACAGGGAAAAAGTGGTCCAGTATCTCTGTTCAGATTAACTGTTTAATATTCTGTTGGGAATATGTCACACAAATATCCAGACAGAAAGAACTGCATTTCAGTAAACTTAAATACCAATCCGTCACTTCTCTGCTTCAATACCCACATGCACATCATGATACAAGTTTTCTACCAGTGTTTTCAGTCATTAAGTGCCTTCTTAGCTTTTAGAGAGCTTTCTACTGACATGGACATGTTATATAAACTATTTATTTGGGGTGGGAAGGAGACAGCATACTTGGAACTTTCTGAAGAAGCCAGCAACATTCTATGAAAAGGCAGAATATCACATAGCTACTGCAGTAGTTCATTTTGATTCTTTTGCAAAAGCTATCAGTCAACAGCCAGTAGAGTTTGCTAAATGTATGACTCTGCAAGACTTCATTACCACCAAAAATACCAGTCTCCTCAGCTGATGAATTACCCCTGACAACTGATAGATACGTTTTAAAGGAAGCTTGCTATTACCATTTTTTATGCGAAATGTATTTTGTCTCTTACCAAATAGAAACTGAGCACCCCACCTAATATTTCTTACCAGTCAAATCTTTCCTTAACACACAGCACTCCTTTGGGACTCAGTGCTTCTTGTAACCGTGAAAGAAACAAATGTTGAATAGATTATATTATGTGGTGAGGTTTGATACTACTTCAGATGAGCTGAAGTAGTATCCTGAAAGAATATATTTGCTAGATTAATTCTTTATAAAGTGTGAGCTACTCTTTCCTGCAGCAATATTCCTAGTTGTAACACACAGGGACATGATGCTTTATCGATGCTACCTGCTTGTGTTATCATAGACCTCACTGATGCTCTGTGTGCCATTTGAATGCAGACTAACACTGGCTATTTTAATGTTCTTTTAATAAGCATTTAAAATGTAGAAATTTAGCCTTTATCTAGAGATACATCATGCTGTCCTCTTCTAGTTAGCAGAGCCAAAGGGCTTCTATCACAAGGATTTAAGCCAGAAAAGCATCACTCTTCCTTAAAAGTTGAAGTCCTAGGTTTTATAGCTGGTGTCTGACTTTGTAAACATACGTTCTGTATTTGCCAATAACAGCCCATAGTTTTGTCCCTGTGATTAACTGCACAGTTGATTCGTAACACCGAGCCAGCTCATTAAACTAGCCCAAAGCTAAACATTTGAAATAGCTTAATCAAACATCTATAAATTACACCTGCAGTTAATTGTGAGTGTAAATCTGGACCACAAAAATTGGAAGCCAGATCTTATGCACAGCCTTACAAACCAGAGACACCCTCACATCTGCATGGAAGCCCAGGGCCCTCCCAGCAGACAGGGAGGCAGCTCTGTCACGCAATTTGCTCTGAATATTTAATTCACTTCATTTAGAGTGCATTTTAAGTACTTACATTTTTAACATCAACATGTTTTTATTAAATAACTCTTTTCTGCTTTAAACTTTTATTTAGTTCATTTCTTACTCATTTTCACCTTGTACTCATCAGAAACCATGGTGGTTTCAATACTTATCCCACCCACTCTTTCCATTTTATTTTTCTCCCACCACAATTCAAACACATTCTCTTTAACATAAATGAAAAGCAAGCTACTATACAGTAAGCAAAAGCAAATACATTTCAACCTTTAAAATAAGGATTTATAAAATTCCTCCAGAAGATACTAATTGCATCTGCCAAGTGACATACTCTTAATGATTGGTATGTGTAGAGACATGAAGTTCAACCGATATCTGAAATTATAAAAATCAATAAATTTTAGGATTCAATGAGGAAAAAATAATGGAGTTATTATGCTGACTTTCGAAGGTTACAGCACTGACACACTGAAAATGAATATCTATAAAGAAGAAAAGAAACATTTCCTTGATTCACACTCAATTCACTTCATCTTTGCGAACCTGCTCAGGGATTGATTTCCAGCAGTGGATAAATGACTCTGCAAGTCTCTCTGTAGGCACCAGTGCACTACGTGATGAGCAGAAACTGCTTAAAGTGCTGTGGGAGCATCTCTACTTTGCACCTTCAGGAATTAAACACCGTGGCCATGGAGGTGAGAAACGAACGTTCCCAGTGCAAGGACCAAAACTTAACTGCCATGCTCCACAGCCATCGTGTGGCTCTACGTTCTGACTCCTGATTACTCAACTGACAAGCCTTTCTTTAGCTACCTATGATGAGTTACCAGAGGACAGCCAGGGCCCTAATACTTTTAATCCCTATTTTCCCAAAAATAAATGGCAAAAACCATTGACATAACAGTCAAAAACTACAAGTCACCATCTTACTTATAACATAGTTTAAATAAGATTTTGAGTATGGAAAGGGTGTTGGGAGGGGAAGAAAGGCCAATTATCAAGAAGAAAGCAAATTAAGTCAGAAGGAAAAATACTCTTAAATTAGCAACCACAGGAAAAACTCGACTAACTCCACAATTATTATTAATAGGATAAAACAGCATTCTCAAAAGATGATAGACTCTCAGGTCTGTAAACTAATGGTAGCACTTTAGGTATTCAGTAATGCTGAAACACCACAACTTCACAGTGCTATGGAAAAAAAAACAGCAATAGTGATGTTTCCTTTAAATTCTGAAATAAAGCTTTTAAAAGACTGTATTTCCTGATACATATCTTCTAGTGGGGAAAGAGGAGAAAATGAAATAAAAACAGCTAAAAAGGTACACATAATTGATAGCAAGAAGAAACTAAATCTGAACAGATAAACACAACATTCTGATGTTCTTGCAGTAAAAGGATGAGTCCTATTAAAACAGAACATTAGCATCAAAGAGAATGAGTAGAGGTTATAAGAGGAACAGAGAAAAAAGCAATGCATCTCAAAAGGATTCCTGCCAAGGAGATGCCAGCTGTCTCCACTGCATCTACTGTCCCACAGTTTAATAGAATACACTGAAATTATTATTTTGCAAAGAATGATGTTGTAATTAGATGATTCTATCATATTATGTTTTTTCTTACAACACTGCAGATTAGAAACATCACATTCCTACAGCTAAGGAGACAGGGAGAAGGAGAGAATTACCGATTCATGGGAAGATGGAGCACTGCTATTTTCATTCAGAGCCCATAAAATCTTATTTCTTCCCTCTTCAGTAACTGTTTTCAGTCTGAGATAAACAAGGTAAGCTGCATGGAGTATCTGCCTCATACTGTATTCCTTTTACAGCCAAGACTCTCATCAGCTTCTCTAAATCCTTGACCCTTGTGGGGCAAACAAACAACCAGAGTGTCAAGTGCATAACTGCAGCTTTCTGACAGTCATACCAGGATCATCACATAGCTATTAACCAAGGAGTAGAGAGAAAACAGAAAAGAAGGAAAAATCACAACAGTTTAGGCTCATGATCAAAATGGGTGATAAAACTGATAAGTTAAAAAAAGAAACTAAAAATTAAAATATTTTCTCCTCCTCCACAGTTACTTCCTTAACATGTTATTTTCCATACAGTACACACAAAACCACAAACAATTCCCTTTCTAATTAAGATGTGGTATTTCTTCTGTCTGACTAATGAGTATCTGGTCTGCACATATTACAGAGGCCTGCAGTGCAGTGAAACACCAGATTGCTTCTGTGCCTGCAAATCAGACTGCTGGTGATGGAGTGTACAGGGATAGTAGGCAAGATTCCCATGTATTCATTGAAGTGAGGGCATTATGCAGGAGCCTTTGTCACCTTCTACTTTTAAAAAGCAATGTAATTTTGAGAAGCAAGAGTATTCTCTAAAATAGAGCTGAATACCAAGAATGACACACTGCCTTCAAATGTCAATCCCAAAATAATTGCAGTAGCTAAAATATTGCATAGATTAACAACAACAAACTACACCATATTTCCCTTGTCCACCTATTGGAAAGAATGAGTAAATGAAAAAATGAGAAAATGACTGGTTTAAGCACCAGTAGTGTCTCAGGTTAAAGAGCTCAGTAATGCTATGCTCAGCTGTGCCATGTCGCACTGTCCTTGGAGCAGCAGGCTGAGGGGGAAGTTTACCTGCCAGGCAACAGAAATACCCAAACTCACTGTTACATTTCCCCTTTGCACAGTCTAACAGAAGGTCCTCTTTGCCCTGACGCTTGGCTCCCTGACTACCTCCTTGGCTGTACAAGCAAATTTACAGTTGCAAATCCACAATGATTAATATCCTTCCTTTAACTCCGATTTTAGCCCTTTCCTAGTGGGCTGACCACATCACTACCCAGCAGAAGCTATGTATCCAAGTAAAAGGACTACAAAATACACTGCTGCTTATAAATCACAGTTGTACACAAGGATCCCTAACAATTTGTATTCTTTTTTCACTCTGTAATGTACTAAGGTTTTCAGGATTACATTGTCTGTAATCCTGAAATTGTCTAAGAGAGGGCAAGTATTCACAAGCCCACTGTTTTCACAGCTGCAGCAGCTAGCCAGATGATCAGAAATAACTGGGAAACTACTGAAACAAAATGAACAGGTCTCTGTTATCTGTAAAAGGACACCATATTCTTTACAAGGAATTTTCTTTTGCCTTATTCCCACTTAGGGGTCCCAGCATCACTGCTCAGGGGCTGGACACCAGCCCCCATTTTTGCATGGGATGTTTCCAGCCACTTCAGCAGCAGCCTTATCTTAAAGACTCTGAAGATACACTCCCGTATTGACTGTCAGGAGCAGACTGGTTCTAAAGGGTATACGTGTTTCTCTGGCTGCACCGGATGCAACATTGGACTCTCCTGCACATGTGCACACTGTTCAACACCCTGCTAATTGCCACAGAAAACAAGCACTCAAGCGTGACCATCAAGAGCATTCAGCTGTTCATCAGGAAAAGCTTAAGAAAGGGGAGCGGATCTAGAGAATAAAGAATGGGCTCCAGGCCACATGCAGTGTTATGGGCTCCAGATACTGCCAGGCAGAAGTTGGCCTCCCTTCTTCTGGAAGTACTGCTTTCCCTCACACATGTTGCCTGTGGGATTTAAAAGGCAACAGAGAGCACAGACTATGGAGAGCTATTGGAGCAAAGGGAAAGGGGGAAGGACTGGGACATCTAGGAAGGGGAGCAAAGCAAGAGCCATTACTTCCCTCTGAGCATAAACTCTACATTTGTGTCCCCTCAGTGGGAAGTAAAGGCATGAATTTAATTTAAAACACAATGCTGTTTTCCTTCCTGATGCATAACCTTTTACCTATGAATTCACCATCACCTCTTCTTTGGGAAATGCAGCCCATCCCAGCACTTTGGAGGTCTCAACACAAGCATGTGTTTGTCCGTACTTAACATGCTGCACTGACACACACCAGACAACAGTTCCAGTCAGCACAGACAGTCTGGAACACAATGAATAGAGAACAGCCTCCTCACCCAGCTTTTAAAGCCAGCTTTCAGGTTTTTTACTCCAGTGGCATGACTTGGGAAATCTGCCTGCACAGACCATGATGGCCTTACTGCACTGTCTCCAAAAATCATGGAAGAGTTCAACAGGTCACCTACAACCAGACCACGGAAAATGGAATGTCACACGATATATTCATGACTCCTATTCAAATAGATGCTCACACAAGGCAGCACCCTTAAATCAGAGAGCAATGTTGATCTATGGAAGCCTATGTCTCTTAGCCATGTTAAAATATATTCCAGAACAAGTGAATGGTATATCTCAGGGATCTGGAAAAGAGCAATATGAACAACTGCTCATAAGCAGCTTGGGGAGTCTAAACAGGTACTTAAGCACTGAGTTGCAATATGAATTATGCCTGGACACTTCAGCTCTCCTCTATGTGGACTGCTGCTGTGGCCAGAAGGTGCCATAATTATAGAGCATATGCAGTCAGTCCAAAACGCCCTACATATGTCAAAGTTAATTCATCTACACATGTGCTATACATAAGCCCAGAGTTCAAGACATCTAGACTTGCTCCAGCTGGATTTGGTGTCCAACAGTCTTAGTCATATGTGATAGATCTCAGATCTCTCCAGACCAGAATTCCAGGCACCCAAAAAGAAGCAGGTCAAGAAAATGAGGCAGAGGCCAGCCCTGGCTCCTGCAGCTGGGGTCAGGGACAGTAGAACCTCCACAAAAAAAGCCTTCACTGTAGCAAACTTGGGCCAAGGGATGATTAAAAGCACATGAGATCAGAATGTGGTGATCTGGATACAGCACAAAAAGCACAATTCAACTGCAAGAGCTCTGCTGGAGTAGTGTTACAAACCTGCCAACTGCAAGACTGAGTACCTGCACATGAAGACACGCTCGAGAGAGCAACCACAAGGCCTCACCTCTGCTAAATTTCTTGACTGTGTTATATTACTGTCTGGTTCAGCTCTTCCTCCCTTGCAAAGCCACAAAAATCCTCCCTCTCTCTCCTTTTATTCTCCTTCATTTCTCCCTACAAAAGTCTGCACAGTTCTTTCCAGATGTTACTGATTTCTTCCCGGAAAGAGCAGGAGGTCCATCCACACACTTGTCTTCAGAAAAGAGAAACTCACTTTTCTATTTTCTTCTGTTAAACATATTTTTTCCACTTTGTCTGGGGACTTCCAGGCAGGCATTAGTCATACCAGTATAAAGCATTCCCAAATGTAACTAAAATCAATGGGGTAGCAACAAGGTCTCCCTCAGCAGATTTCTATGCCAGCGTTATCAAATACATTTCATACCTGCCTGGCCTATTAATAACCTTTTAACTCCATACCATCTTCAATTTATTCTGAAATTCCCCATTGTTTTCCCCACCGTTCGGGGGACTCTCACCAGCGTATCTGGAGGAGATCAATGAACTGCAGCAGAATCTGCCTCACAGACTCTGGAACCCCTACAGGGTTACCAGCCCAGCTGCTCTAGCTCCTCTGCACTAACACAGAAGATGCACAATGGGTTCTAGGATTTTACATGCAAACTCCAGTGGCATCTGGAGCTCTAAAGCAATAGGTAAGAGCAGTTTCACGTCTAAAAGGACTATGGATTCTTTATTGCAATGGATAGTCTCATCACATTTGTGTTAGGCTGCTAAGTAAAACAGAGTAAGTTTCTTCTCTCTGGCCCAAACCCCAGGTTGATTTGTCCTAGAAAATTGTAGTAGAAGTCATTTTTCATCTGGTGAATAAGAAAAAGTAGCAATTATACCCACAAAAAGTTACCATGGTACAAACCCAGTCTCCCAGGCAAAAAAGTATAAGGTGGTACCTTGGCCTGTACAATTTTTTCTCCCAGGTTTAAGTGTTGTGGGTTTTTCAAGATACTGGGCTATACTTTCAGGGGTTGGCAAAAAGGAATAGGTAAAAGAGCAAAATAGTTCAGAAAGGACATGTGGGAGGAGGGTACCCATCATCACAGACTAAGTCCTGAAAAGATTCACCTCACCCCTATCATTTTCCCAGTTGCTTTAAATAGCAAATGCACTCTTTAAAATTGCTGAATTTAATATCTTGTTTTCTCTTCCTCCCATAGGAAGAACAAAAGTGTCAGCAAAGAAAATGCAGTTGTACACACAGCTACTCTACTTTTAAAGCTTTTAATTGAGACTTTCTCCCATAATAATCCTACAGTTAGATGAAGAGATAGGTAGAGAAAGGCACAAGTTTAATTGCTTGACCCATGACCAGGTGACCTTTCATCAGGCAATTGCTTGGCCAGCCAATGGATTTTTTTGCATCAAAAAGAGTGATAGTACTGAACTATACTTAGTCACATTACATTCTCTCACCTATACACTGAAGGCCATTGAGGACAGTCCTGGTGCCAAAAAATTCTCTGCGTATTTCCTCCCTTGCTATGAAGAATTGCAGGGAATAGCAATGAGGTTCTTATAAAGAAGATATTCCATTCCTGTAAAGTACCCAAAATCAGAAAGAACCATATTTTTTTTCTTCTTTGAAAATTATTTGTAAGGATAGATTTACAAGAACAAACCCAGGTTAGTTCTAGAATGGAATATTTCAACCCGTGTTCAAGGTACTATTCGCTGTGACTTAATAATTTAAGTACATTCAACACTCTGCTTGAAATCAAAATAAAGAAAAAGCATGTGAAATATGCTTAGAACTACTTGTATTTCCCTTACTAACAGCATATTTCCCATGCCTTATTTATCCTTTCTGCTGGCATATCTGCTGCAGACTTTGAATCAGAGTAAAGCTATGTTCTTTTTATTGCCAATTTTGACTGGATCCCTGATAATAAACCATTAAAATGACAAGCAAATATATAAAACAAATGGAATTGATGCTTATGTATCACAGTTCTTGAATATAATAAGCACAACTCTTCCCTTTCTCTTTTGTTACATCTAAAGAGAATTTTTTATTTTTTAACATAATTCAGAACTTAGGCATCAAATCACATCTATAGCTAACTCTTTTTAGAGTTTCACACTACATTTCATACAAAATTAAGTGAAGGCAAAACTTGTGCTCATTTGTGTAACTGTTCCTAATATTTCTCTGTTTATAGACTTCTTAATGAAATTTAACACAGAAAATATTTCCTGTAAGAAATTAAATGTCCAGCAAAATTGTCAATTATCAATATGATTTATTGGTCAATTCTAGGGGATGCTTCTACATGGATTTGTGTTCCCTTGAGTCTGTGGTAGGCTTTATCTTGTAACCTCTACAGCTTCCACACCCAGGACCCTACACTCAGGTTTGCTTCTCCAAATTCTGACCACATTATAGAGGTTGCCACCTCAAACCTCTTGTTTCAAGCCAATAGAAACATTCAGTACATTTTATTGTAGTTAACTGACTGCAGAAGTTACCTTACTGCACATAAAGGAGTGGCATAGCTCAAACTTGTCTTGCAACCGAGCTGATAGCACTAGCTTTGCTGGAGCTATACATTATGTCTACACCTACTTAAGTGTCTGTACACTTTCCAACCACTACAGCTTTCATGTAGCTGTCTTAGAGAGACTGGAACTCAAGGCCACCACAATACAAACCTCAAGATAATTCAGGATTTGGCAGTTACCTTGGGAATCCTCACTAATATGGCAGGTCACTTCAATCAAATGGATAATTAAAGGTTTCCACAGAATTATGGCCATTGATGCTGATACCAAGCTATTACACTGGCCTGTAGTCCAGAGCAGTGCACTGCAAACTTCTTACCAAGCCAAGTATTTGTTTATTGTTTTTAGAAACACAGCCTGCAAAATGACCTCCAGCTATGGAAGAAACAGATATATTATAAAAAAGAAAAAAATTAAAACCATACATCTTAAACAAAGTTCATTAATTAAACAAGAACCTACATAGATTTGCTTTGAAAATTCATGTCTACCCTCATATATTTGGAACAATTTCTCATCATCATAAAGAAATTCATACTAAGTAACTTTTCATTAGCTGGGAGGTTCTGAATTTAGGGCCTAAACATGGAGTAACAAAGAAAATGTGAGGTGCACACCCATTTTCAGATTTGCACACCTGGCATGCATGTAATCCATTTGTTTCTCTCAAAGCAAACGTCACAGAAGGCAAACATCATTCCTCATTCCTGAAATATATTTACAGAGATCATGTTCCTAGAACCTGCTAGTAATAATCTACAGCTTGTAATTTTGACTTATATGTTCTATAGCTTCCCATCCCCACTTAAAGTCCTGGAAACATTTGTTCCCCATTTCCGTTTCATTGTTTGGCAACCATTATAGTTATTTTTCTTGATAAAATAAACAAAACCACTGAACTAGATTCAACTCAAGCTGTCTTCAGGCCAATGCACCACAGCAGCATAACCTTAGAGATGCTTTTCACTCCGCACAAACAGCTCCTACTACAGCTCTAACAAAAAAACACACAAAACTTTGTGACTATTATATCAAAGGTGCTTCAGCAGACCCATCCCCTAGCCAGACTCCACATCAGGACTTAGTGGTCAGCAATAGCCCAAAGTCTGACACGTGCAGGCGGCTTCCAAATGATCATTCTGCTTTTCAAACGCAAGCTTTTGCTTTTTATATGAATCCCCAAACCCTGGCAGGCACATAATTATACAAAGGCAGATTTCATAAACATTTTAACAACTCGAAGGATACCTAAAAAACCGCTTTATCTTTACCCTATCACATTTCAGTGTATACTGGATAAGTCAAAAAGCCCTGCTGGGTAAAAGTCCAACAACTCCAACTGTGGGCCTCAGGAATAGACTGATGAGTCTGAAAACAAGGTAAAGAAATGTTAATTATCTACTGCTTAGAATAAAAATTATAAAAAAAAGCTGACACATTTGAAACAAAAAACATACTACCTGTAAAAATTGAATTAAAATATCCTAAATATCCTGTTCAGAGTTCTAAAAGACACATACATCTTAAAGTTTAAAGAGCCGTGCATTCACCTGCCAGAAGCCAACAAGCCAGGGAAACTTTGAAGGTAGATGCATGGAAAATGATGGAGACAGCAGCCTGATAACTATATTTTAAGTTCTCAGGATGTTTTAACCAGCTATGCTTTTAACAATGGATTCTGAATTCTCTTAAATTGAGATTCCTTTTGATTCATTTGCTCTTTTGCTTCTGAACTTTTAGAGCTTGCATCCTGCAGCTCTTCTCCACAGCCACAGAAACAAACACAAAAAATAGTCTTACACATTACACAAGCTCAGTGCACAGCACTGCAGCAGATGGCTACAAAGAGACAGTAAAGCTTACATGAAAAGGAATTCAGAAATAGCGAAAAAAGGTTCACTGCTGCTCCCATTCAGGGCAAAATCCAGGTTTTTTCCTCCCTCTCTTGAACATGCTGAGATCAATGTTCAGTTTGCCTGGGACTTACAGAAGTGCTCAAAGGGGGCCTGGCTTCCTTCTTTGTGAACCAATTCACCATGAACATGAATAGCATCCAGAGCTGTTTACAAGTGTTGTTGTTTCATAACTCAAGGTACATTTTAAAGGGAGTCCCAAATTAATTTAAGCAAGATCATTAGGTCTTAAGGTTTCCAAAGAACTGCCTTATGGTTTATAAAATGGGGGGAGAGGAGGGTGGAGTGTGAGCAGTGCTCTAGCTTATTGTGTTAGATAACACAGAATACAGCTGTAATTAAATTACTGCAGGCTACACATGCACGATATCATCATCAGCCCTAGAATTCTCTTCACAAAGACCATTTTGTTTTCTTGTATATTTTACCACTTTCTAAGACATCAGACTACTTTCCGTGTGGCGATTTCTCCGTCTGTAAGAAAGCCTATCTCCCTAAACTGTAGGGGTGCCTTTGAAATGCACACATTGGAATTTGTTCCTATTACAAACCTGCTGATCCAAACAAGCTTACAAACAGCAAGACCCATGTCCTATATTTGCTAACCTCCTCTCTATATACTTTCAGCTTCTTCCCACATCCTTCGCTTGCACAGCTGATAACACATGCTATTTTCTTTGGTCTGGCTCGGACTCTCAAAGCCAACATGGATTGAGTTCTGCCTGACTTTCCCCCTGAAGGATCTTTAATGTAGCTCTTTTCCCTGTAGCAGAGGATTTTCACCAAACCTGGGGAAACTTAGTATCTCTGAGGCCTCTGCATTACTGTCAGCTTCAGTGGAAACCAGTCACTGAGTTCAGAAATTAGCAGAGGACTGATGAAGAATCACAGGCAGTCAGGCGTTTTTGCTCTTAATCTGAACAGGAAGGGTGTTGGGGCATCTCAGATTCCATTACGCATAGGATTTTAAACCCACACAGCTGATTCAGGGGCATTCTGTAACTGGCATTGAGTGCAGCAGAGAGCTGCACTTGGAGGTTGTACCTGTGCAAGAACCTTCCAGCTGAGGAAGCTCCAGAGACATCTGAATCTGGAGGCAAGGGATCATCAGTAAGAGTAGGAGGACAAGAGAAACTGAAAGTTACACTCACATTGTTAGACAAAATGGATCTGTCCTATCAAATTTTAAGTCTGAAACAGTATTTGAGCTTTTACTTTTCATTTATTTCAACATTCTACTTCATGAATGCTATAATATGAAAAGCAATTCAGCCTTAATTATAGTGGTTTAGCTGGGTTGCTATAATTTTCCTGTCCCTTAATTCTCCCCATGTTTATAACTATCTAAGAGCTTAGGCTCTGGTAAATTTTTTATTCTTCATAATTGCTAAGCCTGAGCAGAGCAATAAGAGCTCCAAGCTTAGCACTTCCTTCTGTAATCTGAAGGCATACTGTGCCAAATATAAGCCACTTGAAATAAGTCACTGTGGGTAGCAACGTATATGCTTTAACTCATGGCACACAAAGTACCTGATGTCGTTTTTCCAGTCACCCACATATCCACTCATCTCAAAGCCTACCCCAAAGCCAGGCACAATTGTAATGCTACTTCCACAGCAAAAACATTATTCTATTTTTATCCTGCTGATATTCCTTTGTTAAGTACTTATAATTTACTTTTTCTACATCTTGATTTTACTGAAGCAATTCACACCTGGAACCCAGATAAAAGTAATTCCTGTACACCACCATGTCCCTGCAATGTGGCTCACCAGAGCTGTGAAAGTGAAGGAAGGCAGTGCTGGGGAGTGTGAAGGAGTAAGATCCTTCACCCAGCGGCTTCCTCCTTGCAGAAACAGGGTGATCTTCTACTCTGCTCTCCCCAGGCTCTATACAGGGAAACAAGCAGCCTTTTCAGCAAAACCAAATAAGCATCTTATTTTTGGTGAGAACAACATGCAGATCTTAACTAGGCAAAGAATGGAAAAGACACAATTTTTAGAATGTGAAAAACCTTAGGCAACATCCAAGAATATGGGAGAGATTTAGGATATTCAGGTGTTTCATGTCCCCAAACTAAAAAAAAAAAAAAAAAAAAAAAGACATTTAAAACCCCCAGCTCCACTAAGAAGACAGAGATTTCCTCAGAATTCCCATAGGACCATGTACAAGCTGGCCATTAGTGATGCAGAATAACATTCCTGCTAAATCAGCTCAGACCTGTGAACAGACCAGCTTCTACAAGAAGAGCGAAGTGAGGTCCTACATACACACCTATGCAATCCCCTGAGGCCCCCACAGAACCTGCCATCCCAACAGCTGTATCGCACAGGAAGAGCCCTTCTTGTGCTTGCTGGCCATTCACATTTTCTCCCATTCATGTATAACTTTAATTTTCAACAGTTTTGCCCAGGGCCCTTTATCAGGCTCCATTGCTTTATATAATCAGAGCACCCTCCCTTAGACCTCTCACTGACTGCTCCAACCCTGCACAAGCTGTTTTTACCTGTAATTTCATCATCTAAGAACATATGTGTCAATGTCTCACAAAAAAAAAGTATACTTGACACACAGCCTGACTGTGATGCCCAGATTTCAAGGCCAGTTTGAAAGAGTTTCCTCACCAGGGTCCAAATCTCTGACAAACAGCTTGCTGCAGCTTTGGTTTACAGAGTTTATAATTGTTCTGGGAGGTGCATTACAGAGTAATCAAAATGATAACAATTCTAAAAAATTGCAGCGGGTTGTGAGGCAAGATTAAACAGCTTGGTCTTATTCTCACTGGGAAACAGGAGACTTAGCAAACATTGAATTAACATTTTTAATATTATGAAGGGGAATTAATAACATGATAAATATGGTGGGTGGAAATCAAGTAATAACCTATCGACAGCAGGTATTCTGCTGCTATCTGGAGGCTAACAAAAGAAGAAATAATTTTCCTTGTGAAATCTCAGCAGGGAGCAGAGCATGCATACAAGATTCATGCCAGCAAGACAGTAAACGTATGAGGTAGAATACATGTGGCTGCACAAACAGGCTACATACCAGAACACCTGTGACCCATTTTAGGGGATTCTGTACAAGTGGCATTGGGCAGCAGGAGCGGACAACGGTGATTCCCATGTGCATACCTCATACCACTCACAAACACACACAAGAACAAAGTGAATGCTTTCAGCAATCTCATATCCATCCATCCACCCAAAATGGTAATTCCCCTCTGGAGTGCAACACATACGGTGCAGTCTCTGTTTCTTTTCACTTGTAAGCAAAATAATTTCCAGGCAGTGTTGCCATCATGCTTAATTTAGATTTTAAAACATTCTGGAAACCTTGACGTGATGTGAATGATGGCTCATAAAACATACTCCAAAGCTGCCTTCTAGTCTTTACACTAAATATAAGAAATGGAGAGGAGGAAAACAGGCAGGGCATCATTCACTTTCTTGTCATAAGTTTGCTTCCTATAATGATAAATTTACTTCTGTCTAAAAAAGAGGCTAAAAAATAGCCTTGCATCACAACTAAATTTTTGGAGTTAACACACAGAGACCTGGGTAAAGTTTTCATGTCACTCCTAAACAATCAGCATAACTTTCTGAAACTTCCATCTATTCCTTCTGAGAACTGGGCCATATAGGATTAATGCAACCTACAGCCAATGCTAAACATATCAGCTAGTTCTAACTCACAAAGCTCAAGTATTGCCAGTGCCACTCCTGCAGATGCTTGACTGGCTTGCCTGCTGGAAGAGCCATCCAGGTTAAGTAGCTTTTTCAAGTCTCTAAGTTCCTGTAGGTCCTGTGCTACCAACACCTGCATTAGTAAGCTAGAGCTAGCACAGGAGTCAGAAGCAGAGCAGAAGGAAAACAGAAGCTACAGGAATGTATGTACAACCATTAGCTTGATGTCCAAGTCTAAAAACACTGACCTTACCAAATCAGAAGAACAGAAATTTCAATTTCAGGGTACATTAAGCTGTAGCTGCATATAGAGCATCTGTCCACAAGGGCCAAATCTTGGTATTAAATGCAATTATTCGACTGCTCTAAAGCAAAACTGGCAGGGAAGGAGGGCAGAAAGAGTCCTGTGCTCCCTTCAAGTCACCTACAAACTCACCATTCATACAGCACCACTGCAAACTGACAAACCCAGCTCCCTGCATGCTGGCATTTTAGTAACCTCATAAATTATTTAAATATTTGCAAAAATTGTAATTTTACCACTTACTTCCTTTTTTTTGAGGTAATTCGCTTGAGCTTCATAATGCAGAAGTGACAAGACGTGGGAAGAAAGGTTAAAAGTGCCAACCGATCCTGGTCTAGAGTACAATTAACACAGTACTTTACTTTCACAAGCAGTTCTGGCTTAGTAAACATAATGATAGCTTTATTCTGAGGTTGAAATGAGAGGGCATTTATTTTTATTATTAACATATCTTGACAAAGGTTCCAAGATCAAAGACGGACTGTCACCATAATTGTAAAATAGTACTTTTTCCCCCACTTTTAATTACACAAAATAGGTTTTCTACGTTAGTAATAACATTCCTTACCATTAGGGTAAAACTTGATAAAGCCATTGCTTTATGCACAAACACACAAGAGGTGAGCATAACACAAGATTTTTGGATTGCAAACAGGCAACAAACCCAGGAAAACAAGCTGCCTTCAAATCCAGCCAAGTCCAGGCAGTTGGAAGAAAATCTCAGTTCCCCCTTTGAGATGTTTACATCCCCAAGAGGCAGTTGCCACAAATTAAGCTTGAAAGGATTGCCATGCAAATGGAAAGGTATTACTGTCGCCAAACTTCTCTTCTGAGAACAGAATACATAGAAGAAATTCTATGATCCAAATCTGAACCAGAGCCCACTGAGCTTCTCTCCATTAGTAAGGATTCTGGAGGAGGCCTTACATACAGCTGCTTTAGCCACAGCCAATGGTTGCAATCCCCCAGATATCCCATGAGTGATTTTCCCATCACACAAAATCATGCCACTCACCCAGAAGAACAACACCATATTAATACAAAACACCTGCTGATGTTACCCTCTCCCAATATCGTTGATGTACCAGTAAAGCAAAATAAACACAAAAAAAGAAGTACTCATCATAATAACTCTTCTCAGTTTGACATGTCCTTCTCTCCAAGAAAACGTCTTGCATTTGGAGGTTTGAAGGATTAAGTGATCTGATAGGTTTTTGCGTCCCTACCTTCCACGACTCACGTTTGATAACTTTGGTTCAGCCTTCACCTTCACTAAGCCATTTCTGTAGATGATTAGTGTTCTGCTGAAAAATATTTTGCATTGTTCTGATTGCATTTAATGAAGGTATACTGTAGTATAAGACTAAAAACAATTTATTATAGATAAACTTTTATGGTTGCATAAAAAAAAAATTAAAGAAAAAAAAAACAATTGGCTTACCACATGAATGATTTAGATGTTTTTCCAAGAGATGAATAAACCGCAGCCATTTTAGAACCCCAAAGTAGTGAATACAACAGATCCCCAGTGTTAACATTACCATTTGTTCCAGAGCACATGCAAGCAAGTTACAAACTTCCATCATATCTAATGTGGTGATTACATTTATTTTTTCTAGGTTGCCTTGCTTTGTAGCTGACAGGACTGGCACAGTGCATCTTCTCTGTAGAATAACATCATTACTGCATTATCT
Organism: Melopsittacus undulatus; assembly: GCF_012275295.1. Classification (NCBI taxonomy): domain Eukaryota; kingdom Metazoa; phylum Chordata; class Aves; order Psittaciformes; family Psittaculidae; genus Melopsittacus; species Melopsittacus undulatus. The sequence goes on along the minus strand of NC_047557.1, from coordinate 93,020,354 downwards.
CTGTTAGCAGCAGAGCAGAGAGGAAGCTCTCAGAGCAGTTGTGTGCAGTTTCTTCCCAAGCAGGGATATAAGAATGTAAGTAATCCAATTATTTCAGCTGGAACTACTCAGACATTTATAATTAGGCATTGAACCTGCATTGTTAAACTACACATAAACCAGCAAACATCCCACAGCAAAGTTCTTGGTAGTATCTAAACCACCATTTTTACTAGGGTGGAAATGGGAGTAGATGAATGTGTCTGAAAGGAAAAATTATCTAGAAATCATAGCACAACTTTCTTTTAAAGATTACTTGCCTCTGTGTGTGACAGCCATCCCTCCTAATGCCTACAGACCTGGAAGTTTCAGAAATGAACAATGCATCTTGCATTTACTCAGAAAGTCAGTGGCCTGAATTCTGAGCTCTGTGTCTGCTTTCCACCACCCTGGCACCAGCACAGAGAAGCTGCCTGAAAAAGGCCTGAACCTGCAACTCAGAAGGAAAAGCTGTGCAGTGGCCATGGCATGGCCACCAGCAAGTCAGGGTTGCAGCTCCACCTCCTCAATTAGCAAAATCACCCTTCAACAAGAGCAGGGCCAGACAAGCTTTGGCTTTTCTAGACCTGTGAGAGAGCCAAGACCTGAGGTGCATGTAGTCTGACTATACAATTTCCAGTATTTGATTTATCCTGAATGGAAAAATTCAGTACATTCAGCCTTCAAAAATACAGCCCCTACAGCACAGACAGGCCAGTTACACTGCTGGACACCCTCTCTACATCCCTGTTTGCTGCAGAAGTCCACTCTCAACTAACAGACCCAACTGCACTGTCACAGTGACAGTACGTGTGAGGCCTCCACAAAAAGCCTTCACAATAGCTCCTAGTATCAATAAGAACAGAGCAAGAGAATCACAAAATCCCTTCTCTGGGATGCTAAGATGCCCCTTACAGCTATCTGGCAATTTTAGGAAGCTGGGATTGTATTTGTTTCCTATTTACGTGAGGGAAGGAAAAGGGTTCTTCAAAAACTAGTTTGTTGCTGCAAGATACAATCTTGCAGGACTTTAAGTTCCTTTGTTATTCATCAAAATTTATAAGTGAAAGCTGGAAGTCAGAAGGGGAAAAGAGGTTTGACTGGCAGTTAAAAGTTCAATCTGTAGGAAAGATCTCGCTGGAAAGCATCCTTAATTTGTGTCAGTCTCACCTCCAAGTAACAAAACCATGATGGTTACACTTGCTGGCCTCCTGTGTACCCATCCTCACACTGGAAATCACAACTGAATCACAAAACAGCTTGTCTGATACTTGTGAAAAAAAAATTCACAGTCCACTCCACTACAACTAATTAATTTTCTTAAAACTGCATCCCAAGTGATCAAATGAGACATGAGCTCTTTCATGAGAAGTAAATCCCACTAGAGTTTCTTAACATCAAACGTACCAAACACCAGCGTTTCAACATTTGTATCACCATGTTTGAACCCCCATGTCTGCATATGTAAAGACACATTTGCATGTAAGCATTATGTATTATTAATATTGATTAATAATATTATTATTCAAAGGTAGTAGTCTGCCTACACTCTGTGTGAGATTTGTATATATGCATTCAAAACTAGCTCATGAAATGAAACAAAATAGATTGCTTATGGTTAAGTTCATTAAGAGAAGAGAATACACACGACTGTATTAAAAACCAAGCAAAAACTGTGTTCCACCTCTCAGCACTTACTGTTCACAAGGGCTCCACTGTGAAGTTTTACAGCATGGCACTGCTTTTGTCTACCCGGTCCTGGGAACCCTTTTCACACATTTTCATATAGTTCATATTAAATATGGGAACTTCAGCTTCTCTCATGAGACACAGTTCTACAGCTATTTCCCCTAAATAATAGCCATCTGTTCTGAATGACCTCCCCAAACAACTTGCTTTGTTAATGGCAACATTGCTACAGTTAATACACCAGTTGGGATTACTCCAGCCAACTTTCCATGGGCCTCTATTGTTATGAAAACCTATTATCAAGCAATTAAATGACAGCAAGAATGTAATAAAGTACTACAGTTTTACTTGTATCATTATCCTGGGTGCTGATGTTAATGAAAGGCTATAGCACCCTAGACTGTAATTCCTCGATACTGTCATACAGGAGAATAACTCCTGTCAGCAGCTATTTTCAGCCTTAATGGTTTGAGCAATTACAATCCTTGTCTAAGCCCTTTCCTAGTATTTTGCCCCAAATTAAATTAAGGACAGCTCAGAGGTTACCTTCAGAGCTTGCTGCTGAAGTCCAGGTGCAAAGGACATGAGGCTAATCTTACCTAAAGCTTGGCCAGTTTTTGAAGGTACTTGTTTTTTTTCTTGTCAGACAGGCAAGCCTCACAGAGGAGCATTCCCAATCCTTGTCCTCTGTGAAAATGAAACAATAAACCAGCTTTCTAAATTCTCTATTCTGTAGCTTTCTCAGTAGAAAATAATGAAGTTGAATGGCCCTTATAGTCCTTTCAGAATCCCTCTGGCAGGCTGAATTTCTGGCATGACACCTTTCCTTTTCTTTTCTCATCTCTAGAACTAAACATAAACTTAAATAAACCTCCTGAGAAACGAGTTGCACATAATTGCCACAGGTACCACACAATGTCTAGAACATTTCATCTTTCTAAATTGTCATGGGTTTGAAATTTATACAATCAGCATTTGGTATTTCTGATATATAACGTAGCAGTAGGTCTAAAACAAGTTCTTTTTTCCCACCGAGAAAATAAACTGAAAATTTATGTTGACATGAAGTAGTACTTCCTCTATCACCGAGAGGATCCAAGTGCAGTATACTGTTTGGCACAGATTCAGCTAATATGCATTTATAGTTCTGCTTCCTTGACAGAAGGCAGTATATTTACCAGTCTATATGTGCAGTTAGGCTAAAGTGTTGTTTTTCACTGGGACTCATAACCTCTACTCTTTGGAATATTTATTTTCTTCCTAAGATGCAACAGGAAAACTTTATGCAACTTACTATATCAATTCTACATCAATACTACATACAGGCTTCTTCCAAATAGCTGATAAAAACAACTTGATGGGAAAGCTCCTATTGGATGAGAGAATATGAATGAACTCTTTGCTCATAAGCATTTTTAGATTGTTTTATTATCCAAGTATAAGACAGAAGTGCTTGATTTAATCTAGTTACATGGGCAACATGTAAGTACAGTATTCCAATACAGGCCCTTCAGTGGGAGATTTTCTTCCAACTCAGATGAGAAACACAAGATTCAGTACATCAGCTCTTAGAGGAGATGAGATTTATTTTGTTGCACTTCTCAGGACAAACTGCAGCAGCTGCCAAGCAGGATGGACAGACTCAACCATGCCTCCAAACCTTTGACATGCCATTATGCAAGGTCAGAATCTCTTTCCTTTGGGCCCATAAGCCAAGCCAGAAAGAGGAAGAACAAATGTGATACCTTACTCCTTCTCACTACCCTTCACACATAAAATGATGTAAAACTAAAATTAGACAACAGAAACATTACCTTTAAAAATTGTAGTAAAGCACAAGGGAATCTTATAATACGTAGGAATGTTTCCTGTATATTTCTGCCTACAGGGAAAAAGAAACAAGAAAATAATATATTAATATAATAACACAGATAGGATTTTTTCTTGGAAGAACACTGATAATAAAGCAGAAGAGTGGAGTTTTGTTCTGTAAAATGTCTTGTGCTAGCATGAGGAAGACCTGAACATCACTCAGGTCTTCCTGAGTGCTGAGAGAGAAAACACCTATTTCCCAGCTCCCTTGTGAATGCCAATTTCATATCTCCCAAATCCCTATTGTCAAGCAAAAGAAATAATGTGTAAGCTTGTATAACAACTGACATTTACTTTTGGTAGCACTTCCAAAGTTGTGCACCTTCAAAACCAATATTTTTGACTAATATATTCTCTGTCCTTCATCATAACAATTGTTTGGTTCTCTTTTTGAAACCTGGCTTATTGAAAATATCTTGCTAGAATGACTGTGTCCTTCATACCTGCAGTGTAATATGATGTGATTCTTCTATTGACACTAGTGATATTTCCAAATGCACAAGAGAGCAATATAACATGGCCGAATATTTCCCAGAAATTCCCAAGAGAATTTTGCACTTATGAGAAAGTTATCACAATAAGCATTGTCTGCATACATTGGAATGGACAACTGCTAAAAAGGTCCACAAGGTCAAACAGATAGTAAAGGATGATTCTTTCTGAGACCACTTCATACCTTGGGGACCCTTCTTTCTCAACACCAGCTGTGCTTTCTGGAACCCCAGGGCTTCAGTTCTCCCTGTGCAGCCTGTGTAGCAAAGCCCAACAGATGCCTCCTAATCAGTGGTTCTGGTTTATGTCTCCTCATTAACTGGAGGACTCGGGATGCACCACTTAATTCAGGCATTATCAGAATTTACAGCCCCCTCATACCAGGGTTCTGCCCAAGATTAAAAGTTCAGTTATAGACATTCAGAGAGTTACAGGTCACCTGTTATTATGTTCACAGTTCTTGCTACCTGCAGCACTTTTGTTTGAATTTATTAAATTACAGCATTATAACGAGCCTTCAGTACAAATTCCTGATTAGACCTTGCTTACATAATTCCCAATCCATAATATGCACAGGTACCATACTCTTGATGAGACCTGAAGACAAAACAAAGTTTTCAAGACCACTGAAGCATAGCAAGGGCTTTCCTCAGAATGCCAGTGTTCTCTACAGACAGAAATGTAAGCACTGTATGAACACAGTGCCTAACCCATGGTAATCCAAACATTTGTATTATGGGGCACTGCACACCCTTGATATGAGTTGCATGAGAGGTGAAGTGCAACATGTAGCCTATTCTGGACACTGAACTTCCACTGGAAAAGACAGCCCTTGCCAAGAGGGCCTGAGAGGAGGAAGAGTATCACATACAAATACATACACTACAGACCTTAAAAAGTGGAGATGTATGCTGGGAATACACAAATAAGAGGATTAGCTTCTGCTCTCACTTGCACCAGCATAAAACCTGAATGACCCAAGAGAACCCAGTATAGCTGAACTTACATAAATAATGAGGTGTGAAATCAGTCCTTGAATAGCAAATAATGCACTTCATCATAGCTTTAATTTCATAATACCTGGCTTTCTACATTAACTTGCCATGGAATAAAGTGAGGTAAGACTAGTATACAGCTCATAACCATATAATCATTGGTTATATCAAAAAAATAGTACCTTAAATTTAGGCTTTGACACTGAAGAGAGAAAAGCTTGTGAATAAGAAAGAAATAATTTTTTTAGAAAATACTAATCAGTTTTGAAAAATTGCATTTGAGACATTTACTCACTTGCTTCATCTATAAAGACAGAGAAGAGGCACTGTTAGTTTTTTCTCTCCCCTCCTGAGTGCTAGTGAGGCAAGCTTATTGCCTGCACACATCATTTGACATCCTGAAAACAGAATGAGTGCTCCACTCGCAGCGAAGGAAGATAGAAACATTCTCAACATTTGTCACATTCCCTGATTGGTTCTCACTGAGCTGTTTGGCATGGAAATGTGAAGAGGAATGGAGCTCTGTAAAACAGGATTCAGGGAAAGGCACTTGCAACAAAGCATCCTCCTTTTAGAAGTGAAAGTTGAGTTACAAGGTTGAGGCAGAAAAATGCATTACAGTGATACATTTGATGATGTCTTCTACACAAATAAAAGGAAGTTGATTATTAAGTCCCAATGAAGTGTGTGCTCATTTCTTTGCTGAATTCCATTTATTTTAAAGAAAGCATACAAGCAAACACTTAGCTTCAACATGGATGCAGCTTCAGTGTGTACCACAAGCTCAGAATACACCAGAGCACTCTGCAAAATAGGGGTAAACACAAAGAACCAATGTACCTTCAACTTCCAGAACATGCTTATCATAAACACTATAATCACAGAGCCAGGTAGCTGGCTGGATGGGAATTTTCTATTAAAAAAAAAATCATAAAACACTTAAAATCTAAAGCAGCAAAAGATTAGAGCAAAAAGAAACTGAATTACCCAAGAAAGTTCAAAAGAAAGCCGTGCTTAATGTGACTTAGATTTGATTGGAATTCACCCTCATTCATTACAAGGTTTGAAAACTTTCAGACACACAAAACTCTTCAGTTGCAAAGCAGGGACCATTTTTCACAGGTTGGATTTCCTATACATCTTTTCTCATAAACCTATCAATTGAATTGATACAAGTCACCCAGGCACTCGTAATGTTAGCAAACTATTCTCGTAATAATGATGCCTGGTGATACCTACCCAGAGCCAGCTGATATAAAACCTCCAAAACATCTTATGTGTACACATGCATCTCCATTTCTGCAGCCACTTGTAAGACTAACTTATGTTCAACTAACACACATGCAATTATTTAATTAAATAGATTATTAGGTTATTATAAAATCATAGTCTACTTTGCCTTGACATTAGCAGCACTGGCATTTATGCTTGAACTAAGTACTGTACTTTGTGTCCTATCATTCATATGAATTAGGCAAGAATTGTTACCTCAGTGAATGTCACAAATGGGAAACTGAGGAAAAGGACTGTCAAGTGGCTTCCTTAAGGACACCTGAAAGGTCACAAATGACGTTGTTGTGACTGATGAATAGAAGAGTAGCTGAATAACCCCTTACTTAAAGCCTGCAAGTACATCTGCTGAAATGGAGTAAAATTAGGCTCTTTACCTTTCAAATGGCTCATTGGAATTTTTCAGCATTTTGTGTTTCTTTATTATTACCCTCCACCAGCAGCAAAGTTGACAAACAAAAAAAAAGTTATATTAAAACATTTAAGTTATTCTGATGTCAGTGATGTTGAACTAATTTTAAAACAAGTTCAAATATAACCTTTATCATCTAACCTCCATGTGTCCCCCTATAGCCATGTGCTAAAGCTCACAGCATTACCTTTCAGGCAGGCAGCACCGCCACTGCATGCAACCATCCTAAAGAAAATCAGCAACTTGCCCGGCTAAGGCAATGCCCTACCCCAGCTATTATCTTCACCACAGCAAGCCAGAAGTGTAAAACTGCCTTTAAAGATCAAATTCCTTTACTTTGCACCTAGATGTTTCCTTAGAGCATTGATTCAGACTTTATAAATACACAGCCATTCAAATCAATACATGACAGATAGTCCAAAAGCAGTCAAATTTGAGCAGTCTCAGTATATAGGACTCTCCAGGTATTGAAAAGATCAAATGTATATTCACCATTATATGTAATAAATGTAATATGTAATTAAAATTGGAATGGAAGAAAACTTCAGGCATTTTCTATTCTGCAATATGCCATACGGGAGTGACCTAAAGAACATGCAGCTTCTTCCTCAGCGCAAACAATGGGCACTGCTGAACTAGAGGAACCAGGGTCAAAGGGAGCTGCATCACAGCTATAAATAATTCTGATTTTAAGGCTACAGTTAAATGAAAACAAAAAATACAACTGACAGCACCTATGCTTCTTGTCTTACTCTATATTCTCTTACAATTGACCTTCAGAATACTTAATACTAGCCTAAGGGTGGAAGGAAATGTTCTTCTTCACTACAATCATTTAATAATAGCTTGTCCTCCTTCTGCTCAATATGCAAGTAGACACTGCTTTTATAATCCCTTCAGAAGGTGCTTTGTTCATACAGTTAGCTATTGCATAAAGCATAGCAACTGCACATGTCAAAGTTACAAAACTAATACTAGTGCTGGGCATCCAGTATTCAGATAGAATAAATCACAGTACCCCAGCATAGCACAATACTATGAAACAGGTCAGCTGTCATTCAGCACAACCAGGTAGAAAGCTGCTTCTGGGGTGGGGGCACCTGCCCCTCAATTGGAGGGAAAAAACAAACACATTGTTAAATCAATCCACTAAGTGAATTTTGATTCAACAGGCATTTTGTCAAGAAAAAATGTCTGCGAGCAGTTTGGAGATGGGGTGAAATCAGATTGTTAAACTGTATTTTGCTCACATTTATGAAATGCTAGTTTGACATTGTCATACGTTTGCTGATAGATGATGAAAAGGAGACACAGACTTCCCAGAACCAGGAGCAGACCCTCAACCCTTGAGCAGCAGTGCCCTCTCCTGAGCATCCAGCGCACTTGGCACGCAGAATAAAACATAACCTGCCTCTGCAGAGTGCTTGTAAAGCAGGCACAACAGCTAGGAATGTAATTCAGGCATGTTGGATAAACTTTGTTGGTTTGCAGCCACACTGAGAAACGGCAGAACAGTCTAATGCAGGAAATACCACTGCCTGCTGCAGTCCTCTGTCTTTCCTCGCTGGACATTAAGAAGCACAGATTTTTCGCAACAGGCAGAAGCTGGATCCTTCCAGAAGGATGGAACACAAGCAGTGATGGTGTCTCAGGTTACTGTTTTGTAAATATGATTAGAACAACTTGAAGTCAGCAATCTGCAGGAAAACCCTCTATTTCTCTAGTGGGAACTTATCCAGATGCTCCAGGGTGACAAAACAAGGGGGAGCTTTGCTCTCCTGTACCACAGCAAGCAATTCAATAATTAGTCAATGCAGCAACATCAGGGGCAGTTTTGAAGATATGCTCTTAACACCAATACATAGCTGCTTCGTAATTCCAGAGGGGAAAAAACACATATGCATTCACATCTATAATTACTGTGTTTTCTGGAATAGCCATAATAAGCATACAGACCAGCTGTCAGGGAGAAGGCCATTTGTGACTGGAACTAATGCAACCACATACCTCATTCCACCAGGCAATAAACTTCAATGGTGGAGATCTGGATCCAAATTGTATAGAGTGTATTTCCCTCAAAAGCCATTTCAGCCATTCAGTCGGCTAAATATAGGCTTAATTTTCAATAAAACCAGTTAAATACTGCTTATCTTTGTTTTGTCTATCGTAAAATACTCTCTTGGAATATTTTTTCCTCATTTTCCTTAATCTCACATTTTCCAGGCCCTTTCATTTGACTTCCTGATTTCAGCTGCAGCTCTGATTTACAAGCTTATTCCTACTGAAACGGTTACAAGTTCCTTCCCTTCTTCCAGGGTCCATGAGGACACATTTGTACTATGCAATTCAGTTTTGAAGGGCCACAAGTTTTAAATTATGATTTAAAACACAGTTTTGGTTCTTTCTCTTAATTCTTAGCACTGCATTTTCCCTTCTCTGATACTGTAATTGAGTGATACACTAACTTGATTTAAACAGAAATTGTGTCACAGAGAGCAGGATGACAATAAGCCAGCTTTTGGCCAACAAGTCTTTGCTGCAGCTCTAACATACAAGAAGTTTAAAAGCTTTTGAATTAAAAGTATTTCTGCAGTGCTGATAGAAGGAGCTGATAGACAGAAAAGGTCATAAGTTCATACTCGATCTTAAGGACCCACCTCTTTCACTGAGTTCCCAGCAGAGAGATACTCAGAGTTGCTCCTTTTTTGCAGGCATCTTCCTCCAAGATGCTTTGCTCTCATCCATTTACAAACAACAGTTATTTCCTTATGTTTTAAACTGACCTTAAATTAATGCTATTGTTCCGATAAGCAACAGCAAGAACTTCAACTACCTTTTCATGCCAAAACATCTGTGTTTTTGCACCAGCAACAATGATTAATGTCAACACAGCTCTGGGAATTGTGTTTGTTAATTAACTGCTACTGTAGAGCTAGAAGGCAGAGTGCGAAACATGGCATTCCTACAGGGTGTACGCAAATACTTATTATTTTTGTTATGCAAAAAATCCCAATGGAAGATGTATTGTTTGGGTTTGTTTCATTGATAGATGAAGTAGTTACATTTTCTATTAGGTATTTTGGGGTAGGATATCCTTGCCGGAGCTCTGCCAGGCAGAACACTGGACTGGATGAACAGAAAAGTAGCTTGGGTTTCTGTATTTCTGAGACCTCTGAGCCAGGTCATTCCTGGAGTAAGTCAATGTCTGCTCTAAAATGAAGTGTGATAAATTTCTGAAGGGGATTATATGATGCAGTTTTCTGTGATAGCACAAGACTGAACTCAGTAAGCCAGAAAGCCCCTTTCCACTCCTGTGTAGTTAAAATGCGACTTCCCAGGCAGCAGTTATGAGCAGCCACCAGCTATAAGAGAACAGTCTGAAGCAACCTGTGTAGCAAGCGATGCTGACAGAAGACATGCAGCATCCTTTTGGGGACCACTTAAATCAGCTGGTCCTGACACAGCTCTCTGTTGCTCTGGAGACGATAGCCATTCAGGGCATCAGATAATGGGAGAGGAGGAACAGCTCAACGTAACTAGAATCTATAGCCTGAAACCTTCTGGCTGAGCTCCGCACACCAAACAAATTCCCTGAAATATTCCCCAACTAGGAACGGATCCATAACAATAACCTCTCCCTGTGGCTCACTGCAGAACCCTTTTTGCTATCCTGCATCCTGGGATGATGCTGTAATTGACTTCATCCATTACCTTAAAACGTTCTCCAGTTTATCCTGCCTTTATCACATCTAGCCATTGAAAACTCTCTTCTGTTTTACATCTTCCCTGTGCTTTCAGCAATGCTTTTACTCCTATAATAAGCTTAATGAGGACACTGAGTGGAAGAGCATTCACATAAATCATCACAATAGAAAATGCTTCGGAGATGTATACAGCAATGTCACAGTGCCCTCTGTTGAAATTTGAGGCACTGGAGTAATTTTTAAACTTCTTGTTTCTAAGGACTAAAGGTTAATTATTTAATATTTTTTAACTGCAACAGCTCTTTCCAGCCATTAGAGAAAATGATTATTTTTTAACAGATTACAATGTACAGATTGAACTAAGTTTAATTAGCTGTCAAAGAAAGAAATCCTTACATCTCTAAACTCGGGGGGGCAGCAGCAAGGGGCTGCAAATCCTGAACCCAAATATGCTTTTCAAAGATGAAAATTTGCCCCAACACTAATCATAACACACTGCATCCTTGTAGCAACGGTGTCATCAAATCTACATGCAAGCCGAGGCAGCTCTCACACAGCTCTCAGTGGCTATCATACCATCCACTTCCTTCCACAATCTCTGTCAACCACAGCAAACAACTGCTTCTTAAGAAAAGTTATTACAAAATTACTAGTTCTTCCACAGCAGAATTCGTTTAGCTGAACAAGGTCTGAATGCTCTGCAGAAATCACTAACATTTACCCTCTACAGCTAAAGGACTCCACTAATGCATAGCTTATCCTGCCTCTGCAGCATATTAGAAGCTTAAAATATAAATCATTTGTCTTCTGTACTTATCAGATTATGCCACATATCATGTTTTTAAAATCTCAGATGACATTCCATGATTACACCACAAAGTTTCTGACGCACAAACACGAACTCATGCTTTAATTAGCTCACTTTGCTTGGAACACACTGACCCAGAGATGAGTCAGGAACAATGTTCAGTACAAGTGCCATATTCTGCATTCAGCAAGACTGTTCTTAGGTAGGAGAGGAAAACTGGGCTGTGTTTATGTGATAAACAAATACATATTCTGCTCCTGTTCAGCCTGGATTAACCCTTCATAGGGTAGAATCTGGGGAAAACATCTCTTCATGGCATTGTCAAGGAGAGAAGGTTCCAGAATGAGCAGCTCATGCCAGCTGCACCTTTGTATGAAATGCAGAGGGGTAGCCCTGTGAGAAGAGCAATGCCAAAAAGTGAAGTCCTTCTGTTTGTCCTCATGTGGTCAAGTGAATGCTATATGTGTGAGAGATGATGAGAGCAGCTTTGAGTTGACATCTTGCTCCAAAAGAACAAAAGAAGACAGGCCTGTGCAATTTCATAGCATCACAGAATCATAGAATAGTCATGGCTGGAAAGAACCTTAATCATCTAGTTCCAACCCCCCTGCCATGTGCATAGACACCTCACAATAAACCATGACACTCAAGGCTCTCTCCAACCTGGCCTTGAACACTGCCAGGGGTGGAGCATTCACAACTTCCTTGGGCAACCCATTCCAGTACCTCACCAACCTTACAGTAAAGAACTTCTTCCTTATATCCAGTCTAAATTTCCCCTGTTTTAGTTTCAACCCATCACCCCTTGTCCTGTCGTTGCAGTCCCTGAAGAAGAGTCTCTCTCTTAGGCTCCCTTCAGATACTGGAAGGCTGCTATGAGGTCTCCACGCAGCCTTCTCTTCTCCAGGCTGAACAGACCCAACTTTCTCAGCCTATCTTCATATGGGAGGTGCTCCAGTCCCCTGATCATCCTCATGGCCTCCTCTGGACTTGTTCTAACAGTACCATGTCCTTTTTATGTTGAGGACACCAGAACTGCACACAATACTCCAAGTGAGGTCTCCTGAGAGCAGAGTAGAGGGGCAGGATCACCTCCTTTGACCTGCTGGTCACAGTCCTTTTGATGCAGCCCAGGATACGGTTGGCTTTCTGGGCTGCAAGCACACAGTGAAGCTGGCTCATGTTCATTTTCTCATCCACCAACACCCCCAAGTCCTTCTCCACAGGGCTGCACTGAATTTCCTTTTTGCCCAACCTATAGCTGTGCCTGGGATTGCTCCTACCCAGGTGTAGGACCTTGCACTTGGCATGGTTAAACTTCGTAAGGTTGGCATCAGCCCACCTCACAAGTGTGTCAAGGTCCCTCTGGATGGCATTCCTTCCCTACAGTGTATCACCCGAACCACACAGCTTGGTGTCATCGGTAAACTTGCTGAGGGTGCACTCAATCCCACTGTCCATGTCACCAACAAAGATGTTGAACAAGACCGGTCCCAACACCAATCCCTCAGGAACATCACTCATTACTGGTCTCCAGCCAGACATTGAGCCATTAGCCACAACTTTTTTGCGTGCAGCCATCCAGCCAAGTCTTTATCCACCGAGTGGTCCACCTATCAAATTTGATGACTCTCCAATGTAGAGATAAGGATGTCATGCGGGACAGTGTTGAACACTTTTCACAAGTCCAGGCAGATGACATCAACTGCTCTACCCCTGCCCATCAGTTCTGTAGCCCCGTCATAGAAGGCCACCAAATTGGTCAGGCAGGATTTCCCCTTAGTGAAGCCATGCTGGCTGTCACCAAGCACCTTGTTGTTTTTCATGTGCCCTAGCATGCCTTCCAGGAGAATCTGCTCCAAGATTTTGCCAGGCACAGAGGTGAGACTGACTGGTCTGTAATTCCCTGGGTCATCCATTTTCCCCTTCTTGAAAATGGGGGTTATATTTCCCTTTTTCCACTCATCAGGAACTTGACATGACTGCCATGATTTTTCAAATATGATGAACAGTGGCTTTGCAACTTCATTCACCAGCTCCTTCAGGACCTGCAGATGGATTTCATCAGGTCCCATGGACTTGTGTATGTTCAGGTTTCTAGGATGGTCTCAAACCAGATCCTCTCGTACAGTGGCCCCAAGGTCTTCATTCTCACAGTCCCTGTGTCTGCCTTAGAATCATAGAATCACAGAATAGTTAGGGTTGGAAAGGACCTTACCATCCAGTTCCAACCCCGCTGCCATGAGCAGGGACACCCCACACTAAACCATATCACCCAAGGCTTCATCCAACCTGGTCTTGAACACTGCCAGGGATGGAGCATTCACAACCTCCCTGGGCAACCCATTCCAGCACCTCACCACCCTAACAGTAAAGAATTCCTTCCTTATATCCAATCTAAATCTCTGCTGTTTAAGTTTCAACCCATTACACTTTATCCTATCACTACAGTCCCTAATGAATAGTCCCTCACCAGCAACTCTGTAGGCCCCCTCCAAATACTGGAAGGCTGCTATGAGGAAGACTTGGGTGGTGTGGTCAGAGCCTTTGCCAGTGAAGACTGAGGCAAAGAAGTCATTGAAAACCTCAGCCTTCTCCAAATCCAGGGTAGCCAGTTCTCTCAATAGCTTCCAGAGAGGGCCCACATTGTCCCTAGTCTGTCTTTTATTTGCAACGTACCCATAGAATCCCTTGCTGTTACCTTTAACATCCCTAGCCAAGTTTAATTCTAACTGTGCCTTAGCTTTCCTCACCTGATCCCTAGCTTCCTGGACAACACCTCTGTAGTCTTCCCAGGCTGCCTGTTCCTGCTTCCACCTTTTATAAGCCTCTTTTTTCTCTCGAAGTTTCCTCAGCAGCTCCTTATCCATCCAAGGAGGTCTCCAGGCCCTCCTGCTGCACTTCCTTCTAGTTGGGAAGCAACACTCCTGAGCTTGCAGTAGGTGATCCTTGAATATCAACCCACAGTATTGGGCCCCTCTGCCCTCTAGGGCTATATCCCATAGAACCTTGCTAAGCAGGTTCTTGAAGAGGCCAAAGTCTGCTCTCTTGAAGCCCAGGGCAGTGAGCTTGCTGCACGCTCTTCTCACTGTCCTGAGGACCTCGAATTCAACCATCTCGTGATCACTGCAACCAAGGTTGCTCTGGAGCATCACATTTCCAACGAGCCCTTCCCTGTTGGTGAGCACGAGGTCAAGCAGGGCACCTTTGCTTGCCAGCTCCTCTATTGCTTGCAGAAAGAAGTTGTCTTCCACACAATCGAGAAACCTCCTGGATTGCTTGTGCCGGGATGTACTGTCTCTCCAACAGATACCAGGGTGGTTGAAGTCCCCCTTGAGTAAAAGGGCCTGTGAGGGTGAGGCTGTTCCTATCTGTCTGTAGAGTTCTTCATTTGCAGATTCCTCTTGATCAGGCAGGCTGTAACAGATCCCCACAGTAATGTGTCCCATCACTGTTCTCCCTTTAACCCTGACCCACAAAGTCTCTGGTGATGGCTCACCTGTCCCCAGACAGAGTGCCATACTCTTCAGCCTATCCCTAATATAAGTAGCAACTCCCCCTCCCCGCCTGCCAGGCCTGTCCTTTCTAAAGAGCCTGTAACCTTCCTTTCCAACACTCCAGTCATAGGAGCCATCCCACCATGTTTCTGTGATGCCTGTTATATCATACCCCTGTAGATGTGCATACATTTCTAATTCCTCTTGTTTGTTCTCCATGCTATGGGCATTTGTATAGAGGCATCTGAGCCAACCTCCAAATGAAGCTGGCTCTTTGGCTGGAGCGGCTGGAATATCTCTACATTGCTCCAAGCATTTATTATAGGTGCTGGCAACTGACTGGGTGTGTTAGGATGGAATGATGCTCCCCTCCCCCAACACATCTAGTGTAAAGCATCCTTGACAAGTCTGGCAAACCTCCTATCAAAACTGCTCTTCCCTTTCTTAATCAGACCAGCTCCACCAGCCCCCACTAGATCTGGCCTCCTAAATTGGATCCCATGTTCAAAACACCCAAACCCTTGACTGTGACACCACCCTTCTAACCATTTATTAACCTGTCCAATCCTCCCAGCCTTTTTAAGGTCCTCCCCTTTATCCTGGAGAATTGATGAAAAGACTATCTGAGCTCCAGAGCCCCTGACCACCTCTCCCAGGGCCCTGTAGTTCTTCTTTATGTTCTCCAGGCTACTGCTATCTATATTAGTAACATGCATGAGAAGCAGGTAATAGTCAGTGGGGCAGCCTCTCTGCAACATCCTTGATCCATGGCCCTGATAGGCAACACACCTCCCTTGAGACTGGGTCAGGCCGACATGTTCATGGTGCCCAGGGTGTTTCTTCACCAGCCCCCTGCAGGACAGCAAAGCTGTTCTGGGTGGGGAGAATAGATTTAGGAGGAAGGCCCTTGCTTTTAATTGCTCTCTTCCTCCTTTTGTTGTTGGGTTGTTGTTTTTTTGTTACTATTTCCCAGCTCTCTGGGTTAACAGCCTCCTTCTTTCCTCCATGAATTACAGGGGACGCTTGAGGCCCCTGCACAGTTTGGTCCTGGAGCAAGCAGTGCTGCTTCCTCTCAGCTTCCCTGACACCTTTCAGCTGCTGACAGCATCCCGCAGCTCAGCCCCGGCTGCAGGAGGACCTCCACCAGGGCGCACCGGGTGCAGCCCTG
The DNA here is from genome assembly GCF_012275295.1 of Melopsittacus undulatus. Classification (NCBI taxonomy): domain Eukaryota; kingdom Metazoa; phylum Chordata; class Aves; order Psittaciformes; family Psittaculidae; genus Melopsittacus; species Melopsittacus undulatus. Next base: position 93,004,409 of record NC_047557.1, on the reverse strand, counting down.
CCCATTGTGCACCTTTCCCTCACCAGACCAGTGCAGACACTCTACACTCCGAGCTCTGCACCGCAGCCTCCCCTCTCATCGGCTCTGTCTGGGTGCCTACGCTGGGCACCGCCGGGGCAGCCAGGGCACAGCTCCCAGCTCGGGCCCTGGGCATAGGCGAGTGCTCACTGACCAGCTCCAGCTGCAGAGCAAACCGCCTCGACCCGCCCTGTTCGCCGCGCTCCCTGGGGCAGGTTTCACTCAGTCAGGGCTGGTCCCGCTCCTCCTGGCTCCGCCCCGGTGAGTCCCTGCCCCCGTCAGCTGAGCTGTCGGCAGCTGGGCAAGGCCTGTCGAGGAGTTGAGGCTCCGTCGGTGGCTCTGGCTGCTCTGAGTTGAGGCTCCTGGGCGCCGAGCTTCCCCTTGCTCTGGAGTTGAAGGCGTCCTCTCTCGAGCTGCTCACCTCAGCAATTCAATTATTAAATTGTTTGCTTTCAGTTTAACAACAGGGCAGTGTCCCCTTTAGAGATGTTCACTGTGCAGCTGACAGTAAGGAGCCCAACGATACGGGAGTCAAGCCCATTTATTTGTTTGAATGCACGTTTTTATCATGTGTGTTACACTCACAAAAGCAAAGGCAAGCAAGATTCTTGAAAGCAAGAGATAATGTTTTCTACTTCAGTGACAGCAACAATAGCAAATCCAATTTATCAACATTATTCTCTGATCTAGAAAGTAATTCATCAGCTATATCATAGTATCTAATAAGAATGTATTACAAGGTCTCAGCTTTGAAAATGTGAGTCAAAAGCATTTTTAAGAACCCCACAGAGCCTCTTTCATTTTCTAGCATTTGCTGCAGACATGAAAGCATCAGCCTTTATTTAAATGACAGTAAATAAGGGGGGTTTGTTGAATCTAAAGATTCCTTGATTTCAATACCTAAAAATTATATACTCCTCTATAGTATGGCCCAAGAGGATAGGACATGGGGCTAGGAGCCAGGTTAGTCTGACCCAAGTAAACTATTCAATGTGTAAAACCAAACAATCAGTTATTTCAATTTCACCACTGCTCAAACAGTAACACACAAGTTGGCTTCATTTACAAAACTCGTTCCAGCCTTTAAAAGAGTGAATTGTCATCATTTTGGCAGCCCTAGCAAGTGAGGGCAGGTACTTGATAACACAATGGCAGAATCTGAGCATACTCTAAGCAACATTAGCTTTAATTATGGATATATTTCTCCCTAAGCACAAAGGTGGCCATAAAAGCCACATTGAGCACCTCCTCTTCTGTCAGGAATTTCAACACCAACAGTGATTTACAGACATCTTACTACTGTCACTTCAGAAAACAATTTGTATCAGAATTGAAGTAGAATCCAAACTTTCCTGACATATGTATTATTTTTTTATTGCTAGAACAAAGAGGGAACAGAAGATGTGTATACTGAAGGCTAAATATTTAGACACACACTTAAATAAAACAAACCTTGAAGTCCCCAGGTAACAGCATCGATTGTTAACATGGAGATCACAAAACAACCCTCCCCCATAGTTGGCCACTGTAGACTTGAAGAAGAATGGATGCATCCTTTTATGCTTGGACCCCAGTTTCTATTAAAACAAAGCAAAGAGGGAAAAAAAACACACAAAAAAACCCCAAAAACACACTGGGCTATCAAGAATCCTGTGTTAAAACCCATGGCCAAGTCTATGTCGGTCTGCAGGAAAAAAAAAAACATTTCCAATGTTTCAGTTGAATAGCACTGGACCCTCTGCTTATTCTGCATGCATAACAACTTTACAGCACTCCTTGGTTTAATGTTTCAATATCGATCTTAAAATATTAAATTTGAGTTCAGTCTTTAAGACTTGAGGTCATTTAAATCCAGAGTGAAATTTCAACTAGAATGGAGATGAGTTGAAACACTGAGGGCAGGAGGAGCTAATTGTTTTAACCAGACAATTCTATGTAGTCCTGTACTGGTTATTCTAAAAATAAAAGAAAAACGTCCTTTTTTTGCTAAGAGATCAATGCCAGAACACATGTGCCAAGCTAAATGGAAGAAAAGCCTAAAAAAAAGAAAAGTTCACATACCTACTTGTGCTTGTAATACCATATACAAGCGTAGTTAATGCTGAAACTCATCTAGGTTTACATCTGCAATACGTGTTAATGCCCTTTGTGTTTTAAAAGATGGCATGAGTACACGGCAAAGCCATACATGGAACCAAATAGGACCTTCAGTTTGTTTGCTCTCTTTTTTGCTTCATAACTTTCCCAGTTTCTTTCAAATTGACTATCCAGGAGGCCAATACTGCTGTGAAAGCCCAGAAAATCAATATATATTCAATGCACTTGTTTTCCTTTGCAAAAAATAAACATGTCTAATAATATCTGATCCCCATTTTTAGCTTGCTCTGCTTTCTATGGAATAAAGGGCTTAACTGTTTTTTAGTTTGGTTTGATTTTAACCTGTCAGTTATTCTAAGGAAGGCTTCCATGAGGATGATACCCCAGCAGCAGATAGGCTCACCTTTTTCCTGGTGAAAGACAGGCTTCAGAAAATCTGCACAAAGATGAGTGGTGATGGGTACAAATTACCCCTGGGAAGATTTTCACATTGAGAACAATCAGCCATTGGAATAATCTCCCTAGGGAAGCAGTAGATTCCCCAAGGATGGGCACTTTCAAGATTCGGCTGTATAGGGTGCTGGGATATCTATCTGGACCATGCTTTTGCCAAGAAAGGTTGGAGCAGGTGATCCTTGAGGTCCCTTACAACCCGGTACTATATGATTTTATGGTATTTCAAAAGAGTGGTATCATAATCTCTTTCTATGTATAGTTTTTCAAAAGTTCCATACAACAGCTCTTCCATTAAACATTAACATTTTCTCTAGTTTCTTCCTCTCCTTGAAGATGGAGAAAGGAAGTTAGTACCTCTTCAAGAACCTTTAACTTCCAGAGTTAGCATCATCTCAGCAGTGCAATGTCTCAGTAGCCTCAGGATGTACAGCAGGCAGATACTCAGTTGGATGAACTAGCTTTTCAAAGTATCTTGCATTATCTTTCATTCTGAGTTATATTATTTTCCTACCCGCTCTTTCAACTGGAACATATTGAACAAATAAAATAAAATAAAAAAAGCAATAAGCTATTTTCCATTCAGGTTCCAATTACTTTGCACCTTAATTAAAAATAAAGCACAAAGGTCTCTTGCACATTTAAGGGCATAACCTATTGTTGAGTATCATAAAGAACACAGACTTACTATTGCACTCGTTTCTGGGAGGAACTTGCTTGCCTGTGATCACTGGAGACAGCAGAGCAAGGCAAAGGCAATGGCCAATGAAGATGGCCCAAAATGATGTTCCTTGAAATGTAAAAGCTGGACACAAGTTCTCTGGCACGCCCAGGGCAAGCTCAGACCCAGTTTGTTCCACAGAGGTTTATCTCAGACATCCACAGAAAACAACAGAAAGTTTTGCTGCCTGCACAAGGAGCATTATGTTTTCACAAGCTATTCCCTCCAGTTATTGATAAGGTAGGTTCAACATCCATGGTGTTTCAAGCAAACCCAGAGAACACATCAGACAATCTGAGAAGGCCCACATTAAATGCTGAGATACTATATGAGATCTCAAGAGAAATAAGCTCCAGAATTAATTTATAATGCTATTGTGTTTTTCTGAATAATATGGCCTGGTTTATATAGAGGTGCCTATAAAGTATTTTCCCTTCTCTTCAAACTCCCAAAAATAAAGTTTGAAAAGCATTCTTCTGCTTAAAGGCTCTCCTTGGTGGTTTATAATACATGACGTCTGAATTTCTTCTACGATTATTCAGATAATTTATCCACTGAAAGTATAAAATGGATAATTTCCCAGCTATGAAAATACCAGTATTCTTCTCCAATACGTGCTGTTATTTCCTTATCTGTAAAAAAAGAAACTGAAATCATTATCTACCTGTTACAAAGAGGTTTCAACTTTCTAAAAAGCTGAGATAAGTAAAATTATTGATCTCAAAGGTCTACTTTAAAGCAAGTAAGGTACATTTTATATTTAAAGGTGAAGCTTTTTCTTTCACCCTAAGGGCTTTACATTCACATCTTGATGTATTAATTAAAGCACGTTTATGGTGAATTTTTAATTATCTCCCTAATAAATGGCATCACAAGGAATAAAACGATCTCTTCACAAGTCTCTCTAGACTCCCCCATGTCTTGGAAACTTCACTCATTCCACAGCAAGAATGCAGATTGCTGGGCAGACTGTGAAAGCTGACGGGCAGGGACCAGATGGCTGTCTTGCACTCCTTCTTGATCAGGGCGTGCTGCAAAACACTTCAGCCACAGTTGGCCACACAAAAAGATAAGAGTCTGCTATATTTCCTTCTGAAATACATAAATCTTTGCCCTGTGTAGTGCCAGTTCTTGCATGGCTAGTCCATTACATTCTGAGCTACACCAACTCCATGTCCCCAGCACTGACACAGGGGTTTTCATCTACTGAAATACCTGGCTAAGAGAGGAAGCATCACCATTGCTATCAAATACCTTATAAGGTGACTCATTTTCAAAGAAAAGGAAGAATGACTATACAAAACCCACTGCTATTGTCGAATAAAAATAGTACAAATCATTGTACAATCTAACCTAGGCATTCAGATGGTGAAGGTACATGACTCTACCTTTCAAATGCAAGCAATGACAGCACAAAGTGGGTGGGAAATGGGGCAGTTATTATCCAAATGGTATACAGTGTTGCCTTTGTACCCATATTTATGTAGACACATGCACAAAATAAATATTTCAGATGACCTCTAATCTCATGGGAAGATTTAGTATTTGGGTCACTTGTTCAGAGCTACTTTACAGAAGACACTTCAGACCCTGCCAAATAAAGCTTACAGACCCATATTTATCCAAGAGTAAACCACAAGTATAGTATGCCTCACCACAGTGAATTACAGTCTCCCACTTAAGGAGGTGACTGCTGACTGCTCTGCTTTTTATCACCCACCTATCCCTCCTGAAGAATGCCAATGACCAAAACAAGCCACATCTTCTGAGTAGTTTTTGGTGCATTAAATGAGCAGACGTATTGCCAATTTAGACATAGCTGGAGCTATGAATCTTTTTATTTTTTCAATTGTAAAAGCTAGAAGCCAATTGGTACCATGCAGCTAAAATCCTGTTTGCTGTTTTCACAACAGACTGCACCCCAGAGTCTCAGTACCTTTGGCCTGTTGCCAGTCACTTTAAATACAGAAAAAAATATTGGAATACTTTACTGCAATATGGAATACTTCACTGCTGTATGGAATACTTCATTGATTAACAGGGAACTTACGATTATTTCTTTTAACCACAATCTAGCTGTTCTAATCAGTTTTCTCCACCTTTAGTTAAGAAAGCTCTTCCACTATGCAGAACAGCAGTAAGTAGTGGCAATTTTTTAAATACACGTGCAAGAGAAGACCGTGAAGTATAGTGCCACCGCATTTACAGAAGAGCATTAATGGACTACAAGACGAGGACCACAGCATTAACTGTCAATTGCACATTTAATTATTTGTGAAATGAAGCTTCTTGTGTTTATTGTGCGTGTTTGAAAGTCTAACAAGCTGTGGATAATTAAGCTCCAGTATCTCCTGTCTTGTACTTAAAGGTGTATGTATACATGACTACCAACTCGATGAGTAGGTATGTAAATAACATTTGCAACATATTTAATGATTAGCATCCCTGTGGTATTTTCCTGTCCAGCTAAAATCTGAATGATGCTCTAGCAACTACATGTTTTCCAAGCTGCCTCCTCTTAGCTGCAAAGACTTCAGCAGTTTTGCAAGACTTCTCCACTTCTCCACTAACTCCACAGTTTAGAAACTACAATTTGTTCAAGGTGCTGAACAGCAGAAAATCAATAGGAATTGTATACATTATGTACTGTCATTGCATGCTGGCATGATTCCCTTTGCATAACAGATTAGACTACATCTTCAACATGTTGATTTCCTAATAAAACATATTAATTTGTCTATGACAGTTATTGCCTTGAACCACCACAAATTAAGGATGAAGTATTTTATTTTTAACATTTTAATTTATATGCTCATCTGTTGAAGTACAGGCATTATTTTCATGCCAGTTATGATGTGCATGAATCAGATTCAGCTTGCTTGTAAACTCTTAGTCACTTGTAATTAAATAGCTTATTTTATATACAATTCAGGGCACAGTTTAACCGCATGTGCACTGTCCTGGCATAAGTGCAATTTCCCTTGCAGACCTGCACAATATGGGCACTACAAGCCTCTATTTTTATGCTTAATATTCAAAGTCATGAATGATTAACATTACCCAATAGAGGAAGAACAGACACAAAATCAGGGGATGGCTGACATAGGTCTGCTGAGGCCAACCTCTTCTGAGCACCTGTACCTCACATACAAACACATTTGCAGGCAAACATCCCCACGTTTTTCGGTCCTGGCTGGCCATGGTTAAACTCACAGCTGCTCACAGGGGCTGTGCCTGCCAAAGCACAAGTAACCAGCCCTGGTAACAGTGCAGGGCAGCCACTGGCTGAGGCAGCATCACCATGATAAAACATTCCAATCATATATCATATCCCTAAACTGCAGCACTCCCTCAAGGCAGGAAAGGAAGAGCAGATCCCTCCAGTTTGAGCACTCAGCAGTCAGAATTTTCATCAGCTTTAATATGTGTTTTATTACCCCCCATAGAGCAGGCAGTGCGAGGCTGCCTCTGAGAGAAGAGGACAAACTCTCTTGGCTGTATTCTGGTCACAGCTCCTGCTTGCAGCTTCCACAGTAATTCAGTGTCAGAGCATGGTTCCTCATTTTCATATTCCTATCTCATTTGTGTCATGGGGCCAAACTGGAACAGGAGCATTATTATGCCAGATATTGAAGGGAGGTCACAGATGCATACTGCAAACTACAGCAATTACTGCCAATGGGAACTAGCAGTCACTGCACAATGACAATGTGAGGCATTGCAGCTTACCTTTCAGCAGAGGTACGCTGAAGACTGCCTATAAAAAGTATGGGTAACTGCTAAAGATGATTGTGCTTCCATTTACAGAGTATCATGTAGTAATCAGGATACAGTAAAAATTAAAAGAAGAAGAATAGGAATAAGAATAACCTATGTTACTTACAGTACCCCAGCACAGACTGCTGGAACCAAAGTCATGGTGCACCATTCAGGAAGTTACTCAAGTATTCTGCAGAAAGGTCATTGCTTTCTAAATTGTGCTACAAGCAGAACTGATTGTAGCCTTTGAAAGACAGAGAAGCCACCAGATCACGGATTTTTCCCCTTACAACTAAGACCAAGTCACAACTATAAATCACTGTGGGCCATCAGAGAAACCTCTGGCTTTCTCAGGAAACTGCATTTTCTCCTCCAAAGAAATCCCACACTGTGTGAGCCCTTCTCTCACTTCACAGTAAAGCAGGTATATTAGGTACCTACGGTCAACCTACAGTCTCCAATTTCCTCACAGAACCCTAGAATGGTTTGGGTTGGAAAGGGTCTTAAAGATCATCTGGGTCCAACCCCTCTGCTGTGGGCAGGGACACCTTCCACTAGACCAGGTTTCCTTCCGGTCCTTTCAGCTGAGCTCAGTGCAGTCTAAATTCAGCTCTTGAACAATTAGTATTTCTACCCTGACATGAAACACATCAGAAATTACACTATTAATAATTTCTTGAACTTGTCAGCCACTGAAGTGTCAACCTTTTGATAGCTGAATTTTTGAGGTTGTACCCATAAGAGATGATATTAAGTTTTTCCATGATAGTTCAGGCATCCATTGGTTGCTAGGCAAACTTTTTAATATAGCATTGTGTTAGATGAAGAGGTACAAAAGGATTCATGAAAAATGTCAAAGATCCCCTTCCCTGAAGCAGTTTAACAAAAAGCCATTTAGAAAATCAAGACAAAAGATTGTAGATATTACTGAGAAATTTGAAGAGGGGGAAATGTACTGAATTATGCATCATTTGGCTGAGTTTTGCACAGCAAAATATTTATCAGAAAATTCAAAACAGTGGGTTTTTTCTTGAAAATTCAACAAAGCAAAACATGAAAATCTGCCAGTTTCAATCTAAATTCTTCCAAATCACTAAGCATCATTGTAGCTGCATTAGCAAAAGGACCACTTGGGAATTAAGGCACTATTCACAAGAGTCTGTCCTCTGGTTCTGACTAATATTTACTCTGTGATAAGTACTTAATTTCTAAATATTTCGCTTTCAGTTGTGTCTTTATTTTATCAGTAGACCTAAACTCACCAGAATAGCTGCACGGTATTGACGATAACAAGGGAGCATTTGTCACAGAATTCACATTTTTGTGTGTATAGCTACAGCTTTAGGCCTTTAATGGAGACTCTGTCAAGTGGCTGAATAAAAAAGAAAGGCCTATCATTAAGCCTCTTTCACCTCAGCCACCCTTTATGCCTGCAGCCCCTCCGCCTTCTTTAGACTGGCTCTCAGTGAGACATGCAGTTTGCTCCAATCTCTTTCTTGTCCCTGCACCACCTCTGATAACCCCTTCTAGACTTGGAGGAAGAAACATCTTTTCTTCAGATAGGAGATTAAAGGATTAAAAATCTCCTACCACCTTTCACCAGCAGGTTTGGCTGTCACGCTGAAATATTCACTTTCTTGCAAGTGTGTGAAGATTATTCATCCTTCCCCACCAAGTCTGTGCCACCCAGGAGCTTCCACTCCAGCTGCTGGTGGCAGCCAGGCCCCTGCAGCCCCATCACCACTGTGAAACCATTCCAGTGCATGTTGAAAGGATTTTGTGTCTGCTCTGTGCTGAAAGAAGCTCTTGCTCTTCAGTTCCAACCTACCTACTATCCTTCATGAACATCTGAAATAGGCACCAACATTTAGTTTGTCTCCTGAAAAACAAGGGGGAAAACATATGGGTAATATGCAGCTTGGTTTGCAAAACAATAATGAAGCATCTGGTAACTTCTCCAGGAAAAGAAATGAAAGCTGAGGGGATATTTTACAGAATTGGAAGCATACATAGGATGGAGTACTGTTATCCAGCATGTGTCTAAACACACATGGTCTCCTAGCACAGCTTGAGGAAAGATATTTGGTACATTCATTGTAACTCTCTGGCAAATGCAGCATAAGGCTACTCTCTTCCCGCCAGCAGGCACAGGAGCCAACCCTACTCCCATGCAGCCAGCCCAGGCATAAGATGTGCCTGAAAATACAGACAGCCAGGCTCATGACAGGGCTGCAGGCAGACTCATACCTTCCTCCTGGCATCAGCCAGCAGACCAAACCCCTCACAAGGGACTATTTCCTGCTGGGGCAATAAACCTATCCTAAAAATTCAGGTTTTCCCTATGTTTAAAATCTATCAAGTCTAATTCTATCTCCTGTTATGAGGAATAAGCAAATCCAGTTTGTACGATTGAAATCTGTGGCAACAAAAATATGCCTTCCAGACAGCCCTTTTATAGTATTACTATACTACCTATAACCATATGTAAAATGCCCAATTTAACAAGCAGCATATATTATGCACTACACATAGCCCATGTACAAGTATTAAGTAGTAAAGGTTGAGCTACACTATCAGCTGGTACAACAGACCCAGAATTTGCCTTAGTAGTGCAAGAAAGGAATACTAATTAGAGAACTGTAAGACAATTTATACCCAACTTGTTATAAAATATTATAAAAAAGATTGCTGCTGATAGAGGGAAGGGCATGCTGCTCGCATACAGTCAGCAAGATCATGATCAAAGCTAGGACAAATATACTGCAAATACCATATAATGTGCAAACACTTCTAAGGTACGCATCAGAATGTGAAGTATCATCACAGCAGGAGGCTGGAAGCACATTTGGTGTAGCCTCATTTGCTAGCATATCACAGCCAACTAATAAACGCATTTCCCAAAGACAGGCAAGTTCTGCTGGGCTGGCCTAGCACCATTAAAAAGCTGTTCTGCATACAGCACGCAGCAGCCATCCAAATATGTGTTACACTTTCAGCACTACATGTAAAACATTGTTAGAGCATGGTGCTTTTTTGCAGAAATTAGCCGTGGGAGGGCACTTGTCAGCAGGCAGCCCTGCATTAGCAAGGAGGATGGTTCAGCAGCAGGCTGCAGTTAGGGTCCTGCAGTTCGGGTCCCTGCTTGCACCTACTGCAGCAGCAGGGCTTAGCTGGTGCTCCTCATGCCTGGGAGGCTGGGACACTGAACCCCCACATCCCACAGAAACCAGAGAGCGTTTCATCTCAGATGCCTCAAGTTAGCCGCCACCTGAGCTGAACAGATTTTTCTTTTAGGTGCTGCCTGTTTCCCTGAGCAGCAACAACTCTGCCTCAGTTTCCCACTGTTGAGCAAATCCTACAGGGAATGGGACAAGGGAACAGCCATGCTACAAAGTGCCTGTGCCTGGGGGTTAAGAGTAAGCTCCAGCCACACACGATTGGCCTCAGGTGTCACATCAGCTCACTCAGCTCATGAGCAAAACACCCACACTGGATAAGGACAATTTCGTACCTCTTCCCCAGCTGTAGATAAAGTTACGCTCTATTGCTGAACTTGGTTTAGCTCTCTGCACCTACCATTGTAGACAGACTGCTGGGCTCCTGAATACCCATGTACTTTGAAAATTAAAAGAAGGGAGAATTTGGCAGTTTTGACAATTGCAGCCTTAACCCAAAGCAGCCTTCCGTACAACTACGTGCAGCGCCTAAGCTTGCACATTTCCGAGGAAGAATTAATTATTAATAACTTAATGCAATAAGAGCTGCTGTTCTCATTCTCCTCACAGCTGTCAGGGGGGCACAGATGCAGCACCACCTTCTGTAATTGGAATCTTTATTTTACAAACGGTGCAGTAGACTTATCTCCTTTGATCCCTGTGTAATACAATCAAGGCTCACTAATCAAAGCTCCTTCCCCTTTGTTTGCCCTTCAAACGCTGCAGAGAGCCTCTTCCTGCTGGATGTTGTTGTTGTGTACATTGCACAGTGAAAATGTGTGTGCTACAGCAGGCGTGAGAGAGAGGTTTTGTCCTAACTTTAAGGTATCTCCATTGTGCCAACTGGCAGCACATACCAGCCTGGCCAGGTGTTGTTCTCCTAAAAATACAATTAATAACAAATCTACAAACAGATTTCCTTTATGATTCTTGGTGCTACTGAATTAAAATACACTGAAGAAGAACAATAGTGCCTGGGTCTTATCTAGCTGGCAGACTAAAGCATGAGCAGAGCAAAACAGGTTCACTAAGCCACAGAAGTGAAGGAAGCACATGCAAATCATAACCTTGTTGGAAGCCCTTCAGGCACAGCTGGAGCAGAGGCTCTTGCTGCGATTTCAAACATTTGGGACTGCAGACCACCATCTCCAGTTGGAACTTTGTCCAATCTTAACCAGTTAGGGTGTTTCTAAGGGGAGACATTTTGTGTGAGCATTTCAGTCACAGCACTTCTGCCATTTCTGAGAAAGACCCTGAAAGAACAAAAAGCCAATTGTGCCCAGGTTAACTACAGATTTTTACAAGCTTTTTCTTTTTTTTCTTTAAAAGCAGGAATGTGTGCAGCAAGGAGACAAAATATAAACAGCCTTAGTTTTCATAACCTTCCTGATTTTAAGATAACTTCCTAAGCAGAGTTCATGCCCATAGAATATGTTTCCCTAGAATATTCCAGAGCCAAGACATTTCAAGGATGTCTGTGCTTTTTTTGCCTGCTTACTATAGCTGGTTCTAGGGGCCACAAAGGGGAACATTTTAAAATTAGAAAAATTTAGTGCCAGGTAATGAGGGACGGCAGGATAGATAAGGAGCTGGAGATAGATGGCACTGGCTAGGGAAGAAAAGAAATCAATAAGAAAATGAATGTAATGCCAAACAAGAAGTTTGGCTACAAGCAGTACAAAAGCCAAACACAGATGAATTGATGAATGAGCCATATACCAAGGAAACAAGCACTCACTTAACAAAGAGCAGAGTCAGTGGAATGCCGGAAAGCCAGTAAAGACAGAAGCGCTGGGAAAGCAGTGTGGACAATGTGAGGAGTTGAAGACTTAACAGAGTTGGACACTGTATCAGGCTTTGCAGGTGAGCCAACTACTTGCAACAGGAAAGCAGGACTACCCAAGTAATGATTTTAGCTTTAGGGAGGTGAGGAGCACAGGTTATGTTTGGATACAAACAACAGAGACAGGGCTTGTTTGAAAAGGGAAGGAAAAGCAAATGAGCTTTGGACAAGTGAGCAGTAGGTGTCCAAAGAGCACATCCTCTCCTTAGACTTAGCATCACATTGTGGGATAGTTATTACATGATGCAATTAATTTAGCTGTGCAGTTCTCTGGTAACCCTGCCATCCAAGACTAGAGCAGATTTTGGTGGTCTCTTTCTCCTCAGGGTGTGAGCAGGATCTCAGCAGCTGGGGCCCAAACAGATGTCACTGCTGCCATGAGATGTGGCCACTCTTCAGCCAGCAGTGGCAGAATAGGGAAGATTTTGGAGTCTTTCATAGACAGAACCTGTAACTGTAGGTGAAGCTCACCTGCCGCCAGACTTGCTGCACTAGCCCAACTGCTTTGCTCTTTGAGCACATAGGGAAGCACAAGCACCTTTCTTCAGTGAAACCAGGGTCAGGCCCACTCAGCTGGCTCTGTCCTGGTTCTGTGCCCTGGAGTGCCTTCCCACGTATCTTTCCTCTCTCAAAGAGGTGGAGAGAAATCTGGCAGTAAGGAGATGGGGGGCTTTGGATCAGTCTGCATTCACTCCCAAGAGCTCAAAAGCTTTCAGCTGCATCATATTCACATCTTTTTCTTGTCAGATGTCCCTTGATGAGAACAGAGCTTGACAGGAGGGGAGGAAGAAGGAAATTACATAAGCAAAACAAAAGCGCAATTAAATTCCCTCTGCAGATGAGCAGATCAGGTCTCTGCTGTTACTTTCTTCATTCTGTCACATTCTGGACTGTTCTTTAAGGAATTCTCTGTTAAATGAAACTAAGAGGACAGCTTAAGGTTTGCTTTTTCCAAGGAGTGCCATATGTCTGGTCTGTTTTGTTCACTCCTGCTGTCTTATGCCACTCTTACTAACGTGAGCATTGACTGGGTAAAGGGCAAAGCACGTATTTTCAAGCTACTAAAATGAAACCACCAAACTCATGGTTGAATTATGCAGAAAGAAAGCATGCTTCCACCAGCAGCCAGCCTCCCTGGAGTATTGCCCTCAGCTGTCTTAGCAACTGCTTGCAGCAGTAGCAAAATGCCAGCTGACTGATACTGTTAGCATTTCTAAGGCATCTCATCAATCACAGCTTCAATCTTTCCCAGTGAGTAACTTAGGAAAACAAGGCCATTCCTCCTGCTCTGATGATTTTCAGTGGCGCCATTATTCTGAGTTACTGACAGATGCTTAGTTTCTCCTGTGGCACAACATCTAGGTGCAAACTACTTTTGATTTAGCGCACAGATTAAGTCCTTATCCCATCTCGCTTTTCTAATTGGAAAGAGGCCTGAGGCAAAAATTGTCAATGATTTTTTCTTTCAAAATGGAGATGTGAATATTTTTTAGAGGCACACAGAGGATGTTGGTGGTAAACTGCATTTTCAACACCGCCTGGAGAAGAGACTATGAGGTTCCAATAGGAACGCTAAGTAGTATTACATTAAACTGCTGTACTTTAGTTCAAGGTTATTAGGCAGTACAACCTGAAGATACTCCTTATAGTGGGAAAACTAGATCTATTCCAGATATATTATCTGCATGGAAAATATCATTCTGACATTCTTAGAGACCAAGATAAACTCAAGTCAGCTACCCCAGATTAAGGTCTTTTAAGAAATGAAATGCAAATTGCTGAACTACAACAGGCCTCTATGGCCCATGTCCAAAGAGAACAATATTTTTATTAACTTATTTGCAATACATGCACCCTGATACATTGTAAGGCCACTACGAAAGGTGCTGAAACACTAATTTTAATTAGTAATCTAATCACCACTCAGAAATGCTACCTTCTTTCTCAGATCCTTTTAACAGCTGGCTATGAAATTCTAGACAATTTATCCAAAATCTCTTCAAGACTCTTAAACACCATGAGCATAAGTCCAATTGCTCATAAAAATTATGTCTGATTTTCTCTAAGGATTCTGATCAGCTAAAAGCTATGCCCTATTTCTGGGGCATGCAAAAAAAAAAAGGAAACAGCAAAGATTTAATGTTAGGAATAGAAATTATGAAGTTTCTTGCAAGTTGTAGGGAAAAGGAAGTGAATCTTTCAATTCAAAAATGCAAGGTAGACAAGAAGTCCTGAGCATTTGAATCAGCTGAGATCACATAATGGTGCAATCAAGCTTATTGCATTGACAGCTTTATTTCTCAACTTTTAACTTCATAGCATTTAGCACAGGTTTCAGAAAGGATTTTATATGGATGTTTAGTTTACTTTTAGGATATTTGATTATTTGGTGGGTAATTATTTGACAATGATTGTTTAAAAAAAATTGAGTTATAGCTACAGTAGAGGAAAACTGTCTCTGAATACCATTTTATTTCCATGAGAGTTATTTCTCAAATTTAGACTCCAGAAACTATCAATTTAATGCATTAGATGGATTTGCATGCATTTAAATTCATGATATAAAATACCAGCAACTGTGCTCACACAAAATTAACATGCACACATACGCTTGCCTACATTCACTCATTACAGTTTAACTGACCCTTATTGAAAGTTACTAGTGTTTTCCCAGGTTGAGGAAGTGATTTACATAAATGACCGCTAAGAGGGAGAACTTGGGCTCCAAGTTCTGCCTTCCTCAACCTACATTAAAACCTCACCAGGACTTCTGGAGGAAGCAATTCCACATCTCTGAAGCAATGTTTCAGACCACAAGCAGCTAAACTGGAACACACTGATAGTGGCCTGTATGGGAACATGTTTCTGCTCAGTTCAAGAAACAGTAGGTTTGAATCAGTTTGACTATCACAGAATTATTTCTCATTATATTAGCCACAGGGTTAATTAGTCTTATTTAGGAAGGCATCAAATATAAAATGAAATGATTTACAAATATTGCACAATCCTTAATGACACAGATTTTGAGAGTATTTTATCATATACCTTGGGGAAGACTTTGCACATGCAGTCAGGCAGATGGCTGGATGACTGCATATCTATATAGTTTATTAACTGTATGAGTTACTAATGATCCTATTTCCAGTCACTTTGACCCACGGCTTCTAGCTTTTATGCTCAAAACTGCACATACAATTGCTTAATCCCTGCACTCAGCTGCTCACCCCTCAATCTTGCATGACCCAGATCCCTGCATGCAGTCAGCCAGTGCAGTTCCAATAAATAGGGAGCAGACAAAGATGTCCTGCTGGTGAGCACTCAGCAGGTGCAGAATCTGGCTACACATTCTGGCTTTTCTGCCACAAATCCCCAGTCACAGTGAACAGTTTTCCAAACCCTGTCTTAGGTGCAATTTAAACAATCATTCCAGGTTAAAAAAGATGAACCATTAAAGCATTTCTACGCTATTTAAGGTCTATGTAATTACGTGAATTAAAATTGCTAAATGAGTTGAGGCTTATGATTGAACGTGTCACTTCAAGAAACCACACTGTTCTATAGTCCCTGAATGTTTGGCCTTCAGGCTCACACATCTGTGCTACGTGATGAGCACACATTCGCCATCATTGAGAAACAAAAGGCTGATCTTGTTAGCATGTATTCAGACATCCCTCACAACTGTAGTGAAGAAGAGAAATGTCATAGTCTGGGAAACAGCAGAATTTCTATCAGATGAAAATTCAAATAGAGAAGTTGTTGGGATAGAGCTGGTTTTGAAGAAAGACTTCACAGAATCCCAGATTGTTTTGAGTTTGAAGGGACCTTAAAGCTCATCCAGTTCCAACCCCATGCCATGGACAGAGATGCCTTCCACTAGAACAGGTTGCTACCAAGCCCTGTCCAACCTGGCCTGAGCAGTGCCAGGGATGGGGCAGCCACAGCTTCTCTGGGCAACCAGTGCCAGGGCCTCACCACTCTCACAGGGAAGGACCTCTAACATCCTTCCTATCCTTTGCGTTTAAGGCCATTCACCCTTCTCTTGTCACTACATGTCCTTGTAAAAAGTATCTCTCCAGACTTGGGGACCTATAGGCTCAGTTTCAAACACCCTTTATATAGCATTCTCTAAAAACAATATTATACTTGATCTCTTATCTAAGAAAACATATTTCATCAAAGAATCAAACTAACAGCAGCATTTCTTTAAAAAGAAAAAAAAAAAAAAGAGTGACAACCTAATTGTGGCAAAATGTTATCCCTCCCATCAAACCCTGAGAATAATTTTATTGTGAATCACAGCAATGTTTGCCTGTCTTAACTGCAAAGGACATACCGCTTATATGATACAAACAATTCCTGGGAACAGACAAAAAAGTAAGGAAATATTACCCAGATTACTAAAGTGGCAGCCTGCTGTAATATGTGTATATGGTATAACTTGTAGAAAGTTATTCATGTATTTATTTGCTTAATGCAATGTCCAGAACATGAAATTATACTTTGTACTATCTTATCTACTACAGGTGTCATGGTTCAACCCCAGCCAGTAACTCGGAACCACACAGCCACTCATTCACTCCCCCCACTTCTTCCCCCTGCTTCTGCAGGGGTGGGGAGGAGAATCAAAAGAGTGTGACTCCCACGGGTTGAGTCCAGTAACTAAGGTATAACACAAAACCACTACTGCTGTCACCAATAATATGAAAGACAAAAACATAGCACTGCACCAGCTACAAAGAAGGGGAAAAAGGACTGCTACTGCTGAACCCAGGACAAGAGGGAAGAAGGTTAATGCAGGAGAACATATTAAATGTTATTTTCATTCTTTGAAATAATTGTGGCATTTGCAGAATCCTTCTGAGGAGATTTGCAGAAAAAAGTGCTTTTAAGTAACTCCACAGGTAGCCACATTAAAATAAATTCTCAGACAGTGAAGAGTTATTTAACAAAGAACTTGGAACAAAACAGCAGCCCCCACTGGAGACCATGCTTTCTGGTCTCAGGTTTTTTATGTTTTCAAAGCAGCAGCATCCACTGCACACCATTTTGTTCTATGTGAGCACAATAAGAAAATGTTCCTGTATTCACAACCAGATTAATTCAATATTTTCATATTGTATGTAACCTTTTAATACAATACAGTCTGCACAGTCATCTTACCCTGATGTCTCAATATTACCAAAAACTGAAACCATCACAAAATTGCAAAGGGAAGCTCAGCAAACAAGAGCAGGAAATAAACTGAAAACATCATAATCCTGTGGAGAGCTCCAGGGTTGGAGGCAGGGACTCATCCTGGCAACACATGGAAAAGGTTTATTCATCTGGGGCAGAGCAAACTGTCAGAACTCATAAGCCAGCATGGGGAAACCAGGTCTGAAAGCACAGCTAGGAAGAGCCCAGGAAAGTCCATCACCACTGGATAGATGGAAGAGCTCCATCTCCTGCCTCTGTTTGTTAGATGGGGCACTTTTACAGATCTATTTTTAATATGTATTGATTCAGTGTTGTATCCTCTCGAGGTAAAATAGCTAAAATATACAGAGGTGATAATAATGACAGATATCCACACAAAAGAGGGTGAAAGGAAAGAGAAGTATCCTGTATTTTAATCAGCAATTATAACATACATGGCAGGAATGTCTGGTCATACCACCTGGAGGAAGCACAGGAGTGGGAAGCATTTTTTCCCTAGATAAGATTATAAGAGAAGCATAGGGCTGTGTCAAAATTACTGCGTTTAGAAACTCCAGCCTCGGAACATTCTGGTGGTCTTTGTCAGCTCCAGGGAGGCTGCCTTGTTTGAATTACACTGGATGACATTATTCAAAACAGTTCAAGTTTATAATCACCAAATATCTGGTCTTCAGTTTCACTGAAACATTACATCAGTCTCGAGCTGACCACAAGGACAGGGTGATCCTAACAAACTCCTATTTGCTCACTGGCCATCAGCACGCAGACATGGAGATGAACTAGAAACCAGGCTTTTAATAGCAGTTGTGGACTTAGCTCAACTATGTAGATTTTTTCATTTTTACAATCTATCACTTTTCAGACTGAATAATAATGACCTGTTTCTATGTAAGACTCATGAAAAGCTGAATGGAAAAGCCAAAGTGATGGGAGCTTTCAGTGTGTTCTTTAAACATCAGTAAGCTAAGAACTGAACTGGTAGGGCCAGTAAATCTATGGCTACTGCCTGCTCATTAATCTTTACACCTACATTTCTACCTGTGAGAAGCAAGGCAGCCTTTCCAACCATGTCCACAGTCCCTTTCACGTCATGGTAACCCTCCAAGGAGGCCAGCAAGATGCTATTGAAAGACTTCTTCTGGCACAAATCACTGTGGCACAAACATAGAACTATTTTTCGTCTGACTCTGCTGTCATCTACATGGCCATATATTTTAGCTTTAGACACATTACATGCATAATGGAGAATACATAAATGAATACACAATGATTACAGATATTTATATGCATCCTGCCAGTGAGAGATCATGCCTATAATTCATATGTGGTAAAGGCACAAAATTATGATGGTTTTCCTACCACTGCCATTTATAATCCAATGGGAATCCATTACCATTTTATTTCTCATGTTGCAAGAGGCAATTTATGACAGTCTGTATATCACATTACAGTTTAGAGGTGATGATAATGTAAAGGCAGCCTGACTTCAAAATGGACTGATTCAAGAAAAACGTCATTTCACAAGCAGTATACTTGGTTTCTTGGAGAAATGAGGAATTACAGGTAAAGCTTTTTAAATTTTAGTGATGGCATTCACTTTAGAAAATCATTTTCATCACAATAATCTCTTTCTGGGTCATTTCATTTGATTTTCCTTTTAGGAGCAGAGGTGCAGTTTTACTTTTTTAATCACAACAGAACATATGAATTCAACCTATTTCAGAAGCTTTGAATAACTCATTCTCTAATGTTTTAGTTTGGTCATTCCCAAGCCATTTTGTTACCAATACAGAGCTGTTCCCAGCCCAAATGGAGATTTCAAGACTGTTACTATTTATCTACCTCTTATGTTGTGAGGCATAAGCTCTTGGTGCACTTACACACACTTAAGGCTTACTGTGATGCCTGTTTAGGCAGAGTTAACATCAGACAGCTGTAATATCTAAATACACAGGACTTGATGGGTTAGAGTCGTACCTGATATCTTCTACTTAGAAATGAAGTAGCATTTGTGATAACAACTATCCAATGTCCTTCACAAAAGCTGCCTGCCACTCCTGAATGAGATATGATATGAATGTTCCTTTATCACTGTTATTATTATTGGTTTTGCTATTATTTCTAAGGAGAAGTGTTCTTATTTCTAAGAAGTGTTCTATTAAATTCATTTAGTGCCTTAACAGCAACATAACTTTGTTCACACCTTTGCAAACCTACCACATTTGACTTTTCAGCTTCTTAAGTTTGCCATATTAAGGATAGTATTGCTATATTCTGGTTACAGTTTTTCAAAAGCAGTAAGTTCCATTCTCTGTTGAAGGGAGAAACCTGCCTTTCCACAGGCGTAAGTATTTCAGAGCAGATTCATAAAAATTGACAGCTAGCTAAACTTTATACATCTTGACCTCACTAAAAGTTCAGTTTCACCTGAAGCAGAGCCATTTATGCTGGCATAATAAGTATAGCTGAAGTCAAATTACACTTAATAAGCTAGACTGTATTTTAAAAAGATGAAATAATGGCTATAATATTTAATGTGCCACTTAACTGTCACATTAATAGTAAATCTATGAGTAAAGTTGACAAAGATACAATGGCTTAGCAGTTGCCAAACCAGACCATTACTGCTTTATGAGTAACACCAGTGAACAACATTATGTGAGCAATTCATATCTTTTCTTATGTGGAAGATCAGTCTCTTGAAATTCCTGAACAGTCCCAACTAAATGGGATTAGTCATGACTCCACTCAAAGTCAGTTGAGATGCCAGCAGGTGGCTCTAGCAAGTGCAGAACTTTATTCCATTTCTCAGGTTTAGTGGAATACCTTTTGCTATGTCTTCTACACAATGTCTAAATGGACTCAGGGGTCTGTTACTCTTATAGCACCTAAAGAAAGACAACTTCTTTTCAGCATCAGACAGGAATTCCTTGTTAGACTCACCTGCATCAGCAGAACGAACTGTTTTCAGATAGGGCACTTCCCCAAACCTCAGTGAGTAGGGTGGAGGTGCCACAGATCCAAGAGGGCAGGACATGAGACAGGAGTAGCCCAGACTTTGGTCAGTTTAAGCTGCCGTGAAGCTGAATACCCAGAGAGGAAACAGTTGAGGACTGATTCAGTATCCATACAGCCCCCAGCAGCTGCTGAGTGTAAGTACAGATAACAACTTTCCCATGCTTTGCTTTCACACCACACTGTTAAGGAATAAGCTATCTGAATCATATTTTTCCTATGTAACTTATTTTACTTTATATAGGTTATTGTCTAAGTTTAATGCAATATTAAATAATAAATACATGTGAATTATAAAATATGTAAAAAGTTAACATTTTAAATCCATTTATTAAAATTATTTTTTAAAAAAATCTGTCATTGGAAAATGAAAAGCAAAGTTTAAGTTTGCTTGCTGTATTCAGTGCCTGGTCTACTTCATTTTTATGTCTTGTCATTTAGTACCTCTTAATTGAAGGTCTTACACTGATCTGCACTGTATTTCCTGTCAGTATCATTCAGTTTATCCTTCATTTAGCTCACTGAATGTAAAGGAAAAAAAGGATCAAGAAGTGAAAATAGAAAAAAAAAAAAGAGGGGGGGGGGGGGGGGGGAGGCTAAAAATTCAGGAGAGCAAAAGTCTTAAAACTCAGGTCAAAATAAACCCTGGATTCATTTCTAATCTTTTCAGAAAGCCAGCATAATTCTTATGTTTACCTGTGCTGTGTTTATCAGAAGACAAGTGTTTGTTGGCAATATAACAAAGTATTTTCTCTAATTGTCAGCATTTTACACCAGGACTTGAACTATGCTTAGAGCTGTATGGCATTTGAAACAAAGAAATTATTATCTTGACTTTGACTTACCCTTTCAAAGGATTTGCGATGCAGCAGTTCAGCAACAACAAGCCTATGGGGGGTGCATTCAATTTTTAAATCTCTTTTCTAATGAAGGGTAATCTGTGAGTCCCAAAATTTGCAATTCATCTTTTTTCCATGTGATTAAGGGAGAGGTTTCAACACAAACAAGAGTACATTACACAAGTGTCTCTCCCTAAAACTGATGTTTTCTCTGTTACAGCAGTGTGACACAACTTCCAAAAAGGAACGAGCAAACATGATGAAGAAGAGATTCTTATTAAGGCTTTGAAAATGTCAGAAGAGGCAATAACATTGGTTTAACTAGTTTGGTTCTGCAAACATTTTGCCATTTCACAGAAACATCTCTGGTGTCAGAAGGGAGATAAAATTATGCTTTTGTTAGGTTTTCAGTGATGCATTTTAGGGCTTCTCCACCTATGAGGAGACTATTTATTTTTTTTAATATAATCCTGACAATGCAACACTTCATACTGAAAGAGTGCTTTCTTCTTTTCATATTAAGCAAGCTTAATATTGGACAGAGGTGAAGATTTATCTTCCACTATCTAACACTTAAACTTTCAGCTTCTGAACATTTCAGGAATGTCATCCTCAAGCTCTCTTCACTCACCAAGAAAATCTGCAATTGCCCAGATAGCCTTCTCTTTATGGCAAGACAACAGCTCGAGTTCCACCATGCCCTATTCATCTCTTCATTCACTGAACAGGCTGCCAGTACAGGTTTAGCAGATGCTACGTGGCCCATGTGCTTGAAACTATTTTTTTCCTTGGGCACTGAACATTGTTCTTCAGCCATGTGCTAGAACAAGTTAAAAGCTCCGCAGCCAGTTACAAACATGATGAGCTATTTGATCATTTGGATTAGAAAGCTTCTGAAGATTATACACAAAAACATGCTTGTTTACAATTATCTGCTTTAGGATGTATGCTGTATAAACCTGTGCATGGTGCACTCTGTGGAAAGCTTTCTCAATGGAAGCTGAAGCCCTTGTTTCTATCTTTAATACCGACCTCCCCCAACAGGAAGCTTCATGGACACTGTGGTCTGCTCAGAAATTCAGTTGCCTCTGGCCACAGATAACCATCCACTAAGTAACCCTAAATATTATCCTCTCAAGGTTAAAAAAGTGTGTTTAAGATTACTCTGGCTTTCAGGTCACATTCTTGCATCCTTCCTGAACTCCTGCTTCCCAGGAGATTCTGCCTGGTGATGGATACAATCTGTTTTTCCTCTTGTACTTAGAAGTTGATTCATTCATCACACTAGGTGGGGAGCATTTTTTAAGCACTGGAATGAGAGCTGATCAGCACAAAACAGCATGCATGAAAGATAAAACTGTGAGGAAAACAAACCTAGGTTAGGATTGAGGAGAAGTCAGAGAAGTGCACAAAAACGCCTCCTTGCAATACACGACACCTTGTATCACACAGCTCACTGTATCTCCTTCTCAAAACTCTGTAAATCTCAACTGCATGATATGTAAACCATGATACATTATGGTTTATTACCATTAAACTGGAATATCACCCAAAAAACCCAACATTCAGGGAGGGCACTCAGGACGAAAACTGCTCAATACACTGCCTGGATTAGTATTGTCTACATAATGAACCCAATTACATCAACAGAAATTATTACAAGAATTTTCCATATAAGTTTTCAATAAAGAGTGACTTTTCTCCATATGTATTTTCTGCTTCATGGTATCTACACTTGTCATCTTAACTCTCCCATATAACTGCTACAGTTTTCCTAGAAAATAGACCAGCTTTCACTGCAGCTGAAGTCGTACATATCATTACATGTCTCACCATTCAGTTTTCACCTCACAATCAAAAGGAACTAGGATGTAATCAACACACATCAAATAACAAAACTACTCATAAGATTACTGAGAAAATTTACTTCAAAATCAGAGGGAATTAATACCAGGGTTTGCCTTTGCACAGTATAGATATTCATACTTACCAAAAACTCTTCAGTCACGGAAGATTTGGCTTGTAGGAACAGCTAGGACTTTGGGACAGGTCACAAAGCTCAAAGAATGTAATTTTCATCTACAGGGGTAGTTACTGTTGTGCTGTACATACAGAAGCAAACCAACTATTTTAAAGCTCAGGTTGCTTAATGCAACAAAATGCCATAACACATTCTGAATTCAGAACTAAAAGCACCATTGGTATAGAAAATAAATTCAGTTCAAAAGATTAAATCTTTCTGCTACTGTTGATTTTCAAGTATCGCTAATCTACCCAATCTGTTACTTAACCTGACCGTGCTACCATTGATTTCAATGGACCAATGCTAATGATTTGATCTTTTTCTAAAGCTGTCCTTCAATACAGAGAAAACACAAACAGATGTCATAGCCACAGAAAAGACACTAACAGGGCAGAGCCACCTCCCTGCTGAAGTCCTGTCAGTATGTAAGGTGATTACCATATCTGGGGTCACCACAGCTCTTCAGGAGGAGATATCAGATACAGGCAAGGCAAGACAAAACCCTTATCTATTGTTGAAAACTGATACATACTGCAAAGGGAGTATGCTGGGTTTTTTTTAAATATGACTCTCCTATTTCCCTCCTCCAAGATCTCATATTTCTAAAACTTATTAGCACTAAAATACTAACAGAAAAAAAAACATTCTTCTCCTTTTCCTTAAATTTTGCCCTTTTTTCCCCAACAGCCAGTTTCTAAAGTATGAAAACAATTCCAACAGAGAAAAGCACACTTTAAAGGTACATATCTAAAATTTTACAACAGTCTATACCTTATTTCAGCAGAAGTCCTGACACAATGGGCTTCCTGTTCAAGGCTTTGTTATGCAACGGAAATCCTTTCAATAGAAGCATAGATGGGTCAAAACAAGCCACAACTACTGTATTTGGAGAGGAAAAAATCTTCCATTCCCATGTATTATTCTATTCAAAGTGTACCTGATAGCATTTGATGGCATTCCCATTGCATCTTCCCCTTGCACCACAGTACATGAGTTTAACTGAATGCCTTAAAAGAGCTAAGAAATTTGTAGCTTATTTTCTTTTCAATAAAAGTCTTGACCAAGGAAGGGGGCACTTCAGAAGTCATCCAGTAAGTAAGCACATGCAATATCATGGGAAACACTACTCTGGGGCTCTTGAACATCACAGCACTGCCTAGCAATTCCAACCTAGTTCCACTCCATAATGGATGGACTGAGATAGAGACAGAGACATCAACAAGGAGAAGAATAACTCACACCTGGCTTCATCTGGTATATTCTACATTCTGCTTTCATAAGTTTCAGAGATCCTTTGGCCCTGCACGTCCCTGCAATGATTCTTAAACCAGAGAAAGAAGAGATCCTGGATGACAAGCAGGCCCCCCTGAAGTGACGGTAAGAGTCCAACACGTGTATAGCATACAGCTTTGCAGCATCTTCAGCTCCAGCTTTTATTGCTGATGAGTACTTTGTGAGATTTGCATCATTTATATAACTGAAAGTAGCTACCACTATAGAGTTATATGATGCCTACAACAAAATGTTACCACTACAATTAAGACCAGAACTCAGCCTCTGCTTTTATTTTTTTTTCACTACTTTAGAAAGACACACTTCCAAGTTGTATCAAACTTCAGCAGTCCCAAAGCGACTGCTTCCTTCTTGTCTTTGGAAGTTTGAGGGGCACAGTCTCATTTGCAGTACAGAACAATCTGAAGGTGCTGCAAAGAAAGCAGGGCAAGAAAAAAGTAGAGGAGCTGCATGAGGGAACAGGAGAAGGATTTTGAGTGTATGTGGACTGGCAGGGAAAAAGGAGGAGGAAATGCAGTGTGCTGGCTGGAAAAGGAGGGGTAGGAAGGGAACCCTTAAACAGCAAAAAAAAAAAAACCAAATCCTCAGCACCCCAGGCTCTTGGCTGTACTTCATCAATAAGGATGCATGCAAACATGCTGCTTTGCCTAATAGGCAAAACTTCTACAGAAGCAGGTTTCTCATCTTCCATTAATAAGCAGAAGGAAGCAAAGATTGTTCCATAACTAAATTATTTTGGTTACACGAACTATGAATTCCTGCTGCAAAATATGTTTTTTCATATTTATTAACAAGGGCACATACCACAGCACTCTCATTTCTCATATGCCACTTGGTCTCTTGCTCTGTAAAGCCAAATCAAAATTCACAATTTCTCATTTTCCTGATGTGCGATGCATTAAGCTCTAACTGGGTAATGCAACTCTGTGACTACAGTTGCTCTTTATTTCCCCTTCCACCTCCAGACTGTCAAGGCAAAAAAAGCACAGCATTTCTTCAATGACAACCTGTGATAGCTGAACTGGTCAATCACTGCTAAAAAAGAAAATCATAGACTCATAGAATAGTTAGGTTTGGAAAGGACCGTAGGATCATCTAGTTCCAACCCCCCTGCCATGGGCAGGGACACCTCACACTAAACAATCCACATTTTCAACTATTATTCAAGTTATTGTAAAAAGTGTTTTAAAACTGAAGTTTACAGCCTCAGTAGAAGCTCTTTATATTTACATTTGTACAATTGTCAAATACCAAGTCTGCTTCAATAAGTGTAAACTGACTCATTATAAAATAACCTTTACTTTGTTTCAGGCTTTCATGTAGCACATTAAATATCTCAGCCTGACAATAGATGCAGCATCACTGTCAAATTGTGCTCAGGCACCCATTGTTTTGAGTGTTAACTTGACCTCCCTTAAAACAAATCTACTTTTTGTAATGATAGCAATAACATTTCCCATCCCCCCCTCCGGATAAGACAGGACAGAAAATCTTTGCAGTGACAGAGAGTGCTGATGTGAAATAAAGCTTCTGTAACACACACATGCACTTCTCTATTCTAGTGCTAGACAAGCTATCCTGTGTAGCACTGGAGAGAGCATCCTTTCTCCCAGTGAAATCCTCCAGAGTCAGGATTCATCCCACTTGGACTGAAACACTCTCTCCAGAGCCACACCACACACATTTTCTTCCCCATCCAGATGGAAGCCACCAAAGAGTATCACCCCCAGCCAACAGCACATTCCAGCTTGTTGACTCACTGCATGTCACTGCCATTGGGTTAGGTGCCTTTTTGTTTCCAGCATACCAGATTTTTTAAATCTGCTCAGATTTACTGCTTCCATTTCACAACACTTTTGCACTCAGTTCCTACGTGCAGCTAAAGTGTAATGCTCCACATTACAAAGATAGCAAAGATAATGCTCCACAGGGATGATTAGAAAGGGCTCACATTTCATCCCAGCCTTCCCAAAATGAACCTTTCTGAAGATGTAAAGGAAACACGTAGAAGGCATTTCTCTTTGTGCTGCTGTACACCTGCAGAGACCAACCAAGGTCAGGAGAGGAAACAACAATTCTTCAAGAAAGCCAGTTCCTTTGTCATCTGAACACAGGCAGGAAACACTGGAAGTGTCATAAGAAAGTTTTCCTAATGAGATCCTAGCCCAGTCTTGCAGAAGCCAAATACTGATGATTGCTGTTAGTCCCTTCCAACTGTCTGTTCTGTTCTATACAGCTCTGAGGTATAAGTGCACTAACATCTGGCCATTTCAGCCTAACAGTCAACCAGGCCAGATCCGCACATTCACAGAGGTTTCTGTGCTGCAGAGCACAACAACAGTCACAGAGCTGTGGTTTGAGGGGAGGGCAAGGTCAAGATCTAGGTCTGGGTCTGGGTCAGAGCTCCTCTGGTTTAGCTGATCCATTTGCCAAGAAAGGCCTGGGTTGGGGATCTATTGCTCTGGGTTAACCTTGGCAGCCTTCAGAGAAGGCTATGAGTTATTCTGTAACACAAATAATATTAATTACCAGCCATTTACAGATACTTGAAGCACATTTAAAAATATTCCATTATTGCGCAAATAATACGCAAAAGGTAGGGTTTTTTGAAAATAGTGTTTTGAAAATATGCTTTCTCTTCAAAACAATTTTTAAAGTTAAACCAGCAAAATTTTCTGCTGCATTGAACTGGTGACAAAATAGCTGTAAATCTACTTGCAGTAATTCATGAACATTTATCTTTCCTCCTGTTTAATGTAAATATATCTTTACACAATAACTTAATTTAGCAGCATTCTTTTCCAGGAGCATGGTCAGGAAGTTAATTCCTGATAGAAGTGCTCATGCATAACCTTTGCAAACCAGCAAGATCAGTCATCTTTATATTTCTCTGAATTCCAATATTAATGTAAATCCTGAAAAGTCAAAGCAAGGATTTAACTGTCTTAAATTTTCCATTGTGCTTTTAAATATACATTTTCTCTCATTTGAGATTCTATTTGGATGTTAGCAACTAACTCTTATTCTTTTTAATCTCTGTTAAAGTGCACAGGGATGGGCACAGCATAACCATTTGTAGGTTCAAGATGAAATATCAGCAAAAGAAAATTGTCCAAGGCAGATATATTTCAGCATGAATCATTAATTCCTAAAGCTTGAGTCTCTTCATTATTCATTACACATTTTTCATCCTGCATTATTCCCTCAGTTAGCAGGTTTGCAATGAGATACTTACAGCTCAAAAGTGTTAACACGTACCTGAGGAGACGAGGCCCATGCCTCAGCACCATCAAACTGAGCAATTCACAGGTAACCACAAGACTAAAAACATTTTTTCCACTGTATTGCAAAAATCTTAGTCACTGAAATCTGGCATTTGACAGACAGCCCTTCAGCCTCTGTGACTAGTTTCCCTGACTATTTGCAGGGTGCTTCCTTTTGCCAAAATTGCAAACAAGAAAACCCAACCCCACATATTTGGATTTCTATCAGATTTATGCAGTCTCTGTGCTGTTAGAACTTAAGAACCTATTTGTGCAATTATTCCATTAAGAATTACATGCTATTTTATCAGTTCTAGAGAAAGACTGTTACTTTATATTCCACATTCCACTGCAGTGGCTAAATTCAAACTGGTGTAAACAAGAGCTGCTTCATTGCAGAGAAGGAGACAACATCACAGCAGAGAATGGCCTCCAGTGTTTAAATAAGGGAAAATACTAGCTGCTGCTGCCTCCACACATATGGCTCCATTTCAACAGGCTGGGGAAAAAAATCCATACTGACTGATTTCCAAGCCATTAGGAGTTCTTACACATACTCTCACTGGCTAGAAGAGGCACAATGCAGACTGCAGAACAGGAATAATACATGGGGGACTGTCAGTGAAACACTTAAACCATCTGCATTTTCACAGCGTTTGGCAGCCTAGGTCGGGGGGGTATAATAAAGGGAGTGGATATAAATGCATAAAAGTCACTGAACCAATTTACAAGGCATTAGTGCATTGGCTCTCAGACTTCAACCCCTCAGCAAGAATTTTTTCAGAGCAGCTCTCTCCACCCTCCTGTTGGCAAACGCTCAGACATGCTCAGCCCAGCAGACAGATCCACAAACAGCTTTTACAGAAAGCACATGTACCTCCTTCCCTTCTCTCTTGCACTACTTTAACAAAACAAAACCCCAGTCTGAAATCCCGTGCCCTTGGGAAAAGGGTGGCAGCAATCTGAGACTCAGGTCCATCTGATTCCTGTCACAGAAGCCTGTGGCATCTCACACGCAGTCTGTGTGGTGCAGCAGAGCCTGGATCCCGTGGCTTGCACATCTCCATCCTGGCACTAGCACCTCAAGTTTCAATAGCAGGGTGTCACAGCCTCTCTCCCACTCCATGAAACCATATGCCAGAGAGATCTGGCCAGCCCCAAATGCGATCTGCCCACCAGCTGGGGCTGGCACATGGTGGCCAAGTGAAGCCATGGTTGTGCAGCAGCGAGACAGTGTGTGTATGTGCATGTGCATGTGCATGTGTCTACCTTAGTGGGGCCCAGCAGAGCACAGCTGGAAGATGCTCCAAGCACAGCAGCAGAAAGCTTCTGCCCACCCCTGTGCGATGGAACTTGGCAGGGAGGTACAGAAGATCCATGACGTGGCACAGGAGACACCAACTTTGATGGCATGACTTCACTGGAGTGCCAGCAGTTTAATTTCACAAGATAAAAGGAAAATAGAGGGGCATCAAGGAAATCATTTAAGATGCGGGTCATCTCACGTCCTGTAAACACTCAGAGTAGCTTCCCGTCCAGGAACTTGTTTATTCTCAGACTCATCTGGCACAGAACAAAGTAATAGACAGATGCATCCCTTCTCCAACAAGTTTACAAGTAGATGGAGTGCATCAGCATCAGGAAAGACATCGAGGTGAATTGCAGCCCAACATCACCCTGAAAGCAACACCAAGTCTGTGATCCACTCTTTGTTGCACTCCTCTCTTTTCACCCCAATACTGTAAAATCTTATTCTCGAGATCAAACTATTTCTGCACTTGATTAGTCACATGAATCCCATCATTACAGAGCTATTTGTGTGCTGCAGCTTTGGGGATGACATCTCTTCAATGCCTGCAATGGTTATTTGGTGTATATCTTGCAGTTCAAGCAACAATCTCACTTTTTATCTCCCCTGAGGCACTTGCAGAACAATAAGAGGTGGAAAAAATAGGTTTCAGTCTTGTTTGACAGAAAAATCAACATTATTTCAACCCTTTTTATAGTTTATCTGATCTTCTGATTTAAAATTTACTAGCAGACATTCAACTTCAGAACAAGTCAAACAGTTGCAGAGTGCAGGGACACAGATAAGCTATTCTTGGTCACCACAGCACTGAAGTCAGGAGCTTGCAGCCAAGTGTTTCAGCTGGCAACATCTGACCCATTAATGGGGAGAGTGCCCAGGAAAGGCATTATCAGGATGGGCATCATGTCACTTACACAGATTCTGTAGGAAGGAAAGAGAGGGGTCCATAACCCTGCTTCTCTCTAGCTCCCTACCTCTGATGCACTGCAGCCCTTACAGAGTGAGGAATCACAGCACACAGTCAGGGCAGAGTGGGCTCAAAGAGGGAAACTTCTCCCAAACCTCCTGCCCCAGCAGACCCACAACACTACCTGTGCATCACCTACTGCAAAATCTGGTTCTGTCTATTCGTTAAATTAATGCACAAGCAAGAGAATGTTTGCACTGCCCATTTTACCAAAAATGATGATCGATGCTATCACTATCATTTCAAACCTGGCATAACAGAGAAACTCTTTTATGCCAAAATGTGAGCTTCCCATTTACACGACCAGTTAGAGGTGAAAGCTAAGCTGCTTTTACAAACAATCAGCATTATTAGTGAATGAAAGGTGACAATTTTCATCATTTTTTTTAGTA
This sequence comes from Melopsittacus undulatus, assembly GCF_012275295.1. Taxonomy (NCBI): domain Eukaryota; kingdom Metazoa; phylum Chordata; class Aves; order Psittaciformes; family Psittaculidae; genus Melopsittacus; species Melopsittacus undulatus. Next base: position 92,974,006 of record NC_047557.1, on the reverse strand, counting down.
GCAGAAGAAGAAATTGTATTGTTCAGGGTTTCTATTTCAAGGGAATTTCAATTAAAGCAGATATTCTTTGGGTGAAAAAGTTTCACTAAAATCAAGATTGTTTATCAAAAACCTTTCTGGGAAAAAAATCTATCACCTTCATACCTCTGCATTAGAATTGCTCTTCAAACTCAAATCCCATATCAAGGTTCATGTGCCTGAACCTGACTACAGACTTGCTCATTACAGTCCTTGTGGATTGTGTTTTCAAAACGGTTCATGATTCCTTTCTTTCAGTCCAAGATGAGGCAGTTTCCTTTTACAGCTCCTGCCCAGAGTGCTACTAAGAGCTTAGCACAACATGGGTGCATTTTCCATCATCTGTTTTTTCCTGTCATTTTCAAACAAGATCATTTGGGATCATTCCCTGAGAAATATTATAGATACAAATCCTATGTCTAAGCTTATTTAGCAGGCATCAAAACAGACCTTGGTAATCTAGACCTTTGCGTCAGGGCATATATAGAAAACACAGGGGTTTTCTCTTTTCCTTTTCTGAGCAGTGGACGTGAAGGGCTCACTTAACCTTATCCTTTGTTTAGGTTAGCTAAATAGCATGCCCATTCCCAAGTCCACAGATCTGAACATCAAAGGCTCTGCAACGGTTGTAAATACAGTTGAAGTCATTTGCAAAAGTAAATCATATCTGGGACCGTTGTCTGCTGTGGGTACCAGATTATCTCTGAGCTGCATCCTGACCAGATTAGCTACACTTCCCTGGAAAACTCCTATCAACATCCTCCCTGCTGTCCTCTCAGCAATGACACAGGAATGGCTAATTTTCTTGTAAGAAAACTTAATTCTGGTTGGTCTCCTCACGTAAGACTCTGAGAAACATCTCATTAGCTCCTTTTCTGAATAATTAACGTACCAGTTTTTTAAAAAGCAATTCATATTTGCTGCTATATGTCATAAAAACATGAAACAACCTGACCAACCTCAGCGTTTTAGCAAGGCAGGAAATTAATACCCTCACCTGTGCTGGATTGTGATGACAAATAGGTGCAAGAGAGTATTTAACTGTAGAACATTATTATTTAAAGTCCTGAGTAAGATACATTGTAACATTTGCCTACACTTATAACAGGCTATAAGTGAGTTTTAAGTTAGATCAAACACTTCTTAGATTTTCTTCTGCATTGTTTAGCTAAAAAAAAATCCCCTTCCATTTGTACTGTCCAATGCCAGAGAGAGACCTTTGTGTTCACCTTTAGATAGGGTTCAGAAAATGGCAGGTAGCACTGAGAAATGCATCACAGTCCCACAAAAGAGTTTGGGTAGTCTAAGGTCATCATTTTACTTGTGAGATATACTACTAAATCTCATTTTTACACCCAGCACTGACAGCACTTTAAAGAAACACAGTCACATTCACATAAGGGTTTTAGCTTTTTGCAGGTATAAAAATCTTTACAGACAGGACATCTCCAAGCTGCTTTGGAAATTCCATTTGTGCAAAACAGGCATAGCCTGTGCTAATCAAGTCTCAGACACTATTCAAAGTACCAGCTAACTCCTAAAACTCGTTATAAAACAATACTAAATAACATACCAACTTTTGTGTTACACTCGGAGCCTATTTCCTTTTATTCAGCTCCCTCATTAGAGTCAGCAACAAATCAGTAGGTATAGCAATAATAAGGCTAAGTTTATCTATTTCCTCCACTCCCTCTTCTCACTGTATTACTTGGAACAATAACAGGATGCCGGGATGCAGGACGGGAAAAGGCTGACTCCCAGCTGGAAAACCTTAGAGACTGGAAAGCTGAACACTCCCAGTATTGCTTAACAAAAAGAGAAGTGTATTTTTCTGTTTGATCTTCATTTTCTGTACACTGCTTAACGTTGTGGGATACTGCTCATTTTCGTTTGCCTGATTTAGGAACAAACCCAAGCTCCACCAACTCTGACTCAGGTAAGGAACAAATGGTATTTTCTGTTCTTTGACTATAAAGTTAATTTCAAAGGTTTTTTAACTCCAAAAATCTCTTCCAATGTCTTAAATAATTTAAGAAATATTACCAGACAGGCTATGAAGTTTATAAATATATATATATATATATATATATATATATCCACAGAGCACTCTGGGCCTAACAAAGATGGCACTTGAACCAAATAAAGTGCGGATAACAGCAAATCTGTTTACAAATGACACTGGAAGAGGAAAATGTCTTTCTTGGGCTATATCACAATATTCCTAGATTGTTTAAAAGAAGAGACATTTTATGCGCCTTTTGTTTTCCTTTTTTTATTCTGTTTTGTAATACTTAGATCATGTTGCTGATGCTTATTCATAATGGAAAATGGACAGAAATGATACTGCAAATTGCACCTGTAACCTTTAAGGAGAAGATTTCACTTGCAGTGTGGACAGTTACAGGCTTAGTACTGCTTTGGGTGAGAAGGTGTATGCTGTGCTATGATCAGGTGCAGAATGCTTTATCAAAGTGGGGGCTGACTTGCTATCTGTGTTCAAGGTGCTACAGCTTTACAATCACCAATGCCCAGAGGAGGTAAAGGCCATGTACACTAGCCAACTTGGACATATTTCTCAAGCTAATAGATTTGTTAAAGGCTTAGAGGAAAGGTTACATAAACACATCAGTGACTTGGTCTCCTAAATTTCAAGTTTAATTGCCCCAGGTACTTTAGCACCCTAAATCTGGACTACCAGGTTTTATAGCCCCTGTTCTAAAGGACCAGAAATTCTTATTTTAGAAGTTTCTTGACTTCAGTGGTCCAAAAAGAAACATTTTTTCTGACATTTTATGTGCAGGGACTTTCTACAAAAAAAAAGTTGGTTAGAAAGGCTTTTATCTTATCCTAAAGATAGTGTAGCAAGACCCTGAGCTAATAAGTTTGCTGTACAGCTTACAGAGACAAGGCATTTATGCATAAGAGATGAACTGATACTGCTTTTCTGTAAGAACTTTATTTTGTAATACTGGGACTGTCAGTGTGCACAGCACCTTACTGTGCTCTTGTCAGGCTGTAATAAAGATAAAGGAAGGAAAGAAATGCAAGGAAAAAAGATACAGAAGAAGATGAATTTCTGTGAGAAAATCTGTTCCATTCTTAGCTATCGAAAACATTAGGAGTTGGTTGATGCTGCAGTTAACAAAGGCATAGTTAATCAATGTGTCACTGCCTCCACTGATTATAAAACATTATATCAGCATTTGTAAAAGCATACAGTATTATAGATGTTCATTTAAGAAAAAATATTAGACTAAAGCAAGGATACTCCAATGATTTACAAAAGCTTCTCATCTTAGGCTAATTTGTGCCTTGTAACAACAATCAATACACCAGAAACAAATCACAGAAATGCTGACTTGCAATTTATGTGCAGCTATCTCTAGGAGTTATTTTTTATCCTAAATAAAGGGTGACCAACACGAGAAAAGGATAAGGAATTGATTTAGCATATGAAAGCACTGGAATAGTGCAGTATACTAGACAGAAGAATGTGAAGTTACACACACTAAAACAAATTAATTTGAAAGCAAAAGATAAACTCAATTAACAAATCATTCCTGCTTTGCCCACAAACCTGGGCTTTGTTTTTCCAAATGCTATGGCTGTATTGCAACAAGAAGAATTTGCCAAAGCTTTGCTCTTTAACATAAGATCATAAAATTGTTACTTCAACATTTTAAAACACATGCTGACACTGAAATTATTACATGACATAGCTACACTTCCATCAGCAACCTGCAGCTTGCAGAGCACTAGGTGCAGGGCTCAGTGCTGAAGAAGCAGAGAAAGTTCCACCCAAACAGTGGACAACAGGTTTGTTGCCAGGTTTGTTTCACATCCTGCCTCTGTGTTGGGGGAAGCAGAACTGAAAACAGGATATAGGTAAAAATCACTGGGCAAGGTTTAGAAGCTCCTCTGATTTATAGCATTTATGGAACAAAGGACTTCACTGTGCACCCATAAATCTATTAATTCCATTAATATTACAAATGGAAAATAGAAAAGCATTTTGAAAAACTCTTTGTTCTTGTTAGGGTACATGTCTACAGAACTACAGGCTTCAATCAGGCCAGCTAATGCTTTCTATTTTCTAAAAAAAGAAGTTACATCACAGAATAGACGTAACTGATTATTTCAAGCAGCTGAGCTTTCTGTAAGGAATCTTCGCCATTATTTTTGTCATGTATTTGTAATTCCAGGTTTTGCTCAGGTTCTAGAAGTTAAATTCAGAGGTTCAGATGTTAATGCTAAGAAGAAAACTTGAGGTTCTTTGGGAGAAATTTGTTGGCCATGAAAATATTCTGGTGTATTTAAAAAAAACAAACAACAAACAAATGTCTTCCCCTTTGTTATCCTTGTGGGTTTACAAACCAAAAATCCCTCAAAGTTTAGCCCTCATAGAACTGTTTTCCCTTCTAACCTAGAACAAAGCAGACAGTGAGTTTTCTGTGTAAACTAGAGACTTTCTAAGACAGAGAGATGCCCAGCTCACAACCACTAAGGTAAAATAATTCCTTACGCATGGAGAAAAGCAGATGAGAATTTGAACCAGAACAGGCCTTAGGGCATCCAGAGCTTGATACTAGTTTGATCCATAATGAATTTTCTTGATCCATCTGGGGAATTCAGCTCATCATCCTGCTTCATTTGAAGAGCTTATGCAGGTGTACATCCACTGCAAACACAGAAAGCAAACAATACACTGGTGCCATGATCAGGAGCCACCATTTCTGCTGCCAAGGAACTTACCATCACCCTGCTCTAGTGCCCAGATACAGAGCCCACTGCAAACCCAGGAATCCCACCAACAGGATTTATCAATGCATGTACCACTTAATTCCTCAACTCTGCAATCAGCTTGGTCTTGAAACAGAAACAAAAATAATAATAATGAAAAATTGTGAAGTGTTTACAAATCAAAAATCCCTCAAAGTTAAGCCTGTTTAACCTGTTTATAGTTTAACCTATTTATAGTTCTTCAGTGCAACAATACAAATTAGCCCTTTCATTCAATGAGAACCTGATCTTCACTCATTTTGATATGAATTTCAAGTTTGTCAATAAGCATGGAATTAACCACACTGTGAATCTAAGATCTTGCTGAATATTTTAAGTAAGTTGTCTCTGTAACATACTTCTGAGACATTATCTGTCCCATGAGTCTCTTTTGTACATATGCTGCTATACATATCTGTCGGGCAGGCTGAAGATTTAGGGCTCAGTCCTCCTAGGTGCTTGTTAAAGCCCACAGATGTTCACAGGAGTGTCTTCCAAGCTGGGCAAAGACAGGGGAAGCGCAGAGGAGAAACTTACCTATCCATTGCAGGTGTTCACACTGCCTACACTTCAGTTATGGTAGTTTGAGTATATTCAAGTAAAGATTTACAATCAATAAAAGAGAGACACACAGTTGGAGGGGGCCTTTCCAAAAGACCAGTGGAGGAGAAGGAGTATTCTTCTGTTATCTGAAATGTTAGGAGTTATAGAGCACCACCATAAACAGAGGTAGACCAAAAGCAGAAATGTTTTAAATTCTTCATTTTTCAATATCCAAAGAGGTCAGTTCTCTTGTCCTACCTAGGAATCATCAGAACCTTCATGTTCCTGTGGGATCTCACCACTGTCCTATCCTAAAACTTTAGGAGAAAGAGCTTCCTGTTTCTGTAACACATTCTTTCAAAAATTCGACTATCAGCCTCCCCAGATTAGCAGTAGCCTACCTGGCTTTGCCCCCACTGAAGTCATGCATTTCCCTGAATCCTCCTCTCTCCCCAAGCCCACCAGCAATATCTGGAATGGTCCTCCTAACACCTGGCAAAGTTCACAGCACACAAGATAGGTTATCTGCAGCACACACAGGACCTTGTCCTTATTGTGTATGACAATATAAAGGGAAATTCAACTTCCACAGTATGCCTGAAGGAGACACTTGAATTCCTTCTCCTGCCTTTGTCCACATTTCTAAGCGATGTGTTGGTAGGATTAGTCATCCTTTTCCCCTTCCTTTTATGATGCTATCTACTATGAATTTGTGTCCTGGAAATCCTCTAGGAGTGCAAATTCTACCTTATAACATACTGCTTGAGAAGACTAAGGGCCTAATGCTGCTCTCCTGTAAATGATAGGAAATCCTGCCATTGATGGGAACTGTTCCTGTTACAGGTTCAGCTTCACTGGCAGAATCTCCAGTGGCACATAGCTTTAGATTAGCTTCTCCATTCTTTCTGTGGGACACTCCCCACCACCTCCAGTCCTAGACCTGAATTCAGAGATTTACATTATCTTACTGGATTTTAGTGCCATTATCTTTCAGATATAGATATATATGATCTGTTCACAAGAGAGCTGGTTTACCCATGTTATGGTTAGGCCAACCAATTAATATTACTAATAAAACATCAGACTTTTCACCATCTAATCTATGAGTCCAGAGCTACAATGAAGTAGTATGTATTTGCTGTTGATTTAGGATTCTAGCACCAAAATTAAAAAGTGATAGCAGAAAGCAGAGAGCACAAAAAAGCAGGCATGTTTTTCGTAATGGGTTCATTCTACAAAGACAACAGTGTGAGTTTGACAGTGACAATGCTACTGCAGAGCTCTGTTGTTTGTAGTACCATTTAATGAATACATTTTCTTTGTACACTAGATTTGTCAGCAGCAGACCTGGTAAGAGTTTAGGATTAGAATAGATACTGACTCCTCCAGTAACTGCACTTGGAGATGACTTAAGTTTCAAACAGGAAGAAAGCTGCATATTTCTCTCTGGAATATATAGCGTCATTTTCCTGCTGTGAAATGGTGAGCTGGATTACCTGCCTTATATGGCTTGATTTTTGGCTTCTTTAAATGAAGAGAAAGGGTTCATTCACACAAGGAAAGGGTTTTCAGTGGCCATGAATACAATATGAGTTGGGGCAGAATAAATGTTTACACTGCCACTAAGGAGAGATCCAACCTCAGATTAAGAAATACCTCCAGTTGTGCTGTGGATTCAGGCAGCAAACCATCAAGTGCAGCAGTGCTGTGAACAAGAACTCCTCAGACAGACAGCCAGGTTACTTTAAAGCTGCCAGCAACCAGGGTGGCACAGGCTGCTCCCCGGTGCTCATCGCACTGTGCCCCAGCAGGGCAGCAGCAGCAGCCACCAGCCCAGATCCTGGCACTGTCTTGAGAAGACCTGTAAGCAGAAATGTCCCCTTGTCAGCCAGCTGGCATGTGCCCAGTTCTCCCATCACTTTCACAAGGGCTTCTTACCACACATGAACAGGCACATGGCATGCCTTGAAACAGGGTCATTTCTGCAGTCATGACTTACATGTTGAACTATCACCCACCGTGGCAGCAATCTGCTTCATGAAGCAAGCTCTTCTTGCATGCAGGTTCCCTCATTGCCTCAGGACTGGGGTAGCAAAGTGCATCAGACTAATGTCTTGCTTAAGTCAGTGCATAGATGAGGGAAGAAAACTGTGTTAAATCACCTTAGCTCCAACATGGAAATAAATCCATATGGAAAAATGTCTAGCTCTCAAAAAAACCCACAAAACTTACAATAGATTTTCCTCATCTTTTTAAGGTTCCCTGTGTCTGAGGCCCGAATTTTCAGGCCCTCCAGATTCCCTTTCTGAGTACTGTAAACTGGAAATTTGCTTCCCTAGTTTTATTTTGATATGAAGATGAGATTTTCCAGACAGGAGCTAGTCTGTAAATAAAAATATTGAAAGGCTCATTGTAAATTCATAAGAGCAGTAATAATATCATTTGTATCATCTCACAACACATGGTTATTATAACAATGGAAATGTTCCAGGAAAAGACTGAACTATAGAGGTAAGCAGAAAAGGTCTTAAAGTTAATTAAGCCTGGTCTGGAAGTCTAGTTGTATAGGGGCAGGAAATAGATAAGAATGAACTGACATTTGAATTAGACATTTTTAAAAGGGAGAGAAATACTGAATGCTAATTACCAAACAAAACATACACAGACACACCCAGGCTTTTTAGCCTCTTGCCGGGCTGGAAAACAAGAGATTTATATTTCTGTACATGCTTTCTCTATCTGCCACAAAATTCATTTTTAGAGGAAATACTAATGGATTCAGTTACGCAGTACAACAACCTGGACAAAGGGATCAAAACACATAGCCAGCTAAACAGGACTTCTCTGCTTCAGATTACTGTTAGCGCATAAACACCAATTACTGTGACCTGTGCACGATACTCGTGTTCAAGGCAGATACTATTGCTCTTGAGCTTTGGCTGAAGGAAAATGTCAAGAAAATCTTATCTGCTGTAAACACAGCTACAATGTACTTTAAAGAAAATAATTTGTATTTATTGCACAGTTTCTCAAAGGATGGGGACTTTCCCTTAATCAAAGCCTCTCAGTTGGAGCTCTGTGCTAGGAAGCCTCACCGACACTAAGGCTTTATCTGGAAACAAAGGGAAAGCGCAAAAAAGCTCTATAATATGTTATTCTCATAGTGTACCTTATTTTGCTTCAGCTCGGCCAAACTCTTAAACATTCAGTGGCAGATTTGGCAGAACCAACCAGGGGGCCGTATGAAAACAGCTCAATTCTGAAATGGGCACACTGTTTACTGTAGGAAGCAAAGCTTATGGTTAGAGATGCTTGAGAAATCTTTTTAGTGATCACTAACATCTTCAATATAACCAAACTGTTCCAATTCTGCACTGCGGTGAGCCGAATAATTTTTGGAGGATTTCCTTATCCCCTTCTCACCCAAACTTCCGTTGCTCCCAAAAAATTAAACATCATAGGTGTGAAAAGTGCTGGGGATGAGGCAGGCTCAGTGCTGAGACACCTGCACCTCTGTCTCTCCTACCAAAGCCACTTTAGTCTGGGCTACGCAAGAGGAAACTGGCTCAAAGCAAGCAAAAAAGATGATGGATCTACAGTCACAGAATCACAGAATCCCAAGGGTTGGAAGGGACCTTGAAAGATCATCTAGTCCAACCCCCCTGCAAGAGCAGGGTAACCTAGAGTACATCACATAGGAACTTGTCCAGGCAGGCCTTGAATATCTCCAACGTAGGAGATTCCACAACCCCCCTGGGCAACCTGATCCAGTGCTCTGTCACTCTCACAGTAAAGAAGTTCTTCCTGATGTTAATGTGGAACCTCCTATGCTCCAGTTTACACCCATTGCCCCTTGTCCTATCACTGGATATCACTGAAAAAAGCCTAGCTCCATCATCCTGACACCCACCCTTTACATATTTGTAAACATTGACGAGGTCATCCTTCAGTCTCCTCCAAGCTAAAGAGACCCAGCTCCCTCAGCCTCTCCTCATAAGGGAGGTGTTCCACTCCCTTCATCATCTTTGTGGCTCTGCACTGGACTCTTTCAAGCAATTCCCTGTCCTTCTTGAACTGAGGGGCCCAGAACTGGATGCAATATTCCAGATGCGGCCTCACCAAGGCAGAGTAGAGGGGGAGGAGAACCTCTCTTGCCCTACTAACCACACCCTTTCTAATGCACCCTAGGATGCCATTGGCCTTCTTGGCCACAAGGGCACATTGCTGGCTCATGGTCATCCTCCTGTCCACCAGGACCCCCAGGTCCCTTTCCCCTTCACTCCTTTTCAGTAGGTCAGCCCCCAACCTGTACTGGTACATGGGATTGTTCTCCCCCACATGCAAGACTCTACACTTGCTCTTGTTGAATTTCATCAAGTTTCTCCCTGCCCAACTCTCCAGCCTGTCCAGGTCTCGTTGAATGGCAACACAGCCTTCTGGTGTGTCAGCCACTCCTCCCAGTTAGTGTCATCAGCGAACTTGCTGAGGGTACACTCAGTTCCCTCATCCAGGTCGTTGATGCAAGTATTAAACAGCACTGGTCCCAGCACCGACCCCTGAGGGACTCCACTAGTCACAGACCTCCAGCTAGATTCTGCCCCATTGACCACAACTCTCTGCCTTCTTCCTCTCAACCAGTTCTTCATCCACCTCACTACCTGATCATCAAGCCCACACTTCCTTAGCTTATCTATGAGGATGCTGTGGGAGACAGTATCAAATGCCTTACAGAAATCAAGAAAAACCACATCTACCGCTCTACCATCATCCCTCCACCTAGTTACTTCCTCATAGAAGGCTGTAAGGTTGGTCAGACACAACTTCCCCTGGTAAAACCATATTGGCTGTTCTTAATAACCCCCTCATCCTTGATATGTCTAGAGATGGCATCAAGAATAAATTGTTTCATCACCTTTCCAGGTATGGAGGTAAGGCTGACTGGTCTATAATTACCTGGGTCCTCCTTCTTGCCCTTCTTATAGACTGGTGTGACATTTGCCATCCTTCAATCCTCAGGCACCTCTCCCATTTCCCACGACTTACCAAAGGTGATGGAGAGTGGCCTAGCAGTGACCTCCGCCAGCTCCCTCAGCATCTGTGGGTGTATTCCATTCAGACCCATCGATTTATAGATGTCCAGTTTGCATAGCTGATCCCTAACCCAATCCTCATCTACCAAAGCAAACTCCTCCTTTGTCCTGACTCCTTCTGGGGCTATTGGAATCTGGGGCCCCCAAGGAGAGTCTGCAGGAGTAAAGACAGAGGCAAAGAAGGCATTCAGTCCTGTAAATGTATCATTGAGACCAACAGAGCCTCAGTCATTTGCAGGAAGAGTACACCTGACTGCAAGACCATCCCTGAAACTACTTTTTGCATACAACAAGAAAACAAGTTCTTTGCCTGTCTGTAACCCAGCATTTCATCACTATTTTCAGCATCTGTCTTTATCAATAATTAATCTGGATGAGAGATATTTTCCTCTTAGCTTTTATATTTTGGACAAAGAATTCACAGGGGAAAGTTTTGCAGTTCCAAAGTATGCATATGCAGGGTTAATCCCCCTCCACCTTATTAGCTCATTTCAGAAGAGAAGGGCAGTACTTAATGCAAAGTTAATCCCCCAACATAGCTCAGATTTCAACAGCATTTGGCAACTGTCATCAAAAGACGTGTGGCCAAGAACAATTTTTCTGTCATTTAATTGTTAGTTTCACCCTGCAACATCTGCAAAGCAAATGAATCACAGTAGACATAGGTACTATGAGCTTCCTGATTTAAAAAAATGAGCACTCTAAATCAACAGAACACAGAATCTGTATGACATCAAGATGATAAGGTGTAATATTCTCTGTACCAGCTCCCAAACTCTGCTTGTGGGTTTGAGCATTCTCACTGAACACCAGAATAATCCTGCTCCTCAGGAGTCATTCAGCCCTCATATACACACTCCCAAAGCTCAGAAGCTGTGAAGAACTGTAAGAAAGTAGTTCATGACCTTAAACTCAGTGCTCTGCATGCTGTCAACAGTTTAGAGTAAGGCAAATCTTCTGTTTATGTAATATATTTATTTGTCATTAAAAAGTGTCATAAACTTGCTTAATAATTTAATCACAAATGAGTTTCAAAATATTTTAGTGGCTGGGTTTATATCAGACACTGTGCTTATCCCTTGTTATATTTTATACTATCATATTTGTATGTGAAGTAAAAGGCCTTACGAAAAAAAGATTGGACAATACCACTTGCTTCTTTAAAGTACTCTAACCAGTTTTGGGGTCACTTCAGGAAAAGGTTCTGTAGTAAAGCATTATATGACCATAGTAACAAGGCCCAAGTAAGAACTCTTAAGCAGCACCAGAATATACATATTTCAGTGCTTCACCTACTGCATCTGTTCATTTTCAAATTGATTATCATCAGCTCTCAAGTATCTCTACAGCCTCTGTGATGACAAATACCATTATTATGAAAAACAAGTAAAGATATTGATTCTGCACCTGGCACGATACATGATCTGCATGCTGAAATTGTGAAATGAGGAAGATTCTGAAAACTCACATAATGATTTGGCGTGGTTCTCAAAACCTTCACAAGTATTTTCCTCCTAGGTGGGGTAGAAGACCAGCAGTATTATTAAAACTGGTAGGTTATGTGCTAGACATACCAGGATGCTCATATGGAAGGAAAACAGTCATCCACTAGAAAAAGCAAACAATTAGATTGCATAACTGATCTGATAAAAAGAGAAGGCCATTGCTCTCATCACCCATTTTTAATGATCTCAAAGTATTCTTTTACTTTGCCACGACTCATCCTCACCACAGCAAACAACCCTCATTTAAACAGTGCACTGTCATTTCAACAACAGAAATGATTCAAGAATTATTAATCTAGTCCAAATGTAATGCTTCCTTAAGAAGCCCAGTAACTAAACCGCGTATTTCATTTGCTTCTCAGTTATCAGATTTGTAAGTAAGAAACTCAGATAAAACACCAGATCAATAGAAAATTATTTAACTAAAAATTGGAATAAGAATCATAGCTTGTGCATATGAAACACAGAAGCAGTCCCTCTTAGCTGGATAACTTCACTCTGTGAGATTTTTGACATGCCACATAAAAAAACACCCCTATCTTCTCTCCGATCTATGTGCACATTACTGTTGTACATGCTAGACGGGTACATAGAAATACAGTCACATGTTTTATTAGATCTCGTATGGGATTCAATTCCACAAACAGAAACGTTTCAAATCAGCAGATGCAGTTAAACTAGCATCATCCACGAAAGGCTTCCAGTTCTGGCTCACTATGATGACTGAGTGCATCTGTAGTAGTGCACTGGTCATAGGTTGAAATTAGCATGCCAGTCTTTCCCCACCCACACCAATATGTTTGTTTTCATTTGTCTACTGACCTAAAATACTACCAGGTACATCACTGTTGTAAAAAAGCCAACAGCAAGTCAGGAGAATTTACTGATGCAAGCTCAGATTCTGCACCTGACTCATCCTGCTGCTCTTTTGTATCTGTGATGTGAATCAAACTGCAAATCTATAAAACCCTTTGCCATAAAAGCTTCTTGGCAAGGAACAAAGGAGATCTTTGTGACCTTTTACAACTTTCTTCCTCACCCATTTCTCCAAAATCATTCTGCTTACAGCAGATGTCTGCTTAGACACATTTCTTATTTTCAGTTCACACTCAGCCTTTTCATATGCCCTTCTCTCGTTATTTATTGCAGGACTTTAATCCTGGAGTCAGCAAGTTACTTGCTAAATGCAAGCAGGGGTGTCAGGAAGCTCTGGGAGGACATTCAGATAGATTTCGTTATTGCTGCTCACCTGCCTTCAGAGAACAAGCTCTCACACATTACCTTGGAGAGGGCTTTCTTTCCTTAAAAAAGAGAAAAAAATAAAGACCAAAAAAAAAAAAAAAGCCAAACCAGTGCTTGCCTTCCCCATTTATAGCCAGTTCTGTATCTGAGATAACAGAAAGACTGGGGGACCAATTTGGCTGCCTGCTGTCCAGACAATTAATCTTTAACACACATAGTAAGTATTTATAGATGGGTTTTAACCACATTTCTTCATTTCTGGAAGAGGCATGTCCTAGCTCATTCCTCCATCTACTTATGACTCAAAGATGTTTTGTATCATGCAGTAGAGAATTTTCTGTTGAGTTGGACAGAGGAAAAAATCATTAATTTGAGGGCTGCAGCACCTCTCCAATGAAGACAGGCAGAGAGAGTTGGGAGACCTTGTAACAGTCTTCCAATACCTAAAGAGTCCTGTAAGAAATCAGGAGGGGGGATTTTTACAAGGGCATGTAGCAACAAGAAAAGGGGGAATGGCTTTAAGCAGACAGAGATTTAGATTAAATCCTAGGCACAAGTTCTTCCCTGTGAGGGTGCTGAGGTGCTGGCACAGGGTGCCCAGAGAAGCTGTGGCTGCCCCATCCCTGGCAGTGTTCAAGGCCAGGTCTGACAGTGCTTGGAGCAACCTGCTCTAGTGGAAAGTGTCCCTGCCCGTGGCAGGGGTTGGAACCTTAAGGTCCCTTCCAACCCAAACCATTCTATAATACATTTTCCCGAGACCTACCAGAAACTTGGTGCTGAAAGCATGAAGAACTTTCAGAATAGAACTATTCTTTTTTCCCTGCAAAAAAAATGAAGAGCTAAAAACTCAAGTGCTGATTAATCTCCTCAACTATATTGATATATGGTGTTGCATTATCAACACCAAGAACTGAACAGCACCAAATGCATCCAAGAGTGCTCTCACAACACTGAGTGACAGGTGTATTTCTTTTCAAAGTAGGAGGTTCAGTTAAGATACTGCTGAAGTGCCTATTCATTCAAAGGTAATATGACAAGTGTAAAATGTCATTTCATAATCAGTTTTCAGATAGGCATTTGCTCTCAAGATTGTTTAGTCATCAAAGTGGCTATTTACTCAAAGGTACTATCATGCATATAAAAAGTCATTTTATAATCAGTTTTCAGGTAGGCATTTGCACTCCAGACTCCAGTCATCAGTGAAAACCACTTCGCAGATGCATAAAATCGACATAAGGACAATCAGAAATGTAATACCAGGTAGTCAGGCACTTGGCACATTTAAATCAGCTCAATAATCTGGAAAAGAAAAAGTGTCACGGTGTTCTCAGGAAAGGCCTATTTTAAAATGACTCATTATACATTTTTTAGGACGTGTTACATGGCAGCTTTACTAAGAACTAAGATAAACATTGAGAAACCACAATAAAAAATCACATCTGAAAATGCAACAAAAACAATTGCTCCAGGTCAAATGTTGCACAATTTACTAAGTAATGTTACCAAAGTTTGAAGACCTAACCGAGTTCCTTTTCTCACTGCACTCACTTGTGCCCTCAACTCTTCCCACACTGCAAGCTCAAGGGAGTGAAGGAGGATCACAGGTTTGCAGCTTAGATGCCAAGCAGAAACTGGAGTGAAGGTAACAATTATAAAGACATGATTTCTTGGCTGCTGTGGCTCTCTGGGTTTTTAGAAGCTGGTTAGAGCAACGTTGCCTAATTATGAGATAAGGAAACTGGCAGAACAAAACCTGAGACTGTTCTTACTCCTTACCTTGGTCTACTGTCAGAGGATGGCAAAATATGTTTATGTCCTCTGCACTTCAAATGTAGCTTCTGAAGTGTATATTTCTTTTTATCTAGCTGCAGCACTTCTCACAGAGAAATCATGAGGCTTTATCAGTTGATGTTTGCACAGCCCACTACAGTCCCTGAAAGCAAGTCTTAAGTATTGCTAAGACTGTTTTCTTTTAATAATGTTTTGCCTGCTTACTACAGGCATTGAAAGGAAAAAGGTTCTTTACCCCCTTCTGTGTATGGTATGTTATCCTTCTATTTCTTAATTCTCACTGCATTCACACATTTACCTTTGGTCTTAAACATAATATAGATGACAAATTAATGTTAAAATGGATTCCGTATAGCATGGCTCTTCAGGGTTGTTTTGCTAGCTGACACTGGGTCAGATTTTACTCTCTTTATATCTAGCATGGCTTAACTGAGCATAGTAATTCTGGAGATGTTTAGATGATACATCAAAGAAAATGTTTTCCATCTAAAAAAAAAGTACACTGAATTGTTGTCTACTCTGTGTTGTAGGGTTTTATCCACTGTAAATGCAAAAGGATTGTTTGCACAGATCTGTGTAGGAATACTGGAGAGAGTGCAGCAGACAGGAGGGGAGAAAGTCAGAAAACACTAATTAAACTCAACTAAAGCAATCCACAGTTAACTTTTCTGCAAAGCCTTTTGTGAAGAATGCTTCTTAGTTTTCTTTCTGTCTTAGCCCAGCTACTGCGTTCCAATGGGCAATGCACCCACCCAGGCACCCTGCAGGGTCAGGGCCTACATGCACAGCAAGAGCATGTTAAGCTGAGAAAAAATCCTCCTTCCAGCTCCATACTTCTTCCACTTGATTGAGTACAGTATTTCAGATATTTAGTACCCCTTACATTTACATGGCTGCAGGCATTGCAGCTGAGGTTTCATTAAAGAACAGAAACACCACTATTTCCAGTTCTGTGGAATAGATTATGCCCTATAGTATTGACTTATTAGTAATTTTGTCAGATGGAACTCTTGGTTTTGCAAGGGAAATTTTCATTTCCATTTACTTTGCTCAGATTCCAACCAAGATACTGCAAGCAAAAATAATCATTAAGCTCCCAGTTCAATCATCAATAATAATTTCATTTCCAGCTTCTCTGACAATGAGGTTGCAAATTATTTAAACAATATGGACACAAACCTTTTAGAATTTATTTCTGTTCTAGTATGATAGCCACTTCAAGCCAATCTCTCTCTTAAAATGTTCCTTTCACCATTTCTAGCACTATTTCTGGTTTTTAGATGCTGAAAAGTATTGAAAGATTAGCATAATATTTGCTAATATTATGGTTGGTATTTCTGGTTGGTGCCACCAACCAGAAAAAAAACATTGTTTCAGCTACAACTGTCTCCTCATTCACCAAAATCTCTATACAGAAGCCTGATGTAACTGCTATTTAACAAGCAAGCATAGAACAAATTTACTTGCCAACTAAACTAACCTCACCTAAGCATTAAGATAAATTTTTAGAGTAAGTCAGATGAGGCAAAAAACAGAAAAAAAAAGAAAACCCACAAATGTTCATAAGAATATTTCATTGTGTTTTCATTATATTATTAGCTGCTCATCAGCCTTACAGTTGATTACTTACCAAAACCACTTGTAAAATGCAAACCTCTAATTAGTACACCATTGTCTGTACCTCCACCTGACATTTTTTTAATAATTACTTCCAATCTGAAAGAATAAACTACACCGAATGAGTCATGTGTCCCCATAAATCAGTTTGAATACCAGAATTTCTCAATTAATAGTCTGTAGTACCCTCCAAACCAAGAGTTTTTTGCTAAAATAATTGAACGCATTAAATGAATAATGTTGGTGGAAAAACCCATCATTTGCTGAAAGAAAATCTAAGAGCAAAGCCAGAAGCTTCCCTACCAAAATTAACCATTCCTAGATCAGATTGAAAGAAGCTTGAAGGATTGGTCTAATCAGAGGTGTAACTGGAGATTGTATGCTAAGGTAGACCAGCAATGGGGCCTCATGGCAGCACGCCAGGGATAGCCATGTGTGGGACACATGGGTCACAGCACAGGCTGTGCTGTCCGCTCCTCCGGAAGGGTGGCTGGGGAGTCAGTGCTTGAAAGGGTGTTTCTTAAGTCCTTTTGTCAGTCCTGGCTGCCACAGCAGCCACAAGAAGAAACAAAAAGCCAATTCCTGCATGTCATCTAGCTGTCCTGCCTCAGAAACTCTTTTGCTTCTGACTCCATGGAAATGAACTGCCCTGCTCAGACTTAGGAATATCTCTCTTCTGCTGCTACCTCTGGCATTTTAATGTGATCTCTTGGAAATGAAAACTATTGCAGAGAAAAAATGAGAGTGTTTAGTACAGTTTGTCAAGAGCTAATATCCATGCAACGCAGCCTTCACAACAGGACAATGCCCTTATCCAGTTACTGCTCAGCAGGGTCCTGCTTCTGAAGTGCTAGTTTGTGCTGCCAAGGAAGGGTATTCCTAAATATTGTGATGAATTCAGCTACAAATTCAACAGGCGTGGAGTTCCAGCTGCCAAACTGAAAACTTGCATGGTGTCATAGAGAAAGCCTTCTCAGAGTCAGACTGTTCTATGGAGCAACACGTATCACGTGTCCCTAGAAAAGATAGCATGCAAAGTGCTCTAGGGTGCAGTGCTACTTGTAGCAAAATGAGAAATTTTGAAAGATGTCAAAGAGAAGCAGAAGTCATTTTTTTGCACGAGGCTCTTCTGTCTCAGTCTGTGTTTGACCTACAGTGCATAGCAGAAGGCAGACCAAACGGCACCAAACTGGTCACAGAGGAACCACTGGAGGTTAGAAAAGTTTTACCAAGCAATGCATCAATGAGGATTTAATGGAAGTGAAGCCACCTTAAAAATCTAAGAACACAGAGATGGAACTGCTGAGTGGACAGGGTAGCCTAAGTTCAAACAAAATGTGCACAGACTGAGCTGAGCTCTTAGGCAGAAGCTCTTCCCTGTGAGGGTGCTGAGGCGCTGGCACAGGGTGCCCAGAGAAGCTGTGGCTGCCCCATCACTGGCAGTGTTCAAGGCCAGGCTGGACACAGGGGCTTGGAGCAGCTGATCCAGTGGAAGGGGTCCCTGCCTGTGGTGGGGGATTGGAACTGGATGAGCTTTAAGGTCCCTTTCAACCCAAACCAGTCTGGGATTCTATATATTTAGAAAGACTCCGTTTTAGTGTATTAATGGCCAGGCTTTCAAATAAGGCCTGAACTGTGAAACATGTACAGGCCACCTACTTCAAGGGAGAGTTTGCACTTGCTGCATGAATCCTCAGGAGTAATCAGAATACTACCACAGTTCCAGAGGTTCTATACAGATAATTGTATACCTGCTGTGAATATGAGAGTTCCATTTCCTATAAGCAATGTTCTGTGTTCCTATAAGCAATGCATGAGGACGCTGAAGGTCACGAAGTTGCACTTACTGGTAATCACTCTCAGCAACAAAGAGAGAAGTACCCTAAGGCATTTGACAGGCAGGGCATGTCAGGCCCTGAATAGAGCATTAGAGAGGCAAATACCAGGAAAATATTACTAGGAAGACAAAAATTTCTCTTTCTAAAGCAGATTCCTACCGAGACCACTATGCTTTAAAGAAGAGTTGACTATTGAAGTTAAAAATGCTTTCTGCGCGGATGTTTGTAAACATGAAATGAAACTGAAGTGGGCAGTCTTGTTCTCAAATTTTCCCAATTAATCTCTTCACTACAGCAGTACAGGATATCACCACGGTATCAGAACAACTAGAGAAAATTACTTTGTAAACACTACAGTCTGTTTTTTTCCAAAACCACAGCCTGCACTACTTGTCATTAACCAAATGGTTTCCTTTGGTTATCATGTTTTGTAATTTAAGACTAAAAGACAGACTCATGTCTTCACAACAGAATCACATCAATACCTTCCAGTGTCCAGGTGTAAAGTGTTCATGTATACAAATAAAACATAGCAAAACAATTAAATTTTACAATTCTTCTAAAAATATTCAGAGCCAAAGTGCCAAAGTAAGCTAGCTAAATCCAGAATGTTTCATATGAATCCATAACACTGGATAAAACACAGCTCAGCTATTAAAAAGCAACTTCAAAGCCACCTCATTTGGTCACTTCCTACACAAAGAGCAAGGAATGTTCCTCAGTTTATGCACAACAATGTAGAAGAGAAACAAAAACAGGAAAGCATAATTTCATGGTGGATAAGATCATTTTACTGACAATGAAGCTGCACCACAAGATAAAGTTCATTGTCTGGCTACCAAAGAGTAATTTTGGAGATCTCAGCACCTTCCTGATGAGAATATTAATTTAATCTTGCATCTAGCAACCTGCTTGATGTCAACATCCCTACCAAAATTAACAGTTTTATTTTTGATGTGCATGCTGACAGCTCCTAAAAGCTAACGGAAAATCATTTATGTGTAATTTAAAGTCTGATTGAGTGTTGAAGCTCCATTACAGTGTTTTATGTTGGGAGGGGGAAATTTAGTAAGAAAATTAACCAGCTTTGCTACATTAAAATAACTTCTCAATTTGATATGAAAGTCAGGCCTCAAGTTTGCTAATATTAGCAGATGATGCGAATATATGGTTTTGGAATAATTTCACAAATTATCATTTTGTAGATGGTAAAACCTGAGAACAGTGGATAAAGAAACTTCATATGAGTCTTCTAATGTTTCAAAAGACAAGGAATTGAATCAATACATGCACTCCTTGAGAAAGATAATTTCCTACATCGTATTTGGAATTGACTGCAAATTTCACATGAATCATTTTTTCCACCAAAAAAAAAAAAACTAGATTTTATTCTAAATCAATATTTTCCATATGAAGATATTGACTATAGCATGTTCTATATTCTATATATGTTCTATGGCTATAGAACATATAGCTTAGCTTACATATCAATATCTTATAGAACATGCTATAGACATAGGCTATATTAACTATAGCATATAGACTATAGCATTTTCTATCAGGGAAAGTCAAATCATTGTATTTGGGTTTATCAAGCTGGAACATTAAATTTCGAGTTGAGTTAACAGAAACTTTTACCTGGGTCAGCTTCCCTCAGTGTTGCTTCCCAGGACTGCTCTTCCCCTGAGCTGTGCTAAGCTCTTCTTTCTGCAATACAACAGCTGATCTTCACTTCTGAATCTTCTTTTCAGATGAACAATGGTAGCTCAGGTGGATGCTGGCTTTCAAAACTTGCACATTTTTTATCTCATTAAAATATCTTTGTTGGGTTTTACAGTTGCCTAATTAAAATGGAAGGAAGAAGCCTGGTATTTCAAATTTTAATGTTAAGGCAGATGAAAATTAATACAGAAAGTAATCAAACATTTCTATAGAAGAAAAGTCCATCTGAAATTATACATGTGTTCTAATTGATCTAATTCTCTTGTTACTTATATAGTTTTCATATTTTATATATCTTTCTAGGCTACAGAAGAAGATGAACCACATTATTCTGCTTTTCTCATTGTTCATGGTTCCAGCAGTTGCTGATGAAGAAAGTCATAAAACAACCCAAAACTTTTCTTCAAACAGTGCCAGTCATAAACGACTGAAGAGAGACTGGATATGGAACCAAATGCATATCAAAGAAGAAATTGATACACCATTACCACACCATGTTGGCAAGGTAAATAGCAGTCTGCTAGTAATGAAGAATTAGAAATGCAGACAGCAACCCCCCAGAAAAGTATTACTTGTTTGCAGTCTAGGCAGAATAGAAGTTAAAAACAAAAAAAGGAAATAAAAATGGGACTTTATAGCAACATACTCAAGTGTTAATCTTAAGAATATGGATACAGAGTAAATCAAGAATAATGGCAAAGGCAATCTAATTCTTTTGAAGAACACAAATAAATTTTGGAGAGTGGGAAGTACAGAGCATCCACAATGCAGGAACAACTGCACTGCATGCAGGTGCACCTTTAGGAAGGAAGTCTGGCAGCTGATGTATATCAATATTTTTCTGGTAGCTCAAGATTCTTTCAAAAAACCCAGGAGATCAGCTAATAAAAACATACATATTGAAACCCATACAGTTTATGTCTCCCAGCTTAGACACAAAACAATAGTGCCATGTTTAAGATTGCTGCTGCACAATCAAAAACGTTGTTGCACAAAGTGAAATAAAATAATTTTTAAGAATAACAAGCACTAACCTGCCTGCAAACACATTTCCCTCAGGGAAGCACTAATAAAATCCTATGATTAACAGCATATCACCCAGATAAAGTTCTTCAAATTTAGTCTTTCAAACTTGGAACTACTTTGACACTTTTCAGATAAATGCAGTTGTGGGTTTTCCTCCCATGTACAACAGTCAGCATCTGTCAAGGCTGCCTTGGCAAAATGAAACAGACCTTTCTGGATCAGCACTGCTCACTGGCAGACAGTACAACAGAGAGAGGAGAGAGGCCACAGGGTACTCTGAGCTAACACAGGGTATCTCTATTTCATTTCAAATCAATTCAGTAGCAGATTGAGAACACTTCTATTCCTGGAGCTGTTCTAAATAAGAGCAATTCACTTTGTCCTGTGCTGTGTGGTCTTTCAACAGTGAAATGCTTCTGATTACTTCTGCAATGGCTGTGTTCAGAGCACTGCATTTGCAGGATTGAACACTTGATAAATCCTTTAAAAAAGTCCACAGGAGCAGCATGGCAGGACTCAGTGACAGCAGCAGAAATATGCTGATAAGTTTTGATTCTGTCTTTTATGACGTTACATGCTTTCCTTTGTACGTTCATCCTTAGCTTTACAAAAGGCAGTCTTGGAAGTCTATACCTGTTACACTGCATAAATAAATAAAAATTGACAAAGCAGGCAGTGTGTGCTTACAGCCCAGAAAGCCAACCATATCCTGGGCTGCATCAAAAGGACTGTGACCAGCAGGTCAAAGGAGGTGATCCTGCTCCTCTACTCTGCTCTCGTGAGACCTCACTTGGAGTATTGTGTACAGTTCTGGTGTCCTCAACATAAAAAGGACATGGAACTGTTAGAACAAGTCCAGAGGAGGGCCACGAGGATGATCAGGGGACTGGAGCACCTCCCATATGAAGACAGGCTGAGAAAGTTGGGGCTGTTCAGCCTGGAGAAGAGAAGGCTGCATGGAGACCTCATAGCAGCCTTCCAGTATCTGAAGGGGGCCTACAGGGATGCTGGGGAGGGACTATTCATTAGGGACTATTCATTAGGGTCTACAGTGACAGGACAAGGGGTAATGGGTTCAAACTAAAACAAGGGAATTTTATAATTGGATATAAGGAAGAAGTTCTTTACTGTAAGGGTGGTGAGGCACTGGAATGGGTTGCCCAGGGAAGCTGTGAATGCTCCATCCCTGGCAGTGTTCAAGGCCAGGCTGGACAGAGCCTTGGGAGACATCATCTTAGTGTGAGGTGTTGCTGCCCATGGCAGGGGGGTTGGAACTGGCTGATCTTAAGGACCTTTCCAACCCTAACTATTCTGTTTCTGTGATTCTACACCATCTTTGAGAGAAGGGTGAGGTTTTCTTATGTTACATCTCCAGAGCTCAAATTGTTCTTCAGCAGCCCCAGCAGCCACAAACATGAGTAAGTATGTGAAACAAGGGAAGAAAATTTTAATGACGCACTTCAAAATAGAAAACAGAAATGAAAGAATGTTCAACAGTAAATGACAACTGCAGGATAAATGAAATCCTGAATACGAAGCAGCTGCAAATGATGAGAACATCAGTAACAAAAGACTAGAAATTCTTGGTCAAACCCAGCAATTATTTATGAATAGCTTGCTAAAATAAGAATGTTAATGTACTGCATAGAAAATTGTGGTTTAAACCTTCCATCAGTGTCCTTAGCTGGGTGAAAGTATATAGAAAAGCAAGAATCATCAGATAACCTGTAGATTAAAAAATATGCAAAACCATTGGATTAAATTACATTTTTTAAACTGATTAATGTTTGTTACTTTTATGCCATCCCTTTTTCATTACATATAATCTTAAATTTTAAAATCCTTCAGGTTGAAATTTAATCCTACTGCCACAGCATGAGCCTAAAAGACTGACTAGAAAAAAATTGCATGTGATTAAATACAAGAAAGCTGTCAGCTATGGCAGGAGTTCTCTAAATGCTAAGTGATAGAGATAATGCTGAATAATATCAATAGCTCTGAATATAGATTAGATTCTGTAATTCTGTGAAATCTAAGAAAAATCTGTTCTAAATTCGGAAGGTTACTTGCAAAAAAGAGTAGCTCAGGCTGAATATGGTGGCACATGTTATTTCATGAGATTAGTGACTTGCATGTGTTAACTGCATGAACAATTTATATCTTTAGGAAATATGAAATATGATCTGAAAAAAAAAATGCTTCCTGATATATCATAGAATCATAGAATCATAAAATAGTTAGGGTTGGAAAGGACCTTAAGATCATCTAGATCCAATCCCCCTGCCATGGGCAGGGACACCTCACACTAAACCATATCACTCAAGGCTTCATCCAACCTGGCCTTGAACATATAAGCAAGAAAGTTTCAGTCTGGATGCAAGCTTCATCTTACAACCCTACAGGTTGCCCAAGGAAGTTGTGGCTGCCCCGTTCCTGGCAGTGTTCAAGGCCAGGTTGGACAGGCCCTTGAGCAACCTCGTCTAGAGGAAGGTGTCCCTGCCAGAGGCAGGGGGCTGGAACTAGATGATCTTAAGGTCCTTTCCAACCTAAACCATTCTATGATTCTATGATTGTATGGCTGTAGCTGCTGTGGTGCTATTTGTTTAGTAATACTCCAGCTGACATCAGCCTCAATGGCTATTCTATTTTCAAACTGAGTCTGAAGTAGTCCTGATCATGTGTATCTTCTGGTAGGAACTGTATTGCATGTGGATGACAAAGCCCACTTTTACCTCTTGGAATTATACTTTCCTTCTAGATCACATCAAGTGTAAGGCACAACAATGCTAAGTATATTATTGAAGGTGAATATGCCAACACCATTTTTAAAGTGGAAGAAACCAGTGGTGATGTGTATGCATTTGAGAGGCTAGACAGAGAAAAGAAAGCAGAGTATGAGCTGACAGCTCTCATTATTGACAGAAGAACCAACCAGTCACTGGAAACTCCATCCAAATTCATTATCAAGGTTTATGACATTAATGACAACGTCCCTGTGTTTGTACAAAAAGTATTCAATGGATCTGTCCCAGAAATGTCACCAGTAGGTATGTTCTCCCATCACTCATTTCCATTCATGTCTCTGGTTAAAAAGCAGAATTTATACTAAATATGCTCTTTGAAAACCCTTTTCTAGGAACTTCAGTCACTAAAGTGACAGCTGTAGATGCTGATGACCCAACAGTTACAGGTCATGCCACAGTTACCTACCAAGTCATTAAAGGAGATGAATACTTCACAGTTGATGATTCTGGTAGGTCAGATATGCAAATGTGCTCACATTTTGTCTTTACCTTACACTTAGAATAAACTGCAGTCTTAAGCCTTTTTCATTCTGGACAAGGGGAATAATAACTCAAAAATATAATTTTAACCATAATTTAGAAAACTTTTTCATTCACACTCATACAATAGCACTGCCTGCCTCTGGAAATGAACTAATAAAGTCAGGATTTCAGGTGCTCATTTCAGCCTAAATGAGAAGACAAAATGTCATTTTTTTCTAACTGATGAAGAGACTGACTAGGAGCTAACTGAAGTTCCTGTTTTCACAGTTTAGCATAGATACTATTTTTTGACCAAACAGTAAAAAGGAATACACAAATTTGTGCATTCAGTGATCAGTGACTCAATCCTTTCCCTTCTTAAACTTTCTTGTAAATTTCATTCAGTTTTTAAAAAATTGCTAGTATCACTTGTAACCATACTAGTCCTGTGAAGCAAGTAACTTGGACAAAGTGGTGCTCAGATGATCTCTCTAGATGCTGTAGTGACCAAGTTTAGACATTGTCAGACTGTTTCTAAGCAGCAAAGAGAAGTTTAAAAGAAGGTATTGTACAAAATTCCCCAAATATTCCATCATGTGGAAAGACTTTTAACATTTCTAGCCTTGGAAAATTACTACTGTAAAAATGGTACTTAGAGCTGAACATGTGGCATAAGGCAAAAATTTGCTGTCAGTATTAAGACATGTTGGACATGCTGCAAAATCTAATCATATTCAATGTTATTTTTTTCAAAGGTGTTATTTCTACAACAAGGGCTGACTTAGACAGAGAGAATCAATCAACATATGAAATTATTGTTAAAGCAAAAGATGGTCCAGGTTCTTCTGGGGATTCCAGCACAGCCACAGTCATTATCACTTTAACTGACATTAATGACAACTTCCCCGTATTCAAACACCGTAAGTATAACTCAAGTGCAGCATCATTTGGAAACCAAGGGTTGACACAACTATAACAAATTTACATTTAATTCATCACAATTCTACTTTTCTTAAGAGTGGACAAAAGAATTGTACATGTTCAGAAGATCTGTATTTCAGCCCTCGCTACACATTTCAAGGGGTGACACAGACTAACAGGAGGAAATAAAAATTAGAATTAGCTTTATCACCTTGTACAAGGTGACAGTTTTGGCAACTTTGAGAATTAATTATGCTGTCTTAAAAAAATACATCAGTGCTGTCTCCAGAGATGCACAGTGCTGATTTCCCAAGGAAACATTTTTATGTACATTTATAAACTAAGAACTATTTTTAACTAAGTTTTAACTTCTAAATACACACTTAATGTCTTTTTTGTTGTGCTTTTTTAACAGCATCATTTCACTTTAAAGTTCCTGAGAACATTTCAATAGGAGGAGAAGTTGGCAGAGTCAAAGTAGAAGATGTTGATGAACCACAACACAGAAATACAAAATACAGTTTTGTCAGAGGCGACTACAGGGACACCTTTGAAATTGTAGCAAATCCATTCACAAACGAAGGAATCATTAGGCCAAAGAAGGTACTTCACCTATAACAAGGATTATTATTTTGGTTTTCCATGTAACAAGAATTTGATTTGGTTTGGCACTATTAGCAGGAAAAAACTGAAATGTGTGGAAGTCAGCATGAAATACATTTATTCTGTGAGAAAGAGACCTTCTGGTTTCCACTGCCAGTCACTGGAAAATCTAGAATTACTGCAGAGCGCAATGGGGACTGTGTCAGATATTCAGTTTATGCACTTCGGGCTCCTCCCAAACTTCAGATATTCTAACTGACTCTTCATATCCATCAGTGACTTTAAGAGTTTAACCAACTGACCAAGTCAAAGAATCTTTTCCTTCTGCAGCCCAAGTGAAGCCAAAGTAGAAAATGTGAACAAGTCAACCTGACCATTTCTAAATGTGCTCTTTACAGTTTGGCACTTGCTCCAGCCTAAGCCACAGGTCCCTTGCTTTCCTCAGGGTGTTTTCAGAGCTTTCCCACTAATTCCTTATAACTTTTTAAGAAGGCCCAGACTCTCCAAAGCCTTTACTATGGTTTGCTCTTTGTTTTGTAGTTCTCAGACATGCTTGATTTGTACCAAGGGATGGACATTCCTGCATTATGCAGAGCATTGGCAAGCAACAGTTCATTGATTTCAGTGACTTACAGTAAAAAAAGAAAAAAGAAAAAAAAAAAAGGAAGAGGATGTAAAAAATGTCCCTTACAGTTAAGACTAGAAATGTAAAAATGTCATTAAGAGGAGGAAACTTTAAGGAGAAAAGTACCAAGTATTCTAAGACCAGCAGTGAAATTTCTTCAGCTGTGGTCACACTGGGTGTAAACAGCTCTCCTTCCCCAAATGCAGCCCTTTTCCTGGTCTGCTCAAGGGCTGAGGAATGCATTGCTGGGAACATCTGCCCAAAAGAGGAGGGATAGGAGAGCATAGACATACTGGGTGATTTGGAATCGGCTCATCTTTCAACATGCAGTGGGCAAAGTTCACCCCATTGTTTTGTAACATGCTTTTGGCCATGCACATTTTAAATATGCAGCCATGTGAGATAAGATTTCAACTGTTAGATAAACAGTTGGAGCAGAATTCCATTGGCAACATCTACTTGAAGAGAAAAACAAGTCACCACAATTAATTCCTGTGCATTTCATGATGCTGTTGTAATCTCAGGCAATAGTGCAAAGGGACCCAAACTTCAAAATGGGTGATGGCTTGGGCATTTCTCGCTGCCCTAGCTCCTGGCCTTCCTTCCATTGTGTAATCCCCTTCCTAATCTCAGTCAATGGGAAAATCAGGGAAGCGGATGTCATTTATCACTAAATGTCCCAGCTATCAGTCACAGCAGTTATGAAGTCTGCCTTGAATGGCAGCCAAGAAGAGAGGTCTGGTCCCCAGTCTTTGAGAAAAAGAAGCTGAAGTTTTGTTAGCTACAGAATTATAAAAAGAATATTATTTAAACCATTAAATACTTGTTGAGCTTAGAATAGTGGATGAATCTCTTCAAAATGAGAAGCTGCTCAAACTGCTCTATGTAAAAGAAGTTCAGTCTGGGAATGCTTCAGTATTCCCAAGAGACTAGCCAAGATGAAACTCGGTAATATTTCTAAACATGAATTAGGGCACAAAGCTTGAATTTACTGATGCAGTTTATTTTGACATTTACAAAGGCAAAATATCTGTGTTGGTCTTTTTTCTAGCCCCTGGACTTTGAAAAAGTAGCAGAATACAGGTTTGACATAGAAGCAACTGATCCCACAGTTGATCTTCGCTATTTTAAAGCTGGCGGCTCTAGGAGCATTTCAACAGTCACCATTGAAGTCACTGACGTTGATGAGCCTCCTGTCTTCACTAAACTACCATATGAATTTAAAGTGAGGGAAAATGATGCAGAAGTAAGAACACTTGGTTCAGTGTGGGCACACGACCCTGACGCAGCTAAACGGAAAATCAGGTAACATGGCCCTGGCTTTACCAATTCTATTTTACAGTGGAGAATTAATTCATGATTAATTAATGATTCCAAGAATTTGACACAGAACTGAGATGTTGGCCCTATTTTTCAGAACACGTCAATTTGATTTTTCCAGTACTGTACCCATGGGTATACATGGTAACCAACAAATATGAACATAAATTATATACACCTATGTAATTACCACACAAGCCTACTGATAAAACATTTGCACAAAAAAAAAAAAATTAAAAAATGGTAAAATGCATAATCATAGATATCTTTACACGGTTATAGTTTATTTTTGCATTTTGTCTTGTAACTCTCCCAAGCACGTGCTTTGAAAAGCAAACAGACTTCTGAAACAGCAAAAGACAATAATCAGGAAACTTTTCCAACAGATATGTTTTGCTCTCACAGCTTGTGTAATTCTAGGGAAATATTCTCAGACCACCTGGTCAAAATATTAACATAATTTGTCATGCAAGAACTCTCTGACCTTCCATGATGAAGAACTTAGGAGAAACAGAGTATTATCACCCTTGCATTGACATTATCTCTTTTTACACAAAAAAAAAAACAGATTTATCCGAAGAAGAGCTAGTCCTAATGGAGACTATATCAGGGTATCTGATACTGGAATTATTCAACTTCCCAAGCCCCTGGACAGAGAATTCAGTTCCTCATACAACATCACTGTTGCAGCTCAAGAAATCCTTGAAGATGGTAAGTGCTATCTACTTCCCCATTAGACAGAAATCAGTGTACAGCTTTACAGCAGGACTCCATCTTATCAAAGATGTAGAGCCACAACCTGACAGCCTGTTTCCACTAACATACAAATGAAAAAGGATATTTGCAGGGTTTGTACGATAATCTGCCAAATCAGATGAGTACCTACAAATGCCCAGGAGCATCTCTGCACAGGCATCCCTGTATAGCTTCCTCAGGTTCAGGAAGCAGGGCAGGCCTGGGCCAGAAATGTGTTGCATTTAGGGAGGCCAGCCTTTCCTGGAGGATGAAAGGAATTTAATAATATAGACACAGCATGTTCTGTGCCTGTTACCTTAGTGTCAGAGAACGATGCTGGATCTCATAGCCACACAGTGTGAAGAAACAGGAAGTCATAAGAAATTGTCATTTTCTTCCTCACAGATGTTTGATGACTTAGTCTAACGGGAGATTTTTTAGGAAAACATCTTAATCTGTCAAAGGAAAAGTTTAAGTGAATGATGGAGCTAGAAACAATCCATATTTGTCATGCATGAGGCACAGAGGCGGACACAGTGGAAAGCAGGAGGGAGACCTAGACAGGAGATTCCAGACATCTCAGAGACCTGTACTACTGTTGTTGTCATTTCAGGCCGTCTTTCTGACAGAGAATCACATGCCCAAGTTCACGTCATAGTTACTGATGAAAACGATAATGCTCCAGAACTTGTTTATCCTGAGGAACCCAGAGTGTGTGAAAATGCTGCACCAGGAAAGGTAAGAGAGGAGGGAGAGTTTTTCCCTTAAACCTCAATTACCTATTTGCAAGCTCAAGCAAAATATGTCTTTTATGAATAAAAGTTAGTCTCAGTTTTCATACCCAAGCACCTGATCATTTCACTGATTTCCAAAATCAGTGGTCAGAAATCTCTCTTCAGGATTTTACGCTGTTGGAATATTGACTTTTACCTGATTATACACAATGTGCTGCACAATTCCACTCCCTCCAGGCACTTAAGTATGTACGTGCATCAGCAACTGAACCATGAAGCACAGGCAAGCCTTGCAGAGTAAAAATTAGCAATTTGGTTTTATCACACAAATGCTCATACATGAGTCAGAGAATGAAACCATTTCAAAATACAAACAGAAATATAGCTGAATATATTGTATATGTAGCATTCATCAAAGTGCTAGTACCTGCAGGAGCAAACATTGTTAGTATTTTTGGGTTCAGATGTTTGGCCTCAGACACAACTATTTAGCTTATACATTTTGGGTTCAAACTTACACAGGGGAAGTTTAGGTTAGATATAAGGAAGAAGTTCTTTACTGTGAGGGTGGAAAGGCACTGGAACAGGTTGCCCAAAGAAGTTGTGAATGCGCTATCCCTGGCAGTGTTCAAGGCCAGGTTGGATGGACTCTAGAGTGACACGGTTTAGTGTGTGGTGTCCCTGCCCACGGTAGGGGTTTGGAACTAAATGATCTTAGGATCCTTTCCAATCCTAACCATTTTACAATTCTATTCTATGTGAGGTTTGTTTAATTAACAGACTGTCACAGGCTGGACTTTCTGATGAAGTCTGTTAGAACACATGAGGTATTATTTCACCTTTAATTTCTCTTTTTTTAAAACTGTTTAGAACACAATCATACACATTTTTTATATTTTATACAACTAATCTACCCCAGAGTTTTTAAAAAACAAACATGGCATTGAGGAGTGACGGCCTTTATGACATTCTATGAAGGAGTCATACTTTAACACTAGAAGACAGCCATGTTGGATTCCTCTAACACACATTATGTCTTACAGCATAAGACTTTTTTACATTTTAATTTGTTCCCCACCTGTGAAAGAAGGGGTAAGACTGCCCTTTTTGAAGACCTACAAGGAAATTACTTGCCTGGAAAAGATCTGAAGGGAAGCATCACAAGATACCTTTGTCCCACCCTTTACTAAAGGGCTATACAGGATACACAGCCCAGCCCTAACCTAAATCATTGGAAGCAATGTATACTGAAAACGGTTACCTCTTCCATCTTTGTAGGTAGTCATCAGGATTTCAGCTACTGACAAGGATGAAATACCACCTAGAGGGTTCTTCAAATACTCCCTGGCCACAGAAGATAGCAACTTCTCCTTGGTTGAGAACTACGGTAGTGTATCCCTGCAAAGATTTTTCTCAGCTAGTCAAAGTGAGATACTAGGACAGGGGAGAAAAGCTCTAGCAATGGCCTGTGACTGGTCTAGCTGAGCTAAATAACTGTTTATTTTTAAAGACTTCATTTACTGGAAAAAAAATCCTGTTGCTTGTTGTCACCCAGGTTTTACAGGGTTCCCTAAAGGCTGTCTCTGTCTAAGGGGAAGATACACCAACTGACTTATAATCTATAAGGAAAATCTGGTGGAGTTTATCACTTAATTAAATGTCCTTACTTCTTCCAGATAACACAGCTAATATCACTGTCAAATATGGACAGTTCAATCGTGAGCTTGCCAAAATCCACTACCTGCCTATCATCATCTCAGACAACGGTGATCCTGAGATGAGCAGCACAAATACACTCATCATCAGTGTCTGCAAGTGTAATGAAAAAGGGAACTTCACTTTTTGTGAGGAAAGAGCTAAACAAGTTGGAGTTAGTATACAAGCACTGGTGGCAATTTTTATCTGTATCTTCACAATCATTGGTAAGTATCTGGCTTTTGTGTCTGACTTTAAATGTGCGGATTGTTTTGTTCTTTCTTAACTGAGACCTACAAAAGCTTTCTGGCTATAAAATGGTCATGAAGACAGAAATACTGTAACTATTTAATTCATCCCACTTGCTCTTGCTATTTGGACTGTTAGCATAGTTTCAGTTACAAAGCTGCTCATTCTATTGGAAAGGCTGAGTCACTGTAAAGGTTATTGAACATATGCATAGTATACTTGGCTTACTGTCACCTAGCTCACATGCAGCTATAAAACAGGAAATTTGTGCTGGGGCAATAACAACAGGATTTCTGTTTCCAAAGGCTAAGCTAGTGGGGAAACCCTTTAAACAGTACAGTGAGCACAGATACATATATATATATACATAAATTAATCTGTAATAAACCAGCTGATCAGTACCTATCTGCTGTATTTGGAACCTGTCAGAGAAGGAGCAACATTTTTTCTTGCTTGAGAAGAGTCCTCCTCTGCAATTACCACACAAGCAGCATTTGACACCTGGCACTGAAAGATTACCAGTTTGAGGCAGTAGCTGAACTTGTGACACTGTGCATCTGTACTTGTGATTCCAGCTCAAGAGTCACTTGTACAATTCCTGTACAGACTGAATTGCTTTGAGATGATACAAGGCCTACAATTAAACAGTATTTTAAGCTATTTTTTTAAATAATTATATGTTAAAAAAAATCACACTGGGAAAAAAAACAACACTTCAGACTTTATTGCATATCTTAAATGCAATTTGGTTTACTTCCTTACTTCTCTATTTACATGTGCTCATCTAAGTTTTCTTTGCAGTAATCACATTGCTAATTCTCCTGAGAAAGAGACACAAGAAGGATTTGAGTGGTCTTGGGAGGAATGTGGCAGAGATTCACGAGCAGCTCGTCACTTACGATGAAGAAGGTGGTGGTGAAATGGATACCACCAGCTATGATGTATCTGTACTCAACTCTGTCCGCAATAATGGTGCAAAGCCAGAAGCAGTTCCCTCTCCATATGCGCAAGTCCAAAACCCTCCTGGAAATGTAACTTCTGGTGCTGGAGAAATGGAAATGATGATTGAGGTTAAGAAGGATGAAGCCGACAATGACAGGGATTTGCTGCCATACGACACACTTCACATTTATGGCTACGAAGGTGCTGAGTCCATTGCAGAATCTCTCAGTTCTTTGGAATCCAGCTCCTCAGACTCAGATATTGATTATGACTTTCTAAATGACTGGGGACCCAGGTTTAAAATGTTAGCTGAGCTCTATGGATCCGAACCAAATGAAGATTTTGTGTATTAAGTTCAAATTAGCCATGAATTTTCTCCCTCCCACTACACACAGACATCAAGAGACTGCCAATGGCCAAAGAAGAACTCACAGCTGTTCATCCAAGCTGTACTAGAATTCCAAAAGACATGAAAAAATGAAAACTGACAGCTGTAGGGTTAAAAAGAAACACACAGATCATGTATATTGACTTCCCCCAGCACTGCCATCCTTGCTAACATGTAGCTCTTTCCCAAAAAATTGCTGCTTGAGGACCTGCTTGAGTCTTCTAGGACACAACTCCTCTCCCTATCCAGATAGACCACCCCTTAAAAAGCAGTTTTCTCCCCAGTTTCTCCTTCATTCCTCTCCTCCTGTACTCCTTCATCAGCAAGCATTGAAGGTTACCATCCATTGTGACAGAGAGGTCCACTGGCATTGGAAAAGAATGTTTTGAATACCCTTCTGCACCTCCAGCAGGCTGGTTTGCCTGGCCATCCTGTAACATCTTTATTGATGTTCCATGCTTATGCTTACCCAGCAGAGGAGAGGAGGAACATATGGCCCATCACTTAATATTAGAAATTATTCCATCACTTTCAAAAAGAGGCATGATTTTCCTTCTTTTCAATATATTAATTATTCTCGCTTTTACAGTCTTCTACTATATACATGAGTTACTAAATTAGACAGGGTTTTTAGATGCACAATCTGGTTTCATCTGTCATTTTTAAACAGCCTGATGATGATTTCAGGCACCTTTCTGGCATGCTAGAATTTGCTTTAGCTAGCAGCAAAATTGTTTTTTCTTTCTGTAAATAGGATCTCAGTGTTACTCAATGAAACATATCCTGCAGGGCAGGAAATGTGGAGATCAGGGGAATGTTCAGACTCCAATACTGTAAATCTCTCTAGATGAAAACATAGGTCTCTCTAGATCTCTGAACAGGTTGAATAGGCTTTTATTCAACATTATTAAAGCAATTGTATTTTTTCAGGGACAAACAAATGAAGGGCCTCATTACTGTGAAACTGTTTGGGGTTTTTTCTAAGCAGGTACTGTAAAATGGGGATTTTCCACCTAGGAATATATTGTAGACTTCCAAGTCAGAATGCTAAACACACACACATTTGTCTGGATAAAAGAACCACAAACGCATGTAAGGTTTTGGAGGTGCAGCTACTATGTCCCTGGTAAGTGTGTGTTTGGCTTCTCGCCTGATGAAGAGCCACAAATTAACAGAGTGAAACTTCCCATGCAGGAAGTTACCCAGCCAAACACAGTTTGTACAAAGCAGGTCTCTTAGGACAATGGCCTGTCAATGGCTTCCAGCAATGCAGATTCCTGTTGCCTTTAACAGCAGCAGAGCCCTACCACACAGACTCTCAATTTTGCAGAATGTGTGCTGGAGCTACATGTATTAGTTTAGTTGATTTGATTATTTAAATTTGGTAGCTAACCAAATAACACTAATCTTTTTTTTTTTCCCTAAACCAATATAGTGGAACCTCATGATTTTGCTTTTCACTTATTCTTGTCATCTTTAATTTCCACTCTCTTTCCCCAAGATGCTTTCTTGGCAGGAAATCACAGCGCATGATAATATGGCCTCACATCAGTCCTCAGTATTTTAGAAAGCTGTCCAATACAGTACTCAACTGGACACTGATGCCTATTATCATCAATAATGCAATCACTCATATTTCCAAATATGAATTAAAGGAAAACTAACTAGAATTCTATCCATCAGTCATGTCAGCTTTGGATCACGTCCTTTATAAAAGTATATTTGGGGGTTGCAGTCTTCGTTTTATTTTTAATGTGCTCATTTCTCTTCTGTTTTGCTTAATTCAGCCAACAGTGTATGTTACTGAGGTTCCACATGGTAGTTTATTATAAAGAATGCTAACTAATAATACTTACACAATTAAGGTTTTCATCAGTAACTAAGGTATTGGCTATCAACAGATAAAGTTAGTTATGAAATTAGTGCATTAAGTACTTTGGTATGCATCATCCAGGTAGTATTATCTGTAATTGCTATTTTTAAGCCTGTTTTATAAAGCTTATTTTAAAACACTGTATCAATTACCTTTGTATAAAGATGTTTGCACTGGATAGTTTCTTTTTATATTCCTGTACTGTATTTTTTTTTTACTACATAAAGTCAGTCTCAAGTTTGGATTTTGTCTGCATTAATGAGTTTCACACCGAGTATTATACCAGGCTTTGTACCACAGTGAACCTACTGCTATCTCCACTCTAAGTGAACTCAGACTAGACATAGAGTCACCAAAGGACTTGCTGTAGTAGTTTTCTCCACTCTTTGGAAAGCTGTCAGTAAAACTCCCAAGTAAGGAAGAGAACAGCCCAAAAGTGCAGCCTGGTTTCAGCAGCTGGTGAGGTTCAACCCTCTCTGACTTTGGAGGACTTGTGTCTGCCAGTGCTGAACAATGCATTCAGTTTCTAAGCAGATGTTTGGTATGCCAGGCATCAGGCTGATTTTGAACCACCATGTTTAGTGAGATCCCATCCTTTCTTCCGACTGGAAAAGTACTCCTCAAATGGTAAAGAACATGCTGTAGAACAGATGTACTAACAACCTGGGTCAGAACATGCACTCACCTGCAGGGAAACTACACTTATGCCCATCACCTGAGTGGTGCATCTGCTTCAATGGGAAAAAGAGGATGACACCGCAGCCCCTGGCCTGCTATCATCTTCTCTCTTCTGCTCCTACAGACATACAAAAACAGGATTACTCTGTAGTACACAAAAAGCTTTCTCACAGTCCAGGATTTAGACAGGACATGAAACAACAGTATATATCTGTGGCAGGAAAAAATTACCCTTAAATTTGCAGCTTTAGATAGCACAATTTCTTACTACTTCTTTCTGCTGCCAATAATCACTATGCCAGTATATTCCCAAGACTACTCTAGCACTTTGAAAAAATCACATCCATTTTCCCCAGATATGGCTGGTATAATTTACAAAGCCTAGGATAAAGAAAAAAGTTCAATTCCTTCACTGCTAATTGCCATAAGCAAACTCCAGATCAAACACACTTTGGCACAAGTTGTATTAAAAACACAATAGATGTGCTAATTATGCTATAATGAAATGCATTTTTCCATAGAAAGAATTTGATTAAACAGCTCCTCGCAACTTGTAGCAGAGAGTCTCATAAAGGTTTTCATTATTCGTTTAATTAATATGCATTTTAATCTCTTATCCCTAAAAACATATAAATTATTATTTTATTACATTCAGAGGCAGAAGTTCATGCCACTTAATAATGGTTTTTTCCTCCCACCCCGTTAGAAATGTTTATGAAATAATGACTCGTGAGCAGAATTCTTTATATGTATGAAAGCAGCAATGAAAAGCTGTTTGAATATTACTACCAGGCCCATTGCTGTATGCTCCAGACAGGTCAGGTGAGCCAAGGTCTCATCATCAGAAACAGTTTACACTGTTCAGAGAAAGAAAGAATTACCTGACTGCAGTCCAGTAGTACTGCTACACTGTCTGAAGAACAGAACAGCAAATCCAGTGAAAACAGAAGGATTAGATAGAAAAGGAAAAAATTACAACCTGCTCTGAGTTCTTGTTCTTCAGTTAGTGGGTCCTTCCCTTTTCTCCTTTCAGCTACAAGGGCTTTGGATAGCACCAGAAGGGACCAGCCAGCCCAGCCAACAGACCTGCTCAAGCACAGCCAGGGTTAACAGGAGTGAGTATGTAATGTAAAGCCACACTGGGTTTTGGAGTTCAGAGCCTGCAGTTCATAATACAGATCCACATATATATACATTTATTTTACATGTTTTCACTCTTATGCGTATGTCACAAGCAGGGGAAACGCTCATGGTGGTAGTAAATTAGTTTAAAATAGTTTAAATTGCTTAAATTACTTGGCAGATACACTAACCTATTTGACTATAATAGTGATACTTATTTCCACTATATTTCAGGTGGGGCTGGGACAGAAAAAAAAGAATAATCACCATCTTTGCTGACCTATTTTCCCTTCCTACTTTTTAATAAATGTTTCAAGTTTGAGGGAGAAGAAATAAAACTCTTGTGGTTTTACATTTCACATGCTTCCTGGAATGAAAGAAATCACCAAGGTGATATCTCTTCCATTTAAGAATCTATCACAATTTGACTGTAGCACAAGTCATCAAGTCTCACCAGGAACTGAGTAAGAGACTGATCAGATAAAAGTGGAAGATTTAGCCTAGAAAAAGCATGACAGAAAACAAAACAGCAAAGATACCCTCTTAGTCTGCATCAGAAAAAGGAAAACAACACCAGCAAAACTCTTTTATGAGCAATAAAACCCCACAGATCTTTGCTGACCTCTCTCAGCTTCCTGACTTTGTTCCTGCCTGACCTGAAAGAAAAGGGGAAACCAGCACTTCCTTCCACTTATCCCCAGTGCCAGGCTGTCCCACCTGCTTTCCCACAAGACTCTCTGATTTCATCCTAGTTAACCCCTTCATCAATGTCACAATAACCATAAATCTCTGCAGTTCTTTCATTCCTCATTAAAAAGGGACATGTACTTGAAAGCCAGTATTCTGAATGAAGTTACCAAAACAAGCAGAACAAAGCAATGCAGAGCTCACCAGGCAAACAGACCTCAAAAAAAAAGCCAAAATAAGGTTTTTCAGAGGGTCGATAACAGCTGGACTGCAAATGGTCCAAGGAGCTCTTCTGGCAGCCTCACTGGAGCTCAAGGCCTGACCTGCAGTGCCCTTTACAATCCAGCACATTCTCAGCTGGAAAGGTTCAGAAAGAGGCATCTTGTAGATGGTTCAGAAAGAGACCTGTTGCTCTGGCCTGCAGAAAACCTCCTACACTGCTGATATTTCCTGGGACAACATCTGGCTGCTACAAAAGACTTTTACACAACTGGGGCAGTAGAGAGAAAACATACTAAAATATGAGTCCAAATTCCATCATTTTCAAATGTCTTTTCTGAACAAATGTCTGTGCTTCCCTCTCCCCATTTAGAAAATTAAATCTGAAGAGCTTAAAAAAATGACAAAATGCTGAAGCTCCAGATTTTATTGCCGCAGCACGTCACAGGCGCTAGTACAACAGCGCAAATCAGGGCTCCTGCTGTCGGCACGGTCTCATCTCGTGCAGTGCTGAGGCAGAGGCGCTGCGGCGGTAGCGGCCGCCGGGGGGCACCCGAGCCCAGCGCTCCCGCTTCCCCTGGCTGTGCCAGCTCCCACGAGCACTTTACTCGTGTCCGATGATAGTAGCTCCGGAAAGCGAATCCAACCGGTTGCTTGCTTTAGCGCCAGCTTCACGAGATTTCCATAAGCCAGGAAGGCTGCAAAGCGTCAATTTATACAGGAAAAAGCAGTGATGCTGTTCAGGCGGGAGTTTTGAAGGGTGTGAAGGGCATGGAAATTGCTGTGGGGAAAGGATGCAAGCTCCAGGTGTCTCCTTTGCTCAAATGTCAGTCCAGATCATGCTAGTTGGGCATGTTTCCCTGTTTGCTGGGAGTCAAATGCTAAGTTTCTCAGAAGACACTTTTAGGAGAGGACTCGTTTTACTAATTGTTAGCTAAAGCAAACCAGCAAGTTGAACTTTAACTAAACAAAACCATACATATGTCAAGAAGGAACAAGACAAAAGATAAAGAACATTCTTTGCCTATCCAGGCCACTGAACTAGGAGCCATTGTTCACAAGGTGCCTCTCCAGCTCATTGAACTGGGAACCATTCCTCACAAAGTCAGAAGAAAAGCCAACCTAAGCCCATAAAAGGCAGATAATGAGAGAAGTTCAGCTGAAGGCCAACAAGGATACGACCACCAGGTACCCAACCACCGTGCAATACTCTAGAGGTTGGTAACCTGTGTTAGTTCTGGGAAGAAATTATAAGATGTATAAGATTTCTGGGAATTACAATGTACACGTATGAGATGAACGCTGATAGGCAAGAAACCTGTAAGAATCAGTATGCAAGTTAGGCAGAGCTATGCCCTGTGCACCTGGTGCCATAATAAATAATGCCTGCTTCTTAATGCCACATTGGAATTAAGGAATTTAATTACCCTGACTTTTGGTGGCAACGCTGAAATCTGTTTTTATGGAAACGGTGTTGTCCAACCCTATTTTTTTAGAATATTTTTCTTGCCACACAAACCTTCAACTACAAATCAGGATTTTCCCAAGCAATACCAAATAATTTTCATTTTTAGTGACTCTTGTGAAACTGTTGGGGTTTGCCTTTAATGAGTGTGTATGAAGGCATGCATTATCCAATAGTCATTATTATTATTATTTTCATGTCATAACCATGCAGCAAAACTTTCCCAAGTAGCCACACAAACCAGTGAAGAAAGAAGTACAAGGAACCCCACAGTGACTATCTCAAAGTTGAGAATATTCACAGAAATCACCTGTTGCACAATTACTGATTAATCACAGAATAGTTTGGGTCTGAAGGGACCTTCAAAAGTCATCCAGTTCCAACCCCCTGCAATGAGCAGGGACATCTTCAACTGGCTCAAGTTGTCCATAAACACATCCACCCTGGCCTTGAATGTCTCCAGGAAGGATTCATCCACCATCTCTCTGGGCAACTGTGCCGGGATCATTGTAAAGAATTCCTTCCTCATGTCCAGCCTGAATCTCCTCTCTTTTAGCTTAAAACTATCACCCCTCATCCTATTGCTACAGGTCCTGCTAAAGAATCTCTCCTTATCTTTACTATAGGCCTATTTTAAGAACTGAAAGGCTGCAATAATGTCTCCTGGAGCCTTCTCTTCTCCAGGCTGAACAACCCAAACTCTCTCAGGCTTTTTCTCTCAGGAGAAAAAAAAATAGTTATTTCTCCCTCTGATCCAGAAAGTTATGTTATACACAAGTACCAGATTGCAGCAGAGTCTCTGTAAGCAGAGAATAGCCTGAGGGACTTGGGTTCCTTAATCCTGATTTGCAGCTGAGCCGCCTTGGCCTGCTCAGCCCCCACATCTGCTCCCCTAACACACGTGGGTCCCATTCTGCTGCCATCCACTCCTCTTCATTCCCACAGACATGCAGTATGACACAGCCAGCAACCAGGGCACTGCAAGCGAGTCCTGCCCTGACCACAGGTACCCCTCGACAGGCCTCCTCCTCAGGGAACCAGGCCCATTTCACCAACACATGCAGCTAGGGTTTCTTCCTAAAGCTGCAGTCCTGGTTCATTGGCAAGCAGAAGTGACAACCAGGATCCCTAGCCCAGGTCAGAGGGTTCTGCAGCATCCCCAGGCAGCCTCGGCCTCCACAGGGGTCAGCAAGGGGAATTCTGTGCCCTTCAGAGACCACCAGCAGGAATGGCTATGAAGTTGTACCATGCCTGGGAGTAGGTGGCTTCCTGCTTGCGGAATTACTGTTTGACCAGTATTGCAACATTACAGTTTGGATAGAGGTTATACAAGTATGTAACATAGTTGGGGAGAGTACAAACCTCTCCTCTGTATCACTCGCTTGGGTAAGATACTGAAACTTGCAAAATATCATTGCTAACTACTCCGGCTTTGGGTATATGACCATTTGCCAAACCTGGAGTATTTTTGCCATTGCACACATGGGTGGCAAGCAGACACAAGCAATAGACTGCCCTCCTAACAGCTTGAGAATGATGTGAGCTCTGCAACTGCAGCCAGATAAGGATCCAGAGCAGCAAAACTACAACTGTGGGACCAGTGTAGACTGCACAAGGGTCAGAAACACATGATGGCCATGCCCAGTTATACTGCCTTCTAGTACTCAACAGCAATCAACAGCAGAAGCAGAAGGTAAGACTAGCAGGGATCCATCAAGGAAGTTAACCATGCGAAAAAGTTGGCATCAAGGAATACACCTAGAAAGCTAGCAGAGGGCTAGACACAGGGCAGTCAGAGGTACCAGGCAGCAGAGCTATATCTCATGCTGACAAAAATATCACATTCTATTTATTTGGCAGTGACCACTTGGCACCTGACTGGGCAATCACATCTTGAGCAGACTCAGATCTGCCTCTCAGTACCTTCATGGATATGACAAAACTTCTCATCAAGCCATGCAGGCTGATAGCTTTGAGTAAGTAAAAAGCATTATACCCTTACTGGAGAGCCATTTAAAACTGTTAGAATATAACCATCCTTCTTGTCCTCCTTTACTAAAAGAGCTCTGATTTACCTAGAAAAATTAAGTGACTCTCTTCAATTCTAGGAAAACAATCTCCACAATTAATTCCTCCTATAAATGGATGCTGAAGCATCAACCCTAATCAGAACTGGGTTTCCTGGATTTTGTCATAACATCTGGATTGTTCTAGATGTTGGTCCAAGTGCTTGGCAAGCAGACAAAGCATTCTGTGGTCATAGCTGTGTATAATTAATCTGTTGTCACATACATCACTTCTGAGTGAACTGGAAGCACCATTCGGCCCTCCAAGAGAAAGGTAGCTGGCAGAACATCAAATGGTCACCAGACCTACACAAAGCTGCCTGCATTCTATGGAGACATATTTCAGGAGGGAATCGGAGACTTACAAACAATATGTATTAAAAAAAAACTGTTTGCAAGAGCAGAACTCTGGGCTTGTATCCTAGCTGTGACACAGAGCTCCCTTTTCATCTGAGGTACACCATGTACACCCACATATTTGCTTTTACACACGGTGTTCAAAATGGGACTCCCTTCTGAAAGGTTATCTGGCCACTGTCTTCCCCTTCATGCACCACAGCAGCCATATATACACACTTCCCCACATCACTGAAAGGGTTACTTAATATGCATAAAGGCATTCTGAATAAGTAACATTCTCTAATGCTTACTTATTTCAAGGATGAAAGCTTTAGTACTATTCATTATTTTACATACACTTCATGGCACAAGAGATTTTCGCAAAAAAATCTACAGAGACTTCTAATTAAAATACACTCCCCTGCACATATTTGCAGCTCTGCATGATGTACATAGTATTATTACCACTGCAATTAACATAGAACCAGTAGCACTGCATGAGCAGAACCTGCATTTCAGAAGTCACTGTGAGCAAAAGTGATGGGCAGCTCAGTTAATGAGGGAGAGTTAGAGCAAGGTACTCATGCACATATCTGCAAGTTAAAATCACTTGTGTTAAGCATTAAAATTCCATGGCATAGCCACAAAGAGTATTTCTTGCATGCAGAAAACACTGGTGAGAAATAAAGCACAGATTTTATTTTTAAGAGATGCTAAATGCATGACCAACATACCTCCTGTGGCTCCACATGGGACGGAAAGAGACTCACAGTTAGTCAAGGGACTCAAGTTTCA
Organism: Melopsittacus undulatus; assembly: GCF_012275295.1. NCBI lineage: Eukaryota > Metazoa > Chordata > Aves > Psittaciformes > Psittaculidae > Melopsittacus > Melopsittacus undulatus. The sequence goes on along the minus strand of NC_047557.1, from coordinate 92,932,113 downwards.
GTGTCCTTTCATTACTTCAGTTCAGCCCTTAAGAAACATATTTATTTTAGCCATTCATACTACTTACATCAGACTTTTATTGCAGCTGCCCAAATTATTCTGGTTTAGACCACCACAAATAATCAATACTCAGTTGTTTCTCCTGCATAGCTCTAAAATTAACTTTTTTAATTTCTACCCACCTGTAACAATTTTAGTTACCAGGTTCAGAAGCCATCTGGATCAAATCCTTTACAGCACAGGAAAGGACTCATGAAATACATTTAGTTAATAGTTAATATTTCCTTTGATCTTGGAAAGCTTATCCCAGGACAGTTCTGAAGACCTCAAAGAACAGCTGAACAGTTGGACAAGCCTTCCTTTCCCTGAGAGCAGCTGTTTGGGCTAATGTTCAAGGGGTTAGCCTTGGAAACATTCACATGTAGAACTTAAACTTCAGAGCTGACACACTTCAAAGCCAGGTTGGATGGGGCTTGGAGCAACCTGGTTTAGTGGAAGGTGCCCTGTCCATGGCAGGAGGGTGGAAGTAGATGAGCTGTAAGGTCCTTTCCAGCCCAACCAATTTTATGATTCTGTGAAATGGGGTTAAACTGGACTGCAGTTAAGTAGATAACAAAGAGTAACATGCACAATCAAGGTGCTACACTGTATATGTTTATGCCTGCATTTCATTTTGATGCTTGTCAAAGGTGCCTAGAATTGCATCACTATAAATATGACCTCCTTCTAGTCATCACTGAAGCAGCAGGAGCTGTGGCTGCATAAGCTACAACACAGAATCACTTTAACATGCCCTTAATGCACAGTAACACAACACCGCTACAGGGTAGTTGTCTCAGAGACTTGCTTACAGCAGGCAGCATTCAAAGTTCAATGTCTCAAAACTTTTCCTTTCTGCTAGGAAAGGAGAAACCTTCATTTTTATGAAGCCCAATGATGAGCAAATTTTAGTCCAGAATCACTACAGACTTAAACTAAATTCTCTGGATTTATGGCTAGCAAAAACCCTGAATGAACATTACACTTTTTTAATTTATTGTTAGGACTCTGAAATACTTACATTAAGCCCAAAGGAGATGGGAGAGACTGAAGTGGGTAGCTGAGATATTAGCACTGAGTTCCTAGACGAAAACTGAAGTGCATATCTGCTGATTCTCAGAAACAGCACAAAATGTTAAGAATCTTTAATGGCCCAGGAAAACATCCTTGCATTCACACACTGGATAGAAAAGTATTGCTAAGTGCTGCCTTCAGAAGCTGAAGTCTTCCTGAGGCTTCCTTGCTTTCAGGAAAAAAAGAGGACATTCATAAAGACGATGCCTGCCTGAGTCATTGTTAAGCACCTAGAAGTGTGCAGAAATTGAAGCTTACTGAGGCTCTTTCTTGTCCTTTCTGCAGTGAACTAGCAATCTTCCCTAGCTCTGTTATCAGATGAGGTGTTTTCAATGCAGACCCAAACTTCTGCCCACCCACATGTGCAAACACATGTGCAGTGGCTGTCAGAGATTCTTAATCCTGAAAGACTTTCCAATACTGCACAAGGAGAGAAAGGGACTGGCACTGACTACATTCCTCCCCAAGCAGAGGAGATGAAATAGGAATCAAGCTGTGACTTTCACTGTGATTTTCCTGTCCTCTTCTAAGCACTGCACAACTACTGAAGCACACAGGGATAAGGCTCTTGCTGAAAACTAAAGCTATGATTTCACATATTCAGCTATGCATTTCCCTACAGGCAGGACAGTCTGCAAAAAGTCAACACTGTCCATAGGACTCTGGAACATATACATTTGTCTAAGCACCTCTGATCTGAACAAGGCTCCACCACTATGAGAGCACAATCTCACATTATAATCTTTGGACAAATGTTAGACCACAGTATGGAACATTGCAAGGACCAAATAAAGATTTGAAAGCTGGATTATGGGACCCTTAAGATACATTTATCATGGAAATGCTGTTGGAAGCTTAATTACAGTGATACGACTATATGCTGCTCTGCTAGGCAAGCTATTTAGGTCCTTTCAATAATGTTTTGCTGTAATTGGAATGGTTCAAGATGCAATAATCAGATTTGCAACACAGAACACATTATAGCAGTTGATCTTATACTTTCCAATGCACTCATTTTAATATCGTTTTTTCTGCTGCTCCACCTACCAGTTGCCTTTACTTCTAGAGAGCACAATTGCCTTTTTTCTGCCATTTCCAATTAGTTATGGTTTTCAGATTTAGCTTAGAGGAGCTTCACTCAATCTAAAATATGCACATCTTTTTCATATATCTTATTTATTTGAGAATACCAAAGTTTTGAATTTTTTGCATGCTGAGCATGTTATTGCACTGCACCCAACTAACTGCTCTCTGCTAGGTAATGAAGAGCTGCAACACTTACCCACCTGAGAAGCCTGAGAAATTCAATGCCCAATAGATATTTCTACAAAAAATAGCCAGACAATTAAGAATGGAGGTCACCTAGAGAAGCAGCTTTCCAAGCCCTGACATCAGATGGTGGGATACCAAAAAAACAAACAAGAGGTAGCTGCTCTTAGAACATACTTTGGACTTGTTCAGCTTCAAGTTTGTTTTCCCTTCATCCATGCTCTCACACATATCTCTTCCCCCTTACAACCTCACATTTTCCAGAAAGGATCCCAAACCCACCTTCTTGTCACACCTTTACCCACCCAAACTATTTTCTCACCCACACCTCTCCACATCTTTAAAAATAACACCATGAGGTCCCTATCTAAATTCATAAACTCCTATCTGCCTTGCAGCTGAAGATCATAGAATCATAGAACGGTTTTGTGCTGGAAAGGGCCTTAAGATCATGTAGTTCCAACCCCCCTGCCATGGGCACAGACACCTCACACTAAGACCATGTCACCCAGGGCTCTGTCCAACCTGGCCTTTAACACTGCCAGAGATGGAGCATTTACCGCTTCTTTGGGCAACCTGTTCAGTGCCTCACCATCCCCGCAGCAAAGAACTTCTTCCTTTTATCTAATCTGAACTTCCCGTGTTTAAGTTTAAACCCATCACCCCTTGTCCTGTTGCTACAGTTCCTAATGAAGAGTCCCTCACCAGCACCTCTGTAGGCCCCCTTCAGATACTGGAAGGCTGCTATGAGGTCTCCACTCAGCCTTCTCTTCTCCAGGCTGAACAGTCCCAACTTTCTCAGCCTGTCTTCATATGGGAGGTTCTCCAGTCCCCTGATCATCCTCGTGGCCCTCCTCTGGACTTGTTCCAACAGTTCCATGTCCTTTTTATGTTGAGGACACCAGAACTGTACCCAATGCTCCAAGTGAGGTCTCACAGGAGCAGAGTAGAGGGGCAGGATCACACCCTTTGACCTGCTGGCCATGCTCCTTTTGAGGCAGCCCAAGCCCACTTTGTCTGCATGCAATTCACAAATGTCAGTGACTAACCTGCATCTACATCTACTTACCTGCTGTAAAAGAGCATCATAGCACAGCCTGGATCTGCAAAGAGCAGATCTACTCAGTGTTGATCAGCTTTAAGTTTCAGATTGACTCATCTTCAATGGCAAGACATGATCTAAGCCAGTTGCTGTACAAAAGTTAACAATTGTCTGCCATTTATCCTCAGCCTCTAAAATCATTTTTAAATATTAAGACACTTTGTTTAATCCTATCTCTAGCTTCCCAAGGATTCCGATTTTCATTATGACTCATCCTGTTTTTTATGTAGCAGCCTAATGCTCTGTCAAAAAGTGGTAGATTATTTGCTCAAATAATTGTGTGGTTTTAAATAAAGCATTCTAAAACATAGGTAATAATTGTAGGCTTAAATTTCTCTAAGGAAAAGATAAGGTTAGATCACTTGAATTTTTCTTAACTTAGTAAAAATACATTATTCATATGATAATTTTATATTAGTTTTTTGTCTTGTTCCTAGAATCACAGAATCATAGAATGGTCTGAGTTGGAAAGGACTTTAAGATTATCAAGTTCTAACCTCCCTTCCATGGGCAGGGACACATTGCACTAAACCTTGTTACTCAAGACTCCATCCAACCTGGTCTTGTTATATCATTTTTGTGTGTGTGTGTGAATTAACTGGTTTTACATAATAAAATTTGAAACACTAAATGTCCAGCATAAAGGTACACTTTTACTTTTGTAAGCTTCTAAAGTCACATGCAAGCCAACAAACTAATGGCAATGATGCACCCAGTTTCCCAGGGTTTCCCGATCTCGCGTGACCATTTCATCCATGCAGATTACAAGACCTTCTAGGGAAGCACTATGCAATTCCCAAATCCAAGTTCATGCACAGCCTGCCTAAAAAGCCACTTCAGGATAGATGGACTAGGTAAATAAAACACTTCACAGCAATGGTAATCCTTTTCCAGCAATAAAAGGAGTGCTCTTCTTTGCTCTCCTTTACCTTGGAGCTCCTGCCCCACAGGCTTACATCTGCAGCAACTTAAATGAAGCTGGATATTGGTTTCTATTAAGCATAAGATCTACATCAAATCCCTTACATGGGGTAACTAAAGGTAAAAAAAAAAAAAAAAAGAAAAAGCATGTACCAAAACCCCTAAGTACGTGTAACATATTTTCATTTTGTTGTCAGTTCACATTGTCAGAAACAAAATGATTTTGAATGTAATAGAAAATCTGTGTAATAACACTGTCCTCAGCATGGCTTTGAAACACATTCATGGGAGTCTCACCGGTAAAACACATATATAATTACAACTGAAGCTGTATTTAGCTCCAGACTAATGCCATCATGAGGCAGCATGTTAAATAATGCATTTCCCTAGTGCTTTTATCATTTAGTACATTAAATTTATTGTTTTGATAGTACAGTCTAGTAGCTTCACACTGATGTGCAAACACTTTTTGAAGATTTCAGTGATACAGGATGTATCTGCACTCCGAGAAGTGATCACTGATAGACACAAATTTCACTGTGTGTCAGACACACTCTCCCTGCTTCACCTGGAACAAACTAAACCCCAAAGAACCAGCAGTATTGTGATCCAGCACAATCCCACTGTCCTAGGTTCAGCAGTAGCAGTCATTTTTCTCCTCCTTAGTAGCTGGTGAAGTGCTGTGCTTTTGACTTTCAGCCTGGGAACAACGCTGATAACACCAATGTTTTTTGTTGCTGCTCAGTAATGTTTACTCTGACCAAAGACTTTCTGAGTCCCATGTTCTTCCAGGGAGGAGGGGAAGCTGGGAGGAAGCAGAGACAGGAGACCTGACCCAAACTAGCCAAAGGGGTATTCCATACCACAGCACATCATGCCCAGGATGTAGAACTGGGGAGAGTTACCTGGAAGGGCTAGATCACTGCTGGGGTCAGGCTGGATATCAGTCGGTGGGTGGTGAGCGGTTGTGTTCTCTTCCCTTGTTATTTCTCTTATTATTACTATTGGTGGTAGCAGCAGTGGTTTTGTGCTATACCTTAGTTACTGGTCTGTTCTTATCTCAACCTGTGGGAGTTACATTCTTTCAATTCTCCTCCCCATCCCTCCAGGAACAGGGGGAGTAGGGAGGGGGAGTGAGCAAACAGCTATGCGTTTTTTTCTGGGTTGTGGACTGGGCTTAAACCACGACACTCACTAACTCCACAATTTCAAGTTTCCACACCAGCCTGTGGGCAACAACTGCACTGTAGTCCATATGCTTAATTCTCTGGTGGGTATACAAGAAGAGTGAGCAAGCAACAACTCTGGAGATTCTGCTACAATTGTCCCTGCAATGAATGTTATCTTAACATATATATAACATAATTTTTAGATTAGAGATATATAGTAGACATTAGGAAAAAATTAGGGTGCTGAGGCACTGTCACAGGTTGCCCAGAGAAGCTGTGGCTGCCCCATCCCTGGCAGTGCTCAAGGACAGCTTGGACAGGGCTTGGAGAAATCTGCTCTAGTGGAAGGTGTCCCTGCCAATGGCAGGGTTTGGAACTGGATGAGCTTTAGGGTCCCGTCCAACACAAACCAGTCTGGGATCCTGACTCTATAAACAAGGGCATCCTATCTTCTTATAATATGCACCAACTCTGTTCCTACCTTTCCTTCTTCTCACCAACAGTCTATATACCTATAGATATTTTTTTTCATTTTGACTTGGATCAAGCCCCCTTGCTAAATTTTTTACTGCTATTTTCCATGCCAGACGCACATGTGTGTCAGCTGGTGTTAGCTGTCATGTTGCCAAAATAAGAGTAAAACAACAAAAGGCAGCAGGTAAGTGTTGATTCCAGCTATTATCTGGACAGCTTTCATGGGAATATCTTTGTCAATTTAACATGACATTTCATGACATTTCAGAGCACACTAGGGACATGTTCTTCCATTTTCAAATGTCACAAGTAGAAACTGGCCAGATAAAGTCACATTGCATTTTCTGTATTTATTTTTACTCTGTTATTTATGTTTGTTGTATTTACAAGAGAAGAAATGTATGTTCCTTGTCAGGACAGTAAATGCATCTGGAACTTCAAAATCCACATGTTCTCTCTCCTTCTTAAACCTTGAAAGCTCACAAGCAATATTTGTGGTGGTACAATCTGATACAATTCCTCCACAGCTATTATTCAAAATCTGCCAGTAGATATCGTACATAAAATTATTTTATATATATATGTGTATGTATATATATATATAATATATATATATAATTTTTTTCAATGAATAGATTTAAGCTATTTCATTTTGGTCTTTGGTTATACTTTAGTACTAAAATAAATGTGTTATCTTCATTTTGGCCATGGATATTCTTAAGAAGATTGATAGGCAATTAATCTATTACATAGAAAAAAAACAAAATCTATCATTGTGTAAATAGCTTCTTCCAAACACAACAATATTTACATTTCCTTGTGCACCAGCGGAACTTTTTGCTCTTTCACCAGACAGTGGCAGTTACGGCTGAAATACAGCAGATGGCACCGAAATCAGTTTAAATGACATCACTGTTGCCCGTTTCCCCTATCTACTGGCACAGAATGTGCACAGCTTCCAACAGGAGTTGAACCGGAGTTTTGCATTATTCACAGTGAGCATGAATTCAAAGAAATAACCAACAGACAACATGTAGATGAACACACAAGCTTAACTTTTGGAACCTGATTTGGTAAAAGGCAGTAGTTCTTGTGTATCCTGTAAAAACCCTTACAGTTACTTGGGTGGTATCAAGTGTCCCAGAATAAGCAGGATTCAACCATCTTGGTATATTCCAAAGCCTGAATAATTGTGTTGGGGTTTAAAACTCATCTACAGTGTCTCACACAGTATGCAGAAGCCGAAGGCAGCACAGGTTGAGTCCTGTAATGATGGGCTGAGTGAAGGTAACTGTACAGAAATACTAAAATGGGCTTTTGAGTGTTTTTTAGCACAGGTAGGGAACACTGTGAGGCAGTTTTAGATTAGCTTGGAAATCAGCAGTTCATATTATGATTTTATTTAGTTTTGTTCTCCCCATATGCTCATACTCTTAAACATGGGTAAGCACTAGTGGAAAGGACAATGATGCTGACTGGGGATGCTGACTGAAGGCATCACTCACGAGCCTGTACTCAGCTGTGCAGCTGCAGCCACTAGCAGTGCCTGGGGAAACATCAGGCGAGACAACTCTGAGAGAAAAAATAAGGGGCACAATTTCTGTCCATGTTCCTCACACCCTCCAGTTCTTGTGCTATGGAGAAAACTATCCTCATGGTCCCAAGACCAAAGGCATTTCAGATATACAACAGCTAAAATACTATCAGTGGCAGCAAAAAAAAAAAAATGAAATGAAAGAGAGGAAATATGTCTGGACAAATTCACAGAAGTCACTCCACTAAGAACTGTTAATTAGAAAACCCTGAGGCTTGATCTGACACAGTGCCACTGCTGGATACACTAGCTGATGCCGTTCTCTAGGTGTTGAACATTGACTGCTGGGAAAAGCTGGGTATTAGCCTTCATGTTAGATCTACTGGGGTACAACTGTTCCTAGGTTGTCCTTACCATATTTTCATTTCATTTTCTCTACTACTAAACTTTTAAAACTTAAGGTTTCAGGACAGAGTTTGGGGGGTTCTTATGATTTGGAGAAAACTCCAGGAACAAACTTGCCAACAAAGTTTCCAAGCTGACAAGCAGGTATTCTTTATTGCGGTGCTGGGAAACACGGGGATGACTCCTCCTAACGTGTGTCCTCATATTGCTACACAAGCTGTTCTAATATCGTCCCTGGGCGTACATACATATTCATGAGGCTATGTATGGATTACATCATTTTCCAGAATGTTCCCCGCATGCAGACAGAACTGTGGTGGTGGTCTCTGAGGGTCGTTTACTTCTTCCAACAATCTTCATCACTTCTGGCAGCCTTTGAAGCATGCGCAGTAGATTCTTGTACCAGTTTAATTGGTTCGTTAGCACCAGAGACATAATAAACCTCCTGTCTTCCTACTTATCAGTTAGTTTAACTGCAGCCCATCCTGGAGACCTGCCATTCCCAGATACTCCTTATCACTGTGTCCTGTTCTTCTAGCCTGTTTTCCTTACATTCGTTTTGTACTAAGGTCATAGGGCCTAAAACTATGTCAACTACAACAGTTTATCTTGTACAAGAATTCTCAGTACGTTCTCTAGCTGTACTGTTTTGTGTGTGTGTATCATGCACCTCTGTAATTTTCCATTGCTACTGTTACAAAGCCATCAAACTTAACATTACTTAAGACTGATTCTAAAGGTTTATATATTCCATTTTGTAATTTTTTGTCATCGTGTCCGTCCCGTCCCCCCCCCCCCCTTGTCTCACTTAATAGAGCTCTAAATGCAGCATGAACAATATCCAGGGGCATGGGTAATGCCCATCAGTCTTGGATATGCAAACATTCGTGCATGAAAATTCTTTCCTGTGAGGGTGGTGAGGCACGGGAACAAGTTTCCCCAAGAAGTTATGTTCACCCTATCCCTGGCAGTGTCCAAGGCCAGGTTGGACAGGGCTTGGAGCAGCCTGGTCTAGTGGAAGGTGTCCCTGCCCATAGCAGGGGCTTGGAACTGAATGATCTTTAAGGTCCCTTCCAAACCAAACAAGTTTCTGATTCTATGATACAGGATTTGCCCTCATCACTTTTCCCCACAGCAAAGCTTCATCTGTTGGGAAGACATCCAGGAAAGACATTGGAATCATATTCATGCTACAGAACAGAAATGCATGACCTAAATGCCGTATTACTGTGCCTTACATGCCTAGTCCTGTCAACATTGGATCACATCCTTGTTTCTGATACCGAATGATGTGAAAGGAAAACTACAGGCATTTGGGACAACAGCTTTTGGGGTTTCTTTTCCCTAGTGTTGCTTACACTGTTGTGTAGCAGATCTGAAAAGCTAACTGCTGGGCCATACAGGAAAGAGATTTACACAGCTGAATACTCCAGAAATTGAACTTTTAATGAATCACAATTCATAAATGGCTAAATGGAATGCTTCATTTACAGTACTTAACAGATGCTCATCTAGGAATGCTTGCTTGACCTGTTCTACCTTGGTACCTGTTTTTCAGTTAAAACCTGAAGAAACAAAAGATCAGAGCTACTTGACAGTAAGGTCAGAATCTGTACACCATGTTCAAGTGTATAATTTAACCTTTAATGATAGCTAGTCATTGATAAGAATTTTCAATAGTCTGAATAATGGAGTCTCTAAAATACTAAGCCATTACAAATAATAAGGTATGATGCATATACTGGATTCTTTCTATTTTTTTTTTGTAAAACAAGTCAATTTTCAAGCTAACAATAAAATAAACTAGAAGGAAAATCCCAATAGTAAAGCCTTATTGTACTTTCTTTGGCCTCTGCTTCATAGTCAGTCATTTTCAAGTAAGCTTGGAGCCTGGGTTAATAACATCCATAATCTCACCTGTCCAGTTTGCAATGTAAAATAACAAGACCAAGAGTGGCAGAGACACAGTTCAGGTGTGTGTGGGTTTGTACCATTTAATTTTTTTCTACTGGGCTTTTCATAAAAGTCAATTATCCTTTTCAGGTACTAAGAACATACAAGTGTCCTTTGCAATTACAAGTCACCAACTCAGGCAGCCAATGGCTTCTTTGCCCCTCATTCCTTTCTGCTTTCTCCACTGCTACTTAATCATAAAGCCCTCTTCAGAAAGAAGCCAGTTCCACTGCCTTTTGTCTCCCTGTACCCTAGAGTGGTCATTCACAACTGCTCCTTTATAATTTTATCCACAATTCTGGGAATATCTTGTTTTGTCAAAATACACAAAGGCTGACTAGAAACTGATGCGGCTGATCTCTTAAACACTGCCTCGCCCACCAACCTTTCAAGTGCTTTCAGTTCTGACTTTTTTTTGAGATCTTTTTAGCAGTAACAATCTGTGCCACACTGCTGTTTGCTCTTTCCACTGCATTAAACACCCTGCCCAACATGTCAGAGACAAAAGTTGTACAATAAACCCCAATATGAAAACACTCCAATACTGTCTACCCTTCAGGGTCCATTCCTTTTGTTTTCCTTTGCTCTGTGCCTCTTGTCCCCAGATCTACCCTACCTTTCTCTGCAAAAAAAAATTGCATAAGCCACTTAACTGCCCTGGTTTCCTACCTCTCCAAATAACTTATCACAGCACTTCTCTTTTCTAGCAAGTGAACTTCTCTGCTCTTGAGGTTTTAAATTCATTCCCACTTTGATTCTCTTACCACACATTATTTTCCACTGATCAGAACTATTGAACAAGAGAGTATGTTACATCCTTTCTTTAAACATTACTAGTTTATAAAACAGTATGTCTCACTTCATAGGTAGTGCCAGTCAGTCAGGATAGAAGGAGAAACACAACTTGAAGGTTGCTGATGTTTTTTTTTTTAAATCAGTTTAATCTAAAATCCAGCTGCACTAAAATCATCCTCTGCACAAGTTCTCACAGCAACTCCTCTCAGGTAGGAGCCTCACAGTTACCTAAAACTGAGCATTACTTCCAGGGTCTTATTTTACTCTCACTTTTGCACACACAGTGCCAATGAAACCAGGTGTAAGTTGCACAAAGGTTTCATGAGCCCGAGGGTACATACCCAAGCTTTTTGATCTCCAGTCTGCATCTCCCACTTACTACTATAAAAGATGTTCCCAGTTTCAGTGAGGAACTTTGTGCCTTTGGATATTTATAAATTCTTTACCATTTTCCAGAGGTCCTACAAATTCACAAACACTTTATAAATAAAACAGTAACAAAATGGAGAGATACTGGTTTGTGTATGGTTAGTAAAACACAAAGGACAGTAAATTACGGCATTTGTACTTCACCGAGGTGCACCATGTATTTTAGTAGTACACAATAGTTTCAGAAAGATAAAGTCAGTTTTAGCTCACATATATATATACTTATTTTTTTGTTGCTATACTTGCTTTTTCTCATTTGTACTTCTGTTTTAGATTAACAAATTCATTGCTAGATTCATATGCTTGTCTACACTAACAATACTGTGGGCTATGCCTTTTTCACCTGACAGCTGTCTATCAAAAGCCTCATTTTAAAAGATTATCGATAATAAATGACAAATACTTTAGTGTCCCTCTGTAAAAAATAAATCACAAACCTTCTAACCTCCACCAGTGTTACACTGATGAACAATCTTTTAAATAGTCAAGAAACTAGTCTGTAGCATGAAGTTTCCTTTGACTTTCCTTTTCTCCTTCCCCATGACATGACACACATGAGCCAGACTCTGCACTTGCACTAAGGTCTGCCTGTACAGGATGTGGCCTCTGCATCAGCCTCTGCATCAAGGATGCAGCTTTCAGGCATGGCTCCACCCAAGACTATGGATAACCCTCACTTTAGGAGCAGGTATCAGTTTTAAGGTACAAGTGGATCCAATAATCCAAACGCAGGACTTTAAGAACCTAGTGCAACACCTTATCAAAGAGTGGACCTACAGCATCTAAAATGTTTTATAATATTCTGACATGCAGAATTACTATTATTGCTGGTGGTAGTGGTGTTACCCAATTTAAAATGCTGTGTATGACATATTCAGTATTTCCTTTTTATGTATTTGTGTACACTTGTAATTATGTATCTCCAGGAACACAAATGTTATTATTTCTTGGTAATGCACTGGCCATCTTTAATTCCAAACGTACCATTAGAATTTTTGATAAGTTGATACAAGGACTCCTGGAAATCAACATGGAGACTCTGCATTCACTGTCAGATGCTCTATGGTCCTTGAAAGGTCAACACAAAATAAATTGCATAATTAACTATAAATTTAATTATGGAGTCACAGAGTGAGAAGGAAAAGAACACTGAGATCAAATTTTCCATTTGATATCTTTAAACAGTAACTCAGTAGGCACCAGGAAGATGGAAATCACAGACTGACAGGTAGGGAAATATTATTGGCTTTTCAGTAACAACTTCAGACCAACAGTTTCCTAGCATGTACATACATATTCACCATCTTCCTCAAAAGTCTGCAAGCAGGTGAATAGATGAGACATTATATCTGGTCCCATCCCAAAGCCTAAGAGCATCTTTTGTTCCAAAGAAAAAGACAGTTGGTAGCTTTAAAAATCAGTAAAATAGACCCTGAGAATTTGGGCATGATATAAAATTCCTACAGAACACTTTATTGACATAGCACCTATAGAAGCAGAATGAAGAGCCTCTTCATTCTAGATCTCATTTCTTTACATGGCATGTAAAGGAATATGAATTCTTCCTTTGGGCGTTGGTGCTCCTGTAAAATCTTTGTTATTGATATATTTCATCTCTATTGATACATTTAATCTCTACTAAGAATTTTAAATTATTTCGCCTCTTGAAAGATTTTGTGCCTGAAGAACTGAATCACTTCATTTAAACCTCTAGAAAATATTTCTCACAATAAATTTACCTGTTTTATAAATGCAACTGAAAACATAACACCATAACTTTGCTTTTTTAAAATTACATCCTCTCCATTAAAAAAATTCAGCTGGACAAGGCTCTGGCAATCTCCTCTAACTGGATCTGCATCTAGTCAGAGGATGAACAAGGTGCTGAACAAGGTGAACTCCAGAAGACCCATCCAACCTACGCTCTTCCACAGCTCCCTGAGATCAGTGGAAAAGGTCTTTATCGAATGATGGAAACAAAGAAGGAAAAAAATAATTAGCGCACAAATTTATGCCTACAAATAGCACATTTTTACTGCTGCTCCATTCTTTAATGGAAAGGAATGTTAAAAATATCTGAAAAATACTTTCAAAAATTTGAAGCTTTTCACAAAAATTAAGTTGAAAATAAAATTTAGGCATGAAGACTCTCCATGCAGAAATTACTTTGTTATTTTAAGTACATTTCTTAGAAAGCAGAATGAACATTTCTTTTTTTCCAAAAGGCAATAATTCAAAAAAAAAATTCTTCAAAGGATTCTTTTTATTACATTTCAGAACCTGGTGAGCTGTGAAAACATGAGATGCCTCCTACCAAATTTCTACACAGAAAATACTTTCCTGTTCCTATAAACAACAGTTAATCGATTTTACTTATCCTGGGGCATTTTATCTAAAAGTAGTTGTTTAATCAAACTGACAGTTATTTCACCATCACCTTTTCCCTAAAAAATAAAAAAGGATGAACAGCATCCCCCAAACATCTGGTTACTAATACATAAAAAATCTCAGTCAAAAAGAGATCTCATTATAGTAATGAAAGTTATTTTGCCTTACAAAAATTGTCACAAGAAGTCCATGTAGGCAGCACAGCAGCTACCACAACTTAGCATCACCACTGAGTTCCAAGAATCTCAGTCAAACCACAGGAGATGGTAAGCTGAGCTGAGGGCTGTCTCTGGAACAGCCTGCTCTAGTGGTACAGTTGTATAATGAAGTCCCTAGATTGAAGAAAATACAAAATCATCCAAGAATAAAAATGTCTTCAGCAAGGGTTTCTCACTGGTTTTCCCTTATCAATAAATTTAGAAATACCCACCAAGGACAGTGACTTTGTACAGTTCCATCCATAACCACTGGAGATTGACTCTACTTTGGTCCTCCTGGTTTCATGATGGTACAAGAAAGACAAGCTAACCAATGTAAATAGCTATGAGCAGCAGAAATTCTGAGTATTGCTTGTCTTGGTTCTGGTTCTCCCAAATACAGTCCATAAACAAACCTCTGTGTATCAAATCATTTATCTGAGGACAATTTCTGTAATAGAGATCTACTTTTCTAGAAAAGCAGATGCCACAAAAAGAACCAGTAACAAGGTAAACTACCCATAATATCACCTTGATACAATACATAGTTGCTGGGATACTGCGCTAAATGTGCAAATGAGAGTCTGTTTCTGGATTCCGCAACACATCCACGTTGCATTGAGGTGCACAACTGAATGAGAAAAAATGGAATCCCTAAAAGCTGAAAACCATGCAGAATAAAGGAGTAAAACCCAGCCCCATTTCCATCCTCATGTGATGCACATTTGGAAATGGGGAGGGTGAGCAAAACCTCCAGCATTTCAGTAGGTTCAAGATGAGCATGCTGAGCATCAGGAAGTACCAAGGAAGAGACTATTCACTATAGTGATGTTTCTGTAGGCTTTGGTGGACCACGTGTTGTACAGAAATAAATGTCCACCACTTCAGAAGTATTTGCAACTGCTCCTGGAGGCACAGGACAAGACTGTCACAGAAAGAGGTCTAAAGCCAGGCTGGGACAGGGATGTTTTCCACAATTGCCAAACACCAAGTAATCCCATTGTATTGAAGTCTCTGTGTTTCTCAGACTTGGCCAGATTATGTAGTTGTCTAAGAGTACATTTTGCAGTCATATGTAAGTCTCAGAGACTGTCAGGGTTAAAGTTGATTTACTGACACTGTGGCTAAATGTAAGGTGCCCTTTGGGAAAGACGCCATTTCCAAACCTTGAGGAAGAGCTAATCATTGGAAATCCTGAAATCTAAAGGGGAAATAATATTTTAATAACCTTAAGTACAGTGTTACATGTGTATATGACTCTTCACCTGCAGAATGAGGCCAAGGGTATACAGATCCAAAAAAAAACACATGCAGAAAATCAGCTTTTCTGGTGCATACATAGATTCACGCCTTCACGCTGTAACTAAACAACAAGGAACCCTAAAACAAAGGCATACTGTTTCCATTTACTGAAATTATAGAGAAGTCATCTTTCAAGGAATCAAGTATTTTAAGGGGTTGAAGAAATTAATCACAAGATAACTTTTGCAGCAGCATTTTGAGGGACTTTAGAATTGTCGTGTGTTAATTAAGAACCAAGACACTATAGTTTTGGCAAAAGGTACAGGTAGCCTTGAGCCACAATGAAACACACTTGTGAACTTCCAGTAAACCTTCATTTCAACTCGCTTGCTGCTTACCTGGAATTAAAAAGAAGAGAGAAAGGGACGGGGGGGAGATGGGGAGGAGGAGCTAGAGCTCATCAGCGACAGAAGCTTTACTAGAGCGAGCTCAGGTCACAAGCTTTCCATCCACCCCAAACTCCATCACAACTTTGAACCTATCCCTGCTGAACCAAGGAGAAACTAAACAGCCTACATATTGACAACAAGGTTGCCTCAGTATGAGAGAACTTGCTCTCAGGGCTACAGAACCACCAAGGTACAGGGAAGTAAAGGCAGCAGGCTACATACTTGTGAGCATCCATTTCCATTTCTCTCACTCGCAGCATCAGTAGGACCAGTGTGCAAGTGCCTTCAGGGGCTAGCAGATGAGAGAAACAAACCACCAATGTAACTTCTTTCCTAAAAAAGTTCAAGCTGTTGACAGGACATGCAAAACCAAAAAGGCCTTATTTTCTTGCATTGTCTACCTAAATAGCTAACGACACGATTTTCTTAGAGGTAAACAACCAATTATGAAAGCTCATATACTTCAGTACCCACCACAACCCCATTTTCACTGCCTCTAGCACTACGGCATTTGTCATTCACAGTGAGATACGTTGCCAGCACCCCTGATAACAAGTAGATCTTGCTATTGTAAAACGATTTTAGCTCTCACTTGGACTACATTCTTGTTCTGGCCCACATCCAGACACCGCGAATTACTCCCTCTAATCCGGTCCATCCCCTCGGGTTTATTCCCAGGCAGTACCCGCCCCTTCAGCAAAATTGCTGGTCCGGACTCGGCTTTCCAGCACCGTTATCCGCCTACGGCTCCTATCTAAGCAGCAAATCCGCAGCCTCCCTAACACTTCCCTTTCCCCGGGAACTGCAGAAGGGGAAGGAGCGGAGCCGGGTTCTGGGGTTCCCCCAGGCCCCCTGAGCTCAGCGGTCCCCCCGGCCCGGGCCAGGGACACACATGCGCGCAGCTCAGAACACTCCGCGAGGCACTTCTCGGCCTACACCAGCCCCACCGCCTCCGGGCTCCGCCGCCCCCCACTCGGTCCCTGCCAGCCGCGGGGGGAGGCAGGGCAGGACAGGGGGCGCGCCGGCCGGCCCCCATGGGGCGGGGGTCAGCCGTTTGCCCCCGCCCTCTGCTAATGGGCTTCAACTCCGTCCAGCCGCCACCGCCACTCCGGCCCTTCGCGCAGGAGAAGACGGAGGGGAGCATCTCCCGGCTGCGCCCGCACCCGCCAGCCGGCAGCGGCGGAGTTGCATGGAGGTACCGGTCAGCGCTGTGTACTGGGGTAAGGCGCGCTGAGCGACGAGCAGCAGCGGGGGCGGGCTCGGCCGCAGCCGGGCAGGGCTCTGCGGAAACTTTCCGGTACTCGGGAAACCCCCTTCGGAGAGAAAGGGGAAGTAGCCCCGAGCCGGGGGCGCCGTGCCGGGCGGGAGCACCGGGCTGGGGAGACCCGCCGAGGCAGGTCAGCGGCGGGATGCGGGATACAGGGGGCAAGAGCCGCGATTGTCGCCGTGGCACGGAGCATGGGAACAGCGTGCTGCCGCTGGGTGTAAACACAGTACAGAAGCTGTACTACATCTGACTGACTGCCAGGAGCTTGTGTGTTATAGATGCAACTGTAGAAGCAAACGAGCCCCTCTTAAAAGACATCTAACGGGTTTGTTGTTGAGGACACCTTTCTACTCGTGTGTTTTGTTTTGTTGCCTGCAACAAACAAGTATAAATCTTTGAAGCACAAGTTATAAATATTAAAGCTCAAATGCACAGGGGGAGTATGTGTATCAAATTTTAGAATAAATTTATTCCAACCCAGTTTGACACATACAGCCTCCTAATGTATTCGAGATGCACTTAAATGAGGAAACAGTTCTTTTGTTTTACAATGGTAGGTGCCTGTTTCAGAGGCTGGGGAATAACTTAACAACAATAATTAGCATATTTATATAACACGTTGATGTGTATAGAGGGAAGTTTGAATCTGAGGGGCATTAAAGTCATATAGAGTATTGTTTCCTGAATGGGAGTGATTTGTAGAAGTACGGAGCAACAACTTGTTTGGGTTTTTCACCCCCAGTCGAGCCATATCTATGTATATACTCAGAGTCTGAAATCCTGTTCCCAAGAGTGGGTGCACGTTTAACACCACAGTGTTTCTTCGACTGACAGCTGGTTACAAAACAAAACCAAACTGCTATTAAGAAACTTTTTTTTCCCTTTGATTTTTCCCTCCTCAGTTATTTTCCTCCATCTACCCTCATCCCTGGAAGCTCCATCCGTATTGGAATAACCAGCAATTATTCCAATCTCTGTAAGTAGTCCTTTTTCTTTTTTTTTTTCTTTAACTGCATTAACAGCATGCCTTGCAGCCATGTGCAGCTGTAGGAATATTATATTTAAAGTCCTCCAGCAGATAAATATCAATCCATTAAAAAGCAAACAGCTTCCTGGCTAAGAAAACAACTGGGTTAACAGAAATTGACTTAACCTTGTGATCTATATACAAAACTCACAGAAATGAGTGAGAGGACTGTCTGAAAGAGGACCATAAAATTTAGCACCAGGTACAAGTATTTCAATAGTTCCTTTTTAAAAATAAAAAATCCTGCTTTTCAGCATTTTCTCCTACAAGAAGAAGTTAGCACATTACTGCTAAACCCCATTTACAAATTGAGTGCACTGACATCAGTCAAAATTTGTATCATTTTGGCACTCACTAGTGAAACAAGTATAGTTAAAAATTACTTCCAGTCATTGAAATAAAACGATTCCTGACACTTGACTTCCTCCTACTCTCCTTTTATGACTGACTTTTGTAGTAATTACATGAAAGGAAATATAACATTACAAGAGCCAATTCTGCCCATGTCACTGTTTTGGCAGAAAACCACATGTGTGCAGGGAAGCAGAGCAGCATAACCAATCTTTTAGAAGAAAGAATGCATATTAGTTTAATTATGTGTACAACAGTTAAAACAACCAAGATATCTCTCAGAGGAAGTACTTTAGCTCAAGAAAAGCTATGCTGAAATGTTGTAACTAGATTTTCATAGAATCCCAGACTGGTTTGGGTTGGAAGTGACCTTAAAGCTCATCCAGCTCCAACTCCCTGCCATGGTCTGGGACACCTTCCACTAGAGCAGGTTGCTTAAAACCCCATCCAGCTCAGCCTTGAACACTGCCAGTGATGGGGCAGCCACAGCTTCTCTGGGCACCCTGTGCCAGTGCCTCAGCACCCTCACAGGGAAGAATTTCTTCCTAATATCTAATCATATGATTATTATTTCAGTAACAGCTTTCAAGCTAAGATGCCCATCATGGGCAAGAGAAATTGTATGATTAAACCTAAAGTTTAAAGAAAGAAGAGGTAAAGGTTATGTTATTTACTTCAGAACATACATAAAGGAACAATAAAATCAGGTGGCTGCCATCGGTCATGACTAGAAATATTGTCAAGTTTAGCATTTGATGCCACAACCCACCAACTTGGAGAAATTACTCACTCTGTCAATATTAGGTATACGTAAGCTTTAACCAGAATCTAACTTGGGTAATTAGGAGCAGAGCTGGGCTGCTAAAGCTGAAGACAGTGAAAAACCAAGGAAATGTAAAGTGGTATCTTTCAGATTGCCTGGTAATCTCTTAAACTCCTAGAAAAAAAACTGTGTTAAAGTTGACTCAGGAGCAAGTGCAAAATCAGGAGCTGCTGATTAAAATTGTTCCCTCTCCAGCTCCCTAATAAATGATGAACTGGCATCACCTAAGTAATAGAAAATATATAGAAACAATACAAAAATCCCAAGAAATTGTAGATGCTTGCATAGGTATAGCTACATGGGGCAGTCTGCTCTTGTATTAGTGAATTGCCTGTAGACCTGGCAAGAATACTTGTAGCACACATTGCTACAGGTTAGCAGTGCAAAAATACTGTTCAGGTTACTTTTCCATACAACTACTGGATTTACATTATGCACAAAATGACATTTTATAGCACTTCATTACACATGTAGCCAGTATATGTTTAATTTGGGGATTCATATCAGAACAACACAATTTCTTATCCATCCCTCACTTTCATGTTCCTTGACCCTTAAGCTCACACTTTCCCTGCCACTGCCCCTCCCTGAGAGACCACTTCATTGCAAGACAACTCTGTATTTTATTAACTTTACATTAGTGGAGTTTTGTAATAGAACTGTTGCAGTAAACCAGTTCAGAGTAAGTGACTACTAGCTCTGTATCTAAGTATTAGTACATCTTCATGATAACTGTATTCAACTATGTCTCTGCTGTTACATCTGAGAGCACAAGGGATGTCCAGAGATACACAAAACACCCATTTAGATGCATGAATCAGGAAAAACAAATTATAAAATATGCAGACATCCTTTTAAAATCCAGCATTAAGCTTCCTGTCATACAACCCTTACAGAGGTTACAAAGTTATTCTTGCTAAGCAGCACTGTCTCACAAAAATCAAGGAGGAATGAAAAGGTTCATACTGTGCCTCTCCTCTTTCTACATGAAAGCCCACTTAAGCCAGGCAAAGGGACAATACTTATTAAAAAGGAAAGATGCAGAAAATCCTGACCTAAGTCCATAAGGCTCTTCAGTAGACACTTTGGATGTTGTCCCTCAGCAGTTGGCTCACACAATAACAGCACATCTGGCTGCCAGCTGTGTTGTCACTGACTACAGCACTGCTAGCTGTGCTCTGAGACCCCAGGATGATGGGGCAAAGGTGGAATACTCATAAGCAAGGAAATCTTTCTGTACACAGCAAGAAAAACACTTTCTCCACTGCTGCAGCCTAGGGACTCTGTAGCTCATGTTCTTGATAGCAAATCCTGTGTTTTCCCCAGAATTATCTCCTAACTCAGTTGGTTTAACACAGTGTCTGGAGGTCTGTACTCAGTGAACTGACCTCACATTCATATTGGAGCCAGTGCCTCAGTTCAAACATATGAAGAAACTGGAGGCTCTGGGGTTTGTGCAGATATCTTACAATGGTTCTGTTGGCTGCACCAGATTTGAGAAATACAGAAAGATGATATTGCTTCAAGCCTGTGTGTGATATCTTTGCTGTGAGATGGAGTCCTGGAACATTATGCCAGTAGGTTTAAGAGACAGACTGATAGATCTGCACCAAGATTTCTGCACACCACAGCAGTATATTCCTTTCCACTTGTGGGATGCCTTGAGAAGTGTCAGTGATCAAAGCACCAGCATCTACCATCCATAACCAGTCTGTTCTCTAACAGAGAATGCCAGAAACTATGTAGGTCTGTGGTGCCAGGCAGCAAGGGAAGCACACACTCTAGTTGCCCCCTCTTCTCCAAGTGCTCAGCAAAATTCACTGCCCAGAATAATCTGATCCTTTTTCCTTCACTGATTTCTTCCCTCTCCCTCCCCAAAGTGCAGACTTTTCCTGAAGGCACCGAAGAGGCTCCCATCTCCCTTTCCGTAAAACCATACCCTGTATCTCCCTACAGTTTTCACTTCAGGCTTTAGTGACTCTAGCTGCAGAAGGCAGGATGTTCAAATGCCTCCAGAACCCCACCTCAGAATTCTCTGTTGTTCTACCCTATAAAGTCATATCCTGCTCAGTATCTTTCTGCATCAATTTATTTTATGATGGCTTGAAATCATCTGTTACATAAAAAATATTCTTTCACCTTTTCATTTATTAGACTGGAATCTGCACCAGGAAGGTATCAGTTTCTCTCCAAGCCTGAAAATTTCTTGTTGTTCATGAGGATGTAGGCTGACAACTCCAAAGAGCTCATTTCCACTGTAACTACTGACTAAACGTTTTGATTTCAGCAGCTTCTCCCAACTCCTACTTCCCATTCCTGATTATTTTTTTTTTTGTGGAAAGATTAATAGATTAGAATTCATTCCTTTGCAAGCATATGCAGAAATACAGATTAGAGTTCAAGTGCACTCCCTATCAAATATACATAGAAATGAGGCTTTAGTTTTTGAAGGGGATCTCAAACTAGTAGAAGCAGCCATACTGAGAAACCTCTCAGAAGAGTGGGGTTAGAGGGAATAGGTTTTACAGGTGCTGAGCAGTATTAACTCTTGCAGTCTGACATTTAATCATTATATGATTATTTGAGCTATACGTTCAAGCACCTAAAAATGAAGTAGATGACCAGATGTGTATATGCAGGCCATCTTTCTAAGAGATATAGACACCTAATTAATGATGAGCTTTTTGTAAAGCCTACTTAAGAGTTTGTGTCCTCAGATGCTTTCAGAATTTGGCCACAAATTCAGAGCTGGCAGAAGCAAGCTATTCAGTTGGTTTTGACAGCATTTATGCAAACAGTGATTCTAGCTTCCAGACTTAGTACATATCTTATACAAGCTAGAACTTCCTGAAATCACTCAAACTGTTTTTCATAAACAGTGATATTATATGACATTGTGACTCCTACAGTCTTCAAGGACTGTGTGTTTAAATAACTCACTTGAGGACACTCCAGACAAAGCTGCATGACCACTGTCTGCTCTTAAGGCAAATAGTGCTTCTATGACACTTTGTTTCTTTGGCCTTTTTAATGCTAAGTTTCTTATCTTTTAATTGCTGGTTTTAG
Source organism: Melopsittacus undulatus (assembly GCF_012275295.1). Taxonomy (NCBI): domain Eukaryota; kingdom Metazoa; phylum Chordata; class Aves; order Psittaciformes; family Psittaculidae; genus Melopsittacus; species Melopsittacus undulatus. Next base: position 92,910,139 of record NC_047557.1, on the reverse strand, counting down.
TGGCAGGTAGGTTAATCCCTTCTATCGTTAAAATTAGGAGTTTCCTTTCAGCAACTGTTTTATTTCTTTGTATAAGCATTATAAAAAGAAATAGTGAAATACATGCAATTTTTCTTTTTTTCTACTTTTGAATTTCTCCTGTTGGCAACAAATCTTTTCCAGTTTCATGGTTTAAGAGAAGCAATTCTGAAAGCATCTGATCTTTACAGGTTTTCAGCATCCTAGCTTTAGTTTAAATTAGCTGCAAAACAGTTACAATATTACTTCTAATTTAAAGATCCAACTAAGAAGCTTTATTGCACTAGATTGCAGGTGTGCAGGTGTCCAGATAACACAGCAGGTAGGTGGAGAAATAAAGGTTGGCATAAAAATTAATTGCTTTATATTACATAGCTATTTAAGGAGAAAGTAAGGCTGTCCTGGCTCCTGGACTGGTATCTGTCCATTACTTGGCTCTGGCTCTTACTAACACGCTAGCTGCACTAGCTGTTTTCTCTTGTAGCATCTTTTCTTCCATCTTTGTCCAATCCCATACCTGTCTTTGTTCTTGGGGTTGTTATCCATCAGGTTAAAACCTGACAGAATTATTCTGAAGTTACACTTATCCTCAACTTTCAGTTCCCACTTCCTTAGACAGAAAAGTAGCTACAGCTGGCTTGCATTGTTTTTCTAGTTAGATCATAAGCACAGGTTGGTCTCCTTCCACTGAAGAACCCAAGGGATATAGAAAAATTAGATATTTTGCATCAGAAAGTTAAACACTTCAGAGAGTAGAAGAACTTTCTGAGTCACTATGAATCATTCAATAGGCTGCTTTTACTTAAACATTAAAAACAGGCCCCTACTTACAGAATGAGTTAAATCAGAAGTTTCTAGAGCCAAGGACTCAGGATCTTAGAGAGATGAGCTTTACGAAAGAGATCCCAGATCTTCTCAAGGGGAGACTAATACAGTACCAGGCAGAGCATCCAGCAGATTTTGAGCTATTTAGTCCTGGGTGGAAGACTATGTCTTACTTGGACAAGCTCGTATTAAACTTTGCTTCTAACCTGCACTTAACCATCTCCTCTTATTAAGAGAATTTAGTCTTTTGGGGTTATTTACAAGTCAGACTTCTGAGGTACACAATGTCCATTCACTCTCCAAACATATATAGTACATAAGTCATTGGCCCAAACAACTGGCAAGTACAAGATTTTATTTAAGAAGTAGGTCATAGAAATCCCAATGCAGAAGAAGCTAGAGGTTTTAGAAATTTCTAAACTATGTTTCCTTGTTGCCGTCTTAATGTATTGCCCGAAACTTACCTATAAAGGTGCAGCTAGTAGGCAGCCTGTTATGCAATCTTTGTTCCCTGCTCAGCAAACAAATATAAAAACCCTGCAGACATGAACAGACAATAAAAGCTCTGAATGACAAATTAACACTTCTAATTTATTGCAGGTGCCATGCTGACAAGTAGCCCAACAACATCTAGTCATTTAGTACTGTAATTATAAATCTGCCTCAGAGACACATCAGGTGAGGAATGTGAATCCAAAGTGACTTCTGGTTTGGCCTGGAACTTGGTGTTAAAGAAAGAACATACACACTACAAAGAGGAGCACAAAGAGTATGTTAAGCTACATTAAAAATCACGCTCCTCTCATTAAACACGTTTGTGGAATCAGATGTTCCTTAAGAAAGAATGTGGGACATTAAATAATAGATTGAAGAAGCAGTTACAAAATATTCATGCTCATGTGTGCTAGAGTATGTGCTGTATAGTAAATTTCTTAGCATCAACACCAGTCAGAAATCCTAATCATTCCCAGGGAGTTTAGGGGAGCACAAAATCAGAATACAACCAAAAAAGATTTTGTATGTACATAGAACAGCACAATCCTCAATAGAAACATGAATGGAAACTGCACTTATGCAACTTGATCCTATTAGCCAACCTGAAAGAGGTCAAAAAAGTGACAGAAGTCTAAAATAAAAGAAAGGAAAACCCAACAAACAAAACAGACCTATGTTCAGAGCTGCACTTCTGTCCTGATTATAAACAAAAAGTTCCTACTGAATGAAGCCAGTCGTAAATTGGGACTTTCCCAAAGTTGGAGACACAAAATCATGCTTCAGTAGTGCTGGAGCATCTACAGAGGAAGAAATAAGAACTTCCACCAGAATTTCAAACATGCAAAACTGTGATTTCTAAATACAGCCAAGGACAGCATGGTAAAATGCAGGGCTAAAGGTAGTATCAAGGTACCATAATAGTATAGAAATAATGTCTGGGTCTGTCCTCTGATTTATGGTTATTGTAAATTTCCTTAGTTGTCATCAGTGCAAAAATACTAAGGAATTGAGGGGCACATGAAGCCACCAGAGAGATAAGAATATCTTTCCTTATATTGTGTTTTGCACAGGTTTGTGTGCCATGTTCATCTAAATCATATAAGCACAGCAGAACATTAAGCATCCAACTAAAATGTGCCATGTGTTACTTATTTTCTTATCCTCTCGCCATGCTCAAGAGTTGTTAAATCATCTATGTGTCACTGCAGGATTCTTCTGCACTACAACTGTCTTACCACAGCTGGCTAAAAAGGATTGAAAGCCAGACTGCAGGCAACAAAGACAACTGATTTTTACGAAGTGTGGAGGGTTCTGCTGCAGACAACAGTTCCTGCTGGTGGCTGATGAGGGCATTACAAGACTCGGTGGTTGATGCAAGAACTGAATACCCACTTTAACAGACAGAACTCAATGGTCATATGAATAAAACAAAAAAGTAGTAACTTAGGAAAAATGCAAATTTAGATACTGTACAATAGCTGTAAACTACTTTGTGTAATTTAATGGTGCAGATTAATTTTCAACTTGTGGATTAATTTAATGCGTCACATGTCTAGAATATCGCACCTTAACCTAAATTTGATATGATCATTTTGATGTTCTTAAATTACTAATTTTCACTTCAGAAATTCATTCAAACTTGTGCTGATGTAGAATACAAACCCTGAAAACTATCAGCACACCATTGTGTGGCATGCTTCACTTAGGAACAGATGGGCTTAGTACTGGGAAGTGCTTCTCCAAAAGGATCTTTGTTAGTTCTCTGTCACCTGTAGTAGGAATTGTTTTCAAATCACCTTCACCTAAGGGTAAAACATACTTTGAAGGCAAAATACTTTGTGCTAGCCTCTAGTGATATAGAAACATCATCTCAGAAAGTCGTGCCATTTTCTCACAAATGAAACTATCAGTTTCAAAAGAATTTTCATAGCACAGAGCTTAAAATTGTTATTTGTTCGGTCAGTACAACACTAAACATGATGCCTATCTCTGTCCCTCCCTGCTGCACAACTACAGGCTTGTGCCTCAGTTTCTTCCTCAAAAAAGCCTTTACACATTTTGAGTCCTCATGGAGATTTTTGTTATTTGGCAGCTCCCCTTGAGAATAGATGGAAGACTTGTATCATATGGATTCAGAAAAGACATAATTTGCTCTTGCTACATCTGGGAAATACAAAATTGGATCTGCCCATATAATTTCTTATAGTTTACAATCCTAATGGTTCTCCCTGAAGATAGTAAAGCATTGCAATGGTTTTCTAGCATTTTCATAAAGACTGTATCCCAAAGTGTATCCAAAGTTCAACAGCAACTAGCAGAAACAGAAAGCAAGTATGACTTTCGGGATGAGACAGAAGCAGTGTTTGTCTACAGGTGACCAAAGCAGTGAAAAGTAAAACAGGAATTTTATGTGGCAAGAACTGTAGAAAACTTTCTTACATCTCAGAAGTGATGAAATTATAGCAGTGATAGAGGAGAATGGTGTTGAACTAGTGAAAATAGGAATAGTGAACAAAAAAGATACAAAAAGGTGTAGACTGGAGGAAATTCAAAGAGGTTTAACATAATTAGAGCAACTGCAAAGTAGATTACAAACTAAACAGGCTTTATGGGGGAGATAAATATGTGAGATGCATACCAGCACAAATTACTCTAATTAATTTGCTAATATATTATTTTTATCTTTTGCATCATTTTCTTGCAGGTGAATTCCTTTTTGGTATTTGCCATCGCTGTGTAACTGCTCTAAAGTTAACAAAAGTTGATCTTATTTACACAATGGCTGTATTGGTACCACAGCATAGCTGTTGCTTCTATAATATTTTACCAAAAACTCCAAAACAACCACCATACCACCTCCCTCAGTTTTGGTCATAATTACAAATGCATTTGAGGGTACTGACATCTTCCACTGGAGCAGCTGTGTGGAGAATTGGAAATCTCAAACAATTAGTCCAAACTCCATGATTCTGCAGCTACAAAAGATGGCAAAGAGGCTCCAAATTAAAAATACTGGAGAGCAAACAAAAACGTGATGTAGCAGAACTGTTCATCTTCTGTTGCATACCAATATACACAGTAGTCCTCTCTGCCTTTACTTTCAAGAGTGAGTGTTTTTCAAGTTGGGCTTGACCTTTTATTTGCATGTATTTGGAATGTTTTAGACTGCTCACATAAAGTAACCTGGATACAGTTCTAATACTCTCATAAAATTTAAAATGGAATTCCAAAGAGTTTGCCTGCACAAATGTCTTCCTTGACAAACTTAAACACTTTTTATTCTGTCATTAATGAACTATTTTCTGTCTATTTTAATTCTTTTTCTTGTTTTGGAAGGCCCTACAAAACTGCAACTAGATCATGTCCGTGTATATACATTTACACACCCAGATCCACTTGTCAGAAAACAGTTTACCTACCCTCAAGACAAGATCACTCTCAATAGCACTACTGGTGAAATGTGATAAAAGATAAATTACAAAGTAACTAGGAAGGGATGATCCTGTTACAATAATGACAAATGGTGACACTCCCACCAGCACTCACACTTCTTGTGCAAATGTTTTGCACACGTGAATATTAGCATAGACTGAAGCTCTGCTTTTCTTAAGCCTTAAAGCCTTTTCTTAAGCTTTTCTTAGAATCATAAAATGGTTTGGGTTGGAAAGGACCTTAAGATCATCTAGTTCTAACACCCCCTGCCATGAAGATATCTCACACTAGACCATGTTGTCCAAGGCTCTGTCCAAACTGGCCTTGAACACTGCCTGTGATGGAACATCCACTTCTTTGGGCAGCCTGTTTCAGTGCCCCACAAGATACAGGGCTTAGGCTAGTATCATCTCTCCCTTTGAGAGTAGGAAATTTCTGTTTATGCATAAATAGAAAAGAAACCATTGTACACTACCAAAGAACAAGATAAAATTACTCTTTTTTTATCCCATCTCCAGGCAGACATAAGTGTTCTGAGTCCAGGCAGACTCAGCCATCTAGAATCAACAGCAGTCCTGGGATGTGGCCACAACTGTGGAGCCAGTCAAAGATTTGGCTTGCTGCAGACCCCACCGTATAGAGTTTAATGTCTCTTCAAGCCAAACCTGAGTTTGCCCCCAGAAAATTACCCAAGGTGTTATTAAGATTATTCAAAAAAAAACCCTCCCTACTGTGTCAGACTGAGCCCCCACCCTTAGCTGACAAACTGGAAAGTGGTTGTGAGACAGTCATACTTACAGCTAAGTCCTTCAGGTTTGTGCAAGATACCAGATCTGCCTTTTTTCCCCTCATTTATCCATTTCGTGTGTTAAGCTGAGGAAAAGATGAATTGTTTTGGTTTGGATGCTAAAGTGTGTAAGTCAGTCAGAAGGCTGCCTCAGAAATGTGGTATCCTTGTGAGTCCTTTGGTGTGCTTCACCTAGACCTCCTCTGTCTTGAACACTATTTAAATGATCAGCACCAAAGTTTGAGTGTGAGACCCTTTTAAATCTGGCAGAGATGTCTTGATCCAGACAGGGGTTTCAAAAGCAGGAAGATTAACTTTCAGCTGACTTGTGGTTTTGTTGCTCCGAAAGGAGTTCTTTACACATCATTTACGTCAGTCACTGTTTCTCCTCCTTTCAGATGAACAGAGCATTCTGCCTTGTGGCAGAAAAGAAGAACTACGGTGTGGTGACAGCTTCTGCCTCTTTAACTGGTTGCTCTGTCGCTGTAAGAAGGACTGTGAAAAAGACTACATGTCTGTCAAACTGACATGCGCAAGTAAGTTACCCTTCATTTCCCTAAATTGTGACACAACAGCCGACAAATGGGAATCCATTTGCTTACCAAATCAGTGTTTGTAGCAATGTACTGTTCTAAACATTACATTTTATTTGGTTTTGCTGTTGCAAGGATATGGCTATTTAGACGTTTATTTATTCATGTCTAAATCATTTACACTGCATGCTGATTCCAAGTAGGTTAGTAGACAAATAGCAGCAGTACTGGGAATAGAAGATTTGTTTGAGGTCAACATGCGTTAAGCTAATGCATTGTGAAGGCTGCTGCTCTGAAACGCCAGTTGAGGGGGACAAGAAAAATAAATAAATAAAAGGCCTAAAAACTGCAGTCAGCATTGCCAGAAACAGACACTAGCAGCTCTGCAGAGCAGTGACTGAGGGCTGAGCACTCTGCACCTGGAAATATTAATGTGAATCAACAAATTGCCAGCTGATTAAAATAATATTTGGGCAGCAGAGAAATAAGAATTACTGTCAAGTGAGAGAGTTTATTTAAAGGAGTCATTGGGTAACTTTAGTAAACAGTGCAGATAGTTTGGCCATTTGTCTTAGAACCAGATTTGTTGCAAATACACAAAAAGTGGGTTGTAATCTCAACAACTGCTGTTTTCTAGAACACTTGCTGATATAACCATTTCAGCTTTTTCTGTTCTTACTTTCTGCTTGTTATGTTTAATTGTTAATGTCAAGCTACAGTTTTATCTCAAACCTTCCTTGCAACATACCCATTTGGTAGCTAGCAACATCTAAGATGACAAATGATTTAATGACTTTTAGACCTCTATGGTGCATTACAAACAGAACTGGTGACCTACTGCTGTCATTAATTACTTGCCAGAAATATTTCCAGACTTGGGGTTTTTAGTCAACACAACAATGCACATTGAAGAACATAGCTGAAATCTTGCAAGACGACCACAAGTTACAGCAGGGTGAGCAAACTGACAGCTAATAGCAGTATAAAGTAAATAAATAATAAAATAAACCAGAAGATGAGTTTCAGGAGTGTGCCTAGTACACTCCATCCTCTAATGAGCATTCAGATGCATGGAGGCAAGATGGCGCTAATTCAAACTAAAACTCTCTGGAACATGCATGGTGTAGACAGCAAGCTGCCTTACCTGCTTAGTCTTACTGATCCCTGCTTGTGACAACCCACTACCTGCCTTTTGAGTGGAGTTCAAGCACTTACACAACCTAAGAACTCTGTAGACTGATCACAGTCCATTAAGTAGAGCAGGCTTCAGGTCAGATCCATGAAGCATTATGAGTTTATAATTGAGAAATCAGAAGGGCTATGGCTAACATGCATGGGAGAACAGATCCAGATTCAGGTCAGATCCGTGGAGCACAAAAGGTTCTGAGTTTATAATTGAGAATTCAGAAGGGCTATGCCTAACATGCATGACCTGAATTTAGCCAAGACTTCAGGTTTTTATGCTCTTAATTCCTAATATAATCAGCAGAGATTAGGGCTAGGCATGTGGTTTATTTTTTGTTTCTGAGAAAACATATTTGGTGTGATTGTGGAAGATTTAATGGGAGCACATAAGTTTTGATGATATTGTGTCTTGCCCAGACCACATGAAATCCTTTCAGCAACTTATATATACTGTGTATTATTTTCTGCCCTTCTATAAAGGTGTGCATAAAGTAAGTAGTGAGTGGCAACAAACTCTTTTTAATATATGTAAACATATTTTTTTCCCAAATGTAAAGCTCTCAATTCAATTGCTAATATGAAGAAACTAGAACAACAACTGACTATAACAGAGTCAAGTAGTCACACGTTTGCTTTGAAAATGTTAGAGTAGTTAAGAGCTCAAATACATAAAACGAACAGATCATTTGCAATGGTTACAGTGCACACAAAGCAGAAATTGCCTAGAGGAAAAATTCATTATTTTTCAATGGAAAGTCTGATTTGCTCTTCACAGATGAACCTGAGAGCAGAGTGTCATCCAGCGAGGTACTACCATCTGTCACTTCATATATACTTCACAGACACATAAATGGTTCAGACAAGATGAGTGCCAAAGCACCTCTATCATGTGTTGGTTTTGCTGAGTGACAGCAAGACCTTCTAGAAAATCAGCACCAACAGAAAATCTCTACAGAATGACGAGGCAATTAGATCTGGTGTACTGTCTCATTCTGTGTCATACTGTTCAGACTAGCACTGCTACACAGTAATAATGGACAAAGCAGGGACAGGTAGAATTGAGAAGCTGACAGTTGTATTTTCATATGTAGTTTGCATTTGCATCATGTCTGAACATTGCATGACTAAATGACCACATTAAAAAGTACTTGTGTAGAATAAAAAACAAAGTCACTGTGACTCATCTATAGGTAACATTCTGTAATAAGTATATAAGGGTCTGTGTGAATATATATAAATACGTATGTATCATCTTTACTCTTTTCTTCCTGTATGTGTACAAGATAGAGACACTCCACTTGAGTTATTGCTGTTATTTCTAAATTTCTGCTTTTGTAATACCAAACATTTAGCCCATAAGTTTGAAAATACTTTCAGTCATTCTGTCTATTTCAATCTGATACATTTTAGAATTTCCTGGCAGAAATTCTAAGAACTTGTGATGCCCATTGAAGGCAAGAGTCATTTAAAGTACTGCACCCTTGAGCCATAATGTATGAAGGAAAATACCAGGCTTTTACATATCAGTTACCATTATCCTTTCTTATCTTAAATTTGATATATTTACTTTACACTTAGTGGCATCACCATTCAGAAATCTAATTTTCTTTTTATTTTGGCCAAGAAAAATTTCATCTACTTCATATGAAATCCATAAGTAATAAAAAAACAGGTACTGAGAAGGAAGTGTAGTTCCTTATTGCACATTTTGCTGTTAAAGCTGAAGTAATAGACATCTTTAAAGCCCTTCTCAATCATATCCATTACTTTGTGTGTTCTTGGACAATTTGTCATGCTGTTATAAGGAAATTGATTAAAAAAACAAATAAATCTTTTTTTGATGTTTTCAGAGACATGGGGATTGTCTTTTTTTTAATTGAAAAGGATATTTTACATACATATGAAAATAGTAGACATTTACTTTCACTGATTCTTTCAAAAACCTAAGAAACTTTTGATAAGTGGCATTAAGTCACTTAAAGTCACTTAACACTTGTTTTTTCAACAACAGGTGACTGTAGCATACTATAAAGCTACAAATATCAAAACTATCCCTAGTAGAAAATGTATAGTAGTCATCTCCCTGCATATGTATAGAGACAACATCTGCATTTCCCCACACTCACACGAATTCCCAGTGAAAACTTTTAGTTTCTGCTAAATTTCTGTTTCTTCAATGACAAAAGATGAAGTAATATTTTCTGAGTCAAAATTTTGGTAGTCAGCATTGTCATCCCTGGTATGTATGTGTACTTATGAGTGCACATTACTAACATGCAGTAGAGGTTATTACTATCTGTAGTTATGATGAATTAACTGGAAAGGAGGAGGAAAAAGACTGCTGTTGGGTGGGCCTGTTTTAAACTCAAACCAAAGCTATAGTCCGAATTGATACCATGCAATATGGTCTACCTTGACTAAAAAAGCCTCAGTGGATGCTAAGCTGATGTTTTGAAATGAGATTCCATTGGGGTGGAAATTTATAATTCTCATCATAAATCATAATGTAGAACTAGTACATAGACCAACTCTTTCTTCCAGGGCAAGATCTGTTCACAGCTGCTCACCTCCATCCACTAACTATAAAGAATCATCCTCATAAACCAGTTGATGGATTGGTTAAAATGAGTACTCCCTAATCTGTGCTAAAGAGGACACTAGCTGGAGAGGTTAGCTTTATATTTAATTAGGGGGGGTTGAATCAGCTCCTCAGATTTTGCCAGAAGCTTATTAGGAAGTTTTATGTGAGTCTTAAGAAATACTTGGAGAGTAATCCCTAGCAAAAGGAGAAAAACAATAAAAGAAGATGGTAGTATCTTCATAGGCATCTGTTCTGGTTGAAGCATAGCTTACTGAAAACTTGACCACAAGAAAGCAGGCTCGAGATGACTTCTTGAGCCTAGAAATTCCTGAGTGCAGGAGTTCCTATTGTCTGTATAGAGGTCCTCTCTATATATCGTACTATATAGAGAACTGTCCATGAATGCTGTTCAGATCACAATCCCTGCTTCTAATGGAAGGATTAAGCACACCAGCATATTGCACAGTACTCAACAGGACAGGAGATGAACCCTCTGAGTCTACTCACAAGACTTTTCCATGCAATTAGCCAAACACTTTTATGACAGGATCAATTAATTACATTGCCAAGCAGCTCGTGGTACTGTCACTTAGTATGCAGAGGGCTATTTCTTAAATTCATTATATGGAATGTTTACCAAAGTCCAAAAATACTTCTAATGCTGATAACATGCTTTACTTGGTTATTTTGTTTAGCTCCTTCCATTTTAATTTTGTTCCACTTCTTTCCCCCACCTCTGGCTTTCTAGAAACCTTCTAGTATACCTAAGATACCTTTTAGTAAAGCTGAAAGAAGGGTAACAGTACTATTTCTATACAACACCTAGTACTTATGCAGCACATAGACCATAAAGAACACACATATATTTTGTAGCCACATCAAAAAGGTGTATAATAATTTTACTTTCAAATGTACCCCAACAGGCATTAAACTGGAAAGTTAGAACCTTTTCAGATACTTCTGAAAAGCAGTTCAAAAAACAGTTCATTCCCCAGTAAGTACCCACAGTCAGAACTTAGGTACTTAATTGTTTCTACTCACAGGCAAGTCTGTTATCTGCATCTGAGACTGCAGAAAGTTTGGTGGTCTTCAGCTATGCAGGGATTCCCAGGGAAGCTGATCACATACAACTTCATTTGGCAAAGCTGGAATAAAACACAGCAATTCAGTCTCAGCTATCAACTAATACAACAGGACAGTCACCCAGAACCACCAGGATAAAATATAGCCACCAAAGTAAAAGGAAGGATTGTCTTTGCTATTGCCCCAAGAAAATTATCACATCAATCTGAAAACTGCTTAATTATTCCTGTCAGCACTAGAGTTCTTAAAAATGCATCATAGAAGCATGTGGTTTTTTGCTTTGAACTGAACTAGTTTCTCTCAGATGCAACATAGGTTTAAACTAGCAGTTCTTCTGGTGTGACTGACTATTCAGGCCTTTAAACAAACACATCACTTCAGATTATAGAATCCAAAAGCATGAAGGAAGGTTGTGCGTCTTGCACAAAAACAAAAGGCTTTTCTATGGTGTACACATTAGAAGTTTGTTCAACTGTTTTCTTTTTTTTTTTTTTTTTGGCCTGAGAAAGCCTTTTATTATTTAAACAGAGAAAAAAACGTCCAAGTTTTTCAGTCTGTTACACGTGCTCACTATGCCCACGCATTCACTATTGTCAGAAGCTAGGTGGAATACGCGAGGTCTGCTTCTTAAAACACTGACCGTGCATCAACCACGGAAGCAGACTAATGATAGAGTAAAAGGGAAATTACTTTAAAAATCACCTCCTGCCCCTGTGTCATTAATACGTAACCTAATATTTAAGATTCACGTACTTAGGCATTGGGAGGGAACAAAATGAGAACGTTTTGTTCCAGCATTCATAAAATCAGACACAATTGTGTCTATAATGGGAGCTGCCTGTACCGGTAACCACTGTCATGTGGTATCACTACTCATTTAGAATAAAGACATTTCTTGGTATCAGCTGTGCAGATTAGCAGGATCTCAGAAGTGGAAAGAGCAAAGAAAAAGTTGCTAAGAAAAGGATTTAGAAATAAATACCTAGGAAGGGGGAAACCAAAAGTGAGAGCTTTCTCAACAGTATTACACCAGTTTTACAATCATGTAGCTCACTGAAATCTCTGGTGGCCCACTGTTGTAAGACAAGAATGAGGCATGATATTTTGAGGATATCCGCCACTATTGTGGGAACTCCTCTCACACTGGAACTCTTGACATTATTACTTGTCCAGTTATGAGCAAATGGCAGAGACATTCAATGTTTCGTATTTAAGACAGTGAGAAGGATTCGAGAGGGCTTATACACAGAATGGTGATTCTAAAGGGAAGACAGACTACCACAATTTATACACGTGTATGGGAAAAACTTTGCAGCTAGACACAATGAAGTAAATTTTCATGGAAGTGAAGGGAATCATGAAAATTCTGGATCCCCTAACTCAACAACCACTATATCTACTGATGGAGGGTTTTACCCTCCATAGTTATCTTGGCTTTCAGAGACAAAATAGTTACTTCATTAGCTTATTCTGAGAGCTTAATTTTTGCATTTAAGAAGCAAAAGACTGACATAAAAGTATTTCATTCAATGTGCAGCTACCATGAAATTCAGCCTAATGGGAAAGCATATGAACTTTTTGAAGTCTTTTTCAGTATGAATATATTTGCTTGTTCCTTCTTGTATTGGTCAACCAGAATCACTATGTGAAAAAAATGCATTTTTGTCTTTCTCGCGCTTCCTTCCCCTTTCTCTTTCTCGTGCTCTCTTTTCTTAACTTGAATGAAGGTGATTTTTTGCTGTTAAATCCTTTTGAATCAGAAATAGAACCAGTGCTAAGTCCTAACAAAAGTATTGTATTGCATGTACTCAAGGGAATCTGTCCTGAGAAGCAATGCATGGATTGGTTCCAGTTGAGAAAACAAGCTAATATTTCCCTTGCTGCAAGAGAAAATCAAATGTATAATCTTTGCTTAAGGGTTAACCATACATTATTTCTCAGAACATACACTCAGCGAAATAGTGTTGGCCTGTAGCACTTCAGATCTACTTGCCTACACCTCCTATTTTTCCAGTCTTCTAGCACAGAAGCTTACAAGTGTACAAAGATTTTAGTTATCTTTTAGTGTCTCAACTTACCTATGAGCTTCTTTTTTTTTTATGGCTGCACTATCTATCTAGACACTTTCCTGAGATTATGAGAAATTAGTATTAAAGACTAAAATTCTGCTTCATATTTAAACCTATATTTTAATTGGAACTAAAGAATTTGCCCCACTGAAGCTAGAGGGTGAGAACCTGTGCAGTCCTTGCTCCAAGGGTTACACGGCTGGAGGCTTTTGTACCAAAGAAATTCAGTGTCTTTTATGTCACTTGATACTTCTCTGTTTATTGTTAAAGTAATTAAACACTGCACAAAACCTTAAAGTAACTCTGTCACAAAGACTTTACTCAAGGCTCATATTAACCAGAGCCAGGTTTACGTTTGGTCTAAAAGTTGCATCTACATAGACTGCCTTTCTATTAAGTACTACAGGCCATTTGGATTAATAATCTCCATCACTCTCTATGCAGTTTCTTTATATAAAATCACATTAAAAAATATAAAATATCAAATCCTGCCTAATGGAAGTTCTCTCTAGCGAATCCTGCCTAGAGTCAGCCAGGTTGGTTAACATAATCTTGTCATGAGACTGCTGAGGAAAGTATGTTAGAATACTATCCAGACTCTGATATTGGACATTTCCTGTCAGAAAAGCAGATTTCAAGGGAGGCATAGTACTGTTACTTTAAAGAGCTGTTACATGAACATAACAGCGCTCGAGATTATAGAGTGACAACCATCACTGAAAATACTAAATTTAACTTAATTAATGCATTCTTTTTTTCCCATTCATTCAAAATTAAGTTCATTAGATGTTGTTTAAAGTTCTTCCGGCTGAAGAAAGAGGATTTGCCATTTCATAATCTCGTTGCAAATTTGTATCAAGGCTTCTCCTAGTCCTTGCGGTTTCAGGGAACACATATAGACTCTCTGAGTAGAGAGACTCTTTGCTTGCTTAGACACAAGAAGATGCTTTGGCCCTCAGCTAGATTTCAATTCTTCCGGGTATTTATGAAATTTATTTCTGTTTTATTAGGAGAACTTCAGTTGTGAACATTACTACCACCTACTCTTTTCCTGTTACAATATGCAGCCTACTACAAACAACAATGCTGTTGCTGGACTTTTTTATAGACCTTAGTCTGGATTATCAAAACTAATGACAACAATATCCTCTTCCTTTACTACCTTCATTTATTCTTTCTAAAGATTAATTTGGAAGACTACTTCTTCCAGTGCTGTTATGCTTATTCAGGGTATTTTTCTCTTGTGTTTGCTAGCATTAAGTTCTATCTGATGTATAATGTACTGCCAGCTGATGGTCAGTGTTTGTTAATCCCAATAGAAAAATCCTACTCGCATGCTACCAGCTTTTGTAAGGAGAAACAAACAGACATGATTGAAGTAGCCCTCAAGTAGCTGTTAAGTAGAGCAGAACTTTTATCTGTATTATGCATCTTTGACAACTTGTCTTTTTATTAGCACATAGTTTCAAAGAATAGTAGGTTTAGAAAATAACTAAGCATGGAATTCTGGCATACAGTAAATACAAAAGGCAAGCCTGTATGGCTCTGTCACCCTTTGTCTCCCATCTAGAGACATTAGCAATGGCTAATGGGAATCAGTAACCTTAAGAAAAGAATATGATCATGTACTATCAAGATGCCAGTGCTAGGTCTTCCTGAAACAGGGCAATCATTCTGACAATAAGACACACACACACCACACCCCCCCCACCCCATGAACTTAGAAAATGCTCAGTTCTCCTAAATACAGCTATTTTCAAGGTAGAGGTAATAACACTAACCTATTCAACAGGATATAAAGAACAACTAGTTCGGTTTCACAGGGTGAAATGGTCAGTATCGTTGTTATATTGATAAGCCTTTTCCTTCATTTATGATATGAAGTCTGTGAATTTCACTAATCTTTATTATAACACTTCTACAATACAAACTTTCAGAACAGCAAGAGAAGAAAAAGATTACATCAGCTGGGCAAATAGTGTTCCCACAATGTAAATCAGTAAAATAAAGACAGTTTTTGAACATGCATCTCAGTGTTTGCTGAATTGGAAAATTTTGTATGAGTAAAATCAAGAATGCATTTACAGTGCATAAACTGTGCACATAAGCACTTTTCTGAATTGAGACCTAACATCTCTGTCCACAGCCTCTTTATGAATGAATAGCAGAATCCAGCTTTTTGGCACATTAGCATTACAGAACATGAGTTAGCGGAAAACACTTTATGCAGTAGAATTGAGAATAACTTGAAAAACACAGAGTAAAAAGAGAACAGTTATCAGGACCAGGGGGTATAAAGCCTCCTTGAAATCCTAAATTCAAATATGCCTTAAGTCATGACTAAAATAAACTTGTTGATTTCAACTGAGTGGCCAAGAGAAGAGGCTTGTTCAGATCATTACGTTGCAAGAGAAGAGTTTATAGCTGCCAGGTTTTGTTCCAGAGAGAACAGTGTCAAATAAATGCATATTATATATAAATATATGAGCAGGGTAGGAAAAAAAAATAAAAATATCTAATGGTAGACAACAAAGTATTGTCCTGATCTATCTTGCTAAGCATCATCGGGGACTCTTGTAAACAACAGTAATTCACAGAAATACTAAATGATGTTTATAAATGAATGAAACCCTGATGACACCCTCTCTGAGAAGTAGAAATAATCCCCTAAATCCTTCTGCATGGGAAAGCCAGAGAAATGTGCAAACCAGTGATATGTGAAATGAAGACTAAAGAGTTCAGGATCTAACTTAGATGATGCTTCTGATCTAAAGCACTAGTAAATCCTTTTTATTGCTGCACTTGCCATAACACTTACATGGGGAGAAAAAGATTCTTTGCTGGGAAGTAAGCATGCTTTTATAACAACCTCCAGTGCAATTATAGGA
Organism: Melopsittacus undulatus; assembly: GCF_012275295.1. Lineage (NCBI taxonomy): Eukaryota > Metazoa > Chordata > Aves > Psittaciformes > Psittaculidae > Melopsittacus > Melopsittacus undulatus. Next base: position 92,894,243 of record NC_047557.1, on the reverse strand, counting down.
ATAGCATTTGTTTTCCATGGATTCAGTTATCTGGCCTCAGGAATGCAGGGTAAAGTTGAATTACATGCCTAGGAGCTGCATCTGCCTGGTGTATGTAAGTGAGCCACACTGCAGTAGCGTGGCCCTCCTGAGTTGTGTCAATGTGGTTGGTTGGTCATTTGCTTTAGAAACAAGGCTTGGGGACCAGTCCTGTGTCTGCTCTAGGGCAAGGTCAGGGTGCCAATCCTGCTTCCAGAATAAAACTGTTGTGGGGAAGGGCTACAGGGTTGTATTCACACAGTGTGCTTCACACCATGGGCATGAAAAGTTGTGGTGGGTTAACCCAGGGAACGGTGTTCAACCAGATGAGGGACAGTAATGGTTAGGGTTGGCACTGCTTTCCGTGTGCCTCTGCTAGTGAAGTGGCAAGTCTGCTACTAAGAACAGAAACAGCCATTCTGGGGATTCTCCTAGGAAAGAGCAATGTCAGAACTGACACAATGTTTGCAGTAATAAACTGTGCTGGCAAAATTCTTGCAGATGTCACCAAAATGTAAATGAACTCCACTGACTCAGGGAAGTAATCTCCAGAAGAGAGAGACACAGAACTTACTTGCATTTCACAGGGAATTACAAATATCATTGTATTTTCTCCTCCTCAGACTGAAACTGTTGGCTCAGTGTCAACAGTGCAGAGATACATTTCTCTTTCTTGAAACTAGTTTAATACCAAGATAATAAAGTGTGTATCCCTGTGCTTGTCAGCCAGCTGTTTTTCACACATACTTTGCTGCAGGAATCCTGATTCTCAGTAACTAAGAATACAGTACATTATATAGTACACCAGAAACATGTAGAAGTATATAGCTGGTACAGAAACAAAAAGGTCACTCAACAAAAATACAGGAGATTCATCACTTCAGTAAGATGCAGTAAGGACGGTCCACAAGCTTTTGCTGGAGCTCCAGACACTTTCTTGCCCTGAGTACTGCGCTGGAGATAGTAGACAGCATTGGCCTGTAAAGTACTATAGAAACCCCATTCTGGAAATAGTCTCTGGAGCATGAGTTAACAAGAACGACAAGAAATTCACCTGATGATAAAAATGCATGAACAGTTTAGGTACAATGCAACATCTTCATTTTTATTGTCTGAAGAAAGATCCTCAAGATAAAACCAAAATACACAGAGATAGTAGGGGAATGTTACTTACATTTCCCACTTTTTAAAAACATAGACCAAATATGAAATAAAACTAACAGGCATAAGTGTTATATATGTTCACCATAAAGAATAAACAGCACAGTAATGCCCACTGCAGAAGAGATGAAAGCATATTAAAATAAAAATTAAAAAAAAACAAACACACAAAACCAAACCAAACATTTTTCCATAGCAAGACTCTTTTTTTTCCCTATTTTCTATCTTCACATAACCTATGTATTATTCATTAGAAGTAATTGCTCCGCATAAGGTAAGTGTGCTCATAAATCATCTTCTACAGGACACAAAAAGAGCAGGAAAATTAGAATGTGACTTAACGTAGAACGTAATACATACATGATATGCTGCAGACAGTGTTGGTTGGGTTTAATTTAAATCACATGTCAATTCAAGGAATAACAGAGTTAAGGTATTAATTAATTACCCTTTTGGTTATTGACATATGCAACTCATTCAGTTAAAGCCCCATTCTACTCAAATGCATTGGTGTGTCAGTTCACAGCCTCAGTGCTACCATCTGTCCTGAGAGGACTGCAGTGCAGCTTGAACACTGCCAGCCCTTTCAGCAGACACACAGGCACAGAGCAGAGTTGTTCTGATAAAAATGGATCATCCTTGTATGACAAGGTCAGCATAGGATTTCATGGCTGAACAAGCCAAAGAAAAAGGGGGGGAGGGAGGTTTACAGTCTTGATGTGTTAAATTGTGCAAAATTTGTTTATTGTTTGGTGCTTGAGAAATGGACTTGTGTCCTGAGAGATGCTAATATCCTAATGATGTGGTGTTGGGTAACACACTACTCTTTGGCACTAACACCATGCCTTCCCTTTGAAAAGGAGAACTAGTCTTTAGACTTTGGATATGAAGTTCCTGATACATCATCTCTTCTAGCAGGACAAAAGAAAGTGTGTTGGTTATAATGGTGGTAGATTTCTGGTCATGTAGCTGCGCATTGCACTGCCAAGTCTAGCAAGCACCACATCTCCCTGTTGTGTAGGACACTATTTTAACCTAACAGGGAGCCAACACAATGAAAAATAAGTGCATAGATTTTCCTTCCATAACCTAAGAAAAGCCACATGACCCCTTATATTGGAACCAGAATGCCCTGCCACACTTTACTTATAAGAATGGGGCACCTACAGCATCAGAGTTGTATGGTGATAGTTCTGCTCTCAGCCCTTTAGCACTGGTTTCATCCAAGTCAGAAGAGAAGAGATGGGTAAGACACCTGCATCTGCAGTTATGAAGGACAGGAAAACTAGCATTCACCAAATGGAAGTATAACATACCTTAAAGTCAGTATCTTTCCTACCACTTCATGGAAACATGAAAACCTTGCTTCAGTCTGCTAAGCTGCAGAAAAAGCCTAATTTTATCAGTAGACAGTGCCAACAAGGGTGAGAAAAGCTTTTTATTAAAGGATGATAAGTGAAAGGTAAGATGAAGGCTGACATTAGGCAAACAAACTTTATATTAATCTTGATTTGGGATCATAGCACAGCAACTATTTGTGATAATATATGTATATACACAGTTGCAGGAGGCAGATGTGGGTTTTATGGGTTTGATGTATTCATATTAAATTATCTTGAGTAAGAATCCAAAGGACGGTGTCTATAGAGTAAACAAGACTAATGAAATATTCCATTAATTCAAAGACATCTATCACAAATGTCACCACATCCATACCATAGAAAGAGGTTCCATACAAACATTGTGTGCATGCAGATGGGACCCATGGCTACAACCCACTCCTCTCTCTCCAAGCCTCTGAGCCCCAAATTGCCCACTGCAGCCAGGACTGCTTTTTGTGATAACACAACTAATCCTTTTAACCCAGTCTTCGACCTAACTGAACAGCCTGGTGACTGACCTTCTTGCATCTTTCTCCTGTCCACCCTAACTAAGATGTTCTGTGCGAGGAGCAGAGAAGAGGTACTGTAGCAGATGGAAGAGGTATTAGTGTTTTCACTGGCTCTTCAATGTTAACTACTGGGACAAGTAAGTGTATTTTTATTTGGACAAAGCTTAATGAAACAACTGGTACAAATGGTCTTTGAAAATAAAGATCCCATTCCTGCAGATGAGGATTTCCTTAATATCTCCTCTATGATTTCCTCCTTCCACTCTGGACGCTATTGTCACACTAAAGAAGCCAAACCTAAAGCAATTGTGACAGATCAACTACATGTTATTCCAAGTTTCAGGAACCCTTCTCCCACACTTATTCTTGTAATTCAATGCTAATAGTGAAAACTAAGTATATTAATATATATACTAATATATTATATATGCTACTATATAAATATTATATATATACAATATTATATATAAAAATATATATAATATATATGGGAAATATGCACTAATATATATTAATATATATACTTAATATATATAAAATTATATATTAAGTAAGAAATATGTTTCTTTACAGGAACATATTAATAAGAATTAAAAGTTGTTACTTCAGGATGAGGCAAAACCTTTAAGTCATATGTCTCTGCTTAAATTTCCTTTTAGAGTTTACAGGAAAAAAATATTACTAAGATAAAAACAATTTGTCAAAATTTCAGTGGAGAAAAATAAAAATTTAATTGAAAGATACAACCATAACAAAAAAGTAATTTCAAATCTAACTTAATAAGCTTACAAATAATTATTGTAGTTATGCTCCTGACTTAAAGATGCTTGCATGGATGAATAATTCATCTGATCTTCTCTCATGGTCGCTATGCATGTACATGAACACTGCACATGTAAAAGTGGTATGAATGCCCCTTTGAAAAGACCGCATTCCCCCAGCACATCTTACTGGCATCATGCTCCTTTGGAATTCTACCTCGGTGAAGTGTCTGCTTCTTTGTAATTTTATGTTTGGGAACAATTGAGAAATAAGCAGATAACTGAGCCAGTGCACAAGATAATTTGACTGGACACTGTATTGATTCCTCCTATAATGATTCATGAACTGAAGACTTGTTTGGATAGAGAAGCACTGCAAAAGAAATTACAGGGTACCCTGTACTTCATCAGTGATACTACCTCCTAGTCAGTGTGAGAGCAAAGAAAATCTTGTGCTAAATTAATCAGAGGAAATAGGCACATAATTCATACAGTCTATAATCATCTTGACAAATATTGCAAGCTAATGTATTAAACATTGTTCATCACTTTTTATTTCAGTCACAGTAATTTTCTATGGTTGATCTGTATATGCTTCTGTTAGCAGTTTTTGGGTAACTAAACACTGGTAAAGGGCAACATGAGGAACAAACATACACATTATTAGGCTATCTCTAATCTTTTGTCACAGAGGATTTATCTCCAAGTAACACGGGAGATGAACAGGAACAGTGACTGTAGAACCAAAAAGCTCACTAAACAACCTAGGCATTTCCTGCATCAGTGATGTTGCCCATACCTTCACAAGCATTTAGTGCTTGCAGGCTCAGGTATATTGCTAGCAATGAGGCCATCTGTTTTTATCATCAACCCTGTCTTCCCTGGCCCAACCCTAAAATCTGTTATTTCAGGAAACTGTGCAGCAGCTGCTCGTTAGAAAACTCTGATCTCATCCCCAGAAGGATTTAACGAGATAGTATTGACAAGCAACACATCAATTTAATCATCCAAACAGCACAGTAATTCTTGTATCATATGCTGTTAGCACAAGGGAGACCAGAGGATCTAAAGTGAAAGTCCTTGCACTATGTGATACTCAGTACAGTCTTTACAACTAATTGTAATACTACAACATGCACAGGCTGAATATGATAAGGCTGTAGATGTAGTTCCATAAAACACAGAGGTTACCATACTTAATATTTCTAGCACATTTCTCCAATTAATAGCAATGCAGAAGCTATGTAGAAGGCAGGATTTTATTTTTGGACAGTATTCATACCTTCACTGGGGGGGTGAGGAGACAAGGTAAACAACCAAACAACAGAAAACACTAACAAAAATCACACACAAACCAACGAGAGAAAGACGTCTCACAAAATACTGAGCCAAAAAGACGCACTTAACTTCAAACCACATTCTCTCACCTTCCTGTACCAATTTACCTCTTCCTGCTCCAAGCTGAAAATGACCTGTCATTGTAGTACAGTATCAAAACACCCCCACCACTCTTGATTAGGACCCCTTAAAAAGATACCTCTTGAAGTTCTTTTCATTCACAGGAAGAAGGACCAGTTTTTTAAAGCTGTTCAAAGCTCTGGGACTCCACTGCTGTTGGCAGGGATTTCTCCCAAGTCCTTAATTGCAAAGTCATTATGAATCACAGAATCCCAAGGGTTGGAAGGGACCTCAAAAGATCATCTAGTCCAACCCCCCTGCAAGAGCAGGGTGACCTAGAGTACATCACATAGGAACTTGTCAGGCAGGCCTTGAATATCTCCAACGTAGGAGACTCCACAACCCCCCTGGGCAACCTGTTCCAGTGCTCTGTCACTCTCACAGTAAAGAAGTTCTTCCTGATGTTAACGTGGAACCTCCTATGCTCCAGTTTACACCCATTGCCCCTTGTTTTGTCACTGGATATCACTGAAAAAAGCCTAGCTCCATCATCCTGACACCCACCCTTTACATATTTATAAACACTGATGAGGTCATCCTTCAGTCTCCTCCAAGCAAAAGAGACCCAGCTCCCTCAGCCTCTCCTCATAAGGGAGGTGTTCCACTCTCTACATCATATTTGTGGCTCTGCACTGGACTCTTTCAAGCAATTCCCTGTCCTTCTTGAACTGGGGGGCCCAGAACTGGATGCAATATTCCAGATGCAGCCTCACCAAGGCAGAGTAGAGGGAGAGGAGAACCTCTCTTGCCCTACTAATCACACCCTTTCTAATGCACCCTAGGATGCCATTGGCCTTCTTGGCCACAAGGGCACATTGCTGGCTCATGGTCATCCTTCTATCCACCAGGACCCCCAGGTCCCTTTCCCCTTCACTACTTTCCAGCAGGTCAACCCCCAACCTGTACTGGTACATGGGGTTGTTCTTCCCCAGATGCAAGACTCTACACTTGCCCTTGTTGAATTTCATCAAGTTTCTCCCTGCCCAACTCTCCAGCCTGTCCAGGTCTTGCTGGATGGCAACACAGCCTTCAGGTGTGTCAGCCACTCCTCCCAGTTTAGTGTCATCAGTGAACTTGCTGAGGGTACACTCAGTTCCCTCATCCAGGTCGTTGATGAAAATATTAAACAACACTGGTCCCAGTACCGACCCCTGAGGGACTCCAGTAGTCACAGACCTCCAGCTAGATTCTGTGCCATTGACCACAACTCTCTACCTTCTTCCTCTCAACCAGTTCTTGATGTACCTCACTACCTGATCATCAAGCCCACACTTCCTTAGCTTATCTATGAGGATGCTGTGGGAAACAGTATCAAATGCCTTACAGAAATCAAGAAAACCCACATCTACCGCTCTACCATCATCCCTCCACCTAGTTACTTCCTCATAGAAGGCTGTAAGGTTGGTCAGACACAACTTCCCCTGGTAAAACCATGTTGGCTGTTCTTAATGACCCCCTCATCCTTGATATGTCTAGAGATGGAGTCAAGAATAAATTGTTTCATCACCTTTCCAGGGACAGAGGTAAGGCTGACCGGTCTATAATTACCTGGGTCCTCCTTCTTGCCCTTCTTACAGACTGGTGTGACATTTGCCATCCTTCAATCCTCAGGCACTTCTCCCATTTCCCACGACTTACCAAAGATGATGGAGAGTGGCCTAGCAGTGACCTCCGCCAGCTCCCTCAGCATCTGTGGGTGTATTCCATTCAGACCCATTGATTTATAGATGTCCAGATTGCATAGCTGATCCCTAACCCAATCCTCATCTACCAAAGCAAACTCCTCCTTTGTCCTGACTCCTTCTGGGGCTATAGGAATCTGGGACCCCCAGGAAGAGTCTGCAGGAGTAAAGACAGAGGCAAAGAAGGCATTCAGCAGCTCTGTCTTCTTTATATCCTCTGTCTCCAGGGCACCCACCTCGTTCAACAGTGGGCCTATACTGCCTCTTGTGTTAGTTTTATCCGCTGTGCATTTGAAGAAGCCCTTTCTATTGTCCTTAACCCGACTAGCAAGGTTAAGTTCCAAGGAGGCCTCAGCTGTCCTAATTGCCTCCCTACATCCTCTAACAACTGTCCTATATTCCTCCCAGGTGGCCAGCTCCTCCTTCCATAATCCACAGATTCTCTTTTTCCACGAGTTTGCCCAGCAGTTCCTTGTTTAACCACGCTGGTCTCCTAGATCCCTTACTTGATTTCCTACCCATTGGGACACGCCGATCCTGAGCTTGGAAGAAGTGGTCCTTGAGTGCTGACCAACTATCTTGAGCCCCTTTACTATCTAGTACCCTTTCCCATGAGACTTTCCTTAGCAGTTGATTGAAGAGGCCAAAGTTGGCCCTTCATAAATCCAGAACTGTGGCCTTGCTAGGTATCCTATTCCTCCCACACATGATCCTATTCCTCCCACACATCTCATGGTCACTGCAGCCAAGGCTGCCATTGACCATCACCACTTCAACCAGACCCTCCTTGTTGGTGAGTACTAAATCTAGCAGCGCTCCTCTCCTAGTTGGTTTGTCCACCATTTGCATTAAGAAGTTATCATCAATGCACTGGAGGAACCTCCTAGACTGTGAATGATTGGCTGTGTGAGTCTTCCAGCAAATATCGGGGTAGTTAAAATCCCCCATGAGGACTAAGGCATGTAGTCACGAGGCTACTTTCAGTTGTCTGTAGAAAGCCTCATCAACTCCTTCATCCTGATCAGGAGGTCTGTAATAGACCCCCACAACTGTACCAGTACAGGTGACACACATCCTATTGTGTCTTGCTAGGATTTGATATTTCTTTAGTAATCCTGGAGCACCATTTTCCCCCTTTTATTCCTTTCAGTGCTATATCACTTTCATGAATAAGCCTTTTTCAGAATAGCATTCAGTTTTCTCCAGCTCACACAGTGTATTTTTACTGTGTTGTATAAAATAGGAGCTGTTTTCATGCTGTCAGTTTCTTTACAAAGAAAATCTTTGTCTACTAATGTAAACAATATAAAGTTTAAATTTGCTCTTAATCTTTGACTGCTTTTTAATCTGGTTGTTCATGAGCAAGAAATTGAAGATGTCAGAATTGAAGTTGCATTGTATCCAGCTGTTATGCAAATATTCTTCCACATGAGAGCAGGTGCATACAGTTCACAGATCTGGCACATATTTTTGGGATGGTGATAAATTATTCTAATGTGAACTCTTCTCATAACCCTCACACTGAAGGACATTGTGAGTTCTCCTATATATTGCATGTATGTATAATGTAATATATACCTTTTTGGTAGAGAAGAAGTACGTTTAGGTAGGTTGAGCTGAGTCACCTAAACTGGCCACACCATATGAATCCTCTTGGTCTAACAATGAGAAGGAGCCTAACAACACAACACATCTGTCAGCATATAGTTAAAATGAGTAATTAAAGCAGGTAAGAGAAAACTGAATAAGGGGTTCCTTTTTGGGGGGAAGGGGGGTGGGGGAGGAGGTATTGTCTTTTGGGGGGAGGGAGTGGTGAGGGGTGTGATTTTTTTGTTAACTGACACTTGTAAAAGTCTGCTGTTGGCAGTTATGTAAATCCCTTTGCAGTCATGCATGATCAGGGACAGAAATAACTTCCTTTTCTATTATAAAGTTGTTTGTATCTTTCTCCATGTATTTACCCATGCACTGGAAAAGGGATGGAAGAGGATTTTACATCAGCCAAGATAATAGTTTCTCCACCAAGAATCCCATAGATTTTTTGAAGATTCTTTTTTTTTTCCTTTTCCTCCAGTGGGTAAACAGGAGCAATTTAACAGATACATTTCCAATACAATTATTAATAGAAGTAAGGGAGGTAGGATAGTTTGTATACAGGCATGCTAGGAGTTAACAGCAGGGTTCAGGAAACAATCAAAGGTCAATTTGTGCTGCAGTGGTGGGTTTATAGTCAAAGGAAGATCATTCTGCCTCATCCAAAATAACAAATTGTCCCAGAGATGAAATCACAATTCTCCGATAAACTGCAAGAACAACGGTTAATGACCTTTAACATTAGATTCAAGATACAAAAATAAAAAGATGTGAACACACAGGTGAAAGCTGGATGGAATTTCCCTTCCATGTTATTCCACGTAGTATCCCTACACGGGCTTTCATTTATCATAGAATCATAGAATCATAGAATAGTTAGGATTGGAAAGGACCTCAAGATCATCTAGTTCCAACCCCCCTGCCATGAGCAGGGACACCCCACACTAAACCATATCACCCAAGGCTTCATCCAACCTGGTCTTGAACACTGCCAGGGATGGAGCATTCACTACCTCCCTGGGCAACCCATTCCAGTACCTCACCACCCTTACAGTAAAGAATTTCTTCCTTATATCCAGTCTAAATATTTACATAGCTTTATTAGAATCACCCCTGCAGGGCACACTTATTTTCTGGGACCAAACCATTTTCTGGTCCCTTTCATGCAAAAGACCACATTTTAACAAATAACTTACTTTTAAGTACAGGGAGGACTACCCACAGCCTAGACTTCTGATTGCTGGGAAGGTGGTGCAGCACACACATGTTTCTCGGGATATCTGCAAATGAGAGTCCTTAGCATGTCTTCCGTTTGGGGAGCAACCCAGGACCTCTCCCAACTTCCCAGCAGGTAGGAAGGTGTAGCACCTCATTTCTACCAGCTATTGATGTTTGCCCTCTGCCAAATTAGCCTTGAATTGGAAATTACATTTTTATATTTAAATTACACACATATACACACTGCAGTTGATATAGAAAGGTGAATAAATGTACTTTCCTACAGACTACTACTTGGCTTGGGGGGGGGGGGTGGTTGGTTTATTTTTGAAGTCCTTCCTCTGCCATCTCAAATCAACATAAAATTATTTATAAGGAACTATATGGAACCTATAAAATAAGCTGTATATGGAAGGCAGCTGAATGTCTTAAATACTTTTTTTTAAACACAGCTCTGCTGGCCAAAGATAAATATGGGAGACTGCAGAATACATGGCATGTACCAAGCAGCCCAGCAGATATATGGAATAGTGTTTGGCTCTATGGCAAGTCCTGTACTCCAATATACCAATCCTCTTACCAAACGGGTCTTTTATAATAAGCAGTAGGGATTTTAAAGAAAGGGATTTTTTCCCCATGGTTTTTCTACAGATCCTTCAGTGTCCTTGAATTCTGGTGGTTCCTTCAGCAACAAAAAGACTAGGCGACCACAATCATCCCAGGAATCAATATCTGTTTTGCTATTATTGACATTCCTGCAGCTGTCTAAGCAGAAGTCCTAGTCCTATTCAAACGAAATCTGAGGGAGTGAAATCGCTTCTTAATGGTATAAGAAAACTCCTTGATTTATGCAGGCAGATACTGCTGTAGCTTTTACAGATACAAATGATAACCTAAGTCATACTATAGTCTTTGTATAGCCTGTAACATCAACACCATAATTCATATGGAAGTGCATAACAACACTGCAGAACTGTTTTAATTATTTTTTTTAAAAACTACATCACCTGGAAAGACAGACTGTGAAATACCATACATGATATCACCCCTTAAAGAAAGATCTTTGAATTCCAGCATTTGTTAACAGGTTTCTGTCCTAGCACCCAGTTCCTTACCTAACTAGCTAGATCAGCAATTTTGCTGTCATTATTTTCTAAGCAATAAGTGTCGATCATTACTCTACGTATTCTTTTTTTAGTAGATTACTACTGCTGAAGACTGGAGATGAGGTTGGAAAAAGAAATAGGATTATTTCGATAGAAAAGTCCTGAGGCACACCACATAGCCACAAGCGCTCTAGAAGGAGTGTTTGAGGTACCTGTAAGGTGGATATGATTCCTGAAGTTCAGTTGTTAGTTCAGTCTCAGAATTTTATTGCAGATATCTTTATTAGCTCTTTTCCAGATTTTAAAATAACATGAGCAGGTTAACAATTGCTGAAATATGCTGGTTAATAGAGCCAATTGAGTAGTTCAGTGTAACACAAAGAAAATACAAAACTTTGTAATTTAAAAACGATCAGAAATTTGAGCCAATTTAATAGTACTCAGAAGCTGATACACAGATTCCTAGATACATATAGTAAGCAAGAGAACACAAGTCAGCTGCTCACTAGTTGTTACTGTTAGTGCTAGCAAGAATTTCATCACTGCTTTCACTTTTTCTATGGAGGTGGAAAGTAAAGTTCGTAAAGAATGGAACTTTTCTGTGGAAAAAATCAGCTTTATTTTCATCCCTTGTGACTCCCATCCCTGAGCTCCCTCCCCCAGTAAAGATTAGGTTTCCTGCCAGAGCTGTATCTTCCATGAGCTTTCATCTGCCCTATAGCTACCTCCTTAGGTCACATTATATACAGTGCAGACAGAGCTCAACCTCCTACAGAGAAGACATTCTAAAATACATAATTATTTGCCAATTGCATTTTACTCAAACCTTCCCCTCTCAGAATAAAAAGATAAAATATTATATTGTTAATTTTTGCCCCCCAAATTCTATGTGAGAAGTTTATGTGCCAAAATACCAGAGTTTTTCACAAAAACAACAAACCCACAGCAAACAAACAAAAGCTGCTTTTGCCCCATTCAGTTACTACCAACCTAAGGTGGATCTCAGCTTATGAAGGTAACTTCACTTTAATGGGTAAAATAGGATTCTCATGATACTTATTTCCAAGCCATGATACAGAGTTTCTGAAAGAAGTAATAGGGTCAGGTCCTGCTTATCAAATTGTATTAGTTCAATATTGTTTGTATATGAGAAAATAGGGGAGGAAATATATTGTCCATCACAAAGTGGGCTGTTATACTTCCAGAGTGATTTGTTTCACTGCAGTGGTATTTATCATGTTGATAAAATAGACTAAGGATCTGAAAATGGGAAGATTTTTCCTGTTAATTTGAAACAGCACCTATACATGCTGCTGTGACATCAACATAATACCCTAAAGCCACAGCATCTGAAAAGATTTATTTTCTGAGCCCCTATGCAGGCATATTCTCTTTGCTTCTGACATTCTCAATTCACAGGCTGCTGGTGATCCAATCTTATTCATTCTGGCTCTATAATAAGGATGTCAATGCAAGAAGAAAAAAGTCATTATCTGATAGCCAGCAGACATGATAAAAAGGTAGAGTTAGATATCTTAGAGGAAAGGCCACCCTTTCTGCCTTGAATGAGCTTCTCAAGGTCATGGGCAGCCTTTGTACCTGTAAATATACTCCAGATTCACTCTACGCTGAGTGCATCAGATAAAACTGAAATGTCTGTATCACATAGTCTCATGTCTGAATAAGGTTTTGATTTTTTACTGTTAATCAGTGAAAAGTTTTAATTATGATTAGAACATGCAGCAAAAAATATCAAAGAGGCAGTGTGAGATGCAGAGAAACTTAAAGTACCATGGAAAATGTGCTGATTTCAATACCACGGCTGACAGAGCTGAACTGTGCCTTTAATGTTCCTCATCAGCTCTTCCTTTTCTGGAATTACTGATTTTTTTTTTTAATATTTTCACTACACCTAGGATTGGAGAGGTTAAAAATAAAATCAAAACCTGTTAAATTACAATTCCATTTAAAACTGGCAGGTTTCTTGCATAAAATAATAGTTGAATAAAGTGTAAGTGTAAATCAAATACAGGACAGATTTCAGTCTAAAGCCACTCCTGGTGTATACTTGGGATAACCAAGGTAAGCCCCATAAGCAGATGATATCCTGGCATTTATCTAGTGTGAGGGGTTACAACCTTCTTCAGGATCCAGGTGAAATAGCTTTGAATACAGCAGAGGGTTTGGGTTTTCTGTTGTTTGTTTTTGTAAAGATTCAGCTCGTATGGGGCCTTTACATTCACTGACTTGAATAATATCCCCTTCTCCCTTGCTACAGTGATGGTCTGTACAAAACCGGGGCATATGATCCAAAAACCTTTTTCAGCTGTTTCTGTAATGCACCTAGCTTATTCATTTTGTGAACTCGTGCCTGGGAGCTACAGAAATGAGCAGTGCGATAGCAGCTTGATAGCAGCTGCAGCCAGCGGCTTATTTCACAGTACAGCAGCAAGTGCAGAATCCATTTGGTCACTCTTGGGCAGACTAAATCATCTTTGAACAGGAACTGTTCATAAAGGCAGGATCAACAAAATCTTCATCAATTCCACTAATATAGCTTATTTATCCCAGTGTGCCTCAGTGGGACCTCTCAACTCCTTGCCATCTGTCAATTTCTTCCCCTTGATAAAGAGACCGCATATTCCAACACATATTCCCCACCAGTGATCAAGAAAAATAAGGATATCAGAAACATACTTTAAATTGTCTTAGTATTGGAGACATTTTGCTGTGGTTATTTCAAAATCAAAGCATTCAATGCACTATCCTATACAGACCATCCTCTTATTCCTTTTGGTTAACATACCGTATTTTAAAGCAATAGGAGGTGCTAGATCATCAAACAAAACAATCTGTACTGACCCAGGGTGTGCATGTACTACAACATTGTTCTGTCAGTGTGTGTCAGCTCTAGTTCAGCAAGAAATCACTAACCTCATTCTGTCCTCAGCCAAGGCTTAAATGAGGCTGGCAGGGATGTACTGGTGTACAATTCTGCACACAAAATCCTTCCACTACAAGACATCAGCACTTCTTCATAAGCTGTTCAGGCACATTTCAGTCCAGGAAACAAAGCCACTCCATGTCTCATCCTCTCCAGTGATAATATGAATTATCATCTTTATTAAGATAAAGAAACCAGGGGAAGAGATTTTGTTATCTTGCTAAGATCCAGCCTTAAAATTATCTCTGATTTTTAAAGGGAACCAAAAAAAGCCATTACAGAGACTGTTGAGGCTTCACTAGTTCTGATGTGCCTTCATAGGACAAAAAAAAAAAAAACAAAACAAAACAAAAACCCACAAAAAGCCAAAAATAAACAGCAAGAACAAAGCAAACAAAAAAAAACCCACTACTATGTCAGTATGGAGAGAAGTGATGCTCATTTTATATGTAGTGCTTCACTTCTGTCTCATCTAAGATACAAGCAGGTAAAAGACTGCTTTTCAGTAAGAGACAAGCTGCTCCTAATGAAGGTCTGTAACTTGGTGTACCAATCTTCCATAACACAGCTGCACAACAAGACATTTCCCTCTGACAGAATCTGAAACAACTGAAACCTCAACATTACTTACTGCCAAGTTAGAAAGGGTAAAAAGGGTCCCCTTCAAAGAGAGGTTAATGAGAAGAAGAGAGCACAATCTATGCCAAGGAAATTGAGTTGTACTACACCTCCTTCAGTTACATGGAGCTACTTCACAAGTTGGTCTGTTGAGATGCAGGAGTGCTGGGCAAAATAATATAACGTGATGTTTAAGGGATTTTTCAGATTGATAACTTATTGTCTAACATTGAATAGACAGTGTAGGCAATTTCCCACTAGTACTCTCATCATAAATTAAGTGTTCGCTCAGCCATATGTGCCCCTTGCACTGTATTCACCGCTGTAACAGCCAGCACATTCTGTTTGTGCCATGTCTGGTTATGCAACTCCCATAAACTGGAGAGAAACAATGGTTTCTGTATCCTGTGTAATTCATATTTAGAGGATTAGATATAAAGTATTCATATTTATGCATGTTATTGTTTACCGTTAGCTGTTTCGTGGAAAAAATACAGCTTACCTTAAAAAAAAATATTAGCACTCTGCTATTGCTGTTATATTTGTGGGCTTCACATACATTTCCAGATGCTTCTATTCTGAATGAAAACACATCACATTTTTATATATGGAAATGTACAGCTTATCAAAAGAAGGTGTATTTGGATAACAGGAGAAATATTTATAAGGCATTTGTTTGCCAAAAGTAATGTAAACATCTCCTTCCATCCCTGAAAAGTGAAACCCACAGAATTTGTATCAACATAGTATTTCATTCTGTAGTAGTTAGTCACCTGAGTAATTCCCACAGTAGTAAGTCAGTATAAAGTCCGTAGGACTAGATTCAGTGTCAGACTGAAAATAAGACCATAAGAGAAGTTTATCAACTGCATATTGTTTTAGGATCTAGGCTAACGGGAGTTATTCATTCTTTCTAATAAGAGCAATATTGCAATAGATCTTGTCTTTACTAGAGACTGAGTTCAATTAGATTAAGACCATAAAAAAAGAGAAAGAGTCATGATGGTGAGAAACAAGAGATAAAATAACATTTGGAACAGCTAGGGAAGCCCTGAGAACATGCTAGATAAATGAGCTGTCTTGAAACTTAAAAAATATCACCTCGAGTACAAGTGGAGAGTGTTAAGAGAGAGCACCTGCTATCTGAAGTCACTGCTAATCTGTTAAATTCCTATAAAGCAAAGTAAGACCAAATATTAGTGCTCACACTGGGTGACACAACTGGAATCTCCAAACTAGTCAATGTGTTAAGATATCAGCTGGATTCCATACACAACTGAAAAAAAAACAAAACAAAACAAAAATACAAACACACACAAAAAAGAAACCAAACAGGCTCATGTTCTCACCACCATGGCAACAAAGTTAATTCTTCCTTTTGCAAGTCAGCCAAAATGACCAGTAAAGCATCCACAAGTGGTTTCAGTTCAGGTGTCAGTTCCCTGCGACTGTGATTTAAACAAACTGGCACTGCTGTGCACTGCTGTGATATTCTCATCTTTCAAAACACACATTTTAGAAAAGCCTGAATAAACAAGGCTGTGGAAAGCTATAGGGCACAGTACTGGCCACTGTTGCTGATCCACAAAAATCAGCAGAATCTGCCCCTCAAATGTATCCCATGCCCATAAACTGCTAAGAGTATGAAGTAGGACAGTTTTTCATACCCTTTTGATTTCATGCCTCAGAACCAGCTGAATTTTCAGAAAGTCCAGTTTTCTCTGTTGGCATAACATGCTTTGTGAAAGCTTAGCACATTTCCTGGCTATCTTAATTGCTCATAAAGATTCTCAACCAACAGTAAAGTGATTCTAAAAAATTAACAAAAGCTCTACTACATGCTAATTCCCCAGTTATTTTCTATTTCTAGTCAGTGTTTTTATGCCAAGCATGAGCCAATAATAATATACATTGGCCAGAAGCCATAATTTTTTTTAAAGTTTATTGTGACTGCAAGACACTAAGTGGTATATCCCAAAGGAAAAGAGTGGGGAAAACATTGCTGAAAACTATCTGCTAACATCTATCCATACAAAAAGCACCTGCACTTCCAAAAGCATATAATCACTTTAGAAAACACTCAAGAGAGCAAAATATTGTTAGCCTTAGTTTCTGTAGGAAACAAATTATTTACCTGTTCAACTGCCATATAGCCAGATGTAAAAATAAACCCATGCCACATTTAAAGCTAGTCTTGATACATCAGCATCTCTAATAATTTCTTGCATCAATAAAACTCCGGATTTACTCTGTACATAGTCTGATCTTGAGCAGTTAGTGGGAGATTTCTTTCAATCTGAGGGAAGTGTCTGATTGTGGTTTGTTGGTTTGTTTGGGTTGTTTTAATAAACTATGGATTAAGGCTAGGAAAATGGGTGGGATTTGCAAGTTGCTTTCAAGACCTAGGCCCAAATGTAGTTACCTTTACTGCATGACAAACTTTTGTCCACAAGTAAATACACAGAGCCTTCTGCTTAAGCAGGGATTCTATCTGCTGTAATCCCAAATGCTTTTTCCTGTAATTTCTAACATTTACCTCCCCTCCATCAGCAGCATAATCCCTCATAAACACATCTGTGGGTAATTAATTCACATGTATTAATTCACAATTAATTCACATGTATCACCAGTTGGTTCTCTAGAGGAACCTTAATGTTTAACTTTTGATGCTCTCTTTAGCTTGTCTCAAAAGCTTATTTGACCTGGGAATAAATTACTGGAGGTATTTTGACTTTTCATAGTTTGGGATACCCTTGGGGTTTCTGTTTTTCTCCCTTAAGTGATTTATTATTGAATGTAAATAATACCTCCTGAGGGTTTGTTGGTTTTTGTTAGCAGAGGAAAGCAGTTACAGTTTTTGCCACATACACCATGAGTGCCTTTCAACTGAAAAATCAAGATGGGGTGGACATAAGAGGAGTAATGTTGCTGTGTAGAACTAACTGCTGGCAGAGCAAAGGCACAGAGCCAGGTAGAGCTCAGCCCAGTGGGCAGTCACCTGATGAAGCACAGGACGTACCTACTCCCCCGCAACACTGAAGGTGAGGTCTGCCTGTCCACACAGCTCCTTCCTTACACAGTATTAGGCCAAACTAGAGGTAGGATGAATCACTGCACCAAACCTAACCTCTCTGTAAGGCAGGTAGCCAGTTTGAATACTAGCACAGATGAAGCACAGATGCGGCACCATCCTTGCATTACTATTTAAACATGAGGAGCCCAACAGGCAATAAATTAAGCTTACTTACTTTCAGGGTTTTAATGAATAAATTTTAAGTCTCATTAAGATGGTTTTCTATTTTGACTATTTATTAATAAAAAGCAGAAGCTTGGGCAGTATGACCTTAACATCTAATAGTCAAAATAAACCATCTTAATGTCTTATGAAAATCCAGTGCCTCACTTAAGAATGAGTTTCTTCACCCCTCTGCTTCAGATCAGTTTCTCAGGATGTTAACTCATTACACAAATAAAATCATGCCCCTCTGATTCACTCTTGTCTGCAAAACCTTGGAGGCTTTTCACACTTCATCACAACACATAATTTCTCTGTTCCAGGTGGAGCCCAAGTTTTTGAGTTTTCACATTGCTCCTTATGCACTTCAGTTCTTTCAGCATAATTATACAAAGAATCTTTCCAGGAATAAGTAATCAAAATTATGTAACATTCATCAGCTCCAGCAGGATATTCCCCAGTAACAAGGAAACATTTGCTGAGTGACCCTCCCAGAGTCAGTTACTAACAGCTCCAGAAAGCAGTCTAGTAAACAGGCTGTCCATAAAAGCATGAATTCATATAACGGATCTGTCTCGGGCTGTCTCTTAGGGCTTTGAAAGCCCTTAGTTTTGGCATCATATAACCATACTTTGTAAATGTCTTTCTTCACAGCTGACATGTTCTTTCTCTCTGCTGTACAGAAGTCGTGAACGAGAGCGACTCAGATAGTGAATTCCCCAACTACAGTGATCACGGAAATGAAACCCATTTATTTTTTTCACCTATTCTGGTGGCTGGAGTTGTGATTGGAATTGTGCTGTTTCTGTCCTGTATTACAATCATTGTTGGCGGTCTGCGAAAGGAAAGGCGGTTGAGACGCCGGCGTCCAAGAACAGATGTTTTTTATGGTAAGATCGCTCGTTATAGTAAGGTAATGCTTAACTTTATTAATAATCTAGTGCTATAGGCAACAAAAAGCATCTGGCTGCTGTGCAAGGGATAAAAATATAATTAAAAAATAGGATAAGTAGGTCACAGGTAGCTTTGTAGTTTAATAGTGTCTTTGTGCTGGCACCGAATTCACATAATACAAGTTCCATGCAAGGCCAATAAAACAGCATTTCTTAAACAGCTTATTTTCCCTTGATACAGTATAAATTTCTTCTCCATTGCTAGACACCTTATAAGTTTATTTTCATATCCTTGGTATAGCATATAATGTAATTTGTATTTGTTCGAAAGCCAAGAATGTTTTAATTTCCTACAACCTACAACAGTGACTGGGCACTTACTACTTCCATGAGCCACAAGTTAATAACTAGACATAAACAGAATGTCAGGGCATCAGAATGTCATTACAACTGTCATCATCATTAAAAAAGACTGGTTTTCTATTAAAAACAGTGCCAATTGCTATCCCCTTAATTCCTCCCTCCACAACAAAACCCCTGGTACCTCAAAAGGATTTGGGAATAGGAAGAAGTTAGTTACAGAATTCTATTTTTGGCCAATTTGGGGTTTGCTGACCAGGAGTTAAAAGCCACTTTGTCAAGGAAATGACAGGATCCGATTATTTCTATTTTTAAGGAAAAAACAGTTACAAAAAGATACTCTTAAGTCTTCAGCTAGTAAAAATTCAAAAGATAAATGGGTTAATGAATTGAGTGGAACAACAACAGTTATGTCACCTGTAGTTATGCTCCTATATCTGCAGTTTTTGTGCTTTGCATATTGTTGAGGTTTTTTCTTTAGATAATAGTAGTAAGCTACAGAAAAAAAAGCATTGGCTTAAAATCTTGATTTCACTAAGGTAAATCAAGTATCCACTGAAGTCAATCATTTAATTATTTGGACCAGTATTTTTGTGTCTAAAAGAAACACATTTCCTAGGATTAGTTTGTCCACCTAGAGCCAGGGATAATTATTTTTGGCTTTTCCAGAAGCATTCATCTAGATAAATGAATAACATCTTTGTTTTAAGAACAAGTTTTAGACTCAAAAAGAAGTGAAATGCAAACTCCCATGGTAAAAAAGGGGAAAAATGTCCAGAAAGCTAATGTCTACTATTATTGTAATATCTATTTTTCCTACTTTTTGGTACCAAAATTTGAGATTAAATAGTTAAACGTAAATTGGCATTACTGGGTTTTAACTATTAACAGAAATATTTTGGCATGATAAAATAGCATTAAAATTCAATCATTACTAATTTCAGCCCCTTTAAAAACCTTGAAGCCAGGTGAAAACATAAAGGACAATTTCCAAACTACTCATTAGAACTGTCAATGCTAGAGAAATTGAAATGGAAAAAGAAAACCATGGCGATATTTTTAGGGAAATTCAAAAGAATTACCTGAAAATAAATCGAGCCAGTCTGCCTAAGTGAAAATTTTACGTTAGCACAAGCTATCCTAATATCTCAGCACAAATCCACTGGCCAGCATGGGAGTGGTGGGAGTCACTACAAAGTTGGCTTCCTTCACTCATCAAGCCAAAGCAAAGCACAGTGCCTGACAGACTGGATAAGTCCTGGTAAATTCCTCAAGAACACATTGGCAGAGATGAAAATTGCCAGAAGGAGGAACAGGCAGTTTAAGTGAATCCTGTCCTGTACCCTCTGTTGAGAGAGACTCTGCTACTTCAATGTCATCTTAGAAGCTGGACATTCTCTCCAGGTAGTATTTTAGTGCACCAAGTGAAAAGGAGGGATCACTTTATTTGGAAGACAATCACAGAGGGCAGGGGAGCAGAGACTGCTGCATTTCCACACTTTGGGACATTCTTAGGGAAATTCACCCCGGAATGAAGAGCATTAGCTAACTATGCTCTAAAATAGAAAATAGCACTCACTTTTGGTTTTTGTGGAGCGATGAAGCTCTTGCATGGAAGCATTAAGAAAGGCCTGAAGCAGGCAGGAGGATGATTTTCTCTACTATTTTCCATGGTTTCCACTTTTTGTGTTTTTATTGAGAAAAGCTTTTTCTCAAGACACAGACCTGTAATCAAACACACAGGCTTTCTGTTAAAAACCTGCAAGAACTGGCAAGGTTTCAATGTATGCAGCTCCTGGGAGCTTCAGCAATGCTGCTGCTGTTTGAAGCTGCATGCAGCAAAACCAATGCTCCTTTTCAACCTTTGAGGCACAAGAAAAGCTTTAGACACTTGCATCTTATAGGGCAGCACTGAATATTTAGTGCCATAGCTGAAACACCATAGTTTGTCTACAGATTATGCTAATTTGCTCTTAAAAGAGTAGAAACGTCCTGTGAAACCCGATTGTTCCAGAACACCACTAATTTCTCTGCCTCTGGTAGATTTTATTTTCCGATTTATGGCAGTGTTATGAACAGTGATATTGCCTCAGAGAAATCATAGAGGAAAAAAGCAGCAAGTATTTATTGCTTATTTTCCAGCTCCAGATGGCTTCTCTTATGGTGGGTCTTTTGGAGAGCTGAGAGCTGCCTGCATAGATGAGTATCCACCAAATCTTGAGCTTGGTGCCAGTGTGGATACACGTCAACGTGTGGTCAACGTCATATATTCTGATTCACCTCCACGGTAAGCACTTTTCTAAGAATGAGTGTTACAGTCCTGCATGTACAAAGCTGGTTAAAGAAGAAAATAAAACTGTTAGGCCTATACCCACTACAAAAATGAAGTCATACAAACTCTAAATACAGACCTACCTTGTTTAGTTTGAGTACAAGTTTTCCTTAGCAGACTGTATCTTTACTAAAGATGTGTGTACAGCCAATTCTTTAGTAACATTCATATTAAAATTTATCATATTGATGGCATACTAATGAAACACACAGGTAAAATCATTTATTAATATATTTCCTTGAAAGAAGTTATTTTACAAGTCAAAGTTTCATTTCCAGGAAAAAAAAAAACAATTTTTTTCCAGGATCTTCCAGGTTACATTTATTACTGGCCTTGAGACTGTGCAGATCAGTTTCAGATCAGGGAAAAACAAAAAACAAAACAAAACAAATAAACACTCCCCCCCAAAAAAAATAAACCCACAAACAAAAAAAAAGGGGGGGGGCAAAAGAGGGAGAAGTACAAGAAACCTTCCTATATTTTATAGCAAGTCAAGACTTCTCAGCTTTCTTAGCTCCACTACTCTATCAAAAAGCAGTACTGAAGAAAACACACCTTTCTAGCATACCTAGTAACTGTACTTAATCTCCTAATTTAGGATAGGGAGGAAATTGTTTGGGTTTGGTCATCTTGTATCAGTAATCTGCAAAAGATGACAAATACCATTTTAGCTGTTTAACTCAAACCTGCTCTGGAGAGCCATAGTTGCCAGGATTGTAGTAGCATCTTCAGAGAAGAGCATCCTTCAAGTATCAGACAGTTCTGATTGCCTGGGGAGGAAACATCACTATAAGAGGCTCTTTCCAAAGACACTTATTCTAGAAATCATATAGCAGCTCCTTCCACATTTGGGTGCCTGCATTCACACAAGAATGGCCATTGTGAGAGATAGGAGTTGTACTTCAGGCCATCTCTATCCATGTATGGCTGCTGCACCTTCCATTCAATAAATGAAGGAATTCAGTTACTCTCTTCAAAGAATCAACAGAAATTGTTTTAAACAGAACATCACTTCAGGCTTACAAACACCAAGTAACACCAAGTAACACCCCCATAAAACAACCATAACACCCCCCCCCTTTTTTTTCTTTTATTTCTTTTAAGCAGACTCTGATTTGAGTCAAACCAGTATATTCATAAGACCACCCCTTTCCTGACTGCTTGTATACACATGCAATATAGAGCAAGTCAGTAATATTAACATACAACATGTAGATCTTTGTTTTTTCAATTCTATGCACAGTCTAGAAGCAACCCTTTATTACAAAGTCAAACTATATAATAAATGGGCTTTTAGAGATGGTGTGAATATTTTAGCTTAAAGCTCACATGTGAAAAATTACTCTAAGCCTGGCATCTAAATTTGTAGAACTTCATATAAATCCACTTAAAAATTTAGACTTTTTTGGACCCACATGCACAAGTCTTTACTAATACAAGCCTGCCAGCTGCCACCCAAGCAACAGCTTGAGGGGGTAGTCAGACACATTTCTGAGAACAAGCTCTCAGAATTTCTTGAACAGACAGGTCACCTAAGATTAAACTATAGGTTGCTTCCATTTCCAGTTTGAAACAGAAACAAAGAAAGATTTTCCACCTCTGTGGAGTTCTCTGTTTGAAAGGAGATATGTGAGTGTTATAGGATAGCAGTAGATAATCTGTGCTTCCCTATAAACTCTCCAGCTTCTTCTGCAATAAGCCTGGCACAAATTACCAATCTTGTGTCCTGTCTTGTTCTAAGAAACTATTCTGGGACCTCAATGCTAGGATCAGAGAGACATGAAGGTGTCCAACCACTGCTTCCTCAAGAGTCCTTGAGGGGCCCAAGATCGAGTTTGGCACACACATGGAAATACTTATCCCATTAGTTGTAGTTCTGCATCACAGGTCAAATGCGCTGTTTTCTCACTGCTACCCAAGTTAAATATTTTACAAAAAGTAGTTTGAGCAAGTCATTGTTTTATACCTTAGCAATACAACTTGGAGAAAACCTCAGGGAAAGAAGAGCTTAGCAGATGGCTGAAAGCAAAGACACATTTACACTTACAGATGATACATTATAAAGTCCATTGTAGCTTTCAGTTCAGAAAATCATTCCTTTAAAAGCATTGTATAAATACACTGCATTATATAAGAGCCTTAAAATTTTGGCATAGTTATCTTTATGCTCCCAACAATGGCATAGCCTAAAGTGTATTTTTTCTAATTAGTAGAACATGGAGATTATTTGGACTGACGGGTGCTAACAGCAGGAAAACTGACTGCCAGACAGGGCCTTGAAGCAATAAACAAGACATGGTTTATCTTCTCTATTTAAAATATTAACTTACTGGAGTCAATCTTGTTACATGTGTTTTGAAGAGTATGTTTACTTAAATGTAGCACTGGCTATTCCTCTTTCAAATTCATGCAGTGCAGGATGTCATTAAAAGCTAAACTAGCATTCCCAAAAGCTAATAATGCAACTGTAGCATGAACAGAACAGGAATGAAGAGCAGTGAGGAAAGCAACTGCTTGGCAAAATAACACTGAGCATACTTGAAGGAATTGAGGAGTGAAAACTAATGTCCTGCTGCCTCAAACAGACACCAAGGCATTACCTTCAATTAACCACCCTGCTCTAATGCAAAAGGCCACAAGTATTACAGCACTGTGTACCAAGTGCTGCAGAGCCAAGTGTTCTTGAGCATGCTATTTTTGCTAAAATGATACTTTTTGAAATGATTTAAGGAGAAAGCACACCATCTCTATTTGGCCAAGAGTGTGATTTTAATCAGTGTTGAATATTTTCATTAGATTTTACAGCTGGGCTTTAAACCATGAAATGAGTGGAAAAGGAAGTTTGGGGGAAGGCTGATGAAATAGAGTCAAAGTTAACAGTACCCATTTCTACAGCCAGGAGAGCACCAACTGTTCAGGTCTGCCTAGTTGAGAGAATCTTGACTCTCCAGTTGAAAGTCCAATACAAAATACTACTTACATAAAAACTTCAACTGGGAAAATAATTTATGAAAAATGTCTTGGGATGTTAATAGTTTAACTATGTTGATATCTAAATCATAAATTTCATTTGAGGCTCAATTTGGTTGTCACCATAGACACTTCCACTAACCACTTTCTTAGCGGATTTAAAGGAATACCATGCACTGAGATTTGACATTAGCCTGCCACAGTTGGAAGGTGGTTGCAGAGAAGCCATTTGTTCAATTTGTCTTGACAGCCCAAAATATCTATCCATAAACATCCCTTTAGGATAACTAATGATTTCCTAATGAATCTCAGATTTGTGTTAGCATTTGTCAGGTTGATTTTATATGAGGTGTAAAAGAGAAATATAAAACCAAAATACAGTGGGCATGAAAACTAAGCATTTTCAAGATCAAGTTTGATCAAGATGGCTGTAGTTGTCATTTTACATATCCCAAACACATGATGTTGGCACTGTGTGGATAATACCTTTACAGATAGAAATCACAAGCTCGTGCTTATGTTCACTGTGCCTAGAGCTCATTGTAACACAGATACTCATAGTCAGCTTTCCTAATTAACTTTTTATACATACGTAATAAGAAAGCTGTTTAAAAATAATTTGATCTTACATATTTTAAATGGCTTGAAGTACAGTACCAATCAAGGACCAAGTAAATTAAAAACTAGTGCATTTTCTTGATGAGAGTCTCTAAAATCCTAACGCTAACGAGATTCGAGGTTCCTGGCACAAAAGGAATTTTATCAGCTTTTCACCTTTTGGGCAGAGGAAATGCATTTCACCCTACTCAACTGAGTGCTTTTTTACTCTTTAGTGATTGGATATTAATGGTATGTACAGAGCTTTAGGCAACCAAGGTTATCACGTTTTTCATCTGTGACTCATGACTGTCTAATACTGAACATCACTGAGGAATGACTCCTGAGCGAGATGGAGGGATTTAGCTTCAGGAATAGTTTTAATGGAAGCCACAAAAGCCCTCTCTATTTCACACTGAAATGTGTCCTGCAGGGCACAGTATGATAAAAACCTTTTAGTCACCCATTATCCTAGTATTTACATTAAAAACTCTGGGGGGAAGAGACTGCATGATTAAGTGTGCTCACTCTACCTCATCTGGTCATTCCGCCTAATCTATATAGGACCAATTCCATAGAAAATTGTGTGGTTTAGGTTTTAGAAATTCCGGTACTCTTAATACCCATGTTTGGTCTGTATTGTTTAAATGGGCAAATCCATTTAAAAATTAAAGTCGCAAAAGGAAATGTTCGTGTCTTAAAGACAGGCCCTAATTTCTCTCAAAATATGAAAGCAAAAAAAAACCAAACACACTACTTAAGGTATTTTCTAAGACATTTTTTCCCTCCCCCACTCCTGAGAATGCAAATTAGCCATACCAGAGGGAAAAAGGCTTGAACCAGCTTCCCAGATTTTCCTGAATGACAGAACTAGGCTTTCTGGAAAGTAACTTAAAACTCGGTATGTTGTGCTGTATTCATTTGCCAAGGCCACTTTTCCTACAAGCATGCAGGGTTAGTAGTTTTTGGCACATTCTGAGGACAGCTGGCAAAGCACACGATGGATGTTTGTGGTTAAGTTCAGATTTCACTTCAATATCCTGAGATTTGTGGTCAGTAAAGTAAAAAATACTATTGGAAATATGACAGTTAAATCCACTGAAAATCATGACATGATATAAAATTCTCAATTCTTTCAACTCCAAATTCTGAGCAGCTAGATCCCCAAAAGCTTCTCCCTTCACATCCTGTAGCTACTGCTAGTATTATGTATAGAAACAATTTAATTTCTTCTTGGTTAGTTAGTTCCTCTCTGCTGTGAAGGGATTTTTACCCAAAATCTGCATTTCACAGCTCATCTATCAAGCAGAGGTAGATTGTCTTAATGCCCAAGATTAAGCCAACCCTTGGAGAGGTCAGATTCCAACAAGTGTATCCAGATTGGTCCTTCAGATGCCTCTGGTATATCTCCAAACAGAGACCTGTCCTAGCAACGTTCTCAGCTGATGAGACATCACTGGCAGCACCAAGTTCTGTCCACTCTGTGGACAGGTTTTCCCTCATATTGCCTTCATCCTGCTGTTTTCTACTAACAGATCATCCTTCAGGAAGCTATTTCAGTCAGAGGAACATAGACTTGAAAGGATCTTATGGAGGTACCCAGTCCCACCTCTGCTGCTGCAAGTACTCATTTTTAATAGAAATTTACCTATTCCATTGCAGAGTTAGTAAAGATCTTTTGTCCCCATTATGCTCATTCCAGAGTACCTATGGACAGATCTAATTCCTAATTATTATGGCAACCGTCTTATTTCCAGCTTAAATTTGTTTACAGCCATTTTCTGACAGTTTGGGGTTTTTTTGTGGCATTTCCATTCATCTTAAATACCCACATCTTTTGTTTTAGAAGCTTCTCATAGTTCAGTCAAAAATCTTCTCACACCTCAGCCTGCACATTGTGAGACTGAGGCACAACATTCCCTTCACTTTCTGTCATCAAAAATATCTGCTGGGAGGCTGTCTCATCTGACCAGCCTTTCTCTACACCTTGTCCCAGTTTCACTCTAGAAGTGCAAACTATTGCTATGCACTACTGCTGTACATATAAAAAAAAAAACCCAACACAAGCCTGTTGCGTGTTGCAGTGTAATTCCTTCACCTGCTCAGAATTCACTTCTACAATAATTAAAGCAAAGCTCTTTCTAAGAATATGATTCTAAAACATGTCACACGGCAAACTCCCTCAAATAGCAGGTGCCAAGCATTCCTGCTGACATGTAAAGAATGATGTTGTTGTTTAGAACCACGTTTGTGAATTAACTCCATGGCTTGGGAGGCTACAAGAGATTATTTTGTTTTAACAAATTATTATTACTGAACAAGGTCCATAGCTTCACTGTCATTTACTGAACAATGGTTCCCAAATCCAGAAACCTAACACTGCTTTTGATCAAGTGGATGTTACTATATAAAATTATTGCCAGGGTTAAATGTACCACAGAAAATCATAGAATCATAGAAAAGTTAGTGTTGGAAAGGACCTTAAGATAATTTAGTTCCAACCCTTCATCATAGAATGCCTTGTTTGATTTAAAATATGTATTTTAGTTGTTTAAAGCTGCACAGTTATGTTGAAACTATGGTATAGTTTCAAATGCTGTCTGGTGTAAACAGTTTACATTCAATTTCATTTTTCATCTAGAATATTTATTCATCAAAGAGTCACAACTTCCTCAAGAGTACCTTGACACATACTGCAGAATAAAAACCCAGACTTTTAGTGCTCATTAACACAAACAGACACACAAATAGTCTTACTGTAGTTACCTGCATTCAGAAATTCCAGAAACAACTGTGAACAGAAAAAAAAGCTGGGGAAAAAAAATCATTCTACGTTTCCTGTCTCTTCAAGGGTTAAGTTACTCAAACCTTAGATGCTTCCTTGAACAATACCTTGGGTTACATTTTTTACTATTTAAAAACTTAAAGATAGAAAAAAAAAGAAACCATTTCATGGTTACCTATTTCAAGATCAGGTAGGCAGTTTGAAGGTGCATTTCCCACACCTCTGGGAGCTCAGAAGTCAATTAAATTAGGAGATCAGTGTTATTTTACAGCTATTAAAAACAGAGAGGTTCCTTCAGAGTAGTTTAAGAGGAGTCTCCTCCTTGTTTAAATAGCCACATTTGTACAACCAAACAGTTCCAGACAATACTGCAAAGCTCTGGATCATTCCTCAGGGCCCTATCTTGGCTGATGCTTCAGCTGTTTCCTCTAGGTGTTACATTTATTACTTAGCCCATCACCCACTGTATTTTGGGATCTTAGGTAGAAAATTCTCATATATTACCCAGGCCCAAAGATAAATGGATTTTGGCTTCATGCTAACACAGTAAATAAGGAGACTGAAACTGCATAGAAGGAGGTGCCACTTAACTACATTTGCTTATTCTTGCACTACCATTCTCCTAATTACTAGGCCCCAGCAGATCAGGGTATTTCTTTTTTAATAAGGATGTTCCGGCTCTTTATTCTAAATCACTGTTCAAAAATGGAACTAAATGAATGAGACACTCAGTAATATGGAATGGATTGCTATTATACTAGAATATTAAATTAATGCTTTAATCATTTTTTAATCACTGACAAAGCATGCAAAAGAAAACTCAAAATATAGTTAGTAGTTCAACAACTACTTGAATGATTTGTAGTTGTCTCCTTGGCCACAATGATCTGCAGGCAGGCCTGTGAAGGTGCCAAAAAGTTACAGAATTGAAATGCACCTAGTTTCTCAAATGGAAATTGTCAGTGTCAAAAATAAATGTAGAAAAATATCTCATCTCATGACTTATGTAAGAGCAGTTCTGTCAAGAATGGTACATTTCCTCATGGTAGTTGTACATCACCAAACATCACTATAGATGTATTCTAAGAAAAAAACACCTCAAACACTGACAGATTCCCAAGCTGCTGTCCTACAAAACCAGCTGTTAATAGATTGCATGATCAAAGAAAGCATCATCAGTAGATTGCATGATCAGAGATGGCATCATGAGCTGAACTATTTCTTTAGGCTTCAAACGTATTATTTTTTTCTTTTGATTCTTCTTCTACAGAGTTAGTGTATTTTTCTAGTTTCAGCCTTCCTTTTTTTTAGGTAACAACATCATACAAATATCTTCTGTGTTGTTTTAATCAAAACTTAAATCTGCTAGCATGTGTATTTTCCAGATTTAGTGATTCCGTTTACCATTATTAAAAGACAGTCCATCATCAGCAAAAGAGAAACAATGCAACAGAAGCAATTTCAGTAGAGTCAGAACATATAACAAATAAACAGAGTAAACAAAATGGCATCTATTTCACAAAGAAGAATTAATTCCCCAGATTTGCCTTTTTTTCACTAACTATTGTTTATATCTTAAGAAGTTCTGTAAGCAGAACCTTCTTCTTTCCCCAGAGTGGGTCATAATTTCTGAATGACACCTAGGTAAATAAGCTTTTGGGATTCCTTAGCAACAAACTTACCCTAATATTTATTGCAATGAGACCTGACAAAATCATGAAGTTATTTCCCCTTCCTCAACCTTCTGAGTCAACAAGGTCAGCTTGAAGAGCTGCTATATTTTTTAACCAACATTCTTCTCTTCACAGATCGCATTTACATGTGGTAACATGATAGTAAGATAAGAGACATCAGCCCTCATTGCCTGTCCTCATATAATTATCCCTTAAAAACTGAATAGCATAGACTACAATGACAATAAAGTTATTCTGACAAGAAACAAGGCCAAAAAAAAAAAAGAAAAAAATTTAGACAGCAGCAAAGGAAAGAAGCCTGAAAGGTATGCCCCAGAAGGTGCAGACCCCACACTGCAGGACAACTTTGCAGTACCACTTAGTTCATGATACACACCTCAACTGCAGTAAAATACAAGAGTGCATTTGCCTCTTCTCCTTAAACTTGAAACTTTCTTTTAAGATAACAGTAAGGATTTAGTCCAGTATCAGTCAACTGAATACATGGTAATTGACTGCAAGAAATGATTCCTATTATAATTTTTAATAAATAATTCTTTAAATTCCTCTTTTGAGGAATGATTTTCCAGCCACCAACAGACTTGGACAATAGGTGCCCGTAGAACTGCATATTACTTCTTATAGTACTTGCTTAGAATACTGGTAAAGCTGTCCAAGTTTATATATTATGGTTTCTTTGCAGGAGAGACTGCAAAATAAAATTAATGTTTATAGTTAATTATACTACAGGAATACCTCTAGACTAGCACTCAAAGCACAACCAAATTACTGAGACTGTTAAACAGAGGAGAGGAAAGGAAAAAAAAAAATACACACAAAACACTTGGAAGCTAGGAGAAAAGCCCACAAAGTTGCTTGCATGACCTTAATTCATCTCCCTTCTAGCCTAAACAGAAAATGCTAGGAACCTTACCTGCAGCCTTCACTACCAGTATCATAGCAATAGTTATTTGCAATGTCAGCATTACAAACGAAGATACCCTGCTTAGAAGAGATTATGGGAAACTGAGTATCAAGATCATAAATTGCTAATGAAATATAAGAAATTATTTAAAAAACAAACAACTACTTGAATGATTTGCAGTTGTCTCCTTGGCCACAATGATCTGTAGGTACAGCTGTGAAGGTGCCAAAAGTTACCGAATTGAAAATCTGGTATGTGTTCTTTACTGTCATATCCAATTTTTAAAATGGGATCTTAATTGCCAAGAATGAGGGGGGGATTATTACATGCATTCAAGTTTGTTGAAAAGAGATAATTATTTTTTATCCATCGTACATATGAAGAAAAAGTGCCCTAATACTAATATAATTGATATTTGGAACTAAACACTAAAATGACAGGTCTTGAAAACCATAATTTGCTACCCATTTGCCTTGATGCTTAAAAGCCTCCTTCACAAAAGATAATTTCAGTGTTTATCCCACTGAGCATTTTAGTTCTACGAGCTGAGCTGCAGTCTATAAAAGATTAATAATAAACGCAAGGCAAAGAAACGCAGATGATCAGATAATAGGAAGTAGAAGGTTCATGCTGTGCCCATTTCTTTTTTAGGTGAGTAACAGATTTCCCGTGCACTGGGCCCAAGCCCAGAACTGGGAGACAAGGAATGTTTCTTCCCTTTTACATCTAAGCAAAAGGATTTAACATTTTTCTCCTCGAACTTCACTGTGGGCCTTTCAAAAACTGAAAATTCACTCTACTGTGGCAACAGGACCCAGTAGGTGCTCTTCATTAGCCTGATTAAGTTAGTCAAAATCTGTGGAAAAATTTTAAATAAGTTCACTGGGCTTTGGGTCAGCAAAACCTAAGATGCAGCTTATAGTAAGTAATCCTGCAAAGAGTGGCTCTTCCTTCACTGAGTTCATGAAGAGTTAAGGACATCAGGTCCTTGATCTCTAACTAAGGACTAAGATCTTTTAAATCTTGAAAGTGAAGTATGCTTGAAAGTGTCAATGGATTTAGTAGAGGCTGAACTGAAATCCTTTCAATTATCTGTGAAATTATCAAATCTTTTCCCTTATCCATTTATCTATGCTAGACAAAAGCGATTCACCCTCCTACATACTGGGACTTGTTTCTGAAGTATCTAGCAACCCTATTCAGGATCTTTAGAACAGAGTTGGTGTTCCTTCTGATGGGGCAATTGAAATTTTTAGTCTGAATTCAAAACCATTGTGCTCATGAATATAAAGATAAAAGGGGTATAAAAATAAACACACCTGAGGATATTTGAGTTATTTAGTAACCTAGTACTAAGATTTCATTTTCTTGCCTTTCTCTTCTCCAAAACCCACTTCCATCCCTCAGACTAAGAACAATACCATCAAAATCCTCAGGAGTGCTCAGAGAAAGGTGTGAAAGAGAACAGCAGAAACAAGTATTTTTCTACTTGCAGTAGACTTGAGCTCACACTAACCAATGCAATCTGCCCTACCACAAGCCATTTACAATCTACAAGTAGGGTTTATTAGCTTGGGTTTGGCCTGGCAGAAATGGTGTTACAGAGAGCAGAATAACTGCCTGCAGTCCGTTGGGAAGACATATGCTAAGTATCCAAAGTTTCAGGAAATATCCTAGATCTTAATAGCTCTGCAGTTAGCGTGGTTGAGAAAATGAGTTCTCAATTTGTCTGACTCCAGCAGAACTGTTTTTCAGGTTAACTGAGTAGGCAGTGGTTACTTACAGTGGTTATTTATTCCCTCCTTCAGAACTGAGAGATTTGCCACAATTAAAGAAGGCAGCCACAAAGCAGGTCCAATGGTTAAGATCATGATGTTATGACTCTTCCTCACTTTGCCTGCAGCCAGTGAGCCAGGAACACAGGACCTTCCTCAATACCACCTGGCCTAGGCAGGTTTGATAGCAAAACTGGAGTCAGCTTTAATTTGTGAACAGCTGATGCTGGGATAGCCAGACAGTGGACCACCCAGATAAGAGACCAGATGCACCCCTAGGGCAACAGTGCCATTCTGGCAGAGCCCTTTAGCTCAGAGGGCTGGGCAGTGCCACTGCAGCACAGTACAAATGCACAGAGAACCTGCTTATGCCTACTCCATCCACTCTGATCCTCTTCCTGCAACACAGATCATGGAAAAACACAAAAGACACGCTGGTCTATGTAGGCTCATTTTTTACTAGGCTTTGCAGCACAAGCTCCAATCTAAGGTGCCTGCCTGCATTCACAGCAGAACAGCAGGCACTGAGCATGGTAGCAGAGTGAGGAGGTAATAGTTTGGCTCTAGCTTGGTGACAGACAGAACTATGAAGCCTGGATAGACCTGAGCTGGCTCCTGACAGAAACCCCACAAATTGGTCTGTCTTGCATTCCTCCTTTACAGGAGGCACACAACGAGTAGTCTCCCAAGTTTCTGAATGACCAGCACGAGTCTGTCAAGATCATTCATCACAGCTCTGCACATGAGCAAGAAATCCTGCTGCCCCTGCCAGCATAGATCTGCAACCCAAACAGCCCACCACATGTAGCTGGCTCAGCATCAGAGACCTTTGAGTCAGAAGGACTGCATTTAATGTGATAACTTCACTTGATTCTATGATTCATCTAAAGCACTCCATTGCTCTTTTTTTGACCAGAACAGCATCACCACTTCCTTCTTCCCCAGACATTTTTTAACACAGTTACTTATATGCATGTGAGAGCAGGAATGAACCCCCACTGTGCTGGGGCTTCAGCATGCACAGGTTTGTGGGAGCCTACAGCATTGGTCATCTTGCTCCTGCATGACCAGCTGTAAGGAACTGGCCTTATCCCCAGGTACCTGCCACAGATGTTACTTTCATGCAGGAGAATGCTGTCTGAACTTTCACCAAGACCTATGGAATGATCTTTAGGTATTTGGAGACATGATTTAAGTATTATAGAATCATAGAATAGTTAGGGTTGGAAAGGACCTTAAGATCATCAAGTGCCACGGGCAGGGACACCTCACATTAAACCATATCACCCAAGGCTCTGTGCTACCTGGCCTTGAACACTGCCAGGGATGGAGCATTCACAACCTCCCTGGGCAACCCATTCCAGTACCTCAGCACCCTCACAGTAAAGAATTTCTTCCTTATATCCAGTCTAAACCTCTGCTGTTTAAGTTTCAACCCGTTACCCCTTGTCCTATCCCTACAGTCCCTAATGAAGGGTCCCTCTCCAGCATCCCTGTAGGCCCCCTTCAGATACTGGAAGGCTGCTATGAGGTCTCCACGCAGCCTTCTCTTCTGCAGGCTGAACAGCCGCAACTTTCTCAGCCTGTCTTCACACGGGAGGTGCTCCAGTCCCCTGATCATCCTTGTGGCCCTCCTCTGGACTTGTTCCAACAGTTCCACGTCCTTTTTATGTTGAGGACACCAGAACTGCACACAATGCTCCAAGTGAGGTCTCACAAAAGCAGAGTATATGGGCAGGATCACCTCATTTGACCTGCTGGTCACACTCCTTTTGATGCAGCCCAGGATACTGTTGGCTTTCTGAGCTGCAAGCACACCCTGTTGGCTCATGTTAAGTTTCTCATCAACCAGCATCCCCAAGTCCTTCTCCACAGGGCTGCTCTGAATCTCTTCTCGACCTAACCTGTAGCTGTGCCAATGTTCTTGAGTGTCTGACATGGCAGGGTAAGCAAGAACATGGGCTGAAGAACAAAACACCAGACGATCCTTTTCTTCTCACTTTACCTGCCCAAGGTATGCTAAAAATAATGTACTGTGGTGTTCTTCACAGGAATCTAATGAAAAAATTATTTTCTTTCTTTCAGCTATGAAGAATGTGTGGGGGCAGGAGCAAGACAAATGTATATGCCCCCAGATAACCCTCCCCCATATTCTGTTACGGACCCTTGTCGAAGAAATGAAACATCTATAAACATTGGCCTGGAAGCAGCATGTGGGTCTGCATGCACTGCAAATTGTCCAGTCAGGCTGCAGAACTTGCAGCGGCCCACTTCTTCCATCTCTTTGTCACCTCTTGCTCTGGGGGCTACTCCCCGGTACGAGACAGCCGTGCGTCAACAGAATACCCCTGTATCACTTGTTCCAGTTGAAGTGCTGAAAAATTCTTCTCCTACCTATCAAGCCATTCTGAATCAGGTCATATAATTAAAGTGGCTTTTTCCTTCAACTCTTCTGAAGAACCAACAGAACCTGTTTAAATGGAAAAAGTTTTGAAAGTTTTACCTATTTTATATCTTTAAAAAGGCTGCAATGAGATTTTATTTTTTACAGAAAACTTTGAAAGTTTAACTAAATTTCCCTTTTTGGCTTCAAAGTTCTGTGACATCTCACAGCATCAAAGAGAACCAGTGACAATCTGCGTCTGACCTTTTTGAAGCATTTCAAAACACAATGAAATGAGCCACTCTTAATGTAGATATGTGCTACCCATTCAAGACTACTTGTTGATGATACTTTGCATGTTTTCAAGCAGAAGGAATAGTATTTTGTTGTCTTTGTAGTACATTTCATTCAGTGTCTTGGCAACAAGGCATTTTAAAATAAATTGTCTAAATATGTATTTTGAGTAGACAGAGGCACTGCCTGCAAAGCATGACTAACAGTACCATACAAGAGAAAAAGAAGAATGTTATTTTGGCATTTTTTCTTTGGAAAAAAAAAATAGCCTGTCCAGTACCAAGCTTTACAGACCATTGCAAAGCTTGCTGTAAGACTTCCTCAGAAGAAACCAGCAGCAAGTGATGACAAGGTGGCAGCGGATCCCCAAAACACCAATTGGCAGAAGTACAGAAGCTGTACTACAGCTATGTGCAGGCCTGGAAGCTGCATGCCCTACAGAGGAACCTGCTAGTGCCAAGGGAAGGACATTGTCTGGAATCCCAGAAGATGCTTGATGTCAATTCCCATGCATGACTGCATTTTCAGGCACTAACTGTTCTCTTTCTTCAGAAAGGAGCCTGTAGCATTACAAAGTACTTGGCGTCCAGTAATTGCATTAGTATAATGTAAATAATAGATGCTGGACTTGGCAGGTACAGTAACAGAGAACCTCACTTTGTGCAGAAACCTCTTTTATTAGGTATGATCCTTTCCATTGAAATTTTGCTACCCACAAGTCTTTGTGGCCTTTGTTCTTAAACCTGGACTTCTCACGCATTCGATAACTGCATACAAATTGGAGATACACGCTAGCTTGAACAGCAGAGGTAGACTGCACATGTGAGAGTTTAATCTTGTGTGGTACACAAGAACCGTACCCCCACGTGAGGACTAAAATCCACCTTCAGCCAGTACTAGTTAGTAGAGCTATCAGAGGATCATTGCCACTAATCTCTTGGAGGTATTTTTACTGATAAAAAAAAAAAATAATTTTACACTGATGAAATGGACTTCAGTTTACTACTCCCATTACAGAATATGTAAAAATTAGTACAGTAAATATGTAATTGTGTTTAAAAGGAAGCATCATCCAAATTATTAAAATTGCACTTAGATTTTTTGTAAATACCAAATAATTTTCAACTATAATCATCATTCAACATTCCAAAGATTGACACAATTATAATTAATACTTAGATGGAAACTAATTATATGGTTCTTACTGCTGTAGAGATTATACTATTACTGAGTGATATGCACATTATGAGATAAGGATGCATTTTTTTGCTAAGTAATGAGAGTGAATATGTATTTTCTAAAATAAGAGAATTCTTTTGCAGTTCAGCAAGATACTCAATATTCTCAGGATTCTATACCCAAAACAATAACAACAAAAATCACAGTTTAGCATTGCAAAACTGCTGGCAGGGATTTCCAGAATGTAGGCTGTATTTCAGATTTGTATCTTTAATAGAACTATTCCTCTGTAAAATACTAGCGTACACAGTTTTGTGGTATGCAAAGTATCCTGCAATGAGAATCAAAACTCTACACCATCTATTAGGGGTGAGAAATTAAAACCAGCATAAAAATGTACCAGTCAATTTATTGGCAGGTATATAAAAAGTGAAGGCAAGTACAAGGGTTTATTTATGCAGGACAGGACATGCTTTCATAGCTGTGTCTTCTGCAGTTCTTGGAGACCCGCCTAGAACAGGCTAAGGCACTGAGACCAGACCTGCTTACTTCAGGTTGCTACTAGGGATGGAAGGAGAAATCTAGTAAGTATTAGAAGGCAAATGTGATTCCCCCCTCCAAAAATCTGAGTGTTTTCCTGTAACACAGCAAACCTGAAGGTTCTTCTGAAGACTAACACAGAGGACTTTTCACCTCTGTCAGGCAAGCCTCTGTTCTGTTATATATGCTTACAGTTTCTGTGCATGTTGGGAACTCCTTTCAACCTATATGCCTTTTAACTTGACGGGGATCTTATGCTATTCTGCTAACTTTCTATCTGTTGTTTACAAATTAAGATGCTTTTAAATAGTCCTCATGAAAATAGGGGATTTGCATTTTACCTCATGATAGAAATGCATTATTAATATTATAGAAAAATGTAAGTCCTTCTTCACTTTATAAGTTAAGCATCCTTAGTATTGTGATCTACATTGTATGTAGCAGCATAGCTTACAAATAGCCATCTACTCCCTCTTGTGGTATATACCACATCGTAAAGTCAAGCCTTCTAGTTAAGTTCACAATGAGGGACCAGTACATCAAAATTTGGAAACCAACCAAAACATATACTTCCATACTGTAACATTTTTCCAAGTTAGCACTAAATGTGTATGTCTTGTCATTTATTATGAAAAAGTCCTGAAAAAACAAACTGTGATTTTAAAGTAGAATGTGCTACCTTGAGCTGCATCTCACTACAGTCACTTGCAAGAGGAGCTTAGAATTTTCTGCTCTTGTTAATCTTTTTAACGTGGTGATATCCAACCAAGTTGTAGGGGAAAAGGCTTCTAAATCCAACCCATATACCTCTGCAAACAGACAATGCTAGAAAGATAAATCCACACCTCTAAAGCTGCTCTAACAGCTTCCAATGCTACTACTCGAAAAGTGTTAAGATTTCTTGTAATGATGCAAAAGGAACATGTTTTCATTTCTTAGAAAATAACTAAGATCCTTGATAAATCTCAGCACAGTTGACAAGAATGTTTTCTGATGACCCTTTTAAGAAACTCCTATCTTTCTCTCAGATTATGCGGCTTCGAGCAAACTGGTCTAGTGGAAGGCGTCCTTGCCTGTGGCAGAGGATGGGCACTAGATGAGCTTTAAGGTCCCTAACCCTAACCAGTCTGTGATTCTATTGTAAACTGTTGCATAATTTTAATACAAGTGCTAAAACAAGCTTAACACGGGCCTTTCATGCATTACATCACTAGTATCAGAAAGAAAACTCTTTGGATATGCTGTTTCTTGCTATGTGGTAACAGTACTGTATTTCTGTAAACTCTTTTGCTTCAACTTTTAGTGTACTGATCTTTACACAAAGCTTTTAGTAAAGAATGTACGTGTATTTGACACAGCTTCTGTGCTTTCTACTGTGTCAGTATCACTTTGGTACTACCCATAGCCTTTAGCTTCCTGTTCGTTAGGCAACTGAGCAACTGTTGACTACACAACATCATGCTTCAGCCACTTACATTTGTATCTTACATTTGTCAGAAATCACAGGAATAAGCAGCAATAAGAGCAGTCAGGTCTCTCCTGCTCAGGGAGACCAGTAAGGCAGGATCATCCCAGCTCAGCAAAAGCAGAAAGAGAAGACTCTGCAGTTCTGCTGCAGGGAAAATTATTACCCTTGAAGTACTCTCAAGCATTTCAGAAAGCATTAGAAACCCTCACAAACACATTCATTAGTACCTCTGAAAATTACTATGGTCGGAAGACTGGAAAATGGCAACATACCACCTAGGAAAAAGTAAAAAAAACAAGAAATAACAGGCCAATAGTCCCAGAAATATTCAAACAAATAATTTGTTAGCTCAGCAAGGTGAGTAACAGTGTATTTCACGAATGGAAACCACATCAAAATGATCTAACTGGTCACAGTACAGTCTGACAAACCATTGCCCTTCTTAAACTGGTTTAATACACTCTGCATAAAATTATAACCACAAACTTCTGTAAATTAAAATAATAATTATCACACAGGATGCTCTGTGTTACTTTTAAAAAATGCACCAGGTGGGATCACCTATGCCCTAATGAAAATAGAGTGTTGCTGGTTTTCAGAGCTTTGAAAGAGAATGGGGACCTATTAAAATCAGCAAATTACATTAAAGTAAGAGAGACAGGAGTATGAAGGACAGCAGGACTGGGATTTGGAGAGACAGAAATAGTCTCAAGAGAACAAGGTACAGTTCAGTGAAACAAATACAGTTCCTGCACTTGAGAAATGCAGGTTCAAATTCACAAACACACAACACAAAGCAACCTGCTGGACTGCAGGAGAATGTCTGAGAACTACACTAAGACCAACAAGCTAACAAGCAGCCAGTAATGTCACACTTCAAGGAAATGAAATGAAGAAAAACTAATCATAGAATAGTTAGGGTTGGAAAGGGCCTTAAGATCATCTAGTTCCAACCCCCCTGCCATGGGCAGGGACACCTCACACTAAACTATCACTTGGAGTATAGTGTGCAGTTCTGGTGTCTTCAACATAAAAAGGACACAGAACTGTTCGAACAAGTCCAGAGGAGGGCCACAAGGATGATCAGGGGACTGGAGCACCTCACATATGAAGACAGGCTGAGAAAGTTGGGGCTGTTCAGCCTGCAGAAGAGAAGGCTGAGTGGAGACCTCAGAGCAGCCTTCCAGTATCTGGAGGGGGCCTACAGGGATGCTGGGGAGGGACTATTCATTAGGGACTGTAGTGATAGGACAAGGGGTAACAGGTTGAAACTTAAACAACAGAGATTTAGACTGGATATAAGGAAGAAATTCTTTACTGTTAGGGTGGTGAGCCACAGGAATGGGTTGCCCAGGGAGGTAGTGAATGCTCCATCCCTGGCAGTGTTCAAGGCCAGGTAGCACAGAGCCCTGGGGGAGATTTAGTGTGAGGTGTCCCTGCCCATGGCAGAGGTGTTGGAACTAGATGATCTTAAGGTCCTTTCCAACCCTAACTATTCTATGATTCTATGATTTGTCCTAAATCATTCAAAATAGCTCTCCATTCACTACTGCTCCATTACGAAACAGAATCCAGGCCAAGGGTCTACAAGTCAAGGAGGCTGGCAAACCCAACTGCCTAGAGTAAAGGAAAAAAGAAAGCTGTTATTTTTCTTGGTTTTGCATGACAGTGAATAGAAAGCTGTTCTCCATTGTCATGTAGAAATGAGATACTAGAACTGAAGGGAAATAGAGAATTGGTATTTTATACATTGTAGAGAAAGAAAGATTTCACATGTCACTGGGAATGGAAAGGCCAAGTTTCAGTCCTGCCCTAGTGCAGCTTTCCATGTCCTGTCTTTAAGATTGTGTGTCAGTGTCTAACACTGCTTCACAGCCTGGGAACTGGTAGTTGTACTTCTGTCACTGTATATTAGCGGCTTTCCAAATCCTAGATGATCTGCCAACACCCTCTGAGAAAAGAGAATTCTTTTAGCCCAGACCACATTAGTGACACACGGAAAACTACGTCATTTCTAACACCATACTGTTGTCACAGCAAAAAGCTTTCAGTGAAAACATTCATCACAGTTAAATCCAAGCACCTATAACTCTAGCTTCACGTGAAGTGGAAATTGTAAATAGATAGAAACTAAATCCATGTTTTCTGAGTTCCCAATGGCGTCTCGTGAATTTAAACTTCTCAGCAAAGTTCATACTCATTTCCCTTTTACTCAGCTCACAGTGATGAATGCGTGAACACTGGCTGCTCAACTCATAAGAATACAGAATAAATTCAGAACTCAGATTTCAGACAGGTACATATGCATATATAACCTCACTTCCATTAAAGCAAGAAAAAGTAACAAGAAAAATAGCTTTCATGTCCAGGAGAGTCACAAATAAAATGAAAGCTTTAAGGAACCTAGAAATACCCAGGATAGTCCCTTTGTGTTTTGGGTCCAGTGCCTTGATTCCCTTATTTGTTCTTCTGCATCCGCTATTAATATGGTTTCAATAACCCTCCTCTGCCCAACTGCAATGAAATAAGAGTCAGGTATATAGCCTGATGCAATTCACCAGGTATTGACATTGTGAACTTCTGAACCCCAGGGAAACAGCAACAGGTTGCATACACACCTGGAAGTGGCCATTCCCATTCCTTTCTATGGAATTCTTCTCTTCTCGGATGAATGACCAGGCTTTTGCCTTGCTGTAGTCTTTTAGGAAAAAACATAAAACAATGATTTTGATAGATTCTGTTCTCTTACACTCCAAATGAACCAATATATTCACAGAGGACTTTTTTGCTTGTTTTAAACTAAACTGAAATAACATGCAGTGGAAGAACACTCTAAAAATTAAAAGTATCTTGTCATAGCTTCTCGCCGGATCTCTGCAGGAGATTGAAATCAGTATTAAGCAAAATTAATGCACTCAGAAAATAGCAAAATTTCTTGCAAAACATTTTTTAAATAGCACTGAAGGACAGAGGAAGATGGAAAACCTCATAGCTCAGGGAACTGCCAAGGGACTTTCGGCGACCTGGGTCATGGGCAAATACCCTGCCCCACTGACAGAGAGGGGATTAGTACCACACACACGCATGCCAAGAAATTGATTAAACTTCCCTTTCAGAAAGCAAGCTTTTAGTATTAGGACTTTCAAAACACAGAACAATTCCACCCTTGAAAGCTGTACTAGGGAACTAATTCAGAGAATAACAATACGGCAA
This sequence comes from Melopsittacus undulatus, assembly GCF_012275295.1. Lineage (NCBI taxonomy): Eukaryota > Metazoa > Chordata > Aves > Psittaciformes > Psittaculidae > Melopsittacus > Melopsittacus undulatus. Next base: position 92,853,171 of record NC_047557.1, on the reverse strand, counting down.
TAGCTAGACAGATGAGACAACTCACTATTTACTGTTTATGTAAATACACTTGACTGAGAAGCAAAACAAAAGAACCAGCAACAAAGCAAGATTCCTTACATCATTCTGCTGTACCGCACAAGGCTTTAACAAAACACTGCTATTCTATATGTTAAAAAACTGCCAAGTTGAAAGGATCCAATCCCGCCCCTGTGCGAGGGTGTGAGCAAAAACATAAACTGCACCCCTCTCGTTTGGGTCAGTGAAGTTTTGCATATGGCGAGAAGAGGGCGCAGCCGCCTGCAGGCACCCTGCTAAGAGCACAGCCAACCCTGCCTGCATGTGCATGCACACATGGCAGGGGAGGAACCTCATTGCAGCAGATGGCCTCATTTGAACATGTGGTGGCAGCATGGGGATTTGACCCCCCTTCCCTCTTGGCTAGATCATCTACTTTCATATAGCAATTACCCGTACACAAATTCTACAAAAGTATTTCCTAATGGCATTTCACTTGAAATGACGATCAAAAGCGTATGTTTTTGGAAAGCCTTCTTACGGGAAAAGTCAGAGAGAAAACCAGTTTGCTTGCAACACCACACAGCCCCTTTCAACGAGGACAGAAACACACCTACGGCCAGCTCAGGCCAGACTCCCATTAACCACATCCCTCCGGCGCCACGGGGCCCGGAAGCACTGAACTTACCTCAGGGCGTCACCGGCCACGCCCAACCCCAAAACCCACCCCAGGCGGCGCTGCCCTCCCGCCTTCGCTTTCGGGTCGCTATGGCGCCCGCCCCTGACTGACACTGCGGGGCACCACTGACCGTGCGGAGCCACGGAGCAGCGGCCAATGGCGGGCCGAGGGGTGCCCCGGCCGGGCGGGCGAGCGGCCCGGCCTGTCTGGCGCTGTCATGAAGGAGGTGACGGTGGGCGAAGAGGATGAGGAAGTGTTGCGGGATTATTTGGCGTACTACATGGCTCGAGGGGCGGAGGGGGAGCTGGTGGTGTGCGATGAAGCCTCCCTGAAGGCGAGGGCGCGACGGCTGCTGGGACCGCGGCGGCGCGGCGCCCTGGACGTGCGCTGCATGGCGGAGCGGTGCCGGGGGGCCCGCGGCGAGCGGGGCGGCAGCGTCCTCAGCGACCTGCGCAAGGCGCTGGAGGTGATGGAGCTGCTGTGCGTCAACCTGCTGCTCTCCCCGTGGCGGAAAGAGATCAGGTCGCTGAAGGTAGGGGAGCGCTGTAGGGCTCGGGCATGGGCGCGGCCAGCCCCGGGGAGGCTGCTCTGCCCTCGGGTTCTGGCGGCTGCGGCCTTCCGGGGCCTCCCTGGCCCTGTGGCGCAGGAGGCACGGCCGCAGCGCCCGCTCTCCTGCAGCCAGGGGCAGCGTTTAAAGAGCCCATTTAGAACGGGTTAGGAGAGCCCTGCAAGGTGTTCGTTTTCTTTGCAGTCTTGTCCACTCTGAGGCCGGGCCTTCGGGGGCATTCCCGGAAGGGCTGAGCAGTGCAGGGGCTTGCAGAGAGCTTCTTTTATTGTGACACTGTGGAGAAGAAAAATGATGCCATGAAAGGCTTAAACGCGCAACAGTCTGAGTGTTAACCTTAATTTCCTTTTAAGGGGGGGGGGGGTGCTTTTTAGTATTAGTTACCACTTTTGCTAACAGTTTATGCCAAAGGCCAGATGAGCCAGTGTCTCTTTGATCCAGAGATTTTACCAACTATCCTACCTCTGGTGACTACAGCTGGTCAAGTGGGTAAGAAAACCCCCTTTGAAAGAGGAAATGCCCTTGGTTTTGGCAGCAAGGTGGTCAAGGTCACCCTGCTTGCCTAGTACACTGAACACATCTCGTTGCCCAGAAAAGACAGCAGTCTTAAACACATGTGAAATCTACTGTACTTAGACAAAATCCCTGAAGACCCAAGAAGCAAACTTACTTGCCTTCCTACAGCCACAGGTGCTGGTAAGGAAAAGCCCCTTCATCTTGTCACCCATTAAGTCCAATCTGCATGTTCAAACAGCTTTAAAATGCTATTACACTCATTCATGTCCCTAAAACAGGACAAAGCATAAGGTAGGTCTACAGCTCATGGGTTCAGCTTTCGTAACACAAGGGTCCCAGGCTTCATTGAAAAATCTAACTTTGATGACCACTGGGCGTAATCCAGAGTGCAGGATGGCCTGCTGAAGGCCTGAAATAATTCTACTGCAAGGCACAAGTTAGAGAACAACCAGTATCTTGTGTACATTCAGGTCTGATAAAAAGTTGCTGGTCATATGCAGGATACTAGTTCACATTTCCGGTGTCTCACCTGCTCTGATACCACACCACACACAGAGTACTGCCTGCTCCATACTTTCCCTTGAGAAAGAATAGGAGCTGGGGAGTGAAAGGTACTGTTGACAAATCTATCTGAGAATGGACTGAGGTGTAGTCCTACATTATCATATGACCTTTTTGGGGGATCAGTTTTGTTCTCCCTCAAGCTTGTGCCTATGAGGCCAATGCTTAGGTCTCAGTCTAGGAAGTAGATAATTCAGTCTGAAGCTGGGTAGCCTTAAAACAAGGTATCCCTATTCTGGAAGTCTTGACATGCCTGCCTTCCTCATTTTTGTTATAACTTCCTGTAGTTGGTCATGCTTAGGTCAGCATAATCTCTCCTGCTGTATTGTTTCAGACAAAACCAAAACCACTTCTACTTTACAAACCAGGCTTTGTGTCTGAGGTAGCTCCAGAACCAAGCAGGTGTTGAACAGTTTTTTTAGATTGTTACACAGCAGTAGCATTTTATTCAAGTCATGTTTTGCAGACAGCTTGTGCAAAGAGTGTGTTTTGGCAGTATTCTGCTGGAATAGTCTTCTTTCCAAAAAGTGCTTTCATAGAAATGGCAACTTAATCTGAGGGTAGTAAAGTTACAGCAGGAGTCTGAATCATGGGAAAAAAAATAAAAAGTTACAGTCTTGTCATCTGTTGAGAAGTACAATCAACAGTGAGTGTCTTTCTTTAGGAAAAGATTAGATCTCAGGGGTTTATTCTATGGCTTTTTGTTTAAAAATCTTCCATTCTTCCCTAGAGCACGTAAGACTTGTTTCTGAGTTTCTCTGGTTTGACTGAAATTATTTTCTTAGTCTATTCCTTTTTGAATATTGATGGTCTTAGCCAGTATCTCAGCAGCTGTAAACTGGCGTAACTTCTCTGAAATTAATGTGCTATATATAGCAAAGCTATAATGCTTGAGAATCTGACAAAATAGTGCTGTTAGAAAAGCCCAACTCACTTTGATTCAAAATTCAGACTTTAAGGAACATAGGCTTTTTAAAGATTTAAGTAATTTTTGAAGTAATTTTGATTTTTAGGAAGTCTTTCATGCTTCACTCTACACTCACCCAGTGTTCATCTGTTTTTTCCATGTTGCATTCTGTTTCAGACATTCACCGGTAATTTTGTCTACTATATTCAATCTGTGCTCCCAGATGACATTGTAAAAACAGTACTGGAGAAAATAGGTTACATTGCAACAACAGCAACAGAGTTTTCACTTGTCAAAAAGAGAAACAATGAAGAAACGAAGCAGACTGCATTTGAAATATTCCTGGCAAGAATTGAGTGTGAAACCATCCTCGAAATGACAAATGAAGAAAAACATGGCAATTTGGAAGAGACCTTACAGAAGAGAACACAAATGCACCAGCATCATGGAAATAAAGACAAAGAAGATCATACACCCCAGAGAGAAGACACTGAAAATCTAGAAGATAAAGCAAACGATGAGACATCTTTGTGCCTTGCTACTCAACAAAAATCTTCATCTGCTAGTGATACATCCTTTGAAGGTGCTGGGGATCTGAAGATCAAAGATGGTGTGCTTCGGTTAGCAGTTGCTCAATCCACTAACAGGCTTCAGGAACACCAAAGACAAATAATTAACACTGTACATTTGCCAGGCAAATGCTCTGACACTGAGGACTTCTTTATCAAATATAGTGACATTGTGATAAGACAAACACCTGTTTTCAGTGAGAATCTTTCTCCAAAAGCTTTTGAAAAAAAGCCAAGAGCCAGTCTAAGTGAAGAATGTGTTTTGGCAGTCACTGCAGAGTCAACTGCAAATGAGATCAGGCCTGTGCCACTCTCACCAGGAGCAAGTGGTCCACCAGCCTTTGCAATATTTGCTGACAGCTCTTGTGACAGTAGAACCACTTCGGAGTACCAAGCCGAAGAAGTCCCTGAAGGATCAATTGAAGCAGAAATTAACGATGCCATAAATTGCATAGACCCAGACCCTGCAGATGAACCCAGTGAGCTGAAGTCTCTGCCATACAAGGACATTGCATCTGTCAAAAACTGCAATGTCCCTAGGGAAGAGGAAATTTGTGATCTGTCCTTAACCTTCACAAAACTGCAAATCAAGGACACTCAGAAAGACCTTATGTATCCAGTAGAGGAAACTGGACAACCTGAGTCAGTATCATATGCAAGTACAAGTGACAGGCATGTAAGAGAATTTAATCACTCCAGAATAAACCGTACATTTCTGACTAATGCTCACATTCAAAGCAGAGCAGCTGCACATACAGAGGTATCTTCAGATCTATGCTGTTCTACTGGGAATGTGGAGGATTCCACTACTGGTTCTGATAGCAAAAGACTATTAATGGATACTGCTAATGCACATACAGCTTCTGCCTGTTTCAGACACATTAGAGAGCCTCCTAACCTCACCTACATTCCACCACAAAGTATTGATGTTCGGTCTTCACTCATAGGAAGGACCAGCACAGAGGGCAGAGGGAGCCTCTTGCAGCCTGAATGTGACTCTCCCAAATCCAGTGAAGTAAAGCTGGAGAACTGTAATTCAAAAGTAAATGAAATCCAGGAGCCTTATGTCATTATTGACAAAACTGACCAAGGAATGTTATGCCATCACACTTGAGTCTACCAGTACTTCTATTTGTAATCTGCCTGGGTTTTTTCCTCTCACTTGTGGCTTTGATGATGTTTTCAAGGAGGTAATTAGCTTTGTGAAAACAGTTTTACAGACCTATTTCTGAAGTATTCTTCAAGTATAGCACGCTGTACAATGATAGAAATAGAAACAGCTGTTTCTAAGTTGCAAGACCCACTTTATAGCTTTACAAATGCTGTACTGGAGTGCACTTCTGTTAACTCATTACACTCCCGTGAAGCTGTGCTCTGAGCTGATTATACTCCTGTTTTCAGTTGAAAATAAGTTCATAAAGTTTTACAACATTCCTTTAGGTTTAACAAAGGAAACAGCCTTGTGAACCCTTCCAGTTTTCTAGAGGCAGTAACCTGTTTTGCAGGTTTACACCTGTCTCCACTCGCTACCAGAATTTTTCGTGGCTACCACAAATGTCAGAAGCACTGCTCATCATAGTTCACTGCTGCTGGGAGATCCAGCTACTGCTGCCACTTTGTTCTGCACCAGCTCTGGATTTTATTTCTAACTGGACTTTTCTGTGAGCCAGTTCATTTTGTTTAAATGAAGGGGGAAAACTGCCATTCTCGTGGCAGGAAAAAAATTAGATCAGAGAAGGGTCCCAGTGAGTATTAGCGCTGGAATAAGGGCTATTCTTAGGTGGGAGTGCTGTGTGAAAAGCATTGTGCTGAAAAGGAAAGGGAGCCAGGAGTATTAGATCAGCTGTAAGCTGGAGTCCCAGCACTAAGAACCTCTGTCATACACCACATTTAATTAAGTTCAGAAAGGCACACAGTCCCTGGTACTGTATTTCTGCAGAGTCTTCAATGTGTGTTTATACACTTGCTACCTAGAAGACAGTTGAATACTGCTTGAAGTAACTTCCAGTAGCACATCAAAGTTTTGTTTCATGTATAAAGTAATTAGCTGAAATTGTTTATAGTTGACTGTCATCCCCCAGAAATTCAAAGAGGAGCACATGTTTTACATTAGAAAAACCTCAAGAGTGAAAAAGTAAAGCTCTGTTTTTTGAACAACTAATTGTTGAGGTCCCCTCACCACTGGATTCCAGCAGTGGAGGAGGAATTAAATTTTGATCAAAGTAACATCAAGTGACAGGGCTGCCTTCAGCTTTGGGTAGGGTTGGGAGAAAACAGGTATTAACACAGACATACAAATTAATACTTCTGTTCTAGGTCTGGCTAGGATTCAGATAGCTTTCTTCACAGCAGCCCCTGGCGTGGTGTGTTCAGAATTCATGGCTAAACTGTTGATAATTCGCCAGTGTTTTGGCTATTGCTGAGGAGTGCTTGCAGTGTCACAGCCTTCTCTTCTAACTACACCCTGTGATGAGTAACTGGGAAGGGGACCCAGCTGAGCTGAACTGGCCAAACGGATATGCCATACCATGTAACATCATGCTTGGCAATAAAACTGGGGTGACAGAAGAAGGTGGGGGTTTTGTCTACCAAGGTGGCCATTGCTCAGAGACTGGCAAGGCACTAGTCTACTTGTGGGAGGTGGCAAGTTACTGCCATTGCATCACTTGGGTTCCCCACCCCTTTCGTTTGGTTCTTAAACCTCTGTCTCAACCAAAAAGCTCTTGCTTTTGCTCTTCCCCTGTTGTTGGAGAAGGGGGGAGCAAGCAGCCTCCTAGCTCTTCTTTCAAGAACTTATCCTTTCCATTTTGGTTTTATAAAGCTGTGTTTTCTCCCTGTGGGGGTGATTATGTGTTTTAATTGAGTGTCTATCTTCATAGGAAGAGCTACTATGCACTTAAGTCTTCTGGATATTTTTATGTGAGTTTGTTATTCACAGAATCACAGAATGGTTTAGGTTGAAACAGACTAAGATCACCTAGTTCCAACCCCATGCCATGAGCAGGGATGCCTCACACACTCAAGCAAGCCCTTTCCAGCCTGGCCTTGAACACAGGGATAGGGCAGCCACAGCTTCTCTGGGCAACCTGTTCCAGTGCCTTACTGTCCTGACAGTTAAAGAATTTTTTCCTTGCTGCTAGAACACCTTCGCTTTCTTGTACAAATGGTAGAATTTTAAGGTCTTGTACTAGAAACTACTGTTGCATTTGCAACTGATTTAGTTAAAGCTGAAGAGTGAAAAGAAGGGATCTGAAAACCAGCTGAAACAAAAGATAAGTCATATTTAATAGGCAGCAGTCCTTTGTGCAGCTGCTTCCACATGAGTAAGGTAGGTTTAAAAATCCTAGTTGTAAATACAGTCAGACCTGAGAAGAGGGACAGGTAAAAGGGTAAAATAAGATTTCTGACCAGCCAGTGCCCTCCTGCCCCTGTTGGTAGTAACCACTGCACCTCTCCTTGGCTAGTAAGTGAAGTAAGAGTAACCACTTAGGCAGGGCAGTGCTAGCAGCCAGCAAGAGGGCTGCCTGGGGCCCTTTCTAAAGAAACGTGGTTTGTGTTTCTCAAATATGCATCTATCCTCTGCTGAGCTGTCAACTTCAGTTGTGCTACAGCTGGTTCTGATTGTCTGAGCTGAATGGGGATTTACTGACTGATTGGATGTCTTTCCATCACAGAGACTCTAGGCCAATTCTGTTCCAAATGTGTATGCTACACACAACCACTCTGAATGGCTCAGATCTCCCAACAAGCATTGGATTAGAATAATTCTCTTTCAGTGAGTGTAGATACAGAGCTCAGGCAGCAGACCTGGTAGCTGGGTTATAGTCACACCCTCTCCCTTCTGGATCTCTTGCAATAGTCATTTTTCTTCCCCTTAACATTTATATCACACAGAGACACTCACCTGTCTGGACTTCGCCTTAGGGTGCTCAAGGAGCAAAGCTTTGTTTTAGAACAAACTTTGTTGTTTTTAAGCCAAGAATGAAAAACAAATTTCAGTGTTAGGACAGAATAGGAAAAGAAAAAACAAACCCAAGATGGAAAAAGACTTAAGACTGTATTTCTCTTTAGTAATGCCAATCAATTAGTAGGAATTAGTGTACCAACTGCTAGGTTTTGCTCTAAAACTAAACTTTTCATCTTCAAAAAGGCCTGTAACTTTCAGCCCCCTCAAATGCTGGGGGGTGGAAAAAACACCACCATAATTTGACCCAACTTCATCCTGCTTTAGAAATACACAATGTTTACTTAAACCTCCACATATTACAAGAAGGATTGGATTCTCCAAGTCATGAAACAGGATGGTAACTTGCTAGGACAGCCATTTTCAGGAGAGTAATGACAGCTTAGGTCTGAGTCTTCAGAACAACTGACATCAGAATACCCAGCACTTCTTTCTGCAGGATGAGGTGCACTGAAGAGAGATGCTGGATTGTTCCCTGGTATTGGCAGTAGTCTGTGTGGTAATTACACTGGTGAAAGCAATTTTCAAGGTTTCTCACAGCTTGTAGTTTTGGACAGTCAGTTCTGAAAAGTTTAATCAAACAACGAAGATCTCCTGAGCCTGCTTCTTGTGCTGGAAGAAAGGACACGAAAGGCCAGGCTAAGACAGTGCAAATATTAAATACTATTATTTTTGCCAGTCTGTCTTACTTGAAATCAGTTTATATACTGCTCCCAGATGTTACTCATCTAAGACACCCTGACCAGGACAAAGTCTGGAGAAAACATCATCTCTTCAGACTAAAGTATGTAATAAAGAAAAGGCAATACAGGAGGAGATAACCACTCTTCATACTTTGCAGTTTAGATGTGGAACTCATTGTGACAAAAGTAATTAAACCCCGTAATTTTTACTCAAGTATTCTGACAATATACCCTAGAATAGCCAAAATGCATGCAAAGCCAGCTATGTGTGGCTCAGTCCACAAGTATAGGCTGTATCCAGACTACAGAGTAAATTTTAAAAGGCAAGAGCAGTATCAGGTTGTTTATATTCTATGATCCATTCCAGTGGTAATGAAGATCAGTCTGTCTACAGAAAGGAGTACTTTGCAACATGCTACCTCATCACTGCTTCTTAGTTACAAAAGAAACAAAATACTTACCAGACTAATGCGGATTACCCTTCTTCCCCTCTTGTCATCAACTGAGAGATTTCAAGGCAGAAAAGCAAATAAATTCCAGATTCCAGGCTTTAAACAGTTACTTATGACTCCTGAAGTATTTTTATCTATACATCTGTAGCAGACAGCAAACATTTTAAATTTGTGACACATAACAAGAAATTTGTTTGGTTTTTATTCTCAGTTTTCATTAAATACCCCAACCTTCCTGAATAAGAAAATCTATACACAAAAATACTAGATAGCAAAACAAACCTGCTATCTGTAGCAATCACATCTGGTTTTTTAATAAATAAGTTACATAAATGATCCATCTATATATTCCATTATAGCTGTGAATATCAGTAACCTCCATCCAAACTACTGGTTTGACATAGTAAGGGGATGGGGGATCTAACCAAAAATCATAAAGGTAACAGTGACATTTTTTGTACTATAAGATAATCTGTACAAATCAATTGAACTGTTTGCAAAATATACATCCTAGGCTAATACAACCCATAATGAAATTACAATCAAGAACAAACTGCAGGTGACTGAACTTCAAATTTATAAAACTATTTCCAAAGAAATAGTTCTTTTGGTCACAGAAGAAAAAAGATGAATGTTTAATCATTTAGAGAATTACTACAATCCCCCTAACAAATAAGCTTCAATAAGATAATTATTTAACACACAAAATCTTATGTTTAAGCTAGAATTCTTAAGATTTAAAACAGAACAATAGAATGGCAGCACTTGGTTCACAAGCTTTAGTATACTAATCTAGTACTTCACTAGGAAATGATCTCTCAGTGCAGTAGTGATTATTAAGTTGTAATGATTTGGTGGGGGAGGAGAGGGGAAAATGGAAATATGGCAATAACAAGACAAGAACTGCATTTCCTGACTTGGAAAGCAATAATTTGAATACAATGCTTTTTAGACACACCACAAAAACAGTCCACACAAAACTGAAATAAAAGCAGTGAAGTGATTCTGAAACTGACACCATCAGATATTGTTCAAAATCAGGTGGAACAGGGAAAAGCCACGTAACTGAAAATTTGTATTCCAGACAAATGTCTGCAGTCAATTAGTACTTTGATCACTTAAGTCCTGGATGTTAGCCATTTTCAGAAGCATTCACTACAAAGGCATGACAGATGCTCAACTGTGTGTTTTTAAGCACTGCTAACCATGCTTGCAACAATTAAACCAACGAAAACTATTACAGAAAAAAAAATCTATATATATACACTGTACTTCAGGAATTGTTCCCATCAAACAGACAAAGCAACATGAAAACAGTCAGAACTACTACATTAAAAGGATTATCTTAAAAACAATACTGAGGTCAAACAGAAATTAAGGGCAACTCAACCCTTTAGCTAATGATGAAATCCCCATTATTTTTCTCTGCTGTCCAAATACCTGTAAGTCACAATAAACTGATCAAGATATCAACCCAGCCAACCATCTGTATTTTTCTTTGTAAAAAAAAAAAAAAAAGAACTGAAGAATCCAAAATAGTTAAAGAGATCAATTAACTCTAGGATTTTTATAACCATTTGAAAAGAACAACAAATACACTTCTATGCACCCTGTATTTTAACTAGTCCTAACTAAGCCATAGCAGGGCCAGTGATTTAATGAGCACCATAGAGAAACTAGCCTTTTTTTAAAAAAAGCCTCAGAGCCACTCTGCAATCACTTCTGAAAACTGTTTGTCTTTTTTTGCCACTGAATTCAGTGGGACTATACTGTTGCATAGTTATCCTCAGAACAACTACGTTGTGATTTCATGCAAAGCAGAAGAAATTTACTGAATTCAATGAAACTGCACTAGCATAGGTAGGATTAAGAGTAAGACCCCCTTTTTCAACCTGAACAGACCTATTTAACAAAGCTACTTTAACTTGATGCTTTAACTTGAAACTTCGTTTGCTTCCACTAATAGTAAAAAAGGACATCCCACTTCTTGTATGGAACTCTTTCTTTCAAATTATAAAAATAGGGTTGTCTTTGGGGATCAAAAAAGAATTGGTTACTTATACAAAGCAGCAGTGAAGTGGGAAATGGGAGAAAACTGACATTTTAGCTGAGTAAAACTAGCACAGTAAAGCTGATAGAGAACCTAAAAACATGAAAGGGAATTAACTTATATTCTGTTTATGACTCATATCTGAACATTTCACAGCACTAAGTCCACTGAACATTCCACAAAGCGTAATTCAAAACCAAAACCCATTATATTTAGAAATACTTATAATACTCAAAATTGCCCTTAAAGCAGACTTCATAAACATGTTTTATAAAATACAGCAACTGCAGTCTTCTATAAATGGTGTTGCATATTAGATGGGTTTAGTATCTGGTCCCTGTTTTCTTCATACTTCTCTATCATTTTCTGTATGTCATGATCAGCTCCAATAACCTTGAAAAAAAGAACCTAAGCATTAAAAATACTTGACACCATAAAACATGATTACTTTTGAGCAAAACAGAACAGGACTACGACTGAAGGCAAAGAGATATACTCCTAGAGATCTGTACAGTTAGCATTCTGCTCAGCATTGGGAATTCACTGAAAAGCTACATGTCTGATCCTGCAAATCATCACACCATTGAATTCCAAAGAGATAGAAGACCAGAATTCCATGCTACACATTCTGGATAGCTATAAACATTTTTCTGAGGTTTTCATTTTCCAAAGGTTATTAAGTAAAGCAGATTTAGTTACCTTTGCCACTAAATAACACTTGATATTTGAAGAGTACAATTTTCCATATGCGTAACTTGTTTATAACACAAACAATACTCACAAGCACTGGGCAAGAAACTTCAAATAGTGTATGTTTAATGAGCCACTCTTCATAGAGCTGATGAATAGCTTCTAAATACTCCTAAAAAACAGGCATTCAAATAACGCATAAGCCCAGGGAAGAAACACACATCGCAATTTTTATGCATTTGTTAAGTAGTTAAGGCCTATATATATATATAAAAGCCTGTATCAGGTATTTCCACTAGCAAAATAAAAAGCATCATAAGGTTTCTGAGAAAAAATAACTTCTAGTATAAGGTTTCACACCATGAAGAACATCAAAGACAGCTTACAGGAGGAGTACAGGGCTCTCGGCTCTTTCAAGATCAAGAAACTTGTTTCTCTCCGAGAGGTATAGGGTGCGTTCAAGATTTTACAGAGAAATGTACAACAAAGACAAGGACAAAAAGGGCAAGACTGTAAAGAATATGTACTGAAGGCACTTTCTGTATCAATGTATTTCCTTAAAATCCCAGATCACTTCTTCCTAACTGACTCAATTTCCTCTAAAAGCACTTCTGCCCTTCATCAACTATTAGTCTGGGTTTTTTTAAAGGAGACCAATTAGCATTTTTATTAGTAATTTTTCCCCCACACTCCTCAGTTGAGCTGCAAAGTAACAAAATGTCTCTTCAAATCCACTGGAGCAAGGATTATCCTCCAATGCAAAATTTCACATAGCCCAAAATTTAGCTCTTTGCATGTATCTTCAGCTGGCAATTGCTTCTACTGAACTACCTGACACTGGATATACAGAAGACATACTGTGGACTGCAAAGCTAACTACTTTATTTCTCATTAGGCTTCTTGTTTAATGAAGGGACATTCTGTAAACTGTGACACCGAAAGTGACCATTCAGTTACCAGTTTATTTTTAAGCAGATTCCCACACTAACAATTTTCAAGAAGTTTCTTCTTTACAGACACAAGCAGAGACACTTTTCATACATAAACATCCTGGTAACAGCAGACAACAGAAAATGCCCACTTAGATCTTCAGTATCTGCATGCACAGGTATCTGTGCTTCAACTGGGTGCTTTTATGCCATTTAATGATACTAAAGCAACTGCTTTATTACATCTTAGAGAAGTTTAACAGTTGATCAATGCTGCACCTAAACAGTCAGCTATGGTACACATTACTAAAAACACTTGGGAAAGTCAGTGTGCATGATTTTTATTTTTTATAATAAAGTTAAATACCAAAGTTTTAGTTTACAGTAGAAACAGCTGCACCACATTTTGGCAATACACTCAGGATATGATTTTAGTATTTAGACTGGAATAATTATGGTTCTAATGCTTATTGTAACCACATATATTGAAGGAACTCCTTACCAGAGGAATGAGCTTTTCCTCTTCTCTGCACCTTCTCTTTAACCTCTCAAAACAAACTTCAGGGGAAGTCTGCAAATAAACTGTCATGACAAAAAATATAGTTATGTTCATGTGATCACCTTTAAAAGCAAAGGAACTTACTTCACAAACTATAGAAGGGAAGAATCCTGACTTGGGTACCACCACTGAACCTCCCCTTTGGCATTACTGTTAATCAATCTATTTACCATCCACTAATTCATGCTGTTGTGATGCTACACACTGCAAGCACCATTATACTGAATAACGTGATTATTTATGAATCAAAAAACAGAATTATTTTTTCTCCCAGGAAGGAAACCCATCCATAAACATGTCCCTCCAGATCCCATCATAATTTTACCTATCAAATCAACCGAAACGTCAGTGTTGTTCTGGATCCAGTCAAACCATTCACTTAGGACAACATAATCCACCTCTGGCATTTTTCCGCTGAATAAACATAAAAGCCACCACTCACTGAACAGCACATACAGATCAAACCTAAACTAATTTTTTTTTCACCTGACTAGAATTACTCTAAATTTACTCCACCATATGTGAAATGAAAACACAAGCAATATTACACCTGCCCAAACTGAAAGCTTCATAAATCATAGTTTATGCAATAAAAAGACCAAATCTTTTTGCTTAAACAAACGAAAAAAAGAACACAAAACAAAAAAAAATTTTCACACAATATTTCTATTATTAACAGTTACAAACATTAATTTTCTTCATTAACAGTTAAGAAATTATTATCTGGTGACTAAGAAGAAAAACTGACATTTATACAATAGCAACAAATTAGTGTCAATGGTATTTATTGCTCGAGTTCTTTATATGAGGATCATTTCAAACAGATATGAGCTACTGGAGTGTGTGTCACGAAACCAGAAAGGCTTGATTTACAGAGCAGCACTGACAATTCATTACAAGAGCCACAGTAAAGAGCAGTAAAAAATAATGACATCAGGTAAATAAAATTTGCTACCACTGTAAAAAAATATTTGTGGAAAGAGTATATTCAACATGTTTAATGTGAACTCAGTATTCAGACAGCATAGACAATATTGGAGACAACTGTCACAGAGTTATCTCAGTAAGAATAATAAAATATCAAACTTAGGTAAAAGGGAGTCTATAGAGGATGTATTAAGAATCAGTAACTAAAATTGCGGATGAGATTCCAGTACACTTCCACTGAATACAGACTGGGATAAATGATGCCTTTAAAGTTTGCCTCGCATCTCACAGTGTTTCTCTCAACTTTCAAAGCAGTTCCAGCAACAGATTAGCAATTTATGTAGCATGGATGCCACCTTGTGGTATGCAGCCATTCTCCCTGCAGGCAGGGGCAAGAAAACTGGTTTTGTCCCTGGAAACCCCTGAAAAATCCATTAAAACAAGTCTGCTACATGCACTTCTCAATAGAAGCTCAGCATTCTAAACAAAACAAATTAACAACAAGCAAACACTACCGATTACTGCACTATTTCAGTTAGGATGAGATGGGAGATTTATATACCAGACAGGTAATATATGCTTTATCTATTTCAGGCCACAGTCGTCTCTCACAGTTAGGCCTGATTGCTCTGCCTCTGGCCCAAGCACACCTGGGGGCAAGGGCCCAATTCAGAAGGCAACATTTAGAGACAAACAGCTCTTGTGTTTTCTTTACTCACTGACCTATGAGGTCTGCAATTTATTTTGAGCCTAGGAATCCTGATTCTGAGCAATACCATGGGATTCAACTTCCTGCTTGTCACTCAAGTTCCTGCTCGAAAGAAATGCCAATCCTGGATGCTAGGTTGGATAACGCTGTGTAGTTGTCTCCTCCTACAGTGTTGCTCTATATATCCTCATGTTTTCTCTTACTCATTATGTGTCTCTGATTTAAGCAAGATTTTTGCGTTAAGCTGGAGAACAGATAAATTCAAGAAATGGTGTTCTGAATAGCAAGATGTCCTCTGTGCACAAGAGCACTTCTGTAAAAGTCTCTCCTGATCCATTAATTCTACCAGTAGGTAGCATGTGCTGTAAAAAACACACTGCCACTCCAACACAGAACTGACAGGTCTCACACTCCACTCAGATTACCAAAGACATCATCAGTCAATTATATATATATTTAATTAATTCAAGAAAGTAAAGTATAAGACTATAAACTGTACCTTCGATACAAATTTTCTACAAAAATATATCTTGCACTGTGAATTGATCGCTCCATCATTCTTACGGGGGATATCTAGGAAATAAAACTTGACAATCTGCATTTTTCAGCATGTTTGTTTCTTTTCAGGCTTATACAGCACATCATGTCCTTTACATTATGAAATACGTAACATTCTCAGTTCCTCCAGATCTTGTGATAAACAAATTTACAGGGAGGGTCGGAAGAACACAAAGCAGGGTTTCTTAATCTTACTTACGGTCACTGCATTATTAACTACCTACAAAACTAATATGTTACTCATACGTGAGTTTCAAAGGTAACTTTCAGCTGAGGTTAACTAGGAGTATATAAAAAAGCAGCAATCCATTTAGAATTTGCAGAGCATCAGGAATGATTGCTACCTGAATCACTGCCACCTTTAAGTATGCTCCTGTGTCAACAGCACAGCCCTAACATCAGGATAACTGTACCAAGAAACAGAGCTTTCTACAGAAGTAACTGCATCTGACAAAGCACTGGCCTTAATCAGTCTTGCATGTGTTCAAACAGTGCTTCATATGGAGAAGAGAGATTCTCTGATGCTCTCTAGCCCATGCAGAGCAAGGTCACCCTGGCATAGCTCCTTCCAATCAGGTACTCTGCATGTCAATGATCATGGAAACAACACTGCTCCAGCAAAGTTCAAGTGACAAAGTACAGCAAAGCTGAGATTGAAACACAGGGCAATCCTCAGGAATTTCTGAATGATATTTTGTAGCAGAATTACATCTGTCTTGGAAAAACACCTCTTCCAAAAAGTTAATGATTATACATGCAGTATCACTATCGTGTGGTACTTTTGAAAGTTTGCCCTGACACAAATCCAGAAAATATAATGCAAGAACAATCACCGAGATATAAGCATGCCACTTAAAATTAGATCATGTAATCAGGAAATGGAAGATTTAGCACAGAATGTAACAAAAGATATTTGAAGGAAAGAGAAATTAACTGATCTTGATAAAAAGGTAGCATGTGAAAATAGATACAGAATAACTAAAAAAAAAATACAAGAAAAAAAGGATGCAAAACATTTGGGGAAAAAATATAAAATTTAATGGAAGTGTTTTGGATAAACACAAGGCACTATGACTAAATTTGTGGTAGACAGCAGATAACAGCAAAATGAATACTAGCATTATGTTCAAGATTACCTAATGGTTCCCAAAGATCTGAGCTCAGTTTACATAGATGCCAATTATAGACAAGTCATTGATGTGTAATGATGGAAGGCATCTTTGCAAGCCTAGCTCGTAAGTCTGATACTAAAAAAGTGTATTTGTTTGGGCAAGTAAAACTTCTAAGCAGGCAGGAGGCAGATGTTTCACCCCTGGAGCATATGTTGAGCATATCAACAATGTCTTTGCACTATGAAAATTCAACCTGTCTGCAGGAACAAGGAAAGAACACAGATAGCATGCTGACTTTTTGGATACATGTTTAAAAATATTTATTACTCATAATCACATCCAATTCTTATTTTAAATAAAAATAAGTTTGTTTACCATTGGTCTGGTATGCTGCTCCAACATGGTAAGCTGTATGTAAGTCTGTAATGTTATCCCCCATCTTGATGCATCTTGGTACATTAAGCCCTAGGGTTAGAGATGGAAGCAAGAGAGGCAGGCACTTAGTTAGGTCAAAGAGCAAAAACAGTGAAGTTCAGTACTTAGTAAGCTTTTGCTCTACAACAGAATTGCTAAAAGAAGTACACTGAAGCACCTGACACCAGGTTTGACAAGTGATCAATTGCTCTCAGCGATACCAATGCAAGTGTTACAGGCCTGGTCCTTAGAATGCCTAAGTGGGGTGTTTGGAACACTCTCTGAAGTCAACAGGAATTAGTTTCTGCACTTGGAATAGTCAGGACCAAGGTAGAGTTCATTTGATACAGTTCAAATACGTTTGGTAATTAAAAAAAAAAAATAAACATATCTGCTACTCTGTTCTTGCACACTGACAGACTTCCAGAATACCCAGGCCATCCAGAAATGCGTATGTGGTTCCAGTATGGTCTGGGCCTCAGAAAAGCAGAGAAAAAGATCTGATTCAAAATAAAGCATCATTCGTTGTCTATTTTGCTGAGGTGACAAGCTTTAAGTCAGCAGCATGGCTTCAGTGCATAGACCTGACCTCCTCCTTCTCTCCCTACCAAAGATCAGAATGAGAAAACATTCTGAAGTGTGCAGATTGCTGTTGATAACGTGTGACACAGCTAAGCATGCCTCATCCCTTTACTAATAATATGAAAGTAAAACATCAGCAACTTCTAGTAGGGAGAGCTTACTTTTCTGGAGGACCTACGCTATATATCAAATACATGCTTGAACACATGTGGTTCGGGGTGTATCCACACCATTGCACTGACAGCAAACTCCACATGAGCTTGGGCATAGATACCCATCTCAGCCAGCAATCAGATTTTTGCAATAGAGATGAACATACAAGCAGCAAATACTGACATCAGAAAGCACTTCTACCACCCCAGCAAAAGCAGATCTGCAGATGTATCCGGAGCTCTGATAGCTGTGCCCAAGTACAGCTGTGACACAGAGACATAGTTGTGGAGGACAATTCCAAGAAACAATGACCACCCATAAGATATCAAGAGCTCCTGACACCTCCCAGGATTGAATCTTCTTTCTCTTCATAGGTCAAACAGTATCAACCTATCAGATTCACCTCATTTTCCAAGTGACCTTCTTCTCTTCTCTAGAACAGGCACAATGCAATTCAGAAACAACCGTCACACTCAGGACTTACCTTTCTGTTAATTTCTTTAGCTCATACAAAATCAAAGACCCAGTCCTTGATGAAAACACATTTTATAGGCAATATTTCTATTAGACGCATGTCCTAATCACTGAAACAGATCTTTTGTTGTATGAGTTTATGACCACACCTTTCATAACAGTTCTGCTGATCAATAAGAAGTCCTCATTCATGTCTTTCTAAAACAATAGTAATTATAATTGTAGAAACAACTCCTGTGACTTACCAGGATATTATGCCCACGAACATTTCTCCACTTTGCCACCGGCTCTGTCAAAACCTTGTTAAAAATAATTATTCCATATTAAACATGGTTTAAATTCAAAATACTTAATTTTACTCTAGACTTACAACTATTTTTAATGAATATTCGTTCAGTAACAGTATTGAGGACATGTATTAGAAAGCTCATCCCTCTTCAGAAAACAGCACTGAATCCCCTAATACAAAGAGTAATACTGAACACTGTTTAAAAATAGAGAAATATCAATATACAATTTCTTTTCAGCATTTTTAAACAGAAAAACAAACAAACAAAAAAAAACCACAAAAAAACCCCCGCTGGATTAATTGCCTAATGAGCCTGGATGTAATTTCACTTTTTCAAAATCAGTCCTATGTAAGGGAAGGAATGACTTAGCTGAGTCCTAAATGCACTTCAATGTCCGGTTCATTTCCTCACAAATTAATTTCTCAGAGAAAACTCAGCAAAGGAAAAGGGGATGAGAATGCTATCATTTTACTTTTGTGATCTAACAAACAAAACTACTCTGTTCTTGTGAGACGTCATCTGGAGTACTGTGTGCAGTTCTGGTGCCCTCAACATAAAAAGGACATGGAACTGTTTGAACAAGTCCAGAGGAGGGCCAAGAGGATGATCAGGGGACTGGAGCACCTCCCATTTGAAGACAGGCTGAGAAAGTTGGGGCTGCTCAGCCTGCAGAAGAGAAGGCTGCGTGGAGACCTCAGAGCAGCCTTCCAGTATCTGAAGGGGGCCTTCAGGGATGCTGGGGTGGGACTACTCATTAGGGACTGTAGTGACAGGACAAAGGGTAATGGGGTAAACTTTAACAGCAGAGGTTTAGATTGGATATAAGGAAGAAATTCTTTACTGTTAGGGTGGTGAGCCACAGGAATGGGTTGCCCAGGGAAGCTGTGAATGCTCCATCCCTGGCAGTGCTCAAGACCAGGCTGCACGGAGCCTTGGGTGCCATGGTTTAGTGTGAGGTGTCCCTGCCCATAGCAGGGGGGGTTGGAACTTGATGATCTTAAGGTCCTTTCCAACCCTAACTATCATATGATTTTATGATTCTAAAACTTTTATGAAGTTGATCAGAAAAACTTCTACCCTGAATACGTAAAATCACAACAGACTTATCTGGTTCCAATTCCAATAACGCTGCAGAGCCAGGCCTAAGAGGAGCTGGTAAGCCTGGGGAGTTCACTGGCTTTTTAAAAAATGTTGCACTATATGTAAATTAAACTTTGCTATGTTTTGGGTTTATCCTTACCCGTAAGGAGCATTCCTGTTCAATTACCAAATAACATCTGGCAACCCAGCATTTCTATGAGGAAGCCTAGGACTTTTTATCAGTGTGCTCCCAGGCCTGCCAGGGAATACCTACCTGACATCCACAAAAGCAATACCTCACTAAGGTCTGATCTTGATTTTGTCTAAAATACAGAGAATCTGCCCTTCCCCTAATCTCGCTCTAAGCATACGAAATCAAGTACCATACCAGTCTAAGAGTTTTCTAGAAAAAAATTTAACAGATTTTTCATTTTTTTAAAAAAGGCATCCATTTACTGGGATCTCCATTACATGACATCAGAATTTTTACATCATTACTTCTTTGTGTATTACATTATATACCTAAGATGTGAGATGAAAGAGCAAACAAGCGCACCAATGAACATGGGCTGTTGTTACTTTACAGAGGTACAACCTCTAATCCACAGGTTTTACTGATACTTGGGCATCTTGTACTCTAGAGTACAATGATCTGAATTTCTCTTCTACAGTTTGACTGTTGCAGGGCAGGCACGAGACTATGCACTAGCTTACAGCCTACGGCTCTGTTAGTCCATCAAAGGACAACACTTCTAAATTAACTGTCAATTTGTCAAGACAAGCAGCTGCTTAATAATGTACATAAAGACAATGAAATGCACACCCAGTACCTCAATGTTAGTAGTTTGTGCAAAATAATCCAGGCATGTTGTTTTTCCACTTGCAATGTTCCCCTCAACACATACCTGATGAAAAAGAGTATCACTGGTAAAAAATGTGTTATTATTTCCACATCAAGCATACTATTTCCCTATAATGCAATTCGATTACTTCATACAAAGACATTTGGTCTTCCCAGCCCCCAGGAGCTTCAGAGGGTCATCGGTGTCTGCTGCTTTCCCACACTGTCCGCCACAACTTGCCTCCGAGACTGCAACACTTTGTGTTCAACTTTGTTCAACTTGAAATAAGTGCAAACTGAAGCAGTAATTTCAGCATCCATTAAACAGACAGCTTAATACATAAGATACATTATCTATTTTCAGTCGACACCTATCCCTACACAACAACATGCACTGACACAAATCCCGCATGGCTATACTGTAGTTCACAGAACACAGCAAGCATAGCCTTGTGCCAGGTAAGACCCAGCATGAGACCCACCACCTGAACACCCCAAGTAAAACAAATACTCACAACTGTCTTCCTACCATCTTCTTTTATGAGGCGTTTATCTAGATTGGAAATAAACAGGAGTTACAAATAAGAAGGAGCTCTTTGTAACTTAAAGCTATACTGAGCCCCTTAATGTCAGACCCTCCATGAGCTTTTTAGGTTCCATATCGCTTAATACAGATTTTTGCCAAATTACCAATCTTTAAGGATTTGGGTCATCAGTGGGTCATGCAACTGACAGGTTACAGCATACATGGGCAAGGGTTTACCTTAAGTTCTCTGTTGTCCTTAACACTACAAGGAGTCAAATGGAGAGTGCCTATGCTCCTTCAGAGTTCTCTTACACTTACTGCTCCTCAGTTAGTTTACACTGGCAGAAAAAAAACGAATTAATTTTGGAAATACCACCTGTGGTGCAAGGCCCAACGACTTGGGAGACCTGGCTACAACATTGGGCGAGCATGAAGATGCAAACACACCTCCAAGACACATAATTTAGATGTCTTATATCCCAAAACTGCCCATATAAAGCTTACACAAGCAACACAGGATGACTAGACCCTTAACAAAACAGACAACAGAGGTGGGTTTGGTTCCCCAAAGCTGGCAGTGAGGGCACACAAAGCCTATCAGGGCCACGACGTGCAAGAAGCCGGAAGGAGGGTTGCTCAGGCTGCAAAGAACGCAGAGGGAGGATCTTGCTCCACCCTCTTACGAGATGCGGTGGCTCCTCACACCCGTCCCACCACCGCTGACGGATTTAAGAGCGCTGAGCTCTGCACCCTCTCCCCCTCCCGTGCGCCGCCGCCACCACTGGCTGTCGTTTGGATGGCCACGGCCCAGGCCGTTGCGCGGGGAGTGGCTATCGCCTCCTCGCCAGCCGCTCCCGCACCTCCCTGTCTAGCAGGGTCCCACCGCTGCCCCGACCCGCGAGCCCGGCCCCCCGTACGCGAACTTACAGCCGCCAGCACCGCTCGGGCCGGGCCGGGAGCCCAAAGCCAGCCCGCCCGCCGGGGAGCCCGCGGCCGCTTCACCCGCACAGGAGGCCCCTGCCGCCCCGCTACCCCGACCCCGGCCCCGCCAGCCCCGGGCCCCTCGCAGCGCACCGGGCCTCGCCCAGGCCGCGCCCAACCGCCACATCGCCCATCCCTGTTGCCGGCCCCGGCACTGCTCCAACACAACCACTTCCGGCCGTTGCGCGCTCACTTCCGCCGCCAGGG
This sequence comes from Melopsittacus undulatus, assembly GCF_012275295.1. Taxonomy (NCBI): domain Eukaryota; kingdom Metazoa; phylum Chordata; class Aves; order Psittaciformes; family Psittaculidae; genus Melopsittacus; species Melopsittacus undulatus. The sequence goes on along the minus strand of NC_047557.1, from coordinate 92,831,196 downwards.
GAGCGCCGGGGCGGAGCCGGCTCTAGTCCTGTCGCCATCCCCAGCTCCCGCGGAGGGGTGCGGGTGCTGAGGTGTGCGGTAGCCATGGCGGTGGTGGAGGTGGACAAAACCTACCCCCGCTCCCTGCGCGGCGCCATTAAGATCGCCCGCATGGTAAGCTCTGAGAGGAGAGGAGGGGAGGGGAACGGGGCGGAGCCGAGCCGAGCCGAGCCGAGCCGGCCCTGCGCCTCCGAGAGGCCGGGGATGGTCCAGGGATTCGGGGATGCGGGCCGGAATCGGCGCAGTGGTAGCACACGCACCCGCACACATATACGCACACACACGTTACTCCTCCTGTGTCCCCGTAGCTGTTTGCGTGGGGGATGTTCTTCTGCTTCTTGGGCGCCCGCTCCGTCGGGACGTACACGGCGCTGGCCGGCATGGAGGTGGTGATCACGACGCTGTTCTTCCTCCTGTACTTGCTGAAGATCGATAAAAAGATGACCTGGCTGTTATGGCCACTGGCCGTGAGTACTGGCGGGCCCCGAAATGAAGGGATTTCACCCACCCAGTGATGGCCTGTGCACAGAATCATGGAACGGGTTTCGGTTGGAAGGGGCCTTAAAACTCACCCTAGTTCCAACGTCCTGCCACCGGCAGGGACACCTTCCCCTAGACAGGGTTGCTCCAAGCCCCTGTATCCAACCTGGCCTTGAATACTGCCAAGGATGACGCAGCCACAGGTTCTCTCGGCACCCTCTGCCAGTACCTCAGCACCCTCACGGGGAAGAACTGCCTAATGTCTAATCTGAATCTTCCCGCTGTCAGTTTAAAGCCATTGTACCTTTTCCTGTCTGTATATGCCCTTGTCAAACGCCCCTCTCCACATTACTTTGTGTCCCATTTAGGCATTGGAAGCCACATTAATGTCTCCCTGGAGCCTTCTGAACAACCCCAGTGCTCAGCCTCATTCTGAGGGTTGTAGTCAGCTATCTCAGGCACTATTGCCATAAAGTTGGAGCAAACCTGAGCTCCACTGTTGTTAATCCAGTTTATTCTAGAGGTTCTTTCACATTGATTTCTCAGCAGCAGACTTATGTCTGCTAGCAGTCCCTCTTGCAGTTAGCATCATTCACTTAGCTTTGTAATACTGTATTTTCATCTTTTGCTCCACAAATTAACCATACACTTTCACTGAAATATTTATGTGTTTCTTTAGTCTATCAAGTATAGCCAGGATGCATAAATTTGACTGAAAAAAATACCCCAGAAAGGTAAAATGAGGAAGTTTCATCGCAAACGTTCCTTCTAAGATCGAACCACCGGGTGTCACTATCGATCTTACATGGGTATCTGTAATTTCACTGTTGTTGCAAATCAGCGATTTTTGATGATTTGTACAAAACTGGGCGCTGTTCATGTTCTTCAGGTGTGTATTTCAGAATAAATATTTTGCTTCCGCTGGCTGTTTCAGGATATTTTTAACTCGGTGGTTGCAGCGTTGTGCCTCCTCGTTTTGTGCTTGTTTGCAGTAGTAGTCAAGACCACCAAGGCGACACTGGCAGGAGGAGTAAGTAGCAACGTTGTTAAGGCATTTCAGTTCTTAAAGTGGACAGGATTTGAACCTTTTGGTATCCTTCTGTTGTGGTAAGACCATAAAAATAACGTTTGTGGAAGAACATCCTAAAACAAAAGTGAAGACATGTTCAATCTTACTAAAAGTTTTGATCTCACTAAATCTCGCTGAATTGAATCTCACTAAAAAAATAATCTTCAAATCACACATAATTTAAAGATATTACTAGACTTGAGAGTTGCTATTGAGAAGTATTAACACTGAAAACTCCTAGAGTCTAACTGATTGGAGTAACTGATACTTGCTTTCACATCTTGCAATATGGAATAAATCTTCCATCAATCCTCAGTGGGAGAACCTGTAGCTCTTTTAGGACCATCCCATTTGGTTACACTATCTCAGAAGAAATTCCTACACTCCTGTTAAAAAAGGGTAGAAACTTTTTTAACAGACATGCTGATACCTCCCTCCTGACGTGTGTTATTATTTTTTTCTGACACAAACTGAGAAATCCTGGAAGTTGACAACGGGTTTGGTTTTTTTCAAACTATAAGATTTTTGTGTACTTAAGATCAGTAATAGTTTAACAGTTTAAACAACTGTAATTTTTAATTCAAGTGAAAACAAATTAACATTAAGAAACAAAAAGGGGGAGGCCCTCAGTTTTGAAAGTATGTAAGTCTTCTGAAGTACAAGAAAATCTAAAATGTGACAAGCCACCATTAGAAACCCAGAACTTGCCTCAGGAGTTTTTCAAAATCAGCGTAAGAGACTTGACAAGAGTGAAGGCTGACATTCTCACTGACCATGCCATCCCAAGCATCCTGATAAGTGCTAGGATAAAATTTATATTGTCAGTTGTGAAATTAAGTTGAAAGCAGGAGACTGAGCAAGTAGCTTGGAAAAAAAGCCTTGAGAGAACATCTGACATCTTCCATGTGAATTTTTAAAATAGGTGTATATTTTCAATTTGGAATGTTTCCCATTCAGAGCTTCAGAGGAGAGGAGTGCCATTTTTTTTCCTCAATAGGCTTGTTTCTACAAATGCTGCATTTTCTCCCGGCCAATACCATTAATTAGGCATCCTTGAAGAGACAGAAAAGTTTTAATTTCAGATAAATTATTCTGGATTATACCGGAACCAGGTTAGGAAGATGTATCTACTGCTGCTTTGAGGAATGGTAGATGAATCACTACAGTGAAAAAGATTCCATGCGGAAACTAACATTATTATTATTTTTATAGGTGCTTGGGTTTATATTGCTTGTTCTCTGTGTTGTGGATGCAGTTGTTTTCTGGAAGATTAGCTTTGGTGGAGGAAGAGAAAGGAATGCATCTGCCAAATAACAGTAACATTTTTGTGAAAGAACAATTTCTCCACTGATGACTGGTCTACTGTTACTTTTTAAAGAATGTATTTTCATGTGTTCACCTTTGTTCACAAGTATAAACTTCACAGAAAATTTTCCTGTTTTGTAAGCTTAATTACATTTTTACGTGTATGAAGGTTAACTGTTACCTGAATTAAGATTTTACACTTGTCTTTCTGCAATAAAAAGAACATATACATGGGTTTATGTGCATTATTTAACATTTATTTATTTATTAATGTACCAGTAAACACTGTTGGGACACAGGTTTCCCCCCACCTTGCTGCGCTCCTTGCTCCGGAGACCAGCCTCCCACCCCACGGCTGCTTAAGCCGTGTGAACGCTTCCTTGCCGAGGCGTTTTTGTCCCTCAGCTTTAACGTTCGTGTTCAGGATGGCTCCGAAAACACCCGCCGCGTCTCCCCAGCGCCGTGCGCAGGGTGGGTACGGTCAAACGGGCGGCGCAGGGCGCGCCCCGTGCGCACGGCTCGGCCACCGCCCCCCAGATTTGGGGATGCTGAAACTTTTTTTCACGTTTCCGCAGGGTCACGATTTCCGCTTCCCTCCTTCATACAACACCCGCAGCCGCCCGCGCCCCGCGGCCGCCGCTCGCCGCCATGGAGGAGCCGGGGGCCGCAGAGCCGCCGCCCGGGCCGCGCCCGGTGCTGCTGCCGGCGGAGCTGCTGCGCTCCCGCAAGGGGCGGCTCCTGCTCGCCGAGTCGGTAAGGACGGGAGCGGGGCAAGGGGGGGGCCGCCGGGGCCGGATTGCAGCCCCCAGCCGCGGAGGGGGCTCCGGGCGCGCACGCGGCCGTTAGCGCGGTGGCGGAGGCAGGCGCGGCGGACGGCAGCCCCGAGCACCAGCTCCGGCACGGGGAGAGCAGCGGCGTGTTCCTGACCGGGCACGTTTGAGATCCCGGTGCCGCCCGCGGGTTCCTCGTTAGCAGGAGCGCTCTTCATGTGAAAACGGCTTTGATTTCGTTTTAACCTACCCGCAGTGTGGATACAGTGACCACAGCTGACCAGTTCTGGTGCCGTGGGGGAGGCTTGGTATGAGTATGTCAAGTACGTCAGGAAGGTTCTTACCACCTGATGGTGTGTGGCATTACATAGGGCATAATTACCTACCAACTTTGGTCCTGAGTGCACCGAAAGCTGCGTTTGCCCTGACCTCAGAGAGGGACATGCTGTGGGGACAGTTCATTTACTGTGAAAAGACCAAACAATCAGCGGGAGCAATAATGGGAAACATTGCTGCCTCAGAGCTACACCACATTTGTTGCTCTAGGGCCAAGTACTGAGATCAGGGCTGGTGATTTCTAGTGTAACACTTTCTGGTATTTTACTTTAAAGGCTTAAAGCCTGATGGATGAAAGATTACCTGCCTGGTTGGGAAAGAGAATCACAGGCTGGTTTGGGTTGGAAGGGACCTTAGTGCTCATGCAGCTACAACCCCTTGCCATGGGTAGGGACACCTTCCACTAGCCCAGGTTGCTCCAAACCCCTGTGTCCAACCTCACCTTGAGCACTGCCAGGGATGGGGCAGCCACAGCTTCTCTGGGCACCCTGTGCCAGCGCCTCAGCACCCTCACAGGGAAGGTTTCTTCCTAATGTCTAATCTGTCTTCCTTCTGACAGACACTACATGCCTCTATAAGAAGTCCCTCTCCAAATTTCTTGCAGCCCTCTTTAAGGTACTGGTGGTTTTTAAGAAAATGTACCCCCATGGGCACTGGGTATTTCAGATAAAAAGTTAAATTTAAGAGGGATTTAGTTGTTTGAAATTATACCTTCAACATCATTTACACCAGAAATAACAGATTTAAACACTAACTTCTGTGTAATTTTTTGACAGCAAGTAGTCAAATACTGGGACAGCTCAAACTAGCAATCATGGAGCTGAACTAAACATGGAGCACTGTTTAGACATGTAAGGTGTCTCTGGCTATCTGCTGTGCTAGCTTGGAGAAGGAAACAGGGAAATTCAGGCAGGAGAAGGGGGAGGTATGGGCAGAAGGGGACAGTGCCATTAGACTCCCTGACCAGCCCTGTGAGTTTGTGAAGCTGTTGGGAACAGACAGGACTTACACAACTGGATTTGAGAGGAAGGCCCATTCATCCAGGAGATGAGGATGACTTCTGCAGTGGGGAGCACAGACCTTGGGCTGGGGAGCAGATGCCACATGCTGCATCAGCCCCAGCAGGAGTGCTGTAAAACCCCATGTATCCCCATCACTCATACAGCATTTGCAGTTTGCAAAAACACGTTTAGAAGATACCAAACCAACTAACTTCCCTCCTTTGGCATTCATTTTTGTTATGTTCTATAATATATACTGGAATTTACTATAGAAGCCTACAGCCAGTAGATGATGACTTTCAGACAGGCTGGCTTTTAAAGTCTCCAAATGATGACATATTTGAGGAATACAGTTTTGATCATGGGATCAGACTCACCCTTTTGTTGTCATAGAGAAGTACTGATTATGCCTCCTTGGAGTAATAAAAACTGCTCTGTCTTGACAAAAGAGAGGCTTATCCTGTGTGAGACCACTTGGGGCTTCCCGAGGGTTTGGCTGGCTGGATGCAGCACTAAAATCCCATCTGCAGAGGCTGCTGCAAAGCTTTCTGTCGCTCTTTGTGGGCCAGCCCACGTGCCAAGGGTGTCATTTCCTGACAGAGGGGAGGCAGTGGTAGTTACTGTCCTGTTGTCTCAGCTTTACTAGAAGAAAGCCTTGAAGGCAACAGAGGCCCCAGAACAAATCCAGTCTGTGTACAATTAGAGAAATGCAGTGCCAGATAATTGAAGATGAGTCCAAGTTAAATCTATCACAGTTTATATGTGTGTTTCATCTTTAGTTTTGTATTCCTCTTCTCAAATGTGTGATTTTTCCATCTTTGACACAGCACTGATGTGGGACAGGGTTGTATTCTGCATAAACATACGTAAATAATAATTTGTGGAATACAGATTTTGAATAGTGTCCTTTGTTTAGAAAGAAAATGGGGTTCTCATCATTGTTACCAAATACCTCTCTCACATTATTATTACTCGGCAGCTTGGCAAGTCCCAAGCGATGTGCTTTATTTCTCTGTGTTTAAAGTCATGCAAATACTGGGGTGTCTGCAGGTAGATCAGAGGCTTTCTGTTCCACTGCAGGAAATGCCAAGTCAGCTTTTTCAATATGTAAAATACAAAACACCACATACTGAAAAATACATTACCACTGAAGCAAAGCAGCAACTTGCAGACTTGTCTTGACTGGGGTAGATGGTTTCTGCTTTTCTGGGTATGGCAGAAAGGGAATAGAAGTCAGCTTTAGCAGATTCCTCCAGCAGCCAGGATTACTTTGCTCAGATGAAGGAAACTTACAGCCACTTGCTGTCAAAAGTAACATTTTCATACATTTTCACATATTTTCACATGAAGTGAGTATGGATCTTAAGTGTTCAGGTTCAAGTTTCATATCAGCCTTCAGACTGCTCCAGGGTCTATCAGCTCTGGGCATTCTGGTGCTTCCTCTAGAACAAGTTAGGCTGGTGATGAAGCTGATTACAGGAAGAAGCTTAATTAGAATCTCAAATTTTATTCAGAGAAGGAAGTTCCCCCCGTCCCTCTGTTCCTTTTCCTTCTCATCTTCCTGCCTCATTAATTTTTTATTCCACCTGGGATAGCTGCACAGCCACAAAGCAGTAACATCAAATGCATGTATAAGCTTTGCTGTCTCTCCTGAGCCTATTTATTCTCACTGTCTTGCACCTTCATTTTCTAATCACCATTTTTAATCTCCCAGGTTGGTTTTTTTCCCCTTTCTGTCCCCTCCCCATACCATTATTTCTTCTGTATATTTTAACACTCCTCTTAACCTACTTACTTTTTCTGAGTACTGAAGTTGATGTCTTGAAGGTCAGCTTCTCACCCATGCTCTTTTCCGTCCTTAAGAGATGCACTTTTCAGTTCCCTCTATCCCCTGTTGAAACCATTTAACAGACACTCTCATACCTGCCACCAGAGCTTGTCCAGGCAACATTCACATTTATGGGTCCTGCTGCTCATCCTGGCTGTCTCTGTCAAGCTTTTGTGCTTGTCCTCGTGACTACTGTAATTGTCATCTCCTTAGTACCCTGAAGCCCATACACAGTGGCACTATGTAGTTTTCTAATAGAAATGTAGTATGACTATATGAGGCTGTCCTGTATAAGGTTGTGTCACCTTTGTGGTCACACAAAGAATGTAGAAATCGTTGTGCCTGGTTTTCTTCTCTTTTCCTGTCTCTCTTCTGCCTTTTCAGTCTCCTCTGAACTGACCTTCATAACTGAAACTTCCAGCTGCTCTGTGTAAGCCCTCTTTTGGAGATAATCCCTGTGCCTTTGACTGCATTTGTAGCCAGAAGGCAACTCTTGCAGCCAACTCTGGGGGAACCAAGAACTTCACCTCCGTGACAAGTACAATGAAGAAGTAAAATAGCAGAGACCACTGAGTGAGCACCTCTTCTATGGAGACAGGCTGAGAGTGTTGGGCTTGTTCAGCCTTAGAGCAGCTTTCAGTGCCTAAAGGGGACAACAAGAAATGTGGAGAGGGGCATGTAGGGATAGGACAGGGGCAATGTCTTGAAGCTAACAGAAGATTTAGCTTAGACATTAGAAAGAAATTCTTCCCTGTGAGGGTGCTGAGGTGCTGGCACAGGGTGCCCAGAGGAGCTGTGGCTGCACCATCCCTGGCAGTGTTCAAGGCCAGGTTGGATGGGGCTTGAAGCAACTTGATCTAATGGAAGATATCCCTGCCCAAGGCAGGGGGTTGGAACTGGATGAGCTTTAAGGTCCCTTCCAACCCAGACCTTTCTGTGACCTACCTTCACTCTCTGTCAATAAGCAATAACAAATGTACTCTTGCCCAGAAGAGATTGCCACAAGCCACTTTTAAAACTGTTAAACAAACCTGTTCTTTTCCAAGGAGGGCACATGAACCGCATTTGGTGCATTTGATGGTGTGGACAGCAAGCAAAGGGCACTGGGGCGTGTGTAGTAGTGTGCAATGATGTCAGCTGCTTCCCACCATCTGTTGTCCCCAGTGGGCTGCAGTGGGTCTGTTCTCCCTGCATGGAGCTAACGCCTTCTTGATCTGCCCTGACCTCAGCACTTCAGCAGTCCTCCCACCCTTAAGGAGCCCAGTGCTCTCTAACCATTGTAACTCATTATTTTTTGTACCTTCCAGTGGAAGCTAGTTATATGATGCAGTATAACTCCATAATGCCTGGCCAGCTGAAGAAGCCCAGCAACAATATTGAGTGAGAATTATGCGGAAGAAAATTTATTTTGAAACACAATACCGGAGAAGTTCCTTTAAAAAAGTAATATTTAATAGTTCTTTCTCTTTTATGTACAGTCCTATCCCCACACACACCAAAAAAAAGGTGTTCAGTGAACAAATCAGGTTTCTTTTTTTGCCAGTTTTTTTTATAATCTTACCACTTTCAGACTAAGAAAAGATCCTGTTCTGTGTTTCACTGAGCTACAGCTTTCTGCATCCGCATATTATTCCAGTGGAGCTGGCAATCACGATAAACTTTCAGTAGCTGCTATCAATGCTGAGGATGTAATCCCGACGGACAAAGACCTTCCCTTTGTATATGAAAATGGACAAAACTGATAAAACACAACATTTTTTTTCTTCCAGAAGCAGCAGTGCTTTCTGAATCTGAAAGTACTAGGAATTAACTTGCAAATGCATTGAGCTGAACTTCCTCTCTAGCTGTTGGGTTTTGGTTTTGGCTTGTTTTCTTTTTTAGCATAGATACAGAGCTGTTGAAAAATTAGAAGATCCCATTGCTTGGTCTTCTCTGAAATCATTTTTAAACATGTAACTGCAGTAAAAAGGTGCAGAACAAGTTTGATATGCTTTGATCATCTGACGGTCTTTAGAAGGGTCGGGCTATGTTCTGAACTTTGCATTAGAGTTTGTCAGTTTTGAGGAGTTTTTGGTTTGCCAGATGTTTGTCTCAAAGACTTGAAGTCTGGAAAAGCAAATAGGTCTTCATGAGTTCTAGGTACAGCCGGACAGATCAGTGTATGGTGGGGGAAGAGGTGTGTTTTTTAAATTACCAGATTTTTAGGTGACATCAGGTGCTGCAGTTAATGCCACTGCAATTCAATGGTCAGACAAGATACCTACTCACTTCCATAATTCAGAAAAGGCAGTAATAGGTAATACCCACTATTGCTCAGGGAGTCCATGCACTCCGCTTATCAGAAGAGGAAATGATCTCTAAAGGAAAAAACAAGAAACATTATCGAAAGCCAGCAGCTCTGGGGCTCTCCTATTACACAGGGCTGTCCCCAAGTTACCTAGTAGATCTGAATCAAAATCTACATGAGGGCTGTGACAATGCCACCAGGGAGACCAAAGAAAACAAAGAACAAGCCCTACAGAGCCATCAGGCCCCTCCTTCCTTTTGTTTCTCTTGCTCTTTCTAATGCCTGCCTGCCCTTGCAGCCTTGCCTCAATGAAGGCTGTAGCATCTAAAATACTATCCCTTAACCTTCATTCTCAAAATCTGGTCCATTATTTTATAGGTGGTATTTCACAAAATTTTCCTTGGGCCTTTTCAGTCTCTGAATGCCTCCAAAATGAGAGCAGTAATCACACTTCGTGTCAGATTCTTTCCCTTTTACTGTTATCATTAGGAATCCATTGAAATCAAGGGAATTCCTGCAAATCATGGGTATTGGGTATTTTTAATGTGGCTTTAATGTGCACTTCACCAGCACAACAATGGGGTGCTGATAAGCAGAGTGAGGAGCAGGGAGCTGCAATGGGCTGGAACTCGAGCCCCCTACTCATGGTGGTGGTGATGGCAAGAGTATTGGTACTGTTCATCAGGGCTGAGGAGCAGGCAGCAGGAGACTGATGCAATACTACCAGTAACTGAGGATTTGTTCAAGCAAGTAACTGTCTTGTTAACTAGATTTTTAAATGGACAACCATTATTTCCCCAGATGCCAGGTTCTCTGGATCAAGCCAAATTAGAAAGCTGAAATACTCAGACTGTTGCTTTTGTCTCTTCAGCACCTTACCTTGCACCGAAGCAGGGATCCCAGCAGCACACCAGAGCAGGAGCCCCTCAGTGTGCTCTTGTCACAAAACAAGTTTCTACTTCATCCTGAGCCCCATTAACAGCAGGGTCTTGGGCACTGCACTGCATTTCAAACCACATAGACCAGCCCAGGGCCATCAGGGTGAGGGGAAGACAGCAGAAACCTTAAGTTGCACAAACTCCTGTAAAGCTGATCTTAAAAGAATACAAAGGCTCTTAGTTTCACCTAACAGTTAAGGCTTTTGACAGGAAGACTTTTTCTCTCTATAAAGGCAGGCAGAGCACAGGAGTTACTGCATCGAACAGAATCGAGATCAAAGTGATCTCCCTTTGCGTCATCAACTTGCATATCTGAAATTTGCCTCTCTGCCTCCCCTTGCTGCTGTAGTATGATGTATTATTTAACACTGCATTTAATCCTTTCATAAGTGACCTAACAAGTTCAGTTCAGGTCTAATGCTCAGCTACTGAAAGGGGGTTGGTAGGTGGGATCTATCCTGAAGGCCTCTTCCTCCCTTCTGCTCTTTGTCCCTGCATACTTCTCTGTCTATACATCTCAGCTATCACACTTGCCTTTAGCCAGAAAAAGGAAGAGATTTCCTTTTAAATATCAGAATGAAAGAAAAAAAATGTCCTAAGTATGTGATGATTTCTTTATAAATGAAGAAAACATGAAACCATGTCTAAATTATGTTCCACAAATGCAAGTGAAGCAGATTGCCAAAGTTAAAGTCCAGTTTTTCTGACTTAATTCCTTGGGGGTGGAAGGGAATAGGGGGTGTGGTAGGAAGGAGGAAGTCCTCTCTTTCCCCTTAGTAGTTTTGCAAGTTCTGTTATATCCACTTCTTTTCAAACAGAACTCACTACTTTTCATTTTCAGAAATACAATACCACATTAAGGATAAGCTAACAGTGAACACTATATGAAAACCCTGGAAAAAGCTGAAAAGAGGCTATGGAAGCAATAAGCAAATAATAATAAAATAAATAACAAAACAGGATAATGGCCTAGATGTAAAAATGAACTCTGTGTATTACACCAGATCAGTTCATACAACCCAGCGAAACAAGAACAATGCGTAGACAGTAAGATAAATATAGGATCTTACTAAAAATGTCACATCCTCTCAAACTTCACCACCCAGTCCTAATGGATCTAAACAATATACTCAGCTATTATCATCCTGGTAAAGAACTGACAGCTTTCCCCAAAACGCAGGCTTAGAATAAAGGCTTTTAAATTAAGAAATTATTTCAACAGGCTTGAACTATAGTTGGCCCTAAACCTAAATGGGCTCTATTGATATATCTATTTAAAGGTTGGCTGACTGCTCACAAGAATATTTATTAATTAATTCTAAGAGCTTTTTCATTTACATATGATAATGATTTGGGGGGGGGGGGGGGGTTGAGGTACAGTTGGTTCCCAGGAACATGTGGTAGCAACAAATAAATCCATAGACCTGAATGGGGCAAATGCATTGATCATCACAGTGCCAACATTTATGCTTTTCAGGAAGCCACATATGCCTTTGTGTGTGTCATCTGGGGGAAAATTAACACATCTTATTTTCAATATGAGTGAGAATGTCAGTGTCACAGTTTAGCATTTAAAAGTTCAGAAATTCCTTCTAATCTAACACTCAGACAGCACCTACGTTGACCAAAAGCATCTCTGAGCATTGCTTAGGCAGAGATTTGTCTCCAAGAAGAAATGCTGAACAGAGCAGCTCAAGTGTAAACTAGCACATAATACACTTGTGGGAGGTGTCTTATTCAGCATGCTAGCTGCATTTTATTAGTACTATTATTTTGAGCTAATTTGAAGAAAACAGGAACCAGTTCCCATGCAGGGCAGTAGAGCAGCAGGGCTGGAGCCTCTGCCCAGAGGTGACCAGCTCACAGTGTATCATTTGAAAATTTCGTTAAGTCTCTCCATGGTTTTCTCACCTCCCACTTCCACAAACACAGCAGCTGAAAGTCCAGAAGCACTTCAGTGCTGTGGTTTAGGTGAAAATGCATTTTCTTTAACCATTTGTCCATTGTGAAATTCTCTGGTTTAAGCCATAAACTGTATTCTGAAGGTCTGTTAATTGAATGGGAAGACAAATGCTATTTCTTATTACTTTGTAATTATAAATTATTGTGGAGATAAAACAAATGTATGGGAGTTACCTATCCAATTAGTCTCTAAAACAGCTGTGTACACTGGAAAACTAGACCCTAAGACTTCCAGAAATCACAGAATAATTACTTCTCAGCTCTTTTCTATCCATCAACAGCAGACTTTTTCCTTTTAGCTCTAAGAAGATTATCAGTGCTGAGTTACTTTGGACTATCTGAGCAGTGATTTGGGTTTCAAATGAGAACAGTCACAGCTGAAAGCTTAAAGCTGTCTTTGCTTGGCAATGCCCCATTCTATTTTCAGAATTATACTGTCAGCAGTGTTCACAATCCAGAGCAAATTACTGACTACGAGAGGTGCAAATCCACCATGTGCTCCGGAAAGTCAGCTCCGTACACATTAAAATAAATGCCATTACCTTAGATTTATACCATGCTAAACAAGAAAACTCATTTGGCCTAAGGGGAAAAGAAAAAAAAGAAGCAAGATAATGCCATCACCAGTAGCACTGACAGAACACTGCTTCAAAGCTGCTCAACTGCCTGAGGCTCTGCTGTTCCAAGAGAATAACTAGTTTTCTCTTTGCTCTAGGTGCTGTCATTCATCATCTTTATCTGCTATATTGCATCTCAAGCTACCTCTTTCATGATGGCACCGCTCCTTGAGTTTTTGCTGGCATTGTTTCTTTTTTTTGCCTACGCTTCCAAACTTAATGAGAAGTTTAAAGGACTCTACTGGCCTTTGATGGTAAGTGAAATGTGCAGTTTCAAGGATTTCACTGTACAGTGTAACATGAGTAGAAGGGACTATGTGGGAATTTAGGCTGACTGTTAACAACTTCTCCTTCCTATTAGAAACTTGTCGGTATTGCCTCCTATTAAGAAGGACCCAGAGCACTCTTTAAACTATGCTGTATTACATACTATAGCTTTGTTGGTGGTGACACAAAGCATAGTTGTATTAAAGCATGGAATTTATGCCCCATTCCAGCCAAATGGTTTAGGGCTGGATTTTCAGAAGCAGGCTAAGGCTAACCTAAGGCTAACCACTCCTCAGGGCTCCCTAATATAGCCACCCTTAAAAATGGGTGCTATAGCCAGGGCGGCTATATAGCAATGCATATACTTTACTAGTGTTTTTAAATTCTCAGGTAAGTGCTGTTGAGATGCAGTCACACTCACGTGCAAACCAGCTGACAGCTGTTTCATTAAGGGGAAGCCCTGCCACTCTTGGCAGCAGATGCACATTCACACAAAGAAAGCATTGGCTGGCTATTCCTTGGGCAGTTTCCAGGTTTGTAGTTGCAGGTGGTTCCTGCACGCTGGCCGCTGGATGTCTCTGTTGCTTCAAATCTATGTTCTGAAGAGAGTGTTTGCCTACCAGTACGAATACTTCAAAAAAGAATGGTAATTCAGTCGATCTGGATTCTCTTTGGTACAGGCTAGCAATAGTTCATCATAAGAGAGATTTGAATTAGAGCTCTCAACGTATAAAAATCACATTAGCAAGGCCACTGGTGGATAAAAAATAGCAGTGACTTTGATTGTGACTGCGTGGTTTCCAGCTGGTAATCTCTGTCCCATCATTTTCCTGTTTTTTACACGCCTCTGATTCCACAACTAAGACCAAAAAAAAGCTCTTGCATGTTTATTATGTCCATTACCATAATATACTCCAGCTGCTGAATGTAGATAACTGACCTTGTCCTGACTTCAGAGGAGTCGAGTTTCTTGTAAGATTTGTGTTCTGAGACAGTATCTTACTTATCCATCTGCCTTCTGAAAAGGCAGAAGATCTAATTGTGAGCAGAGGTCAGGATACCAGTATTCCAGCTCACATGATTTACATGTTCCCTGGGAATCACAGCTCCTTATTTAATACACAGTTCAGAGACACTGTTTCCCCAGCACACCACTGCTTGTGTTACAGAGCATGGCCCCTGCCCTGCCGAGCTGCAGTCTCAACCACAGAAGCGCATGTTTCTGTGACAGCAACAGGTACATTCACTTAGGCTAACCTGTGAAGTTACAAGTGTACATACTAAGTATAAATCATAGTTTTAAACATTAAAAGTATTTCGCTCCTAACTACTACAGTTCCTACAGACAGGCTTACATCTGTACAGAAACAGGCACACCCCAGTTCACCATAGGAACTGGTAGCTCCTCCAGAGCCTCCTGTACTGCAGGAGTTCTGCGTAAAGATGAGATTTCTTTAGGTATTTCAAATGATTCTTCCGTGAGAGCAGACAATGCTGTGCTCCAGGTTTAGCCTCACAGAAAGCCAGCCCTTCTCAGCCTGAAGAAAGGTCTGCCTGTCATAAGCCTGGTAAAAGTAGGATTTATACCCACATCTGTAATAGCAGAAGCTTATGCCAAGATTCTGGTCATCTCTCATTTAAAAATATTTCCCAGATGAGCAATTCATCCGCTACAAAACAGCAGTCTGCAGTCACGCTGCAGCATCAGGCCAGTCCACTGATGCAGCCACAGAGGGTTTTAGTGGCCATTTCTGAAATCTTTTTCACAGGATCTTCTGTATTGGAATTCATGACTAACCTGAGAATGCAATATTGCCTGTTTTACAGGATTTCTTGCGGTGTGTCACTGCTGCCATTATTTACTTTGCCATTTCAATTGCTGCTGTCTCAAAATATAACGATGGAGCGTCTAAAGCAGCAGGAGTAAGTAGATACGAGCTTTCCACTTGAGTATTTTGGAGAAATGAGTATGGACATACTTCAGAAACAATTCCATTTTGACCCCATTGCAAGTATCATACATTTCTTCCATTAACTAACTGAGATTTAGATTTGCCTAAAGCAAGGAAGAAATAGTCAATTAGTTAGAAAACCAGGTTTTGGATTAGTGAATAGCTTTTTCATCCTGACAGTGCTGCTTAGCATTAACTGTACTACTACGGAAGACGCCTATTCTGCTTTTTAATTTCACCACCTGTACAGGGAAGACTTTTCTGTTGCTGCAAAGAACATCAAGTTCCTTGAATGGAGGAAATAATAATACTAATGAAAAAATGTCAAACGTGTGGCTACTAAGGACAGCCTAAATTAAGTAGTCTCAACCTCCTGCCTCTAGTGCTTCATTTTACTTGGATGAGTTGGAACAACAGCAGTGTCATTTTACTCTCCAGTATATGGGCTGCCACCGAGAGAGCCTTCATCAACAACATTTTGTGTTCAGAAATAAGATACAGCCTCTCCACCTGCAACTTGACTCTAAGCATCAATAATGTATGCAACATTAATGAAATTTGCATAATAACTTTAGAAGATAGGGAAGAACAATACCCAGCAGTGTTTCCCATCAGCCCTTAACAAACCATCCCAAGTAATACACGATTTCAAAACAAAGACCTTGTTTCAGTCTTTGTCACCCCATTTAGACATGGTGCAACACACCCAGCATTTACCCTAGCTTCTCAGAGTGAAAGCCAGCCTATTCTTGCCACACTGACACTTCTTTGACACTAAATGGGTTAATGCGGAATCATTTCAGTCTGGTTCACTCTGCAGTAGACATGTCTCCTTGCAAACCTCTGAAAAGTATTTCCAGAGGAAAGGTGATATCTTGGTGGCAAAGAGAAGCCCTGGGAGGGTGGAGGAGCAGGCTACAATCTGTGTTAGCTCCAAGCACAGAGCAGTGCTGGTGCTCATGCTCAGAATGTGCCTAGAGCCAGGGAGGGATATAGCCTGGGGAACAGTTAAGGATACATCTGACAGAGCAATGGCAGACATTGCTACTCAGGCTCCCAAATTAGCTGTAATTTAATTGATGCCAGTGGGTCACAAGGCATTTCCCTTCCATTCCCTTCCCATTTCCCTTCCAAGGCCCACAGGCCAAAAAAATTAAGCCTCAGTCTTCTTTAAGACTTGTTGTGTTGGTTTGGCTTATTTTCATTTGTTCTGGACATGACCTGTCTTTAAAGAGTATTATTTTGCCATTTTAGGTGTTTGGATTTATAGCCACGATAGTGTATGCCATTGATTTCTATATAACCTTCAATGACCTGGTTACTTTTCTCAAGCAAGGCAGTTCTGATTCCCCTGAAGGGCACAAGTCAGAGGGTAGGTAAAATTCTCTGTTTTGGTTATATGAGCACGTAACCTGAGATTTTCTTCTCCATTTCACCCTTCACAGAGGAGCAAGAGCACTCACTTAGAACAGTTTCTGTTCTTGGCTACCTTGGGTTTGTATGCCACAACTGTATGGAATTATGAAGCTGCTTAGTCTTAAAATACATCTGGAATTTAAGTGATATACAAAAAGAACTGGCAAGCCATGGATGTAAAGTTTCTCAAGAGTTTTACGCCATCTAACTTTGAAAGGCCCCAAATACCATTATAGAAATTATTGTGCAGAACAGACCTTTTTCATCCCAAAGTGTCTTACTTCAAACACCTACCCTTTTTAATAACTTAATAATTCACTTAATTTTTATAACTTGAAAAATATTTTTTATAACTTAACATCCATTAGTCCACAGTTTTGTGTGTAACTTTTTTTTTACCATCTCTTTATCATGATTACCTCTTATTCAGGGTCTAGCTTTAACCATCTATGGGCAAATGACCTTGAAATTTGAGGACCACAAGGCATAAAATAAACAGGATTGTTACCAAATTTCTTTTTAATATGGGAGGTATGGTCTACCTCAGGTTAGACAGATCCACTCAAAGATAAAAAGAGGGACCTGCTGTTGGAAGTTGACACTCATTTGAAGGCAAGCCAGGACACAGGCAGCTATTTTGCGGTGCTCAGGAGTTCAAATCACGCCCCAATACTACTCATTGCACCCACACAGATGAGAAGGACTGCTCCACAGCTAAAAACAGACCAAAAGATCTCACTTCCCAGAACCTCTCAGAAACAAACACCCCAGATGTGTACAGAATCGTTGAAGGTCTAAAGTAATGCCAATAGTATTTTCCAGGTATTCTAGTAAACTGTAAAATGTTTTGCAAGCTTTAGGTCAAGAAGAGAAACAAAGAAATGAAGAATTAAAGGAACACATCATAGGGAACAGAGAATAAAAACTGTTCATCCCCACAACCCTCAGAAGAAAATCAGATGATGAGGTAGAGATTTAAGCTAAACGTTAGATCAGGTTTCCCTGGAGATGGAGAGACAAATTTATAAACTTACAAATATGCAGTCATGCAGCATTGTGTTCAAGATTTGACTGTGCAAGAAAAGCTTTGCCTTGCAGCACTGCTTCTCCAGCACCAAACTTGTGTTCACTCTGGGGCTCTTATCTGCTGAGGTCAGAAATCCCATGCTTCCTTGCAAGCAGAGTCTCAGGCTTGTAAGATGTACCCCTCTGTGCCTATTGGGGTTTTGTAACATCTTAAAGCTTTCACATAGGTTTAACTGGCAGTGTGTATCTGTGACCCCCAGCAACGTTCTAGTACAGGATGCAAGTCTTCAGCAGACTTCCTCTTGGTGGGCACACTAATACCTCTGCAGCTTCTTCTGTCTGAAGTGTTACATACATTGTAGTGGTCTAAGTGCTTCTGAGCAGGATTTCTCAAGTCCCTTGAGACACCATTTAAAGCTCCATCATATCAAAAAGAACAGTCATGTTACAAGCCTTTTCCTAAATATGCCACATCCTGTGAAGCATGTGCCTGCTGAAGAGCAGTGTAACTCTCCCAGCAAGAGCTAAAGCAGATGTAGAGGTGGCCGGTTTTCATTTTCACTATTGGTTCTTGTCTTACATTTCAGATGAGGACTCCAATTCTGACTCGGACTGAAGAACTGAGCAGCAATCAAGTGTGAAAGGAAGATCAGGCACTGTCCTCTTTGCTGAATGCACTGCCAATTGAAATATCTCCCTTATTTCAGTCTTGGTATTCTCTTTGCACCTCACTGTTTACAGAACCATGAAAGCACAAACAGGGCAGTGATGTGGAAGAGGAGACTATTCCCAATGCCATTAGACAATCCTTCAGAACTACGCGTTTTATGGTAGTTTAGCCTCTCCCAGAGGCCTGTATCCAGACAACACATCTCAATTCTCCATTGCCCATCCTTCCTCAGCACTACGATGTACTGAGTAAACAGGATCATAATATTTTAATCATGTTAAGTGGAGCTTTTAATATGCTTTATTAATTCCAAATCTGTAACACTTATAGCTTTTATACTTCTTGCTGTGCCAAAGAAGAGAGGCTCGGAATGCCTCTACTTTATTTGTATTTTTATTGATTAACTAACAGTATTTCTTTATCTGAACTCTGAGTATTCCACCATCTCAAGTATTGAAGGCATAGGTTATAGCTGACAGGTTGGTTTCAACACATTTGTATTTACTGCCTATCTGCAACAAGAAAAGTGACAACTGGAAGTCTGCAGCAAGAACAAACTTCAGAGTGTATCTGTGCCACAGCATAGCTGTTTCATCGAGCATTCAGTATCACTTTTCTAAGCTGCTTGGATGGGGTCACATCCCATCTCTGCAATGTCACCACAGATACAAGGTAGAACAGATGAGGCATCGTCTTACCAGCCTCCTCTCTACCACTTGTGTGGAAGCCCTTGTATGTGTTTGCACATGCAGGTAAGGAAGGTTTGTCAAATACCATCCAACAGCTGCCTATTGAAGCCTGTAAATATTTGTGTGCAGGATCTCAACCACTGTCTGACCTCATGCCCTGTGTTGCAAATGCCCATCCTCCCAGGAGGAGCACTGCTGGACTTGGTCTGCTGGGTGGGCAAAACAGACAGCTTTTTATTACTCAGGATCCCTGGGCCCCAGGAGGGCAGTGCATCCTCCCCACTGTGAAAGGCCAAAACAACAACCTCCAAACTGGTGAATGTCTGCAATGAAGTTCATTTTCACAGACTCCTTTTTGGTGTGTGTGTTTTGGTTGTTGGGTTTTTCCCACCCACCCCAGAAAGACATGATGATTTACATCACTGGTGTAGTATTGCAGGGGAAAAGCCTTCTGCATTTGAAGTTTCTGAAGGTGCTCTCAGTGGTAGCACAATCGATCTTGACATACTTGGTGTCAACCACACACTGCTTGGAAAAAGTACAGTTGCTTCCTACATACAGCATCAGTTGGGGCTATTTCAATGAAACCTGTGTACATTTTTAATAATTCATATAGTACCAGAACAGGTGGCCTTCAGAAGCAGAAATTAAAATGAGAACAGATGGTACTGACAGAGTAAATGGGAAATGGGGATAAACCAGTAAAGGCAGATTTCCTTTAGAACAAGATCACCACTCAGGTTCCAATTCCCTGTTAGCAGCTGGCTGCTGAGGGGCAGAATCCGGTACCCAACAGCAAGGTGGGGCCTGGGAAGGTGCTGTCAGACACAAGGGCTGTCCATTGGGCAGCTCCACATCTCATCTCTAGACCACTAAAGGAACAGAAGCAAAAAACAAACGGTTGCTTCTAACTGTAGCAAATCATCTTCGCTATTATGAGAAAGTTCTTTGGACCTCTTCCTGCATGATTCCATAGTTCTTTTCTTGTCATATTTTACTGGCATGTACTGTGACCTCAGGGGACCTGGGCTCAATTTTTATAGTCAATTATTTTGTATTTCTCTTTTTTAATTAAAAAACTTGTACTGCATGTTACAGCTGGATACTAGTACGTGGTTAATATTTAGAAACTGCGCTGGATTAAACCTCTTTTAATAGAAGCGTTGGGTGTCTTTACTTAAATTTAAGGCCTGGTTTCATTACTTTGCCTGTGCCCAGTGGGATTAATGGTGTTTCAAGGAACTCCATAAGGCAGGATTCCATGTGCTGGGGAGGTGGCCAATAGCCCAGAGCCAGCATTGAAGACTCAACACTCACACAGCTTGCAAGAAGAAACTTCATCTTTAGCACATAAGCATAACAGAACTTAACCAAGAATCAGTTTTAGTGCATTCAGTAGACATTGGAGATATTGTGCTCCTAGTTGGCAGCTGACACCACTGTAACCTGTAATCCCGTTTGGGTTTACCCATCACAGACATGTTAGAACCCAGAATCTGCTAAGGCTTTTGTCCTGGCTTCAGGTGTAGCAGTCATTTTTCTCCTTAGTAGCTGGTGCAGGGCTGTGTTCTGGCTTCAATCTGAGAACAACGCTGATAACACACTGATGTTTTTAGTTGTTGCTAAGTAATGCTTAGCCCCATCAAGGACTTTTTGGTCTCTCATGCTCTACCTAAAATCCACAGAAGAGGCAAACAAAATTGCTCATGAGCTGCCTCAGGACTGCTCTGGCAGGCAGGTAATTAATTGCTTGTCCAGAGAATTTTGTTACCAGCATTCAAGTATTTGATGATTCTATTTATTTCTAAGTAGTTTGCCTCCCAGGGTCAAGCCCTTGTGAAAGATTCCAGCATTTTATTTAAAAAGATCTGTTCCCATGATTGAAATAAAATACACTTCAGTGTTTTATGAGTATCATTTCAGAATAGAAAACTTAATTAAAAATAACTACTTTAAACCCAATTCTGATTTGTGGGGAATTGGCTCAGTCTTTCATTCATCTCCTGCCAGCAATACTGCACAAAGCTCAGTCTAATGTAGGGAGAGGAAGAGTCTACTTGGTTTTTTAGCTTGTTTGTTGGTTGTTTTTCCTCAACTAACACGGCCAAAATAGCTGAGATTCAAGATTCGTTGCTCAAGCTGCACACCTGCAGCATGCAGCCAATCTCCTTTTTAATTCCAGTGCTTGCTGAAGAGCACTCAGCAGCAGACAAACCTAGGGAGTGGTGAGTTTCCAACGTGGAACAAATCTGTGTGCAAACAACACAAGAACTCTCATAATCTAGCCACTGTGAATCAAAGTCATTAACAGGAAGGAAAATGGATCAGCTGGCATCACAGGTGAATACTTCACACAGCTCTCACGCTGGTCCAGGGTCTCTCTCCTACCTTTGCCTATCAAAAAGCTTTTATGCATACATCCCTATGGAAGATTGCTCCAGTCTTGTGCAGTGATTGTGGTCAGGTGACATTAAGGAATTCTCGAGACCTTTCCAAGCAGCCTTTTAAGATTCTGACTGAAATAAGAGGCTCAGCTGCCCTTGTAACACTCTGTGCATTACTCCACTTAATTTTGCTTTTCACCGGACACTGTTTGAAGTTCTGCAAGTCTTACATTTCCAACTGACAAAGGAATTCCAAGTGAAGCACTGTGTATCTCAGCCTGTGATGTGCTGAGAAGAATGCTTCCACCAGCCTGGTGTGCTGGGAGGCAGAAGACAGTTTAATGCTCTGCATAGCAAGCAGATGTTTTTCATTCATTATGCTTCTGGTAAGCATCCATTGTGCAGATTTCTAAGCCTGAATTTTATAGCTGCACCTTCTCCTGCTAGAAGGCCGGCAGCCTGTATTATTAAGCAAGCATGTACTTGTACCAAACACTGACAGTGCGTGTTGCTAACACCTGCACTGCTGAAGCGCAGAAATAAATGAGGAAACATACACATTGCTACTAGGCTGAGATAAATCTCATAGCAGGCAGCTTGCAACCAACCTCACTAGAGACTGAAAGTAATAATTAAGTGATTCATTCCAAAGCCCAGGATACAAACTGCTCCCAAAGAGCAAATGCAAGATACATATTAGCATGCATATGTAAAAATACAAGCAGCAGCTCCACCTAGCCCTCCTTTAATCTTTTTTTTTAGCATGGAGAGAGAACAAGAAAGGGAGAACACATCAAAGAGCCAGGAAAAAGATTACCTTGTTATAAATGCTTGAGACACCTTTTAGCAGGGAGTATTAGTTTAAGAAAAGCAAGATGGAGACACCATCTCTCTTATTTCTAAATAAACAGGACTGCATCAAAAACCCCCTCAGGGCAACACAGATTCCTCCTTTACTGGAACAATTGACAGTACCCTGTTTTCTGTAAAACTTGTAGGTCAGAAGGTAAAACAATGCTACCCAGAGAATTAGCACCAACTGCTGGTCCAACGGATGCAATATCACAACAGCCAACACTGCAAACAGCCCAACACAGGCAGAATGACCTGGCCCATCTTGTAGCAGAAAAGCTGTATGAGCACATGCGCTCCTTTGTTAATACTTCTAGAAGCTCAACTGCACCACCACCTTTGTCCACCTCCCTGCCTCCCACACATTATCCCTAAGCAGTGTTTCAAAAGCATCATCCATATTCCCAAATCTTTCCACAACACTCACTCAACCATCCACAGTTTCCTGCAGTTCTTACCCTTATGAACTCAGTGCTTTCACCTTCCACCTAAAGCATCTGGATACCAAGAATTGCAACTGAATCAAGGTAGGATTTGGATCCCACAGCCCATGAGGGGCAGAATACTACCCACTCATTCTGGCATTTCAGCCTCAGAATTCCTTTTCAGTCCAGAATGTGATGCTGCCAACCACATGACACAGCATTTCAGCCTGTTAACAGCATACCAGAGGGGGAAGCTTACATAAGAGCAATCCCCTTCAGCAATAAAGCAGTACCATGTGCTTTGTGTTACACATAACCTCTCAAAGACTGCTTACACATGGTTTTCCATTAACTCCTGTATCTACAAAGTTCGTCTTGGCAGAGACAGTCACAACTCAGGGTTGGCTGGTTTGATGTCTAACCCTGATGCTGTTGTCTTGCATGGGAAGTGCATTTAGCAATCGCACTTGCTGGATTATCAGCTGAACACCCACCCACCCACCACCTCTGGTATACTCAGTTTATACGTTGCCTTTACAGATAAAGATGAAGACAGTGTTTTAGTACTTTAATATGTCCATTTATTAAACAGGAAGTCCTTCACAAATGATTCCATACTATATTGATCAAGATAAGTGTTAGAAAACTACCATTTTCCCTACATACAAAAATACAGACTTTTACCACTATGAAGACATGATCAGAAGAGTACCATGAAAACCTGTAGAGCTCAAATCTTCAAATATCAGAAAGAAAAAAAGAGGGAGACAATTAAAAAAATTTACAAAAAGTATTGTGCCCATATACAAAAGACTGGAAAAGCAAAATGACATTTAAAACTGATAAATACACCATTTAAATTATGCTGTAACAGTATGGATTTTAAAAGCAGAGACTGCTTTCTGTATTGCAAGACATGACAATTCTTCAGCTCGTGGCTTTTGTTTAGCATAAACACCAATAGAGAAGAAGCACACACACATTGACAAATTGTTATTGGTGTAAAACCAAGCTGGGGTTACACTTTCTTGTAGAGTTACCTTGCCCATGGAATTGGTCAAGCATTAATGGCACAACTTGCACATACAGAGCTGGAATATGCTACACACACATGTAAGTTCCAGCTGTCAATCCCAAGATGACAGTGATCACAGCTGGTAGTTACTGCTACAGAAAGCATCTATTTTATCAGCTGGCCTCGTGTGTAGTTTGAGAACTTCAAGAACACTTACCAAAATAATGTGAAATTGCTTCAAGGCTGTAAATGGTCTCTATATCAATATTTGCTAACTCAATGATAGTCTTTAAATCCTTGATCAGGATTTAGTGATAAATGGGTACCTGATCTGCAGTCCCCTAAGTCAATGGGGAATTTTGCCTGAGTGAGAACAACAGGGTCAGGTTCTGCACACACAGAGAATGCTTGTAAGATTTTCCTTGGCAAGACAATTTTTCTTACTTCAAAAGCAAAATACCAAGGGTATCACACAGCAGACTTGTGCTCAAATGATAAGAGAAAAATTACATCCCCTTTGCTCAGCCTGAGATGGAACTCTAACCCACTATTTCTGAGCTGTTCACAATTACAACTCTGACCATGTAGGACCTATATCCCAAGGGACCAGGTCTTTCAGTCAGGTCTGGATACTCCTTCCAAAGACATCACAAATGATGAGCTAGAATCAGAATGTTTAGGTTACATCTGCTACATTTTTCTGGAGGACCCAAAATCAGCACTGAGGATACAGATATCCCACACTGAGCATCTCTTTACACAAGTCTCAAGGAAAGAAATGTGGAGTACCTTCTAGCTCACATCTGCGGTGTGCTTTGTCTCCATCTTTCAGGTAGCAGCTGAAGGAAGAGCAGAGTAAAAGCGATACAACCTTTTGATTGGCCATGAGATTAGATTTACTATTTAGTGCACAAAGGGAAGTCAAGGACTACAGTAGCCATAAACAAAGCACAACAAAGCCAGAGATGTATTAGTGACTCACATTACAAAAATAGTGTTTACTGGTTTAATAAATTTACATCTCTCTTTTTGTGAATGACAAGTGTTTGCACCACACATGAAGGCACCCTAGGTGAAGCAGTTTTCTCAGTATTTGTTTACAATTCTGTGAAAAGACGTACAAAGTGTCAACTTTCAAATCAAAATTGAGCATTGTTATGAGAAATAAATACATACTTTACTATTGTGGGTTCCCGAACCCTCACAAACTTCAACATATACAAATAGTTTCAACATGACAGTAACACAGAAGAGAGTAAGTCTAGACAGATATAATGATTAGCTAAGTCATTCGTTATATTATGTCATAAATGTTGTGTCTTAAGTATAGAAAGAATTTTTAAATGCAATAAATTGGCCACAATATATAAATCAGAATATTTTATTACTCCAGAACCGTGAAGCATGAGTTAAAGCTGGATGAACTGTAGTGCTAAGATACACTCTCCCTCCACAATATCCAACAAGTAGAAACCGGTAAACATTCAAGATTAAAGTATAAACAGTAGAAAAGTGAAGGTAGCCATTGTTGTAATAAAAGGGTGCTAGCCAGATTCACTTTAACCTGTAGACATCAGGATAAATGTAACATTACTACAAGTATTTAGACAATAGTACTTTGGGGATTAAAAGGTTACCAGAAGTGATAAATCAGCCTAGTTAAGAGAGGGTATTTTCTTTCAAACATATAAAGGTTTTAATTAAATGTCAATCAAGACATTTGTCCAAAGCAAAACAAATACAATACCCTGAAATCTCCCCTATTCTAGACAACAGTCTGTGACAGTCGGAAGAGGCAGATGGTCATACTTCATTCTTTTACTCACATCCAGATGTTATTAAAATAACTGTAGGGACCAGCCCCAATCAAAAAAGTATGAAAAAACCCAGATACACTGTTAATGCAACCTGGCTATTGCTTTTTTAAATGCTCCCAAGTCCTCATTCTGAATCCATGAAGATAGTTTCCATACCCTTCCATATATGCTAACTGGCTTTTTAAAATTTTACCCATGAAGTCCATGGCATACAGATAAAACCTTCATAGTAAACTCAAAGCTCTATGTTATAAATATGTCAATCAAGGTAACTATGTATATTGTATATAAAATTAAATATCTTCTGTTTGCCAAGTATAATTTAAAAAGGAATATCTGTGGGTAGTTATAAAAAATATTTACTAACCGATAAGAGATTAAAAGGCAATTTCACTAACTCATCCATCCAGCACATCTGAAAGAGCTGCACTGGGATTCTGGATAGGTAACTTCATCTAATCACATTCTCATGATAAATAGATAACTTTCATTTTGGGCATATATAAGAACACTTTTGAAAGCTGCATATCCCAAAAGAAAATGAAGATTGTGTTGTATACTCTAAAGGCTATCATAAATCACAGTGTAAGCAGATTTTTTAAAGATTATTTTTAGAATGGTTAAGTTATAGACAGATTTTAAAAGACTATGCAAAAATAAGACCAAAACAACAAAGGAACCCTTTGAGGTTGGACAACACCTCACTCTGCCAAACAGATCTATCCAGGTGGCCAAGTGGCTAACAGGGAAAATGTGCCACAAAAGACTCTAAATGTCATTCAGAGTGTTCCTGAATATTTGTATAAATTCATCTTTAATCAACTCCCGCTGTTAAAACAGGAAGAGGAATATGGCGTAATCTGAACAAAGCCTTTTCAAACATTCTGCTGTACCTATTTCAGTTTTGTTTTTAAATTCTTACTTTTGTTGCCATTAAAATTCATACACAAAAGTTCTCCATCCGCACAAGCAATTTGAGCTTTGCTGGCCCTTCAAACAACCCATTATTTTATGCTCTAAACAGCAAGAACTACATACCCAGTTTTCAGAAAATGCTGTTTGCTGGCTCTACTCACTTCAGTGGGACTGAGCAGAAAATAATCTGAAACCATCCTTTCTTCTAGACACACAGAGGCTGTCTGGTGCAGCACCTACATCCTGCACGTCTCTGTGAACCAACTACCACACTTCAGCTTAGGAGAAGTTAGTTGATAATCACTCTGATTTGTCGATATACCTTAGCTTTTAAGATCCGCCATTAGCAACACTGGTGTAGAATCTCTCCAACTGTACTACACAGCCAGCACTGCTCCAGACTTAAGAACAGAGAAACTCCTGCTTTTACTACTGATTGTCTCTACAAAGCACAGAAGCGATCTCTCCTTCTGCAGTTGGGGATTATTTATGTTCACATATCATTATGAAAGCAATTACTAACAATCAAGCTTGCTTTTCTCTCACCTTCTCACCTTTTTATCACATCTCAAAATTTATGATGAGATTGTGCCTGCCTTTTTAGTTATCCAAAATATCTGCAGATGCTTGAATCCAGAGCTTTCACCATACACCCTGTTCTTTGTGCTCCGATTTTCATGTACATGTGTCAATTTACATGCTGTGTAGTATTCCATCTGAGTAGGAGAGCGTATGTTATTTTCTACACTACTTGAATTGTTGTGGGTTTTATGGATTTTTTTTTTGTTGTTGTTTTGGTTTGAGTTTTTTTTTTTTTTAATTTTTATTATTATGCCCCCAAAACATTATTCTTACTTATGTCGGTTTGGTTCCCTCCCCCCTAACAAAAAGAACAAGTAGAAATATTTACAAAGTTGTCATGAGACACGACAATGATACAGAACAAAGACTAAGGAATAAGGGCGGGGGGGAGGAGGAGTTATATTAATAAAAATCACATATTAGGTAAGCATTTGCTGTACCTGTACATCCCCAAAATGTAACAAAGGTGACAATTAGTAGATTTGTTTAGGGACCTTGAAGTTAATGGAAAACTAGTGGTTAATTCACTTGTAACAGTCCATGTGCAGCATGTAGCAGGTCAAATCTCCTGCTGTGTTCCACAGCACTTTAAGAAGCAGTAAGTCTGATGCATCAGAAAAAGATGATCATCATATGGTACAAAATAATTCACAAGGAAGGCAAATTAAAATAAAGTTTATCTGAGGAAGCCTGAAAAACTGTCCCCAGTTTTCCCCTCTTCTTTCTAGAATCAACAATGAAACAATTATAGATTGTATCATGAGATGCACACATGCTGAAGCCTATGAAGAAGCACCCCATGTTACTGATTTAAGTGCACATGTAAGAGACATAAGCAAAAGATGAGAAACTGCTTCCAAGGCACAGCTCATTGCTCATGCCGTGCTTCTGAACACAAAGACTACAATGAACAGCACAGAGTGAAACATAGGCATCAAATCTCTGGAGTCTGTACCTTGTCTTTCAAAGAAGGCAGAGGTAGATGATCTCTAATCCCCTAAACATGAGGCTCCAACCAAAGAGCTCACCCAGAAGCACATGCCATATGCCAGCTAGCTTCCAAAGTCCCAGGGGAAAGAATAACATTTTCCCCAACATATTCAGCCCAAACATCATAAGCTATCATAAGACAGTACTATAAACAAAAGGACACAGTATTCTTATCTTCCCTCTGTTGAAGCAGACACAAGAAGGCTTAAATTAAATATTAAATATTAATTAAAACCTAAGATAGGTGAGGCATGAATGCAAAGAACAAGTAGAGAGGAAGAAGGAATCAGCTTTACAAAGAAGCAATTAAACAGTCAAATCAGTTCTTAATTACAGGGCTTAGAAACTCCTATTGTAGGCACTTTGCACAGCATTACATGATCCTATGATGGATTTGAACCAAGGCTGACAAAACTGACCACACACAACATAAAGAGGAAAACATCTTATAACAACTCTATACAGTAATTATTATGCTGTTGCTCTGATCATATCTTACTGTTTAGTCCTTTGATGTCTGTGCATTGGTTGCACAATTTATAGTTTCTTGTGCACACACAAATACATGAAGAGTGCATATATGGGGGCTTAGTTTGAGAAAAGAGGAGAAATCAGAACCATTACAGTTTTGAGCATCCTGTTCCTACAAGCTTCAACTGTTTAATTTTTATTAACAGTGGGTTTTGAGTCCCTTTATGGAACTAAACAGCACTCTTGAGGACTGAAAGGAATTATCTCTATGTGCTCAGGAACTATCAGACTAACTGGCTGGGAGAAGCAATTTTATGTCACTTTTCTAAGCAAGCTTCACATTAAAAAAATCTACCCTATTTTCTTCCTTCAGAGTTTTGTTTTTTTCTTTTTATGATGACCGCAATTTGTGTTAAGAGTCTTAAAATATTACTCTTCAATACACCATGTAAAATCAGGTCTGGGGGAAGAATCAACTGAGTATATATATAAATGATCTTAATGTTTCAAATTCATCTGCCTTTCACAACTATTTACTTTCCCTTCCCTACAACCTAAATAGTAAACAATGTCTCCATAGAGTAATAAGTGCTTAAGATTTTTAGAAAGTACATATTGTACAACGCTAAAACTATCTTTGGTCCCGAAAAGAAGGAAATTACAAATTTACATTTGTTTTTGTTTTACAAAGTGTATCAGATAGCATTTTTTAAATTAATATTCTCTTTGAATTCTACCCAAAAGACGTGCTAGGCTCAAGACACAATGTAAGTGAAAAATAATGGCCTTCTGTCCTCAGCTCAAGGAAACATTTGACATGCAAAAGCACTCGGGTCATTCAGGTGCACTATACTACACTGTATTAGAAGTATAGCTGTATCACTCTGCATTTGTCATTCCAGCTAAAAGGTAAACCAAAGCTTTTCATGATCTGGCTCCAGAAAACAAGCTGGGTGATGTTGCCAAGGATAGGTGCAAGGATTTGGAAGAAACCAAATACATAAGCTTATAGATTCATGAGATTCTCCACACCTCTGGAAAAAGCCAGAACCAGCACAGGGAATACAGGAAAGGAACAGGGTGTCCTCTTACGTACACACCATTTTAGTCCTTGTTAACCATCAAACAGGATACACTCCTAATGAAAAGCCTTTGCTATCCATCACTTACGTTTCTTGATTTCAGATGAGGATTCCACACTAGAAGCGTGGATCTGCTGGAGGACAATGTTCTGAAAGGTTCTTGTAAGTCACTGACACTGTTCATAAACTCTCATTGCAACCTTTGCCAATATTAGGCAGAGTGCTGATAAACACAGCAGGGCTGTAACATCTGCACTGGCAATAACAAACTTTGTTATTTCATACCACACTGAACATGCAGCTGTCATTTACTTCTCTGAAATACGTAGTAATCCTGGTGAGACATCATCTCAGTAAAATGTCTCTATTCTAAACCCAACAGAAGAGGTTGGCTTTTACCATTCCACCTTTTCTTTTTTTTTTAACTGGTGTTCCCTTAGGCATTAGTTTTCAAGAAGCACAATAAAATGTGTCTGTAGTAACTGGTGAACCATAACTCCTTAAGACAATGCAAAGTTTCTTTAACCTCACTACTAATTATTTCTGAATGCTGATCTCTACCTTAGCCACGAAGGTGAAATGCACTGCAGACCATCAGTAAAATGAAAACAAGAAGATATCAGTTTTGTCACCAGCTTTTCACACATCAAATTCTCTGTTGCTTGATTCAAACATTGCAGCATTAGTTTCACAGCTGTTACTCTCCATTCCCTCTGGTATTTAAAAAGCCCAGACACTTATACTGACCTATTATTAAATATAACCTGGTTTTCACATTTATAAGTGGCCTATTTGCCATGCAGTGCTGTTTGTTCTTGTCTATTCAACCACTTAAGAATACATCTACACAAGAATACTATGCAAAAAGTGTCCAGGCCAAATACGAGATGGATTCAGGCAGAGAGGGCACACATTTCTGCTAATCTTGAGAAATTTCAGCAGCTTATAACAGGAAGGAATTCAGCTCTAGAGATCTTCTCCACCACATATATTCTTCCTGCAACATGCCCACATGCATATGCCAAATAATGCATTAAATGGATAAAAAACACCAATCAAATAAGGCCCAGAAAAATATCAAGGGACATCTTCCTAATAATGTCATGATTTTGTCTGACCAACTCCTGCACAACTTGAGTTCTCAGTAGACAAAATATCATTCTCTTCACTGGAAGTACAACTAAGAAGAAACTTACAGTTAGGTAAAATTATTTCTGAAAAAGTCAATAGAACTGTATTATCTGCCAATTAACTCATTTTCCAAAGAAATATTAGGGAAAAAAAAATGGAGAAATATCCAATTAAAAAAAAAGTCATCAACAAAAAAAAACACCTTTAAAAATTTATTTTTACCTACTACAGACTGTTTGAATTTTAGAAGAAGCAACCAGCCTTCCAAAAAAGGACAATAGTTATATTGCATGAATCACACAATACTGAAACCTTAGAAACACTTTGTAAGCCCATCATAATTTGCTGCTGGTTCTTGCTCACCCCAGGCTCCTCAGAAATTATGAACCTCAAAAAAAAAAATTAAAAGCCATGACTGGAATGCAAACTTACTGGATGACAGCCTCTTCTTTCTGTACTGTGCTCTTCAACCCCCTTTTCTCCACCCTAACTCCCAACTAGATTTATCTCCCTATTTCAGAATGAAACTGTATTCCAACATCTGCAGAAAAACACATACCTGCATTTGATGCATTACGGTGACCATTCAAGAACCTTGCTAACTCTGCACAAATTCATGTGTGAACCGAGTATGACAATTCCAAAGTAATCCACAGAGTAACTACCTCAACACTACATCCACCAAACAAAAAAATGGGAGATGGTTGTCCATTTTGGCAGTGAAACTGCAGGAGACATGAAGTGAACTGCACTGCTGAGGGCTGCATGAGGATGGAGACAGAGTTGGCTGGACATAATAACATGGTTAAAGTTATTGCTATTTGCTCTTCACCTCCTTTTAGCATGTATTAGATTTCCTTTTGGTGGTTTTCTTTCCCATATTAATCAACCAATGCAGTGCTGGTCTTAGTGTCTACAATAGGTGAAGAAACAGTGGCAGAACATGTATATTCAGAGCTTGCACTTGGGAGAGGGAAGGAAAGTACTGTGCAGTTAATCCAAAACAATAACATACTTCAAAACATATATACATTATATATTATATAAGCTATATAATATATGTATACATATGTGGACATCTTAAACAGATCTGGCTTTTGAACGACCAACATTTACTGCCTTCATGACAACAGCTTCCAACTCAATTCACTTCTGCACATATGCAGGGCTGGGCATTCTTTGCCACCATGTGATCTTCCTTTTCTTCCTTAAATAAAGACAAACCCTTTATTCCATGAGGGAGTTAAGCATGTCTTTTCCCTTCGCATTCCCATTTGAATGTTGCTTTCATGCATCCAGACGCTGAATCTCAGGGTGATGATCCACTTCTCTGGACTCTGTTCGAGCACGTATGTAATCACTGGTCTGCCGACTATTTTGTTGTCTGCTGTTCATTCGCCACTTTTTAATAGCTAAGTATGTGTTCACAGCATACACTGCCATTGCCAAGAAACCAAATATCTACAAGAAGTAGAAAGAATTGTCAAAGACAATTTCTGAAAACAAGAACAAGCGTAGCTTTGCAACAAATTCCTCATAAGCTTAGTTTTCTACTTAATTTGCACTGACAAATCACCATGGTCTGTAAAAACTGATGTTTTTCTTCAGTGAATAAAAAAAATCTGCAGAAGTGACCAAGATCAATGACCCTAGAAAACAAAGTCCTCAGTCTACAAACACAAAATATACAACAATATACAGCAAATATACAAAGAATACAGCTCTTCATCCAGCAGTTCATTCCACAGGGTGAAAACAGTAGTGAATGAATTACAAGAGAAAAGATGACCAGTTCAGACCATTAGTCTGGAGAAGGAGCTAATTAGCAATTTTTCCTATATGCTTCTGCAGAACTGTGGTATGATTTTCAGCATCCAGGTTTGAAGGGGGACAGGGGGACGGGGACACGGGGGACAGAATAAAAAAGTTGACAACTCAAGCACAGAATTAATTTGCTTGAACTTACTGGCCTAGATTTACATGTTGAAGTACTACTATACCCACTACACAGAACAAAAATGGCATGTAGTGAGCAAGAATTCAGCAAATTATGTGTAAGGAGCTCCAATTTCTTGTGAATTTCTGGCTCTATCTTTTCTGTAGGCTTGCAATATAGAGCTGGCTACAGAGAAATAAAGCAAGATTAACTGCTAAAGTGATCTCTGCAAGTCATTTTTCCGTTTGTTCTTGCCTCAAGCCTTAAGACAAACAACTCGAAGGATGTCAAAACTTTCCAAATCAGAATAATCTTATAGCCAACTGTAGAATCAGAAATAAATTGTGATGTCAAACGCAACAGAAGTATTCAATGAACATGA
Source organism: Melopsittacus undulatus (assembly GCF_012275295.1). Taxonomy (NCBI): domain Eukaryota; kingdom Metazoa; phylum Chordata; class Aves; order Psittaciformes; family Psittaculidae; genus Melopsittacus; species Melopsittacus undulatus. Next base: position 92,798,562 of record NC_047557.1, on the reverse strand, counting down.
GGAAAAGTTATTCTTAGATTTAACAGAAGATGAGTCATATATAAAGAAGTTAAAATTCTTACCACAGCAGCAATTTCTGCTCCAGTTTTATGGTTTAAAGCAGCAAGTACTACAGAGGCAATGAAAAAGAAGAAAGTGCTGAGTCCAGTGTTGACCAGATCCTAAAAAAAAAATAAATTTATTAGCATCACTAAAGAATGATTCTTTGCTTGCTTTTATTAGAAGTGATGAAACAGAAGAATGTTAAAACAAGAACTATAGGAATACTTTCCCACTTTCTATGCAGTTTACCACTCACACAAAGAAAGGCAAAGATCATTAAACAGGAAACGTAGCATGTGTACACATTAGTCTGTGAATAGCAGTCACATGGCATGTACATATAAAGCACCAGTGCAGATTCTGGATGAATTACTTCAATTTCTACTGGGTTTGTTGGAAAAGTGTTGTCAGCATAAACAATGAGTAAACCTGTTCCACCCCAGCGGATGCTGAAATAACCTCAATACCAAACCTTAGCACTCAAGGAACTCTTTGTTTTCATTCATATCACAACAGTGCTCCATGCACCGCCCAGATAACTGTCAGGAATTTTTCTACCAATTCTTTGAGGCCTTCACTGTAGAAGACTGCATGTCCTACACAATTTCTATGAGTAACAGCTGCCCAGACTGTGAAAACACACAGATTTTTACGTATTTATTGCTGAAGATTAATGTTTCAAGTAGACATTTTATAACAGAAGCACAGCAACACCCCATGGCACCTATGTTCAGGGAAAATTCTTTGCTACACACAAATACAACAAGCAACATCCAATTCAGTTACACATACACTGCTAATGTCAGTGTCTTTGATGATTATGTTGCTGTAGCTTACATAAAGCAGCATCATTAACATGTCATTGGAACATAAGTAAGAATTCTGAACGTCCACTGTGCAATTTAAAACTGTGAGTTAAAGAAAAAAAACCACAACAAAACCACACTGAATATGCCAACTCCCACCATGAAAACCAAAATCCCATCACCCCTCTGATTAGTACTCAAGGATACATCTATTCTACTTGATTCTCTTCTTTCACATACAAGCCATGCTCACTTCCTGTTCCTGTTACTCCACTTACTACAAGCAAATTTGTTTTTTTGTTCTATTTTACTTTTTCCCAAAGTGAATCCTGTGAAGTACTGTAAGAAGTTAGGCACAGAAAACTGAAGATACAAACTTAAACTTATTCCCTGGGTATGAATCCCCACGACTGTTCCAGCTACACAGCACAATGACTTTTGAAAGACCATTGTCATCCAGCCACCCCCAAAACATCTGTTTCCTGTGACATGATTGGAGAATGCTTTAGAAAGTAATTACAAAAGACTGAGCTTCTGGTGCTGTGTTATTTACAGGAAAACTATCTATTTTGAAGGTACTGACCCAGGGACAGCTGGTGAGCACAACCAACTGTACCAGGCAATAAGCTATATGTTGCACTGTGGCCTAATCCTCATCTAAAAGGGGGACCTTTCCAAGAAATCTGAGAGACTTATGTTGCTTATTGCTATTTCCACAGACTTGTTCAGATTTCATGAGCCCAGTAATAACCAAACTGTCTTCCCAAATAGTAAGGGAACAAAAGCAAATTGTGAGTCTCAAACTCCTATCATCTCTCCACCTGCCAGTGTATAATTAGAGTATTTTTTTCTCTCTGTTCAAGCTTACCAAGATAGATACTACCTGGTATCCACAGCATTGAAAAAAAAAATAAATTATGAAATAGTTACGAAAGTTTTAACTTGTTCTACAGAGATAAGAAATAGAGATACCAGAAAGTAAATGGCATTTTACAATTTTTCCAAGTATCCCATTCAACTTTGAGTTCAACAGCTCTAACTGTGCCTCTGGGGTTGCCAACAAGAGCTGTGGTTCTCATCTGCATAAACCTTTCCTCCTTAGAGGAAAAGTCTCACTGTACATGACAAGAGACACCAGGCTCAACAGGACTCGGCATTTTCATCAAGTCTCTGGCGTAAACATGCATGTCACCAAGAATGTTGAAACTAAACACTGAGGAGAGAGCAGCTACACTCCTGAATAATTAAAACAAAAATGATTAAAAATTAGTTTAGCCCAAGGTCAAGTTGTGTATTTTACTACCAGGGTACATCTGTCACCTACAGGTAAGACCTACAGAATGGAGATAAAATCCTGGAAGAAAAAAGTTGGAAGAACTCAGTAATTATGGTAGGTACGCATCTCAAGAGGTGATGCCATGGCCAAAGAAAAAGTACTTATACATTCCTTTGGACATATGGACACGACAGGTGTTAAGGTTGTAATTTTACCTGGAACACTGCAATGCTGCGTTCTGCTCCAGTATCCACGTTTTTAAAAGTATGTTCAAAAATTGGACAGGGTACAGAGAAGAGCCACAGAAGTTATTTGAAAGGAGGAGAAAGTTTCTCACAGTATGAATCAAAGAACCTAAACTGCTTTGAATATTAATAAGGTTGAGCTGTGTACATGAAGACTTCAGTGTTTCAACAATCAAAAAACTACTTTGTTTTCAAAGTTTAACATAGAAAAGCACTACAAATTTAACAGTATAGAAAATTAACAGCTGCAGAGTTAAGATGAGTCATACTCAAAATTAAGTAAGTTTTAATTCTAAGGGAACTAACCATTAGAACAGAGATGTGCTTACTTTCCACTTCTTCACTTCTTATAATCCAGGCTGTTTTTTCAGAAATTCTGTACTTCCTTAGTACTATACTTAAAGACCAAGCAGTCAGCACATAATATAATTTATGAGGTCAGATGTGCTTATTAATTCATTCTGTTGACTTCTGACTTTCTTAATCCATCAGCTTAATTACCTTGTCAGAGGAGAATAGTAGAAGACAGACAGCCTGATCTACCCACAACATGATAGACATTATCACTGACCTCCATGCTACGAATCAATTTAAAGGCTTCTTGTAAGAAGTTTGAGATACCACCGAGTATGAAATACTGCTGAAATTAGACTGCTGGTGCCTTTGTCATGATTCTTCCAGGAAACCAAAGACATCAGTACATTAGAAACTTTTTCATCATTACCTGACAATATATTCAGTTTCAATCTCTACAAAGAAGATTAAATTTGTCCTTGCAAAGAAGCCAACAATTCAGAACTGAAGAACTGCAATTCCATTTTCCCTCTTTAGATCAAACCTTTTTAATGCAATTAACAACTGAATCACATTCATGCAATAAGGGTTATTTCTTAAAAAGCTAAAAGTAACACATCTTTCATATCCACAGATAAGATTGCTTGGAGCTTATATTTATCAGTAACATCCTCATACAGATATATAATGGTAAGAACTGAAACAAAGTATTAGTGGAGGTTTTTAACCCAAAATTTGGTACTTACTACTAAGACCAGAAAGATAAGAAAAAATACCGTGGTTTTGGACAAAGTGAGAGCAAAACTGAAAAGGAGTGACCTACAGCAAGAATTCAAGAAGTAAAGGACACTCCTTAAAAATAATGTAGCTTTTTTTCCACGTAAGAGAAAATGAATAATCATAGCAATAAAAAGAATAAACTAATTGAAAAAAGATGAACTGTTTCAAATCTGGCCACAATGTAGCTGAAGTTCTTGTTATTATATTTATAGACAAAGTAAAAACCACATCACACAGACAGAAGAATTTCTGCTGAAATTACAGCAACCTCATGAGACAGTCTGCTGTGCCATAAAATACTGTACAAAGCTGCCATCCATAACAGAGAAGAAAATCTATGAGCTGAATCATATCCACTCTAGACTGCTGCTCCTCCCTTTCTCCTTTCCAAAATGATTTAAAACGAAAGACTGACTTCTGGTCACTTGCTAGCTATTTGCTAGTCATTCTGTTCACTCACCAATTACTATTAGTCCGCAACACAGCATCCCAGGATACTGCCATCACCAGCTATCTGTTCCACCCAGAAGGAACATAAAGCAGAGAAAGCATCTTGTGGATGAAGATAAGTTTATGCCAAGACATCATTTTATACCAAAAAAGGGTAAGGCTCTTTTTCTGCTGTTCTGCTGTAAAGGTGGGAAACTCTAGAAAAATGAACATCATCCGACAGTCTGGCATTTTAGGGGACAGGTACAGTTTCTACATTAATGAAGATGGAAAAGATGAACTGGTGCTACAAATGAGTTGTCTGTTAACTGACCTGAAAACTCCTGTTAAGTGACTGCTGAAACCTGCAAGGCACATCAGCTTTGAAAGCTTCTGTTTATTCCTCTAGTTTGGTACACAACCAGGAGTTAGCTTTGTTGCTCAACAGGCATCAGTAACACCCACATGCCTTTATCCATCCTCCATGACTTTACACATGCAAACTTTTAAGAGATATTCAACCAAAACACATGCTCTGCCTTTTTATCCTGTATTTTGTTGTGAATAGTGACTATGTGACAAGCGACTATGTAGAAGGGAGAAAGCATCATATTGCAATTGTAATTCGTAACTGACATTTAACCTGGTGATTGCTTTGGTCATGTGCTTTCTGAAATCCAAGAGTTTACATTTACATGGAGTTTAAAGTAGCTAAATTTATGTAATCTAGGAAAGAAATCTACACATTTCAACAGCTTGACTTTGTCACAAAAAGTGGCAAAAGTTAGTGGCATGCTGCTGTCCAGGTTATTTTCTACAAAAGAGAGTGCTCAAAAGTAACATCTCCATTCATGTCTTTGGGTTTTGGAGGTTTGTTTTGTACTTGGCAGGGAAGGGAAGGCGAATGTGGTTACTGATTTTATTATTTTTTATTTTTACTTGCAAGGTTTCAGAACTGTTTCCTCGTTTCTATAAGAAGCTATTTACCTGAAGTTTACAGTCTCTAAACCAAGACTGTTAAACTCCCATAATTTTACCCTATAATCATATTATTGAACACTGTATGAATATTTTGCACCACAAAAATGGAAACATGTTTCTCAAGCAAAAGTAAGTTCTATGTAAAAAGAACCAAATTAACTGTATGAGCACTAATTCCCATCTCTTTTTCTCATTTATTTAGGATTTATTTAGGAAAGGGATCCTTGTGCAAACAGGGATATCTTAGTGCCCATTTCACAGTGTGGGACTACACTGCCTCATCCCCACACACGGCTAAATGTCCCCATGGGTCCCATGTGGCACACAGCAGCCCCAAAGTTCTCTCTGCAGGTGCTCCTGTTCAGATGCTTCAATCCAGTCTCAGGTGTCTGGCATTTGCTGAAATCAGTTCTATTTGCAGCACTGCAAGCAAGTATGCAAAGGACCCTGAATTAATGCAAGTGATGCTCAAAAGCCTTCATCAGCTCTCCAAAAGATCAGGGACAAGCTATAATTTTTGAAGAAACTGAAGAAGTAGCCTTGCAACCAAGATTTATATGATTTTAGTCTTATTTTTAACCACTTCTGAGTTGAAATACAAGCTCTGCTGGATGCTCTGCTGCAAATGATAAAACATACTCCCAAATTAATGAATGCTTATACAACCTGATTTCATTTTGGTTTCTTATAGATCACCCATTTCCCTCTTGATTCTCTCTTAGCTGCTCCTCACTGCTTTCCCTGCATAATTTTCCAGTCAGCAGTCCTGCACGCAGACAGGACCAGCAGTTAGAGTCAGAAAGCAACACACCTTATTAGCAGTAACTACGAACCATGTAATATTTCTTGTGTTTAAAACTTGTGTTTGTATTTCTTACAGAATAATGCATGATTTACACCATGCTGCACCAAATGAGAACACAAAAAAAGAGCACTAATCCAGAGGAAATTAATTCAGACAATTTATTAAAATTTGTAAAATATTCATTTTTATCCTTAATAGGCATTACTATTTTGAAAGCAGTAAGCATAGAAGTGAAGGATGACTGACTTAATTTCTCATTCAACAGCTAAGCAAGCCGAAGAAAACTAGGACGTTTTACCGAAACAGAAGGGGAAAAAATAAATTAAAAATATAAAATAAATCAAGATTATCCTGTGAAAACCTTTGAACTACAGCTTTGTAATTACACTCTTTAGAGCCAAACCCGGCATAAGTACCATTCTGGCACTGCACCAAATTTCTGGCCAAGTACTTCAAGTGTTAGCTGCTCACACACAAAGGTTTCATCCCTGAAATAACTGAGAGAAGAACAACCCTGCAAAGATCATAAAATATGTTTTCAGGCAGCACAAGATAAAACCACTGATCTGTGTCTTCTAAAAGACACACCTGAGTCTTCATGATTCCTCCCTGTAGCAGTGGTTCCCTGGAACTGAGCCCAGGCCAACAAGCCTGGCAGAACTCTAATTGCTGTGCTCAGTTCTGTGCCTCATCTTTGAGTCTGCTCTAGGCTGAAAAGCCTGCATTCCGAACTGCTCACACAGAGAATACACTACCTGTGTTCCAGTGGATTATTTTTTTTCCTACACAGACATAAAAAGTCTATTCTACAGCTGATTATACAGTGATTTATATCTGTATTGATTCTGATGTCTCCCACCATACAAACTGTCAACACTTTCAAATTCTATATTCTCAGGTATTTGCCATCACTTGTCACCCTCACCAAGGCATCTCAGTTTTCAGCCCTGAAAAATGTACCACAGCATCATGGTGGATTCCACTCTGCAGCGCCATTAACTGTCAGAAAGCCTGGCACACCACATGCACATTCATCACAAAGTTACTACAAACACTTCTGCTAACTTTCCTACCCCCTTCCCTTCTTCTAGAGGGCTATGTCATGCGCATAGCTTGGCTGCAAGATCTTAAAGTTTTCCCTGTAGATCACATGAGATTCAAATAATGAATCTTAAACCATGACAATAATAATAAAAAAAGATAAGTTAGACAAAATTATAGCAAACATTCAGCTATTAGTTAGCTCTGAAAACAAACATTTCAAAGCAGCAGCTCATCAGTGACGCACAAATCTCTGCTGTGGTGTACTGTTCACTCCCCTGTGCCACTTGCTAGTCTCCTTGCAGAACAGGCTCTCTCTGAGCTCTGAAGCATAAAAGAAATGGAAATTTCCACTAACAGGTTCCCCAGCTTTTGCATTTTTGCATAATATTGATAGCACTGCACAACAGAGACAAGTGACTGTACTTTCATCTTATTGTAACAGACCTGCCTCTTTCCAATACACACAAGCAAGGCTTTTTCCTGGCCTCACCATCTCTGTTTCTTTCAAGTTTACTTCAGGAAGATGTGAAAATGGCTGTCAAGTCTCTAATTAGGAACAAAACAAAGCCCTTTTCCAAAATAGCTAAAAACATTTATTAGAAAAAAATAGCAAATTGGTGTATCTGTTAGGTATTAGTATATACCGATCCACATCTTCATTACAGCTAAGGATAGTGAGAAAGTCAGGGCTGTTCAGCCTGGAGAAGGCTGCATGGAGGACCTCATAGCAGCCTTTCAGTATCTGAAGGGGGCCTACAGGGATGCTGGAGAGGGACTATTCATTAGGGACTGTAGTGATAGGACAAGGGGTAACAGGTTGACACTTAAAACAGCAGGGGTTTAGACTGGATATAAGGAAGAAATTCTTTACTGTTAGGGTGGTGAGGCACTGGAATGGGTTGCCCAGGGAGGTTGTGAATGCTCCATCTCTGGCAGTGTTCAGGGCCAGGTAGGATGAAGGCTTGGGTGATATGGTTTAGTGTGAGGTGTCCCTTCCCCTGGCGGCGGGGTTGGAACTGGATGATAGGGTCCTTTCCAACCCTAACTATTCTATGATTCTATATCAAACACCAGCCACAATTCATTATAAAGAAGTCTAATTTTAATAAAGTACTAAAGGAAACAATCCTGTGTTGGACAACAGCAGATGATGGCCCAGTACTTTCTAATACATAGGATCATTTGAAAGCAAACAGATTCAAATGGTTTCTAGGAAGTCTGTGCGATGCAGTGCGATGCAAACAAAAGATTTCTCAAATTATTTCAAGGACTACAAAAACCTCTTCTTCTCACACAGCTTCTAAAAGCAAAGTTTGAGACTTTTCACAAAGGAAATACACATTATAAAGTCATAAATATTTTTTTTAAAAGCATGAATATTACTGAATTAATGCACAAGCAGGACTGACTTTCTCCTAAAGCATTTAGGAGTGTCAAAGTCTGCTCAGTAAGCAACTCCTGTGATAACTGCATCATATTCAGAGGCTGCAAAATTACCATAATAACCATCAAAACAGAGGGAAGTATTAGCTATTGAAAGAGGCAAATAATGTATGAATATGAATATAAATCTAAATATTAAAGAATAAAATGCCCAAATAAAAAAGGCATTCAGCCACAACTGTACATTCTTAAATTTTCTCTCAACTTTGCCAAAATAATCCCCCATAGGTTTTTTATCAGAGCTTTTAATCTCCCTCTCTGTACCTGCAACAGACTACAGCTAACAGAATAATGAAGATACTTCCACACTCCTCTTGGAGTAACGATCCCATCAGATTAATGGTTGTTAAATTCAGTAAGAAATACCAGGGAGAAGGATGATCTCATCAGTTAATGGAAATCAGAAGCTTTCAGTCCTCTTCTCACTTCCGTTCGAGATCTCTGGTATAATGATGGAAGAAGCATTTAATCTTCAGTACATAACTAAAAGATTGAAACTTGCAAGATCATGACAATTTACTTCCACCTCTGTTGACCTGGCAATATGGACTTAAGCAAAAGCATTGACAGTTGCCCTTCAGGTCGAACTCCAACCATGTCATGTTACTCCATGCTGTTTAGGTAAAAGGGTTCAAAGTGGGACTACTGCCCCAAACTACTTAATTAAACAAAAAAACAAGAAAATTCTCCCCCCCCCCCCCAAAAAAAAACAAACAAAACAACAAAACCATACCACAACTGGTTGGATTTTTACGCCCTCTTTTCTCTAAATGCCTGTAGCAGAGTATTATGCAGAGGCAAGTAACACCGCAAAGCAGCAGTTCTTGCCACGCAAATACCATAAGAAGTCAGAGTGGCTGAAAGGACCTGCCAGTTACACACTGATATCTACTGCATTATTTGGGGGGAAAGAAGAAAGCTGCATTTAGGATTCTGTACTCATGTAAGTTCAACATACTGTGAAAGCATCTGGCATGAAGGTGGAGTGTGCCACAGGGCTCAACAACAGAACAGAAGGTGTAGACATGCAGAATCTAGGGTATGCAGAGCCATTAAACTGTCCTTTCAGAGATACAACTTCAGCTCAGCCATGGACACCATGCACACCACTCCTCAGTCTCTTGGTAAGTCGCCTAACTTACTTTGAACATGAGCTAGATCTAGCATCCAGTGTGAAACTACTCACATTATACCAGCAAAGCCACCATGTATTTTATGCTAATGCTCTTATACACACTTGTTCTCACGCTCTTGTGCATCCTACTAACACGTATAGAACTGCATGGCATAAAAAGATGGACTTCAATTGTTCTCAGGCTGTTGTGATGCTTGTTAAAAAAAAACAAGCTGGCAACAAAACAGAGACTACCTTCTCCCTGCAGCTACTGCTTTCCAGCTTGCCAAGATACATGGTGACAATACTGGCAGCATGGAGACAAAAGCAGCAAAAGCAAGACAGCCCAGAAACTGCACTGGTTCTGTTCTGCAAGTCACACGGTCACCCTGTCACAGCTCTCAGTTTATCTAATCTACTAAGTATTCTTAGGAAGAGTTCCTCAACAGATCATGCATGCCCAGGGTACAAATTTAATTCCATATTTCATGATCATTTTTGACAAGTTATTTCAGCTTATAAACAGCTACTGCTCATGTGCAAATTGCAACATTAATAAATGACATTGAAAACAAGTTTAAAAAAAAAAATCACAAAGGAGCCTAAAAACCTCTGGGACTGCTCTCTAACAGTGCTCTAAAATAAAACAGAACATGGGCATATATGTATCTGTACTGTCTGAAAAAGTTGATAAAAATACTGTCCTTGAAGCTGACAGATCTTTTGCTTAAGTGACTTAACATGTTGATTTTGTGACCTTTGTTTATGCAACCCAATCTGAAAGTTTAACTCATAATACATCATGGAAATAGAGACTTGTACAAAAGGATGTGCACTGCCAGCAGTTCTCTTCCTAAAACTTTTAGTATTTGAGAATGCATTGAGCATTGCCAGGCAATGCTTAATAGCTGTATGTGTAAGCAATTCAAACACCTCATTTCTACAGAAAACATGTAATTTTTTACACAACTACCCAAAAATTGCATTAATCTGTGTAAGAAAATGTATGCAGCACAGCTGTCCCAATATAAAAACACAGTTTAAGAGAGAACAACAGGCTACTGTAAATACAGCATCTGTCAAAGTAAAGTAACTACAGCCTGCATTTTCACCCACTTCATCCACAAACAGTAATTACTGGCATTAGCAGGAGGTTTTTCCTTCCAAAGAGAGTCTACCCAAAGACAATTTTAGCTCTATTTAATGTTTAATTTTGCCACATTTCAAAGCTCCTTCTACTGTTAGTATTCAAATTATATACAAGTAAAATGTCCATTTTACTCAGCATAGAAAACACTCATACACAATCTTTAACAGCAGCAGAAAGTACAGTTCAAAGCCCAAACTTACAAAAAGATTTTCAGCTATTTTCAACAGAGTAAGAATCTGTATGAACTTACAGTAAGATTCCAGTTGATCTGCGGTATTCTTGTGTGAAGATTTAGACTGAACATAAGCAACAGAACTCCAGTAACCACCAACGCACTACAGCTCACAAACTCAAAGAAATAAAGGCCTTCACAAGGGGAGCATTCCATGATGGTCTCTATGCAGATGAATGCAATCAGTGCCAAAACCTAGGAAGAAAAACAAGTGGAAAAAAAAAATAAATAGATTTCCACATTTTGAAAGTAGCCACAAGTATTCCTGAAATTTCCATTGGGAACATGATCAGCTTACACTCAGGAATGTGTGATTTTAGTTTATAACAAGGCACTGTCTAAAGAGAAAAAAACAAAAGCAAATTAATGCAAGACTTTCTGGATATCTCCCATTCAACAAAATATATTTTAGCAAAATTACAAGCAGTCTAACATCAAAATAACTGAGACACCCAGAAAGGCATGAAACCCCTTCAGGCTTTACATGCAAACAGCACCTTAAACATTTTATTTCATTTTTCATTCATGATATGCTATTCCAAAACTATTAGGCCAACCTCAAGCTCAACTACACAGTATTAATATAGTGTGACTGTGAAAGACATTTCAATCAAGCTATCATTTAAATTTCACTACCAACTTGAGATGTGAATATATCCAAAATAAAATAGATTCAGGATCTCTACCAGCCTCCAAAAATGCCTTTTCATGCTTATTGTCAATATGCTATTTTTCATATTAAAACATATATTATCATTCCCTTGTAAGACAATAAAATCAGCAGCTAACAGAGGAAGGACAAACTCCTGGTGCTGCAAATACATACATATATATTGGATAACTGTTAGTCAGTCCAAATTCAGAAGAATCTCAGTAGAGTTAAACACAGACTTTTGCAAGAAGAGTTTAATTTACTGTTTAGGATAAATCAGTAAATCTCACTATTCTTAGTCTGCCCAATGGAGGAAACTAAAATATGGAAAAACTATATACCAATATTAGCTACCACTGATTAGCTACCACAGTGTATACAACTTACATATCTAAGACTACATTTCAAAAAATTCCTCTTTGAATGTAACTGGTAAAAGAAAAACAGCAGCATGGACAGTTTGGTTTTATTGAGTATTTTTAATGTTCAAGGCAAGCAAGAAAGGCCTTAAGAATGTTTTGCTTCAGTTTTCAAGACTACCACCCCCTATCCACCCACTTACATTTTTCAGAAATAATTCACTTTTTTGCTCTGCCACAAAACTCTACTGAGACTGTAGTAAGTCGGTTCAATTTGAAGATGACAGCCTCCTCATAGCTAAATATTCCCCAATTTGAAGGCTTTGTGCAAACAAAACCCAAGTTTAAAAGACTGACAGAAGCCACAACACAAATCAATTTGTAACTCCTTCTTTGCCAATTTCAATGTTTTCTTCCAGCACTTCTTATACTTCATCTATTGATTTGTCTTCTGCAACAGAAGAAGCAAAATGAATAAAGAGGATTTTGAAAGATGTTACCCATTTTGACATCAGCAGTTATCCTAAGGACAATACCCACATGCTTAATTCACTACAGACTTCAGAATACAGCATCTAATTTAAGTTTAAAAATAAATTAAACCAAACCAAAATAGTTTTTATCAAAAATCCCACAATTGGGTAGAAAGTCTCCCATAGTTCACTTTGCACAGTCTCTTGAAGAAGGCATACAAGTAATTGTGTTTTAGAGTAAAGCTCAAAAAAAGAAATCTTAGCTATTTCAAGCAGGACCAATATCACCTAATGCAAAATGATAACTGGCAAAGCTTTATCTTTTAGATGTTCCAGTAAGGTCTCCACTGTTCTTGCCACAATTTTTGATATGACACTTAAAAATTTTTATTGTTTTAAAAGCAATGGTTTCTGCAATATTCTCTAAAAGTACTGGAGCACAAGCCCAAACAATATTGGGTTTATTTTATAAAAACACAAACAGCTCTGAACTGTGCCACCAGTGTTAGGCTAAAGGAGGCAGAAGCTCTGGCAATCACTACTCTGGACAACTGCTACTTGGCATACAGAGTCTGCTGTTCTGATGATAAACACCTTACACAGACTCTTCTCCATACCAGACAGCATTGCTTCGTCAAGGCTAAGGTACCCATCTTAGCAGTCGAAGCTCAAAACAGATGAAAGGTTTTCTTGCATACAGGATTAGAAATAAAGTATGTGCTGAAGAGACACTTGAAGCAGTGAATTATAATCATAATAAGTTATTTATACATTTCCAAGCTCAGAATAGTTAATAAACTTCAGAGCAATTCTACCTTAAGACTTCATTTTATTGCTTAAGGAATTATAAAATACATTTGCCTTGACACCTTTCATACTTTGAGATGAGAAAAAAAAAGTTGTGAACACTTACACATCAGTTTGACTTAATAACCCAAACCATTCTGAAGAAAGGCAGGCAAGGATGTGCCATCAGTTTAACTAACCTGTGGTGGCATTAGTGCACAGTGGTCTAGACTGGGACAGCCCAGATCTATCGATATGTTTATCAGAAAAGCTGGAAGAAAACCTCAACTGCTTCAGCCATGAAGTGGAGGCTGTGCTTTGGGAACGTGCACAATAACTATCAACAGGAGTATTATCACAGCAGACTGGGACACCTGAACACTTGTTGGCTGGGGGACGGGAAAAGGAGAACATTCCCATGAATACCATTTACTTGTAACACTTTGGTACTTCAAGTAAGATTCCAACTGTGCTACTGTTTCTCTTGCAATAAAAACCTATTTCACTTATCTCCAAGAACACCCATTCTGCCAATGCTACAGCTAATACCTTCCTGTTGACTGCCCATTATTTGTTTTACAATGAATATTACAACAAAAAATGAAATCTGAATATACCACCACACCAGAAAGCACTATCCTCCCACACAGACTCTTTCTTTTTCATAAGCATGACAGAAATCTCAGTCTTTAATAAAAAATATTTTCTCTTTGAAGCATCAGGGTAATCTTGCCTCCTACACATTTATGAACTTGCCAGAAGCATCCTTCCAACTAACTACAAGTCATGTGAATCTTCCATAAAAGCACACTAATGCTGCTTTCACTGGCCATTCCATTCTGAGACGAATCTAAGTTTCTTTCCAATAAATACAGCAAACTACTCTGAACATATGAAATGAACATAGGATACATTATAGAATCAAACCCATGATTGACTCAGCTAAACTACTTAGAAGGGTTGTGTAAGTGCTCTAGCATGAGCCCTATCAGTTTGCCAAAGGACATGATGAACCACTGCTGGTTCATCCAGTAGTGAATTAATACAACCCTGCTACTGAAAATACCACTTGATTCATGTGGCGATTAAGTAAACCGGTATGATCATAAGCATGCCCCCAAAGTGTCCCACTGCAAACTGCAGAGAGAGCAGAAGTCTGTCTTGATCCGAGCTACCCCAGCTTATTTTCTGAGGGACTTCAGTGCAGGTTTAGCACTAACCATTTTCTCCTGTTCTCTCACAGAGCTCTGTTAACTAAAATGAAAACATCTTTCTAACCCATGTTTATCTCCACTGCCTGTCTTCTACCCTTCACTGCCTACTGAATTAGCTAATCTACATGCAGCTCACAACTTACTGAGGCTCAAAGATGTAAAAAGTCACTTCCTACACAATTTCCTCTGCCACGCCACACGTGCAAAATAAAAACTGGTGCCTTGTCTTACCACGTTGACTGTACTACTCTCTGGGGAAGAAATGAGAACAAAGACAATCCAACACCCCTGGCAAGGATCCACGCTCCATCCAGACACCACTTGAGGGTGCAGAGACTCATATTGCCCCAGGTGACTACAGCACAAAGCACAGCAGAGAAAACTCTCACTTCCCAGCTGCTAAAGCTTTGCCCTTGCTTTGTAATACAAGTCACCAGTGCTATCTCAGAAAAACAGGAGACTGGATTTTCCGGGCTGTGTCTGCCTTCAATGGCTGCAGTTACAGGGTATCTTATCGGAGCACAAGTTTTGGCCAACAAAACACAAGCTGCCACTTGTCCAGTGCAGGAGGTGACCCTCGCTTTCAAGTCACACCTCATAATTTAGGGTGATGAGTTTTGATGAGTTTTTCCACAAGCAGAAGTGTCAAGGCTTCTATACTTCATAAAAATGAGAAGTTGGACGTGAAGGAGATCTCCTCTTACATGAATGACTGCTCTCTCCCACAAACACACCTACAGCTTTCTCAGGCACAGTCACTAGAGCAAGTTTCCTCTACTGGCTAAAACAAATGTTTTCACCTGTTTTTCTCGGAACTGAGTACTTTGGAGAGTTTTCTATTCCACCCTAATTCCTCCTATGCCTCAAGATCTGTATAACTCTCTATTATTACTAGCTTTAACAGTCGCTTTTGGTTTCCCTTCTACTTCCACTCTTCAAAAATAAGTATGGAGGATTTTGCACTGGATACATAACTCTGTCACGCCAGAAACACCAGCTTATTCTACTGGATGCTTGGGTTCATGCAGAGCCAATGTAGGCTGCCTGCAATGCCACCTTTTTCTTGGACAAAGGAGATACAAGAGTCTGGCCAACAAAAATGGATCAATAAAAATGAGCTTCAGGATAAGCTTAGCAAAGGTCTTCATCTGCCCAGACTTGCAACCTAATGTGTGCAATACAGCTCTAACTCTGTCACAGGCAGAGTTTGCTCTGTAAATGGAGTAAATGGAGCAAATGGAGCAAGTTTGCCCTACCCTTCCTCCCTCATCTCCCACCACCACATGATGCAAAGGCACAAAAAAAACAAACAAACAAAAAAAAACCTCCAAGTAGAGCATTAAGCACAAGATGTATTTCCCAATAGTGATGTTTTGTGCTTTTTGTCTTGAATAAACTGGCAAACTGTTACCCACTGTTATTGTCTGGGACTTTCAGGAGTGCTAAGGTACAGTGCAAGGGTAGCACTGAACCCCAGCTGAAAGCTCCACTCAGAGTAAAGCAGTCCTCACTGGAAGAGGATGAAGCAACCACAATTTAGGGCCATTTAATTCGTGAAAGAGAGCCTCTATACTGGGATCCAATGTCCTTTAATTTAGCCACATTATCCTCCTACCATTATAGCATTCATCTCAACTTTCCTGTAAATTCCCCTGGAGAAGGGCCCTTAATGAAGAAATCATCTGCCTTAGGGCTATGTAAATGGCTTATATTTACATCACTTTCTTGGCAACACTGGCAGGTCAGACATAAAACACTCTATTTCCCCAAAATGGGGAAAATGTGCTATGAGAAGCACCAATGCTGAAAAAGAGCTTTTAGGAGGTTGCTAATGGTGCATTTTTTCTGTCAGAGTATGTTGTGTTTTATTTTTGAAGAAAATAATCAAACAACTTCGCACTAAAAATAAAAAACAGTTCTGCAATGAAAACAAAGTAAAAAATGAGTTTTCCTGTTTATCTAAAATGTTACCACAGAAAGCCTTATTGTGTGGTTAAATGACATAATTACGCATGATTTCCAAAAAACCACAAAATGGTCAGCATTTTTTCTGCCTGAAAAATACCCACAGAATTTCAGTAAGAATGTCACACTACCGAGGCATTTTTACATCCACGCTGTTTAAATTACTCGTACAGCAGGATACATATGCGCAAAATAGAGAAGAAATAAATTGCTTTTACACCACTTAAAGTATCTGAAGACATTTAACTTTCTTGAACTAAAATCTAGATTTATTGTTCTCATTTACTTGGCCCAGCAGTCCTAACTTAATGTATAAAACCAAGTGGGTCTCATTCCTTGCAAAGCACATGCATTTCCCACATCTAAAACAGCTGGCACAGATATGAATATTTGGGATCATATGGCTTAAACACAGTTCTGCTTCTCCAGCAGGAAACCATCTTTTACCCTACACAGAAGAATGACTGATTTCCCGCCTGTTCCCAGTCTGCATCCTTATGACCAAAAGAAATGTGTTATTAACTCTGGTAATTGAACTTTTCTTATAAAAAGAAAAAAATCAGAAAAAGGGCACTCACCAGAGAGGGCAGCTTAAGCGACACCAGTGATTCAGCACCCTGATTAAACTGAACTGTACTCTAACAGCACAAAATATAACACTGAACAAATCCAAAGAAACTCAATCAGAGCTCCAGATTCAACTCTGATTTGGTTCTGGTGCTGACAGTAGAAACAGCAGCAGAATACTGACATTTCTGATCTTCACTGCACCTCCAGGTGTTTACATGTAGCTGCAGTCCTCAAGTTTTATTTCTTAGCTCATGTTTGGCTATACCGTGGCAAGACTTCAGTGCATTAAATATTGTGAAATCTGTATTAAATCAGCAGCTCTTCTGCCACCTCCAGCAGGTTTCTGTAATCCTTGAAAGATTCAGCTACTGCTGACTTCCCTTTCTCAGCTTCGGCAAAAGACCAATTCTAAATACGGAACGTATTTCTGAGGCCAGAAACATTTTGCAGGCGTATTATGAGAAAGGATCATACTTAAGAATGAGGCAATGAAACTCAACATTAACAACTGAATAATAGTAGTTTCAAAAACCTAAGTATCCCAAAACTAACATTCTAAAAAAAAAAAAAAAGTAAAATGAACTGGACTGAACTAAAAGGAGCAGAATCGATTCTCAACTGGCTGAAACAGAACTGCATCCATTTTCAACGAGAACATAATCACAGTCTGCAACATAAAAAAAAGCAAGCTGCAGACAAGAAGTAGAGACTTCTTTCCTACTAACTATGCATCAAGTGCAGTGTTTTGCTTATGGCTTGAACACACCTCTTCAACAAACATTCTTATCTGCTAGATAAATGCAGAACTAATGCCAGTTCAGATGCCATTAAACAACTAGTGTTTTACAGTATGGAAATATTTTATGGTTTGAGGTTTTTTGAAAGAAAAATAAACATAGTTCTTCCTGTTACACATAAGTAATTTAAGGTTCTTTTTACACACCAAATGAAAACACAACCATGTTCCTAATAAAACAAACACACACCACAAACAAGCAAACAAATAACAATCAACCCCCCCCCTTTTATTTAGGAGTATTTCAAGGTTTTATCCAACCAAGTAGATGACCAGAAGAACCACTGAAGCAAATCTGAAGCCAAGACACACTGCAATGAGGAATTTGGCATAGGCACATTACATTTCCTTACAGAAACCTCAGGTTCAAACATACCTTCCAGATTAGACAAAAAAACGAATGTAACATGTCACCTGTCCCATAAAAAAGAGCCCATCAATAGTTTTGTACTAACCCCATCCTTTCGGAACATTCATCTGAAGATCACAGAAGCCACATTTTAAAACAGCAGCAAAAACAACATGAAACATTTAACCAGTTTCTCCCACTAATTTCTTCCCACAGGAACCTGTGCCTCCAGTCCCCAGAAACTACAATTCATGTGTACGAGAACTCAAAATATTTTCATAAGCAACAGGTCCTGCAAGACAATAATGAACAAAATCCCAGCAGAGTCATACATTTCTAACTTTCCCATTTATATGCTGTATTAATCACTTAATTCCTATGCAACTTAGTGAAATAAACAGCTCCTAAATGCAAAGGCTTCTTCTGTACACACAGAACACTGAACTGTGCCCACTGCTTCAGGGAATGGACACAAACCATAAGACTCAGCATACCCATGCCTAAGCCAGAAGAGCAGAGGGACACGCCACAAGGCAAAGGAAACTCTTGCAGTCTAACCACTGCAATATGTCCACATCAGACTTTAGAATAGTGCTCTGGAGTCTGGTAAAAAACATAATTAAATCATGCACATAACAGAAGTGGAAATTCTTAAACACTGAAACTATCCAACTAAGCTTCTTCAAGCCCAGTTTTGTCACAATTTGATTAGCATTTTGCATGCCATGTTCTTCAACAAAACAGGGAAAAACAGGTCAGAAAAATATTAGATATTTCTTCAGTGCTGCCATAAAAAAATAATTTTGTATGCACTGAGTCCTCTGCATCTTCCTCAGCAACTACACATAGTGGAGAGCAGAAGGGTGGGACAATAAAATATTTTTCCATTAGTCCTACTCATGCAGGCTTTACTACAATAGTAACACAAATTAAAAACTGCCTACAGGAAATGGGGGGTGTGGGGGGGGAAGGCCTAGCTTCACAGCTGAGTTCAAGAAAGTTTAATAACCCTCACTTTCAGTCACCAGGGCAGGGTAAGACACAACCCAGCATCCTTAAGAAACATTGGTAATTCTTATTTTACCTTAAAGACTAATTTCATAGGGTCACTGAAGGTCATTAGTCTTGTACCAGCATTTAGTAGTTTGTTAATAAGAACTGTGAAGGATGCTCAAGAGAGCATGTGCAGCAGAGGTATCTCACAGTATATGGTCCAACTTCCCATCCCCAACCTTCCAGCAAGGGTACAGTATCCTTTCCAGTCCATTTCCTATGACTTTCTATTAAGTCAAGCTGTAAGAAGTCATAACTTCTCTCACCTTTGCTATTTAAACTAAATGGATAAATAAAGTTACCATATTTTTGTCTTCAGGCTGCACACACATGTTCTTTATGGTACACAGATACATGCTTTCTGCTGGAACACAGCAAGTTACTGAGACTATGTTTGCATGTTTTTTTAATAAAAAAAAAGAAAAGGGAAGAAAAGAGAAAATAAAAAATTTGACTATTGCTTCACTTGGGAGAACTCTCTACTCAACTCTTGAAAAGAGAAAAAGCTTCACTTTTGACCTTGCTTTGTTTGCCCATCCACACACATAGGCCAGTCCATGTTAAAAACCTGGCTAGTCAAAACAGTATCCAGAGTACTGTAAATCTGTAACATACAGTAGGATAAATTAGTTGTTTTTAAGAAGTAAAGGTGCCCTCACAAAATTTGTCAAGTATTTGATCTGCATAGCCTCTCGTTTAACTAGGCTGTTTGGCTATTTTAGAAAGTGAAAGTTCTATTTTAAGACTACCAGAATTAAGCTCTAGCCTTTAAAACCCCATTTACTCCCAATTATGACTAAACATCAAACATCCCACAAATACTAAAACAAGAAAGGAATTTTAATGAGAAAACAATCAAGAACTTAAAGCAGACCTAAGGAATCCATTAAAGTTTTTTGGGTTTGTTTTTGTTTAAAGGAAATGGTGCAAACTGCCCTCGTGATCCCAAGTTCCCAAGATTGCAATCTGAAGGCACCCTTAAATGCCATGCCTTAAAAGGCAAAAAGAGTCTAGACATACTGGTAAAACAGAACATTAAAAAAATAGATGTAGGCCAGAACATTAAAGAGCACTGCCAGCTGTACTGGGGAATGCACAAAACCTTCAAGCCCAGCTTGCTGTTTAGACTATCTTAGAAGCCTTATACAGTAGTATCTCATCCAAAATAGAAAAGAGCCCACAAACTTCCATTGCGTAACTGCAAATCCACCTACTCAAGAGCAGATCTGCCTGAAGACTGCAAACAAACTTGGCACACTGCAAACAGAGGACTATAAAATGCTGTTAACAACACACAAGCCATAAGGCTCTGGCAACACCATCTTCACCTTCTCAATCACTATTCTTACTGTACTGCCATGAACTAAACATACCGAACATCCCAAAGACTTACGACACTATCCTGGAATTCTGGAAGAACACTTACTCCAAACAGCAAAAGATACAAATACTTAAGAGAAGATTTCCTCTACATTGTTGTGAATGCTCCATCCCTGGTGGTGTTCAGGTTAGACAGAGCCTTGGGTGACATGGTTTAGTGTGAGGTGTCCCTGCCCATGGCAGGGGGGTTGGAACTTGATGATCTTAAGGTCCTTTCCAACCCTAACTATTCTGTGATTCTATTAGATAAGAAGTTTCTAAGCATTAAATGCAACTAGCTTCTAAAAGAAACTAGTTGTATGATCAAACAACTAATTAATTTGTTCACAACACTGAAGTGGCAGTATCAGTTCCTAGCATGAAAACAATTTCGTAAGACAAATTATTGAAGACTATTAAACACTTGCAGAACTGAAGTATTTTGTACTATTCACAACTGTGTTTGTTGCTTTCTTGCATTAACATTTTGGTTAAGAATGTACAAAAGCACAGAAAATTATTAATATGGGAATGCTTGTAGTCAATTCATAAAATAAGCTCACATAAAGATGACAACTGTTATGAGCAGTGCTGTAGTGCTGGTAAATTTACAGTGTTTTAAAATTGTTTAGCTTCAATGTTTAGCTTAAATGAAAGCTACAGCAGAACATTACCATGCGCAACTCTAGATCTAAGCACAGGACATGTTTCTACACACCAGGCGCATGGCTGCTATGCTGTAATGAAGGGAACTGTGACAGACAAGTTCAGCTCACTTGCAAGCTAAACACACTGTGAACATACATACAAGAAGAAAATGTAAAGAATTGCCTTGGACAATACATTATCCAAGCATCAACACCTGAATATCAAGTTACATATTAAAAAAAGTTTAACTGCAGACAATGCTGAAGATACTTGTTTAGGTAAAAGTTCTCCCACAAGCTAAGGTATTAAATACCAATTTAACCTGCACACAGCAAGATTAAAACATTAAGTTACTCCGCTTACTTGAAATCACACTTCATGCATCATGCCACTCCAGTACCATACTGCAGAGGGAGTAATTTCACCCTGGACATGTATTACATAAAACAATGCTTGAGATCTGTCACAGCAAAGACTGCATTACTTGATTCCTGATGCTGCATACTGTGTGTGCATTGCTCAGCTTGAGTGGAAGAGCCCCCCCTTTGCACATAATATTTTTGACCCATCTTTCCTCTAGTCACAGTTGTACGCCCTTATACCTAGTCTACATCAGGTTAGTGTTATCCAGCTTTTGCTTTCCTCCTTCCATATTCGGAAGAGCTAATGGTGTTTCAGAGAAATCCGAACATCACTTCCATGGTTTTGAAGCAACTGACCACACAAACCACTTGAGAATTATTTAAAAAAATAAAAATCAAAATGTATAGACGTTTTAATCCAGCTGTAATTTAGAAGTAGGGAAGACTACCACTGCAGAGCAACAGCAGGTGATGTGCTATTAAGACGTCTATTAACTGCATGTCTAGTCCTCTTGCATACAAAATTTCAGTACAAAATGATTCATTGAGGTCTTGAAGCAAGGCAGGTATTTCTGAAACGCAATTTTGAGCACAAGATGACAAAGTGTGCAAGCTGATGGGACAAAATGATGCATTAACTTGCATCAGAAATATGAAGTTCCTCCTATACTCATGACGTTACAAGCATAACACCTCTTAAATGTGTAGTCCTCCTTGACTTCTTATCACAAGACAGTAATAACTAGAGAGTCTCATCAAGAAAAGACATTACCATCCTTATCACAGAGATAATAGAAATTTCTTCTGAAAGCAGAAGTTAAAACTACCCACCATCTAAGAGACAAATATGTAACAGAAATCTGTAGTTTACTGACAGAAGAACACAGCTATGGCCAGAAGGTAGCTAAGAGACACCATGAAAGAGACCAAAACCCATTCACCTTTGTGTGGGAAGACAACCACAGTCCTTTCTTTAACTGCGCACAGAAGCAATGGAGAGCAAGGCTAAACAGAGTTATTTCATCATTCTTCCCTCTATGGTAAATGTCTGTATAAAAATATCACCATACAGCAATGCAGATCTACAACCTTTAAAGAAAAATCTTTCCAAAGAGAAATCAGGAATCTGAAACACTGAAGAAAAATGGCTTACCTAAAGAGGACTTCTTAAGCATATCTGTGTACTACACACTCAATACTTTAAATACAGTATTGCAACTGTCTTCTTCTAAGACCAGATGTCAAAGATCAACAGTCTCCGCTGTCGTTTTTAACATCTTAACAAGCAGCTACAAACACCAATGAGAATCAAAGCTCAGTATACAACACACAAAGTCATATGCATTTCTTACATAAACACACATTAACTGTTTGGAAATAAGTAGAGATGATACAGTTTATCACAGACTGATTATAAATTATCAAGGCAATCCTAGGATGTAACAGGAGAATTATCTCCAGCTGGGGCTTCAAAAGTGGTATTTCATACACACTGAAATGTGTGTCACCTACTACTCGAGTTGTGCCTATTGAGAAGCGATTACATCAGTCAGATGAGCTGCTGGAAGGTCCCAAGACTACAGAACCCTTCTTACTAGTACAGAGCAAAACAATTTTGTCTTGCCTTGTGCAGGAACATGAAGGCTGGCTAAGCACAGACAGCTGTTTCAAAGTGCATGAAGCAGTAAGAAGCAGTAAGAAGCAGCTATGGAAAGTGGCAATGTTAACACAAGGACAAATAGCTATAAATTTGCCAGAATAAAGTTCACACCAGAAATGAGGAAGGTTTCTGTACCACTGAAGGGCAGAACACATAAACAAAAGCTAACTTTAAGGTGAAACTATAATTTCTGGCAAAAGCCATCAGCTACAGGGCTGCCTGTGACACCAAAGCTGCCTCAGAAAAAGCCCAGATGTCTCCTGCAGTGGCCTCTGCTTCCCACCGAGACCACTGAATGCTTTACATAAGAATAACTAGACCACTGCAGAATGACGTTACCAGGCAGAGAACGTCTATCACTTACCTCTGCTAGGTACAGTCTTGTTTTCTGTAGCCTAGTTAACACCTCATTTACATTAAAAATGAACTTTACAGTAACTATCAATTTATTCACATCGCATTCAGTGTCCAGCTAGGGGAAAGGGACCTGAGGGTCCTGGTGGATAGGAGGATGACCATGAGCCAGCAATGTGCCCTTGTTGCCAAGAACACCAATGGCATCCTAGGGTGCATTAGAAAGGGTGTGATTAGTAGGGCAAGAGAGGTTCTCCTCCCCCTCTACTCTGCCTTGGTGAGGCCGCATCTGGAATGTTGCATCCAGTTCTGGGCCCCTCAGTTCAAGAAGGACAGGGAATTGCTTGAAAGAGTCCAGTGTAGAGCCACAAAGATGAAGAGAGTGGAACACCTCCCTTATGAGGAGAGGCTGAGGGAGCTGGGTCTCTTTAGCTTGGAGAAGAGGAGACTGAGGGGTGACCTCATCAGTGTTTACAAATATGTAAAGGGTGGGTGTCAGGATGATGGAGCTAGGCTTTCTTCAGTGATATCCAGTGATAGGACAAGGGGCAATGGGTGTAAACTGGAGCATAGGAGGTTCCACGTTAACATCAGGAAGAACTTCTTTACTGTGAGAGTGACAGAGCACTGGAACAGGTTGCCCAGGGGGGTTGTGGAGTCTCCTACGTTGGAGATATTCAAGGCCCACCTGGACAAGCTCCTGTGTGATGTACTCTAGGTTGCCCTGCTCTTGCAGGGGGGTTGGACTAGATGATCTTTTGAGGTCACTTCCAACCCTTGGGATTCTGTGATTCTATGGTTTACAGAATGACAACTATCTGGAAAGCATCAGCTCCTCACTCCAACACCAACGTTGCAGATGAGGAGTCACACTGCTGCAAACAAAGCAGATGAGGAGTCATGCTGCTGTGCAGCTGCACAGGAGTACTGCAGAGAGACCCAGGGAGAAAGGAGTGGGGAAGTTACACATGTAAGATGTGACACACTGGACTGTGATCACAATGAGATGCTGAGCTGAAGACACAAGAAGGCAGGAGTAACTCAGTTTGAGATACCTGAACACCTCATGATAGTTACCAACTGGATTCTAATAGTTAGCAGTTACCTTACTTTATGGAACATAAATGTTATTACTCTACTTTCTTAATGGGAATTCTCAACAGTCTTATTATCCATGTAGGTATGTATTACAGGCTTTCCAAATTTTGTTGTCTTCATTACAGTAGATCCTGATAGCAATGAATGTTACTGTATTCTTGGCCTTAATCAATTTCTGGATCTGGAAACATGTAATGACAGTAAGCCACAAAACTTTTTCCAACACTCAGCTACTCTCCACCAATGAAGATGGAACTTTTTATTCTGAAAATTGTGAACATATGAACTGCTATTCCCACCAGATTTCACTTCTCTCAAAATCTTGCCTCCACTAACAGGCAATAGCATATGCTATAGAGACGATGAGAGTAAACATGCAGTGATGCCTCCCAGTACGGTCATCAGCAACTTGTAGCTTGGAGACCTCCCAAGCAGAAAGTATTATCTTCTTTAAAAGGAATCTCTGATGGATTTTTGTAGCATTTGGAACAGACACATAGAGAAAAGAAAGTCTAGAGCTGTTTGATCCACAGAGGCTGTCACTAATCACCACAAATGCCATGCACTTTTAAGCTAGCACGCAGTGAGGTTTTTCCAACACTTGCTCCTTCTATCAGAAGGTGGCTCTGTGATCTTACTGCTCCAGTTAAAACCACTCCTGTTTACCACCAGTATCACAAGAACTGATCAGGAACAATTTTCACATCAGCAGTTAGAGGTGAGAGATGTTACTCTAAATAAAGCACCTGTGAAAACCTGGCATCAGGTGAGAACTAACAAGGCTTCCAATAGGATCCTCCTTTGTTTTCTTCCCACTCACCTGGAGGCCTGATGAAACACTCACCTGAAGCTATGGTTCCCAAAGAAAAACAGAGAATGAGCAGTCACAACTCACCATGGGAATTTCAGCAGGAAATACACATCTATACCCAACTTCAATGATAGTAAGAGCCTTGAAGTGCAGAATTATAACAATCAAGGAAAAATAATAATGCATTTAGAAAAGCTGAAGAGAAAAATGAAGTCAGGGGGGGAAAAAAGCAAGCTATCTCATCTAAAGAGAAACTATTTCCAGCAAAGATGTGTTATCTGCACCAGCCTGTCTTCAGGATGACAGCAATGGCCCACCCCAATTCCGCACTTAGTAAAAACCCTCCTTCAGTAAGGACACTCAAAAAGGAGAGACTCTCCATAAGAAATTCAAGGGAATGAGGGAAAAAAGTACTGAAGTGAAACAAATCATTTGATGATGTCCATAGGAAAGTTTTCCAGGGATATCTGATTATTGTACAATAATCTCCCTGAGAAGCATTAAAGCCCCTGAAAGCATGAGAAACACAAAATCATGCCAGAGAGTAATGAAAATAAACTCTAATGAGTTCTTCTGCTCAGGTCTCCAAGGGCAGCTATCTGCTCTCTCACATCTGCCGTAAGGCAAAGTACTGCCCCAAAATGCTAGGAAGTCAGCTGAGACAATTTCCACCTAGATTTCAACTTCCCAAAGAAAAAGCATTTATTTGGTTAATACACACACATACTGGCTTTCAAGTTCAAACCCTCATTATAAAAAGGCACAACAGCAAACATGACAGCTCCACACCACTGTACAACCTTCCCTCCTATACCATCTACTTCCCACCTGTCTGATGATACCCTGTCAAGGTGTCCCAGCCACCCCAGCAGTCCTGAACACTCCTTTCCTGATACAATCCAACATGCACCATCTTTCTTCCTTCAAGATTCTTCCTTAAAGAGGCATACAGCTGCAGCCCCAGTTACAGCAGATGTTTCCTCAGAGATCCAAATTAACACACAGACAACTTTTTCAACAGAACAGTCATTCACAGGCAAAAGAGCTACTTTTCGAGAAGCTCACTCACCTACCAATATAACTTCCAAAAAGAGGAAAATCAGTTCAGCATTAAGCTGCTTCATACAGGACCTTTTTAGTACTTTCTTGCTGTTCTTCATATTATTACTGACCATTAGCAGGCAGACATATGCACTACATAACCGTTCAATTTAACCACGAATATGAATAAAAAGCCCTAAATAGTAAAATGCAGTTTTATTAGTTTGCATACCCAACTTAAAAATAATGAAAACCCATAATGCTATGCAACCTCTTCCAGGAGTCCAGGGAAAGAAAACTAAACTAAGACTCAGAAATAAGCTGCCCAATACTAAACATTAATTGGTTATGACAACAATTCATGTATAAGGTCAGTGCCCCCTTAAAGGGCAATTTAGGGCATATTCTCTTGAAATGTTCATAAATATGAGTTAAAACTATTCTCCCCTGTAGCAGCACTTTTAATTACCACATGCCAAAATGTTGCACTGCTTTCCCTCTTGTAATAATTCCTGTAACAATATTCTGAATAGAGACAAATCTACCACAAAAAATAATAAAGCACTACAATCATTTTCTCAGTTACATAGGAGTTTTTCGTGTTCCCTGGTCCTTCGAATTTGAGTGGGCATTGAGAAGATCCTTTTAAGCCACATCAGTTCACACAATCATCCTTCACACACAGCACTAGGAACTAATTTGCGGGAAGTCCTTCAACTGAAGATTAGAATAAACAGCAATGTTTGTCTTGAGCTGATACTTTTGTCTGCCAATCATGTGTGTATTTTAAAACAAATACTGATGCTAAATGAGCACAGACCTTGCAATTTTTCCTGCAGCATTCTTTTTACTAGAATATATTTAGAGGTCTGATTTCTAAATCGGTACTTGTCTTTTTTAAGTTTTCTTGTGTGCAATAAAGGGTGCAATAAATGAGTTCCTCCTTGGTTTTAAGAGCTAGATTTCTATACTATGGTTTTTGACACATTTTAATGCCCACAATATTTTTGTAAATATATTAAACATGATAATTAAAATAATGATACCTGGCAAATAAACAAATTAAGTACACTGCAGAATGTGTTCTTCCTTTCTCAAAATTGCTGTTTTCCATTGGCTTGCAAAATTCAGCAGCCTGCTGTAACAGTCATTACCATGAACTGGAGCTTCTTTAGAGTACAACTATGCAGAAACTAAACGTGCCAGAATGATACACAGGCTTCCACCTAACACTAGCTAATTTAATTCCTCTTAGCTTTTAATTCATATTAGCTTCTGGCCTACTAGATTGTCGTGGTTTAAACCAAGTCCACACACAGCTCGTTACTCACTCCCCCCCCTTTGCTCCCCCAACTCCCGGAGAGTTGGGGAGGAGAATCCAAAGAATGGAGCCCCCACGGGTTGAGATTAAGCACAGTTTAATAGCTAAGGTATAACACAAACCACTACTGCCACTGCTACTACAAATAATAATGATAAAGCCAATAACAAGTGAAGAGAATACAACACCTCACCAGCCACCGACCCATAATTCACTCCACCCTGCCCGGCCGAGCACCGACCGATACCTCCTTCATCCCCCCAGAGCTCCAGCCCTTCCGGGTCTCTCCCGGTTACATCCTGGACATGACATGCTATGGTACGGAATACCTCTTTGGCTAGCCTGGGTCAGGTGTCCTGTCTCTCCTTCCTCCCGGCCTCCCCTCCTCCCTGGCAGAGCATGAGCTCAGAAAAGGCCTTGGACAAACCAAACATTAGAGCAGCAACTCAAAACATACTTGCTATCAGCAACCGTTCTCAGCCCGAAAGTCAAAACGCAGCACTGCACCAGCTACCAAGAAGGAGAAAAACGACTGCTACTGCTCAAACCAGGACATGGATTCATACACTCCATAGAAACCACACGCAACAGCTCAGATCCCTCTTTTTAATAAGGCACAAAACATTACTCAGCTCCCCTGAAGGTATTAATATGCAATCACACAACTTTCTATCAATGTCCTGGAAATAGCAACATCTGTTCAACAGACAAGAAAACTCCTGTACCTGTAACCCCAGCACAGCGTGGGTTTCCCCTATCACTCTCTGCAATGCCTAAAAACTTAAGAGGTGTACTCCACATTATCTCTGGAACTGGTTCCAAGCAAATCACACTTCAACAATAAAGGATTCACTTACTCATCCGTAATCACTCATTTTAAATACAAGCTTTTAATGTGACTTGCCACAATTATCAGTGTACTACAGAAAGGATCAGCTGCAGGAACAGAAACAAAAAACCTGAGGGCAGATTATTTCACCACATTAGGCACCACCACCCCAGGATTTCTGCTACATGGGCAGTTTTTAACAGTTCCAAAACAGGTAGATATTGCACAATGATGACAGATTCTTTGGCTTCAATCCTGAAAATACATAAGTACAGCTATTCCCTGTTGCTAAGACTACTCAGGTAACACACTCATTGCTACCACCTGCAGACCTCAGATTCTATTCTACACTGAGGAGATAAGAAGGAACCAAATGGCACTTCCAAACACTGGATCTTACTAAGTATTCATAAAAAATTACCACATATTCATCATCACAGCCCTCTATGAACTTGTGTCACTGCTGAACCTAGGATACTTTGAATGCATTTTACATGAAACCTTTATGTGCAAGCTTCGTCTTGTACTAACCAGTAGTGATTTTAAATGCTGAAGTTAAACGTAAGAAATACCAAACTGTTTCTGTCCTCAAAGAACTCGCCCGTTTTAAGGGAAAACAATCCGTAGTACTCTGTGAGAAATTACTTAAATTTCTTTCAAACTGGGATTTATTTCAAATTTACTGGCATTTTCATAAAACGCCTATTTTAAAATAGCCTGAAAGATACATCTGTTGACTAAAAATATATGTTAGCATCACAGTGGCTTAGAAAATGGATCAATGAGGACAAGCATCAGCATGAAGAAAACCCTTAGGTGTCACTACATACATTTATCTGCTGTGATGCTCCAAGACTTGCACTGACTCCATAAAACTCAGCAGTTAGGCTGTTCAAAGTACATTAACAAATACAGCTCACAGCCTGTTTCAGAACAGAAGAACAAGGGTTTGGGGTTGTTTTGTTGTTTTGTGTTTTTCCCCAGAGGTTCTTTTCCTCCCCTCGGTGCCACCGGCCACCACTGTGCAGGCCAGAGCAGCCCAAGAGTGAACCCGTCAGGGAGCTCTACCGCGGGGCAGCAGCAGGGTCGCCGCACACACCAGGCACCGAGGCACCTCCAGCCAGAGCTGCAACACTCTCCAACGCCTCTACAGTAAATCATTGACGTGAACACACAGTTAACACTGAAACTGAATCATCTACATACTGGTAAGTTGACTTGTTCTTTTTAACCTCCACAGACGCTGTAGTGATGGCGTTCTCCGAACACCCCAGTGACCACGGGCACGGGCAGGCCCTGGCACACACGCTGAGGCAAAAGCCTTTCCTAAACCCCACCGGCACAGCGGAACGCCCCGCAAAACCCACCGTAATGGAGGCCTGACCCGGGCCGTTTCCCGCTGCAAGGGGAAGCCGCACCACCTGACCCGGCAAGCCGGGGCAGACCTCGAGCCCTCACTGACCCAGCAGCGTTTCTCCAGCGCCGGGGCGGCAGCGGGGCAGCCCGGCGGGAGCCGGGAGGGCAGCCCGGCCCAAACCGCCCCCCACTCCCGGCATCGGGCTGGCCCGGCCCCGCGCACCCCGTGGGTGACACCGCGCTCCCGGGCGCCTGAAATGGAGGACGCTGGGCCGCGGCCAGAGCCGCGCCCGCAGGTACGCACCTCGCCGGCGGGGAGCGGCACGGCCCCACCGCCGCGGGAGCCTTTCCTCCGCTCCCCGCCCTTACCGGTGTGGGGGAAGGAGCCCGCCGGGCGCCCCGGGCCCGCTCCCCGCCCGCGTTACCTACCACCTCGGCCAGCTTGATCTTGCCGAAGGTGCCCCGCAGGTAGTCCAGGTCGCAGCGAAGGCCGCCGAGACCCCGGCGCTGGCTGACGGGCTCCGTGGTGGGCTGGTAGGGACTGCTGGTCCCCGAGATCATGGAGGTGCTGGACGCTTCGCCATCGAAGCCCTCCAAGTCATCGCCGTTCCTCATGGTACCGGTGGGGTAGGGGCCGGTGCCGCCGCGCTGCTGAGGGGATGGTCGCGGAGCTCCGGCCCGCGCCGAGCCGCGCCGCGCTTACCTAGCGGAGCGCTGGCTGCATGGCTACCCCCGTCCCCGGGTCAGGCGGAGCGGTGCGGGGACAGCGAGAGCAGCATGGTGCGGAGCTGTGCGGAGGAGAGCGCCCTGCGCCCCGCCGCCCGGGGGCGCACTCTCCCCGCACAGGGGCTCGAAGGAGCCGCCGTGCCCGGGGCCGCCGCGGCGCGTCCGGGCTGGGCTGGAGCAGGCACCGGGGCACCGTCCTCGCCCCACCCCGCGGTTCGCTCCGCTCCGCACTCCGGTCCCGGCAGGGGCAGCTCTGCCGCGCTCCGCTCCGACCGGGGCCGCTACTGCCGCCGCTCCTCCCCTTGTGCTCAGCGGAAAGGGCGGAGAGAGCCCGCCCCGCCGGGCGCGCCGGCACCGGGCGGTGCCTCCACCGGCCCGCGCCTGCCCGCCCCGCCCCGCGGCCGGCACCTGCCCCCGCCCCGCCCGGGGCCGGGTCCCAGCGCTCGGCCGGGCCCGGCTGGTGGCGGCCGAGGGGTTGGCCCTCGGGACGGCGGCAGAGCGGGTTTGTGAAGGGCGGCAGTGCGGGAGCCAGGGAGCCTGTGGGAGCGGCTGAGAGAGCCGGGGTGTGCTGCCTGGAGAAGGTGCCGGGAGACCTTACTGCAGCCTTTCGGTTCTTGATAGGGGCCTGTAGGAAAGATGGGGAGAGACTGCTTAGCAGGGCCTGTAGCGACAGAACAAGAGGTGATGGTTTTAAGCTGAAAGAGGGGAGGTTCAGGCTGGACATGAGGAAGGAATTCTTTACAATGATCCTGGCACAGTTGCCCAGAGAGATGGTGGATGAATCCTTCCTGGAGACATTCAAGGCCAGGGTGGATGTGGTTATGGACAACCTGAGCCAGTTGAAGATGTCCCTGCTCATTGCAGGGGGTTGGAACTGGATGACTTTTGAAGGTCCCTTCGGACCCAAACTATTCTGTGATACTGACATTTTAAAGTGTGGTCACAGCTCAGGATTAGTCCCTTGAGACACACGAAACAGTTCACACCACTCTTTGAACACTTTGAAGCTGTTAGGATGCTGCAGCCACAGTGTTGTGAGCACTGGAAACCTCCAGGGTATTCTGTGAGTGTTAGAACAGTTTGATGTGTAATTTTCAGTAGCGAATGGTTTGTTTTGACAGGGTCTGAACCACTTTTTGGAGACACTTTTATTGTGTCACCATAAATAGAAATCACGACACAATCTGTCAAATACAGGTGTGTGAAATGCAGCTGAAGAAGTTTTTACGTGAGGGAGAGCAAGGCAGGCTGCTGTGCAACACAGCCAGAGCTGAAATTCAGGTGTTCAGTGTTGCATCCTGTGATGTACCAGCTTTATCTGCCAGATTCCAGCTCTCCTTTCATGGACAGTCTGCTCTGTGTTCTCTTATTTCACATTACCAATATAGGACTTTCACATGCATTATTCTTCCAGCATCTTCCTCTGACCTCCAAGAGTCTTTCTTACTGGTACAGTTTTTTCCATTAACACTATGGATTATCAACCTTGTGGTTGATTTCCTTTCCAGTTATCTTTGTGTTGTGCTTCATTTTTCCCTTTCAGTTCCCCTGAAAACCCTTTAATCCTTCTTTTTGAGAGTCTGCCCAGTACCATATGAATTTTAATTTCAAGATATTTTTCTTCTTTAGCCCATGTATAAATCAAACAAAGAAAGCAAGGCCAAGGAGACAGACTCAGAGAGCACATCAGTGAAAGACTCAGGGGTTTGCCTACCATTAGTGCTCACTGCTTGGTTAACTGGAGACAGAGTTCAGAGCATGCAGGCAAGAGAATGCTTCTTAGCTCCACTGCTAAACCTGGCTGGTGGGAGAGACGAGTATTCTCCAGTGAGATGAAGAGTTTGGGGACATGCCTAAGGGAACACAGACAGTGCCCTTTGGTGAAGAGCAAATGGCAGGCAAATGAAAACCTGAGCAGGGTGTGAAGAATGGTAACGTTTGATTGAGTCACACAAAACTAACCTAGCAATCCAAAACCATAAACAAATGGGAAAAGTCCTGTGCTGGCACAGAGCTGGCCATGATGGGCTGGCAGGTTTGCAGTCTTATTTCAGTTCTTATATAACTCTGGGGAAATCAGAAGCCTCACAAAGGTCCTTTTCTTGCAGGAAATATCACATATAGGTGATTGCCACTTCCAAGAGATTCTCTGGATTCTTTTTAACCGAAGGCTCCACAGCTCTTTTGGGATCACAGGTTACCAGCATTCACCTATAGAGACATGTACCATTTGTTTTGAGGGACTCCTATGGCAGTTGTAAAAAAATATCCTGAGCAAAACAGTAACGACATTTTTGAAACATGCAGTATTATTTTGGTGTATATTTTCCAGTTTTAACCAAACACATCAGTATGTTGAAAGAGAAACAAAAGGTGGAATTGCAGAGGGCAAATGAAGGACAAAGGGAGAGATGATTGACTGATTTAAGGAGGTGGCTAGGTGAGGTGAAGGACACAAAGTTGAAATGTATTTACATCATTAGAGCATTTTGAGAATCTGATGCAGTATGGGCTCCCTGCAACCCCTCTGTTTGTCAGAGGGTCATGGTCATGATCAGGTCATGGAGGCACAGCGTGCTCTCTCTGCTCTTGTTTGAAGTGTCACCTGAACAATTGTGAGGCCTGTTTGCCCAGAGTCATGGACAGTGGTTTCACAGCCGTTACAGGACAACGGGACACAGGCATCGCCACCCATGGCCACCCTGCCCCTTCCAGCACACAACTGCTGGCATCCTCCTCACTCTAAACAGCATCGCGCAAAAACCGAGCCATAGCAGGGGGGTTTCTGGTGTCCTCCTGGACGGGTGGATGGGCTGGGGAGACTTGGCAATGGCTCATGAGGTGCTGCCAGCATTTAAAAAAGCAATCCCTTACACACATTCTTGCCCGAAACAGCACCTTTTGAGCCTGCTCCGTAGCACTGGAAGAAAAGCAACTTCCAAGTTTAGTATGTAAATGAAAGTATTGATCCAGTAAAAAGGTCATTATGTTCATCCAAGACAAATCACACTGTTTTCAGATAACTTTGTTTTTTCAAGTTCATAAGCTTTTCAAGCACAGCCTACCGCTGCAGACTAGGACAGTGGGGAACCAGGTCAACGATCAGCTCTGAAAACACCACCACAGTTTCAAGCTAGTCAGATCACTGAACTCATCAGAGTGGGCTTCATATCCAGTATGACTGAACAGTGAAAGCAAGGAAGAAACAGCACAGAGGGGGAGGAAATCCAAGGAAATCCAAGTATGCTATTCATAGACACTATAATTACATGATCCAAAATCTGTATTTTTACAGAATGGCCAGTTCAGCTTTGACAGAATTAAAAATGACCCATCAGAAAGAATCTCCATTGATAATGAAAGAATCTCTGTTTATCTCCATTGGTGAGAAATGAAAACCAACTGGTGATGTAGTTGTAAAAAGCAGTGGAAAGAGAATCTTCAATATTATCACTGATCAAAGTGAACAAAATCACCCTCATCTCTCATGTTTAATTTCAGCCACTTACAGAGCCTTTAATAAACTTGTGAACTCCTTGTGGGTTCATTTCATTTCATTAAGCATATTTAAGTTTTATTTTCAAGATTAAAGCATGTGATTCTATTGCAACTGGATAGGAATACCAACTTAAAACCAGATTTTTAGAGCTGCATTAAT
This sequence comes from Melopsittacus undulatus, assembly GCF_012275295.1. Lineage (NCBI taxonomy): Eukaryota > Metazoa > Chordata > Aves > Psittaciformes > Psittaculidae > Melopsittacus > Melopsittacus undulatus. The sequence continues at coordinate 92,764,481 of NC_047557.1, read as the reverse complement.
GTTGTTTTAACACACTTAAAATAATCTAATGTTTATACATAAAATTTTGTTGTTCTGAATGATGCTTATTACAAATGGTGCTTAAGTGTAGTTAAGAGCATTAAAGGAATTAGAAGCCTAACAGGAAAGTTACATCTGTGCAAGTACCTGAAAATTGCTCAGAGGTTCTTTAAGAAAATGCTCCAGTATTTCCACATGACCTACCAAAGGGAAGGAGCACTGGTATGCTGCCAAATTCCAAGAGAGCTGAGCAGTGATTAGAATTTAACTCTGGCATCGGAGAGGAGGCTTTTTCCCCTTGAATTTCTCACTGTAAAAAATGCTGAAGTTTTTTCTCAACTTTTCATTTGGGAGGAAAAAAAAACCTACTAAACTCCACCCTGAGAAGCTAGTAACGAACTTGCTTTAGGAAAACATCTGGTATTTTCAAGTGGCTTGAGTAAACTGTCCATTTTCACAGTGTGGCATGCACACTTTGATTCTGTAGCCATGAGCAACATGGGAAGCAGACAAATAATTTTGCTGTGTCAGAGTTAGGAATTAATGCAAGAGGAATAAGCTGTAAGTTCTGACATGGACTTTAAGCAGAAGGAAAACTGGACAGAATGATAGGGCATCATGCAGCCAGGTATCTATAACTGGTAGAGGATAACTGAGACTGAATGGTACAGCAGTATAGCAGTGCTGATTCCTGCTTCCCCACATCCAGCCACAACTGAAGGAGCACAGTCCAACCTCACATGGTAAGACCACTCAGCATAAAGGCATCTAAGGAACAGTGATGAGCTGAATTCATACCATTCCAGACTGGTTTGGGTTGGAAGGGACCTTAAAGCTCATCCAGTTCCAACCCTCTGCTGTGGGCAGGGACACCTTCCACTAGACCAGGTTGCTCCAGTCCCCATCCAACCTGGTCTTGAACACTGCCATGGATGGAGCAGCCAGAGCTTCTCTGGCAACCTGTGCCAGCACCTCACCTCAGTCACACCAACTGAGGAAAGTACAAAGAGAAGCAGAGAGGAGAGAAAGAAACTGATTTGAATGGCAATCTGTAAAGACTTCTTCCACTGACTATCCAGAGAATATTCTGACAGCATAGTACCTGCCTCTCAAATTAGAGGGTTTGGTCAGGGTGCTTCAGGCACGTACCGACATAGCACAGCGAGTCTCTTGCCTTCTTGTCTGGTTAGAAAAGTGCAGCTTGAATAACAGAGAGTGTTGCTGAATCCTATTCCTGTCCTGCACTCTAACATTACCCCATAGCGCAGTTTCAGCACCTTTACCAGTATTCTAGCCCTTATGTTTTGGAAAATGAATGGAGCTGCCTTGGAAGACCCTACTGGCTTTGTGTGCTTTGGTTACACATTCCCCCAGTATGGGCACCACAGGCAGCCATCAGGTCTGACAGCACTGGCTGGAGGTCACCACAGGACCTGTCCCTGTATGGGGTTGGCTTCACCCTTAAGAGGACAAGTAGAGGCATCTAGCAGACATTCTGCATAGTAGGGAGGTGAAAATAATTTCTATAAAAAATAGAAGCAAACCCTTATATTTTTAAGAAAAGTGCCAGCAGACCTTTAACAGTGCTGGGAACCAGCCAAGGCTGAGAGTTATGTTTCTTTTGAAAGAATCTTGTATAATGAAGCACACTGAAAAATATGCAGAGAGACTGACAGCAGTGTTTATTTTATTCATGGCACTACATTTATTCAGGGAACAGAGGAAAAAAAACCCACCTGGCGCTGAGAAAAAAGATGGTCTTCTTCCAACAGTACCATAAAAACACACAGGCCTAGAACAGAAGGTCAGAATTCACTAGTTCCCTCTGACTCTGTGGGCATGGTCATGCTGCCCCTGCAATATCCCATGTTTTTACAGCTAGAGATAGAGTGTGTAGGGTACAGCAGGCCTTTGGAGGGAAAAGGCCCATTTTTACTTGTTTGAAGAGGTGGAAAGCTAAGGGGAGGATGAAAAAATTGTATAAACCATGTTTTATAAGCAAAGTTTTAAAGGTCCCTTAGCAGGCTTAAATGAAAGAAATATATAAAGAAAAAGATGAAGTACACTCACTACATTCTTTCTTTCCACAGACGAAATGGGCCAGTGAAAACAACTGACCTCAACTGGCTTAATACCATGTGTGCTGTTACCTAACCGATCCAATCCGTGCCCCACGCTCCTGGTGGGGAGCTGCAAGCATTCAACAAGTTAATTTTTTAATTATCCTTCTGAATCTGTTTCACTTGCAGCTAAACTGCAGTTTATTGCTAACATCAGCTAGCATGACAACAGTTCAAAGAATATGCCTTTTTTTCAACAGCATTTAATTCCACCATGTGGCAGAGCTTTATACTCAACTAATTTGGCTCGTTCCCTTGCAGAGTATTTCTTCAGTTATGTGGGTCTTCAACATGTACAGGAAAGATTTGCCTTTTGGACTTGGTTTTTTTTTTTTTGGGTTTTTTTTTTTTTTTTTTTGTTTCTCTTTCTTTCTTTCTCTCTTTTTTTTTTTTTTAAACAGGAAAAATAATTTCAAGTCTTCCATCACTGGCTATAAACTCAAGGCAGGCATATGGCCCCAACTCTACAAAGCCATACACAGCGGAACTAATAAATCCTGATTCCTTGCAGAACTATGTCTTCTCTTACTGCCTTCCCCACCTCACCCCTCCCACTGAGCCCAACAACCCAGCATCCTCCCAAGGGTCCCTTTTCACACACAGCAGGCTTAGCTCCTATTTATGTCCTCAAACTACTGCTTGAGCAAAAGGAAGCAAGCGCTACGCCAGGTTCCATGTGTGCAGACCGACAGATTGTTGTTTGGCCTGTCTCGCCTATGAACTAGCCAAACTTACTTGGCAATCCCTACCTAAATCAGAGGAAGTCTTTGGATTTATTTTCTCCACCAAGGCACTAATTTTTATGCAACTGGTATTAAGTCAGCTATCTGCAAGCTCTTGTTACTGAAGTTGGTCAAAAGATTTACATTATTTTTGAGGAGGGAAGAGAACAGGACAGAGCACAAATGCAAAAGCAGAGGAAACAATGCTGAAGATATTTTAAACACGACAGCATCCTCTTCATAGCAGTGCTGCACTTCTGTTCAGCTAAAAGGTGACTTGGAGAGATTTTGACAAGGCTTTTACTAAGTCTGAAACTATCAGATTGTGCTGATTTCACTGGCACCTTTTCAGCCCCGCACTGCAAGGTATGGATAAAAACATCCTAATATATGTAGTTAAACAGCTGATAATTATAGCTGCCTACTGAAAAATGCAGTATTTTTTCTGGGACATGTGTGCTTTTCCCAGGAAAATAAACCTGTAACAATCCATGTCTATAATACGCATATATCTCAGTATTAATTCAGTAACCCCAATTGCTAACATACACCAAGGGCTACTAATATACCACTTGTTTCTCAACCAGACCATTACAACAAGAACTAACAATTATTACCACCAGATATTGCCAGCTGACAGCTGTTGAGTGTTTGTGAGCTGGGTCACACAGTGAGATTACAGCACAGATTATAAAAGTCTTTATCACTCTCTTTACCAGACTCCCCACCTAAACAAGATAAATCCAGCTCTGGGTTTGGCTGGAGGTGCCAAGAGCTCTCCCCAGCCTTGTCCCTTTGTGCCTCAGGATTTAAGAGATTTTCTGTGCAGTCAGTGACTAATTTTAATAAAGCAGAGTTTTTTCCTACTTCTCCCTCTCTGCCTGTCGGTACAATAACTTAAGTCTTTCAGACCACCTGAAAATACTGAACATAGAATCATAGAATAGTTAGGGTTGGAAAGGACCTTAAGATCATCAAGTTCCAACCCCCCTGCCGTGGGCAGGGACACCTCACACTAAACCATATCACCCAAGGCTCTGTGAACCTGGCCTTGAACACTGCCAGGGATGGAGCATTCACAACTTCCCTGGACAACCCATTCCAGTGCCTCACCACCCTTACAGTAAAGAATTTCTTCCTTATATCCAGTCTAAACCTCCCCTGTTTAAGTTTAAACCCATTACCCCTTGTCATGTCACTACAGTCCCTAATGAATAGTCCCTCCCCTGCATCCTTACAGGCCCCCTTCTATGCTATGAGGTCTCCACGCAGCCTTCTCTTCTCCAGGTTGAACAACCCCAACTTTCTCAGCCTGTCTTCATATGGGAGGTGCTCCAGTCCCCTGATCATCCATGTGGTCCTTCTCTGGACTTGTTCTAACAGTTCCATGTCCTTTTTATGTTGAGGACACCAGAACTGCACACAATGCTCCAAGTGAGGTCTCACAAGAGCAGAGTAGAGGGGCAGGATCACCTCCTTCAACCGGATGGTCATGCTCCTTTTGATGCAGCCCAGGATACAGTTGGCTTTCTGGGCTGTAAGTGCACACTGAAGCTGGCTCAGGTTCATTTTCTCATTGACCAACACCCCCAGGTCCTTCTCCACAGGGCTGCTCTGAATTTCCTTTTTGCCCAACCTGTAGCTGTTTCTGGGATTGCTCTGACCCAGGTGTAGGACCTTGCACTTGGCATGGTTAAACTTCATGACGTTGGCATCAGCCCACCTCACCAGTGTGTCAAGGTCCCTCTGAATGGCATTCCTTCCCTCCAGTGTATCAACCAAACCACACAGCTTGGTGTCATTGGCAAACTTGCTGAGGGCACACTCAATCCCACTGTCCATGTCACCGACAAAGATGTTGAACAAGACCGATCCCAACACCGATCCCTGAGGGACACCACTCGTTACTGATCTGCAGCTGGACATTGAGACATTGACCACAACTCTTTGTGTGCAGCCATCCAGCCAGCTCCTTATCCACCAAGTGGTCCACCTTTCAAACTGATGTGTCTCCAATTTAGAGACAAACATTCTCACCTTCTAATACATCGTCAGTACAGTGAGCCCTTCAACGGTAATCATTTGATTCATCTGGAAGTGAGAGATTTTAATTTAATAGTACATGATTTATATCAAACAGTTTTTACTAACCAGCGACAGCAAGAAACATTCATTCCCACCTTCATCCTACCATTTAAGACACGCATGGTCATTTAAACTTGAGTGCAACATCTAAGTTTACTCTGCAACCAAAATGCATGTTAAGTCTGTTCAGATACAGACTGTAATTACTGGGCCTCTGCCTGGGCATACACTGGTCCCCTACCACAGGTGTCCACCATTCCTGTCTGCACTGTGACCATGCTGGGAATTCACCATTACCTATCCCAGCCTGCCTCACAGGACAGTCAAAAGGCTGCTGTGTGATGAAAAACTTGGCTGGGCTCTTTCAGAGAGAAACAAGCAACAAAAAGCAAGACAAAAACTGTATCCGGTCACCTGGTCCAATGAATGAAAGTCATAGAGTGCTCTGTCCTCTAGTCCCTCAGGCTGTGAGTCCAGTGAACTATACATAGAGCTGACCTCATCCAAGCCTCAGTAGCTACCTCCACCCATTATCTTTACAGTGGTCTTACTCCATTCTGTCAATTAACTTAAATCTAATGCCATCAATTTCATTCCCTATCTAAAAGGAAAGTCCCTCTTTTTTGGAACGCTGTCTATCTGGCAAACTGAGTGCCAGAGATTTACAAGTACATGCTCCCTTTTCTCAAGAAAAGTATTTTACTGCACATTCTTGCAAATATCCATGCAAGACTATTCCTAACACCTTCTAGTTGCAATCACCTTTCTTGGACATTTTAAAGGATTTTTTGTTTGTTTGTTTTTAGGCTTTTGGCAAGCTTTGGACAAGGATGACATTTTACATGCACCATAAAGGTACACCAAGTGTTACATAAACATGTACCAACACTTTCATTAGTGAATATTCATAACTGAAAAATTAAACACTTCAAAGGTAGCTTTGTGCAACCCAATTCAGTTTTCTTGTGTACAAATACAACTGTGTTCTTTCAGGGCTGGACGCTGCTATTCCAGCTTTTGTTCTGAATGGAAGGAGCATTATAATTAAGACAACTCAAAACTGGAAAGACAAAAAACATGACCCATATAAATACAATCCTGACACCTGAATGAAACTGCTCTTGGCTAGGAAAAATTCAGCAAGTAACTCTTTAAAAGATATTTGGCCTATAAAAATAATAAATAAATCATCTACCAAACAAGAATTATTAAGGGAACATCACAAGCAATGCATGTAGCATCTTGCAATGGCACGTTAAGCAGCGTTACCAACAGTCATAGGTCCCAATCCTGCTACCTTCTGGAGCTGCAACGTTCACTCTCCCGAGACCTTCACCAAAACATAATTATTTGTCAGGGAAAGGGGAGTCAAGGTGCTCTTTCTTTAGATAAATTGTTACAACTAACAACATTGATTCTGACACACTGAAAATCTGCAAAGAAAGGCAACAGAGAAAATTAATTGCTTCTCTTGTTTACGACATTATCTTACAGACCTCTTCCACGACACTATTAGTGTGGTTTCAGTATGACCCCTAAAGTAAGCTGAAGTCTCCGACTAGGAATTCTGGAACACAAAGTGATTACATTGCTGTTCCAAGGCCAGCAGTGCTACGTATCAATTTACACTGACAAGTCAAGGCTTTTGCATCATTAACTTGTAAACAGAGTCAGCGCCACGCTCTTGTGTGCATTGTTGTATCTGGCAAAATAGAAACTTTTTTTAAAGGCAGAATTAGGTGCCCTATACTTAAGATTCATAGAGACATGCATGATTTTGAAGCATTGTAACACCACATTTATACTACCACTTGTAAAGCACTTAATTTACAAAATTAACTTCCTTGGCTGTTTTAAAGCATTTGAGTTTCAAGAGGCATTGATGTACATGTGCAAGTCAGAGCTCGCCTCATTTCACTTTCCCAGAGAAAAGCAGCCATGGTAGATCAGATTCTGCACTCATCTGCACTACTGAAACTCCCATTACATGGAAAAGCTGTTTGTAAGCTACAGTAATATTTGACTGCAGAAACCGCCGATGTGTGTGAGACCAGGGCCATGTGGTGTCCCAGCGCGTTAGTCGAGGCTATTGCCCTTCATTATTTGTGTTTATATTATCTTCTCCACAGTCTGGAAGTTTTATGTCAATGCTTCCTTGAAGGGGAAACTGAATTCCAGCAAATGTGCTTTTGGAATTAACCTGGCTCTATCCTATGAATATATATATATATATATTTTTAATTAAAAAGACTGAATAACAGACAAGTTCTGCTTTTAGTGTTATATACTGAATTTATATATTCCATGCTGCTCTACATACAGACCCACATAACAGTCTGGTTTAGGTCATGAACAGCAACCTAGTAATCTATAGCCTTTCCCTTGTACGTGTTTGACCTACAAAGACTCAGAAATAAATGATTTTATTTAAGCAAAGGTTCATACCTGAGAGGCTTCCCTAACAAAACCCTGCCATGGCTGAAGCACCAGAAGGGTTAACACCACCATCTGGAACAGTACAGCAGTGAAAGATTTATCTTGTAAGAGCAGCTTAGAGCTTCCAGCAAGATGTTTTCCACACCAAAACTTTATTATCCCGATTTTCTAATTTAGATTCGGAGATATTTTGCTTTAAAAGTGTCGTGTCCCCCCCCCCCAAATCACAAATGCACAAGAGCAAAGTCAACCTGAGAGTTCCAAGGCTGTTTTTCCATTTCACCCACTGTTACGGTCTTTCTGAAGAAAGACACTCTGAACTTCAGTATGTCTAAAGTCTTCATTTAGTTTCCTCCCAGATTAATATAATAGATAATTCTCTTCATATATTCAAAATATATTTTCTAAATCCCATCTTAAAGGACTTCAATTAATTCTTTAACAAATTTATTACATAAAGCATTACAGCAATTCTAAAATTGTAATTGTTTTGTGGCTTCATAATGATGCACTTCTAGAGAAACTACATATTTTAGAAACCAAAAGCTTAGTTGATTTGTATTTCAAAAGCAGGGGGACTCAAGAAACATTAATAACTAGAACTTCAATCTGTGCAGAGGAAGATATAGGCATCCAGATAAGTAATCATGAATTAAATGAGCAGAATCCTAATTAAATCAGTCTACTCTTTCTATGCTTACTAGATGAACTTGTTATAGCCACAAAGGGAGAAAACTTAGCTCAGATATTGGCAGAGAAGAGGCATTTGCACCACTAAAGCAATTTACTCATTGAACTTCTCGTAACTTGGAATTTAATGCTGCAAATCTGGGACCAGTGCTCTGCTTGGATACAGCATTCCACAAAATATATTAGAAACTGTGTATCTTAGCCTGGGAAAACCATGCAGCTGTTTCCCCATTCTCATGAAATGTATTACATCAAAAGCAGTTCTGCTGACATAACTGTTTATTTGTAAGCTATCATGAGCACATCTCTATCTGCTACACTAACTTCCCTTTACTTATACAAGGTGCATGCTCTGAAGTCCAGACATGAGTTGCATTAGCAAAGGCTGGTACAAAAACTCTGAAGATGGAGGTTTTCACTGAGGTACAGGATTATGCAAGCCAACTTACTCCTCCTGTTCAGAGAACTCATTAATACTCTGCTCCCACAGAAACAGGTCTGAAGGGGGATCTCAACAGAAAAAAGCACAGCATAAAGCAGTCTGGATTCATGTTTATTGAAGCCAGTAAAGACGTCCTCATTTTGCCAGCACTAAAAAGCAAGATTCCACATGACTGCATACTGCACCTGGTTAAAGCCATACAACTGGACTAAGGCTTGTTTGATACATTTGCAGTCCTAATTGTAAGTTGGAAAAAAAACCCCAATAAACTTAGTATACAGGACAGTGAACTTTCATTTACAGCATGTATATTGTTAAGTTAATGATGTACAGAGCAGTCACTTTCAACGCAGTTAAATTAAATAAGATATGAAGTTCTGTTCAGTTTAAACAGTTTGTTTATTTTTATTTTTTAATGCCAATGAAAAAAGTGCAAACTTAAAATCAAGCAGCATAACCACAGCATTTTTATGGAGGGCCAATCTTAAAACTTTCCTATTTATTTCAAGTTGAATGCTTTCCTCTTTTGTTTTCTTAGTTTAAACATGAACAGTAGATGCAGTCACTGTAATGCATATAAATATAGTCATATAATAGTTTAAACAGTCTACCATACAAGTGCATCTGCAAATAAAATGAAGTTTCACTTAAAAATGTAAAGGCTGTTTGCAATTTGGCCTTTGGTTCCAATGCTTGAAGACACCAGAGTAACAACTGTGCAGCTCACCAAAGTTGATAGACTTTGGCAACCATGGATGCTACATTACTTCCAATTTACTTTCCATAAACTAGGAGCATTCACTTGCTATTAAAAAACGGAAATCTGTTTCTGTTTTGTCAGAAGCATCTTTCTGCAGAGCTGGTAAATTATCATACATTATCAGTTGTGATCAACTGTAGTATATTTAACGTTTTTATAGATCTGGAAAATACTTCAATTGTACGTTTTTGCCATGTTGTTAGAGAAAGTGCTTATCATTAGATGACAAAAAAATGCAGTTTCAGACTGAGGTTTCCAAACTATGTCCTATTATGATCACACACTTGTTCAATTTTCCTGCCGAGTTTTTGATGTTTTAGTCTCTAATCTCGATTCTCAGTGTCAGGAGGACAGTGTGTAATTACTTCTTCTGGCACCCGTTACACCAGGAAGTACATCCACGTTTCCCATCAGCCATCCACAGTTTTAGTCTAACTGTTATCTAGACAACAGTGTAGGTCCAACTTCAGGTCCTAGCATTTATTGAAAAAAAATAACAAAAAAATAGTATTTTCAACAACTGGCACAAATAACATATTCATGTTAATGTTTGTCAAAGAGGCAAGTAAATACTCTTAGTTTTCTAGATGTTTAGACAGACTTACAAGAACAGCCTCTTGATGTAACATAGGATTTGAAATTAACATACAGTACTGTGTTAGTGGTCAATCTAATTCTGTATATTTAAGTAACAGCATATATTAGGGAAGTTATATCCAGACATCAGATTTAGTACAACAAGTTCATATCAATAAAAAGTAAACTCTGTATAATTCAAATTGTGGTTTTCCCTTCAGCATTAAGAGCACAGAATATGCTTGGTATTTTTAACTTCTGGTAGTGTGCACATGTAAAAACAAGCATACCGTATATAAGATCAAAGTGCCATTTCAGTAACCATAGCAGTTCTGTTTCTTACACAATGATGTTTTTATGTGACCATGGACAGAACTCTGTTAGAGCAACGGGGACAACCACAACCCATCTTTCCAAATGAAATGCTACATTAAAGAAAATACAAAACAAGTTATTGACTATGTTCATCATGTACACATTCATGCTTTTTTAGGTTACTTTCAGAATTGGAGCTGGCTGCACCTGCAGCACATGTGGTTGGAAGTAGGGCCCTGAAAGTTTTTGTTTAAAAACCTCCATAGCCATAAGGCAGGAATCATTTTTAGCTTGACAGCTAATATTTAATTACAAAAAGTAAGAAAAAAGGATACAGAGAGTGTTCTGTAGCACATTTCATTATGGGAAAATGATAACGTCACCCACAATTCTTCATAGGCTAGCCTCTTGGCATAAAAAAAAAGGCAGAAGCTATCAGAAAACAGGATTTAAAATTAAATACAAATTGCCAAACTACTGTTTTAAACTAAACAGTGACTGTTTGTACTACAGTGCACAAGTTCAAGCACCTTCTAAAGACACACCACGCACTGTGCCAGGCACTTGGATCTAAACAAGTTGTAGTTTCTCCCTTTGTCAGCTACACCAGAAAGGGCATCAACTCTCTTAAGAGTTTTTTAAAACTAAAGCAAAAGTTATAACAATAATAAATTCCCACAATGCTTAGTGTTTGGCCTGGAATTCTCTAATGTAAAGTAGTCTTTTTAATAAAACAGTGATTATTTACCCTATGTGAAACACAGGATTTAACAACATTGCTCCTCTCCAGTCAATCCAACATACTAGTTTCTCACTGTCCCAAATCTGTTTCCCCTTTTAGGGCTCCATTCCCTACGCAGGCTTCTTTCACATAATGAATGTTCTGTTATATCACCACCACCACTCCAAGAATATAATGCATTTGCAAACATACAAGTAGCCAATTCCAGAAACTCCCAAAGAGGATCTCACTTCTCTTTCTTGCCTTGTGTGCAGTCAGTAGTAGTATTTCAACGAGAATTCTCCATTTTGCTTCTCTGTGTTCTTCACGACAGGAAATGTCAGCTGCACCTGCTTACCTCCAAAACCAAAAGAACTGCCCTATATAAACTCTAAATGGTTATCTTATACAGAGGGATTTTATATGCAAACTTCCTGAATGTGCACTTTTTACTGGGACAAGGCAATGATATAGGAAGCTCATTTCCCCTGCCCCAAGAAAACTGATAGCATCTGCCATAGCAGAAAATTCCTGGTCTTATCAGATCAATATACATAGTTATTTGGTCATTTACATATGTATTTTTTATGCATTATCAAGCTTCGTTCTCTGTTGGAGGAGAGTTTGTTGTTACCATAGTGTCTGGCTTGCGAGCCATCCTATCCAATTCCTCTTGAACATTTGTCAAAACTGGTTTTTGCCCTGAAAAGAAAGAGGACAAGGTTAAAGCAATCTTATTTCAATGGAATGGTTTAATCACTGAACACAAGTATTTGTAAGATCACCTTTATATGGCACTATATTATTTAATTTCTCATTATTTCACCATCTATCCAAGAATGCAGGGCCTGACACAATGCAAGGTAAAGACTGATAAATACTAAGGTTTGCTAAGGTTTGAATAACTTTTAAAGAGATGAAATATTGAATTATACAGCATCATAAAGCACAAAAAATTTGTGATATATTTTACAGCAACTACCACATTAAGAATTTTCTATAAAAACAACTGTAGATGATCTATGCAATAATATATTCTATCACTGGTACTGATTAGCAAGGACTTTATTTAAACCCAGATTTTAACCACAAGTTTTGCAAGATATGTAGGACACCTGCTACAAAAATCACATTTGTTTGGTCACACTTATACTTGCTGCGTTTAATATTAAACAACTAAGAAAGAAGAACTCTTTTATGTCTGCAGACAATGTTTCCCTTAAAAAAGAGAACATGATTACATATTCATGTAGTATCTTAGAGCAGTCATTTCAAAGGACTTCTTCAATTGGAAACAGACACACTGAAGTATTTCATGGTAAGGCATATCTTACATTTTTATATTAGACTCAAAACTTCTTACCAATACTGTAACTGAACCATCAGTTTAATTCTCTTATTCTGAAAATTATAAACCCACAGTCAAATTAATCACTAGAATTGCAACAATATATTCTAATGCTTAGACCATACAAACATTTAAGATTAGAAAGCTGTATTTTTAGACAAAAAGTAGATTATATAACCATGTACAGCTTCCTTACATAGCCAAAGGATTTAACAAGCATCTGTTTTCCAGCTCAAATGTGTGTGAAATATTAGGTGGATTTTTTCCAGGGTACATGCTGAAAACATTAAGAAGGCAAGATTTGACTGTTAAGAGATTTAAGTGGTTTTTTTCCAAAGTACAAAGACATAATAGCTAAGTTAAAAGGTTACCTTTAATCACTATAAAGGTTTTAGATTTAAGTACATCGTAAGCCACAGTACTCTTAATAGCATGTATTGAAAGCATGAGTATTTAAACAAAATTAAAAGATTAGTCTGTTAACTATATTATAACTTGCAATACAAAACACTTCACATGTAGACTGATCCTATCTTGGAGTTAAAAACCATAAAATGATAAAAACCACACAAACTTCTTGCTCAAACAAAAGCAGATCTAAATAAAAACTGTAAAACTGCAGATTTTATGCTAGACGAAGTGGACCCTTCAGCCTCCAAAATAATATCAAGCAGCTGACTCCTGCAACTACCGCAATATGGACAGAAAAACATTGCCAAGCTGTCCAATGACATGTAGGTTTATATACCACCCTTTACCACCATCACAGGCGAGCACTTTTCAAAGAAGAAATATAAGGAGCTATTAAAAAAAATTCAAATTCCCTCTATTATGAATGGATTCTTGCTTTCAATTTTCCTACCAGAATATAGTCAAGGACAGTAATGACTTTAGTCAATTAGATGGGTTCTATACAATTGTATGCATTCTCCTTTCTAGAATAAAGTGACAGCAAGGAACCTTACTACTTTATCCATTGCACAGAAATAGATGGGTGAAGGCAAATCCAAGAATTTGCAAGAACTTTCTTGTTAATATAAATTAAATTTTTCAAGTCTAAAAGTTCATGTGAAGAAAAAAAATTCCCCACAGAAACCACAAACTGAAGTCCTTTGAAATATCATGGTCTACACATGGAAGAAAGACAGTCCATAAACTTAAAGGCAAATAAGATGGGCGACAAATGACACTGCATGAAAAATGGATATGACATTGCAGCATCTGCACAGATTAGAGTTTTCTCAAGTAAGAATTAACATAGCAGAAATCAATCAATCAATAAGGCTGACCAGGATGTTAAGATCCACAATGTCTCTCTCAGCCTGTGACAGAAACTCAACATTTCAACTATAGGATATTCATAGCTGTGGGAGAAACAGATGGCCTCTTTAAAGCTAAATATTTTTAGTGTCAACCTTCTGAAAACTTAGGGCTCTTTAAACAGTTTAGACATTTTAAATCTCTACAAAGATCATTTTAGCACATTTACTTGCAGAGAGGATGCTGCCATAAATAAGACTTTCTCCAAGATATCCTCCTCAGCTCTTCCACAAAAGAGCAAGCAATCTTTTCCCTTATCATCAGAACCAGCTACCCTATAATCTCAACAAGAGCTTTTCAAAAATCAGTGTTAGGAGCCTTTACCTTCTCAGGAAAGTTTAATCTTACACTGGCTGAATATAACTCATGAGCACATCAGCTGATAAGGCATATTCTCTTGTAAGTGAAAGACAGTTATTCTGTTCTGAAAGTCAGGGAACAAACGTGAGCTGCCAACTTGATGCAGCCAAGAAAAACCAACTGCGATCTTGAGATCACTCAGAAGTGCTTCCAGCAAAGAAAGAGAACTGCTCTACCAGACATTACAATGAGGTATCTGGAGTGCTGCACACAATTTTATCATTCATGTTCAAGAAAAGGTAAGCCAATGATAAGAACTAATGAAGAAGAAACTAGTAGGGAAAACAGAGCTCAACCTCGAAGAGGAGACTAAGAGAGAACTTTCTAATTTAGTCTAACAACACAAGAAAGTTAAGGAAGGATCTACAACTGCTGTATTTAGATGTTTCAGGAGAGAAATAATCTATTTAAATTAGAAGTTAATGCTGACACAAGGAGGAAAAGAAAAAAAAAAGTACACACAGCCATTTGTTATATTTGAAAAACTCCTGAAAGGCACATATGATGTTCTAGGAGACAGAGAGGAAAGAGTAAAGCCCATTACCAACCAGTTAGTTTTTGCTCTAGTATTTCTTCCAGAAATTGCAATTATGTTTTATGTGCTTACAAACAGCCTACCAGCACAACAACCAACAGGGGTCTGTTACCAACAAGTTGTGTCAAGCCAACCAAATTTCTTTCTAGATAGGATAACAGAGAAGGGAGAAGTGGCTGATATCACATCTTACATGACCTTTGTATAAATAAACTAGACACAAAACAGTCTTGATATTTCAGAAAAAAATAATGTATAGTAATGCATAAAATCACCTATTCGTTATCCACAGTACTAGTCAGCAATCTACCCTGTCCAGCTGTTGAAGATATCAGATATGTAGGCAAGCATGCATGAAGGAAATACAAAGGATTTTGAATGAAAGATTAAAAGGTAAAAGATATTTATATATATTATCAAAACAGGCCATAATAATAGAATGTAAAACAATGATTAAGCAACTGTATGACCTTCTGAAATACTAAGGTAATTTGACACAGACTAGAAAACCTCCTACTAGAAGGCAGAAATTGTAATAAACTGGCTGTACTGTTATAACAAATCCTGTTTAACATCATACAGATAAAAACTAGCATCACAATGAGACATCTAAACAGAAGCACAATATATAACACAGATTAAGTAACCCTTATTAAGGGCAGACAAAGCCTTTTCTGATGTACTACATTCACTTCTGAGTACCAAAAGAAATAGCTTATGTGAGCAGACATTCCAAAGAAGACCAGTTAGATCTATAAGAGCCATAAACACAAGTCTATGAGGAAAGGCCAACAGAAATGTATTTTTATAGTCCAGACAAAAGGGTAACAGCTTTCAAATACGCAAGACTGCTGCAAAGACAAAGGAGCTACACTCATCTCTGTCTCCACTTGAACAAGACAAATAGTATTCGGATTAAGAAATACTGACTGTACAAGAGAAAAAAATAACTAAGAAATTAAGTATTAGAATAGACTTCCTGGTGAGATGACATTACATCTTCTATTTCCGTTTGGGTTTAACCACTAGCCAGTAACTCATAACTGATTCTGCTTTAGATAAAGAGCATGCATGAAATAATCTTAAATAATTTGACACTGTCGTCAGTAATAGCACAAGGTTGCACTTGATGAAGCAGGGGACACCTTTCAGTATTTAACTTGAGAAAGCATTCTGGATTAAGAAAGAATTAAGTATTTTTATAAGGTAGATACAGTAGTACTATGTAAATAACATAAGTAATCCTTTGTTATCTTTGTAATAAATATTTTTTTAAGACAAATGACAGAATTTGTCATGATAAGCAAAAAAAAAAAAATAAAACCAACAACAAAATACTTCCTTGCCATTAGTCAAATTCTAGCTGTCTTTGAGCTTTCAGAGCACAGAATGTCATATAAAACCTTTCCCCCTAAAAAGAAATAAAAATCCTTACTTCCCCTCTCCAGGAATAGTTTCACTTATAACTCCCACACTCCATCAGCTGCTCTGTTTTTCTTACTGGCAATGTCATCACTGAGGCTGGCATCAAACGCTCTTCATTTCCAGTTCAGAATGCCTGGGCCTTACACTCTTCTCTAAGCATCAGACACCGTGTTTGGCATCACCATTATATTTTACACGGTTTCACAAGCTTGGGATCAGCAGTAGGCTACCTATCAATAATTTTGTAGTGAAATAATTCTGAAAGAAAGCTCCTGAACATTAAGTGTGATGGGAATACCGAAACAAAAAGAAGCAGTCAAATGATCCAAGTATTAATATCAGATGTAACAACCACGTATTTTACAACACCAAGTTCTGTAAAGGTACCGAGTATTCCAATGGGCTTCTTTTATTTTCACCTAGACCAGTGCAATTACTTACCAGCAAATACCGCATACAGTGCAGTCATAGGCACATACACAGAGCAAATCCAGTTGTGTTGGATCACAATAAAATACTAATTAATGAGAAAATAACCTCAAGCTGTGATAAGAAGTAATTCATTTAACTTGAACCCTGGAGAGAGCTCAATAGTTTGACTAGAAAATGCAGTCCAAACCCAATAAACTGCATTTCCTTCAAACAACAGTTAAGTGTCAAGAAAAGAAGGAATTCTAAAGCAAAAAGGGAAATGAGCACTTTCTGAATATGATCAAGACTCAGATGTTATTTATATCCCAGCAGTATAACTTCTTCAAAGAATAAAGTTATAACAGGCTTGACAGAAGCCCCGAAGTTGTCAGTTGCGGTATTTTAGAAACTGCAGTAGTTTAGTTCTTTTTTTAAAGACAGCACGATTTGGCACTGTCATCTGTCAAGGTCTGTCACTTCACTGACCAGTTTAAAAGACAGATGCAGTTAGATCAGTGTGGACCTAATAAATTATTGAGAATGTACAAAACAGCCTGCAATAACAAGTCCAATACCTGGTTTCTTGGCTGTACTTTGCCCTCCGCCAGCACCAGAACTCCCAGGAGAGCCAGTCTTTTTGCTCAAGAGACTGTTAAAGAAGCTAGCCAAGACACCTTCACTCGCAGCATTATCTGAATAAATAAATTAAAAAAAAAGTAAATACATAAATAGATAGTATCACAAAATAGTTATTGCTGATAAATGATGTAACTTACTCTTTACGTATATACTTAACTCTTACCAATCAAGGAAATAAACCTCAAATATGTGACTCTCTCCTTGTTTAATTTAAAGACAGTAGTCCTTTGTATTCTTTGTCAAAGTCAAAGATGACTGAAAGCATATTACTGCTCTTGTGGAATGGGTGGCTGTCACAAAACTTGAACCTATTTGTGTGCTTTTGTTTTTTCCAAATGTAGTAGCTAAGAAACAAAGTATTAAGTATGTTTAGGTAACTTAAGAAAATTATGTACTCTGAACTCTGCTATGATTCAAGTCATATGAATGACAAAAAATGAGAAAAAAAAAGAAAAAAAATCAAACCTGAAGCTATGTCATAAATTAATTTTCGTTATTAAACTAAACCATTAATGAATAAATTCCAAAATCTTTCTACAAAAAATGATTTTTTTTAATGTAAAAAACACATGATAAAAACTGTACAATGAGTATTCATACTTTTAATATTTGGATCTGGTTTCTTAACTGATGCTATTGGTGAGGCACTGGGTACATTGGCAGGACCAGCTCTGCCTTGAGTTCTTGGGGATCCTGCAGGTCCTCTTGCAGGAGATTCCTTAAAACAAGTTAAAAATCATACAAATCAGAGAAGAACTTAAATAAATTAATTATATAATGCAAACATAACACTACATAAAACCTACTTTTTAAGTCTTTATACTAGCATTGTAGTGTACACACACAGGGGAAGACAAAAACCCACCAGTTATTTTGGGCATGTTCTTCCACTGCAGAAAGTTTTCAGCTCAATAATCATTGTATATTTCTATGTTTCCACAGTGAATTAGAATGGAGAAATTCGTAAGCAACATTTTAAAATATTAACACCTTTTTTATTTCCTGCAGTTTTAGGGAGATTATATATTTTACATTTATGTTTACAAAATGAACCTCTACAGGTTAGAATCATTCCCTCTTCCCTGGAAGAAAACAAAACACCTCCTACTCTTCTCTTAGATTTACTTACTGATGCTCTTGTAGGCGTTGCTGGCTGTTTGGCAAGGAATGACTGCAAGAAAACCCATATTAAAAATAATAAATATATTTTTTAAAATACAAAGGAATAAAATACAGCAGTATTTACTTGATATTTTTTCCTTGATATTTACAGGTTTCCTCTTTGACATTTATATACTTCCAGACTTCACCACTAGAGGACAGAGTTAAAACGAGTAAATCACTCTTGGCTTACACAGCCTTTCCAGACCATAAACCAGAACCCTAAGACACCTAAGTCTATAGAACTATACAGGAAAGTATTAATTGTTTTTTTAAATCACAGAACAGTAAAGAAAATGGCAAGATACAGAACAGCCAAATTTGACACCTTAAAGCCTTTCAAGCGTCTAGCTGTAAGAAAACCACAACCCTAAGATGTTTTTAAAGTATTTATATTCCACAGATCAATACAGCTGTGTTGCAAATTCTCAAATTATCTTCTTGCTCTTCTTCGAAATGTCAATTATTTCTGTTCTCAGCATATTTTCCTTTCAACTTGCCCGGGCACATGGCCATATTTTCTACCCGTATTTCTTAAAATAAAGTCTTATTTCACAATTACATCTGAATTTGCAAAGCTGAAAACTTACTTTCTAGTGGTTTAAATGAGGTACAGCAAACTGAAGTCAATAACAATGGACAGCTTAAAGTCAAATCTTATTTAGTAAGGACCTATTTTATTCATCCATTCTTACCTGCTGCTTCATAAGAAATACTTGTTCATCTTCTGCTACCAGCTCTTTATCATGGACTAACTGTGGAACAAAGTATCTTGTTATTATAAGTAAAAACTGAAACTACCACAACTGGTTTCACATTTTGGTAATCAAAAGGGAAGAAAAAGATGAAAATATTTAATATCATTTAAAAAACCCAACAAAATCAAACTTTTCACATTCAAAAGCAGTAACATTAGAGAAGTTGAAGGTAAGTAGCCTCGTTCATCTTTTTAAGTATTAATCTCGTCAGCATCTCTTTGAAGACTGAAAACTAAAATTTCACACTCAATCCCTCAGCCCCAAAAGCATTACACAAGTTCTTATGAGTCCTAACACTGCTATTAGGCAGTGATTATTTCCTATAGGTTCCATGAGTTACAAATAGGATTAAACCTTTTCCTTCCATGAAAGCTTGAAACTGCTCTTCCCTTTTCCAAAGACTGGGGCTTGATCTAGAAACATTAGGTCTGTACAGAAGTTGTAAAAGAAGCTTTCCAATATAAACCAGAAAATTTCATTTACAATTTTCCATATTATCCATTTTACACATATCCTACTCCTGTATGCCTATACTCGGAAAATTAGCAATAAACAGAATTCATAAGGATCATTTACTGCTCTTGCTTTACATAACAAAATCTGTTATTAAGTACATTAATGCAATAGTGACAGACTATCTTGTATTACAAGATTTGCCTTTACATGGTAACCTCAATGCCATGCGTGTATATATGTAAATTGCTGAAGTCCTACAAAGGTATTCTCCCTTTTCAAAAAGGTGACTTTGCCCTATACATGCAGAGAGGTTCATGTGAAATGGTTATTCTTGGACTGCCTTTCATTCACTAAAATGAATGATTTCTCTGTTTGCAGTGCTTGTGGTACAGAACACCCATTTGGTTAGTTTGGGTCAGGTGTCCTGCCTCTGCTTTCTCCAGGCTTCCCCTCCTCCGTGGCAGAGCATGAGACTCAGGAAGTCTTTGGTCAGAGTAAACATTACTGAGTAACAACTAAAAACATCGGTGTTATCAGCACTGTTCCCAGGCTGAAAGTTAAAAACATAGCACTGCAGCTACTAAGGAGAAAAATGGCTGCTACTGCTAAACCTAGGACAGTATCCACCCCTTATTCCATACCATTCATGTCATGCTCAGATCCCACATTTTTAATATACCATCACTCATTTCATATATATATATATACACACACACATATATATGTATGTATACATACACAGACACACAAAGAGACAGATATTCCTTAGTGCTTGTAGTATTTTAAACAACTGGAAAATGAAAGCCTCATGTTCCACACATTTGGATACAAAAAACCCCAATATTTAATTCAGAGTTCTTCAATATTAACAGGTATTAGCAGACACTCAAGCAAACTTTATTTGTTTGTCAGGGCAGAGGGAAAACTTTACTCCTTTTTACCTTTCTTACAGGAGGTTTTACAATGAAGTCCTCATATGCATCTTCTGGTTTCACTGTCGTGAAATTTTCATGTAAAATGGCAATTTTCTTTTCATTGTCCCAACCAGCAGGTCTATAAAAGGAAGGAAAGCTTAGGCTTTTCAGTCACAAACCCCACTTCTATAGAGATCATTTATTTAATGCCCTCTACCTCCATAAGGCAATTTTATTACAAGTCAGTCCTACTTCTCAACTAAATTCCAAAGGCACTATAAAGTTGGAATGGTACACCCTAAGTAACATAAAAAATATGCACTAAGTTATTTCTCTTAACTCAAAATTTCAGAAGAGTCACATACTGAGCTTTCGAATGACACAAACTCTTCAAGTTATTTTTACGTATGGTCTATATGAAGTGTAGTGCTTAACAGAAAACAGTCTGAAACCCTGCTGCTCATACAACTGACTTACATAAAAACTGCATCCTTTTCTACCACTAAGGCAGGTGTGGTAAACTGAAAACCGTATGTTTTATGTACAATGTACTTATACAACAGATCAAGGTTCTTTTCCTCCTTAACTGATGTATAAATCAAGGCAGCCCCATCTGATTATTTATTTAAGGAAAATTATGTAACGTATGGTTTTTAAATTATAGTAAGAATTTCAGAACAGAAGCTAACAGAGCTATACGGAACAGACCTAATTTTGAGAAGCAGTTCAAGGCAATAGTCAAAGACACTTAGTATTAGGAGACAGCTGAGATCTCAGGTTTACATGGAAATTGCAGGTTCTGAGGGGAAAACCATGGAGAAACTCATACAATGCAAGACATACCTGTTGTAAAGGAACATAAGTGCCAAATCCCATGCACAATTTAAAAACATTTATCAACAACTTCAAAACCACAAATGCTACATAATAAGTAACAAAATACCACGCAATCTTGAAGTGTAACTTCTCAGATTAACTTTATGTGCAATTCAACACTAAAACGTATTTTCTTGCTTCCAGATTACAGTGAATCTCTTCAGCACAGGAAAGGATACACTGTAAGCAGAATCCACGAATGTGTGACTGAATGAAGTCGAAGTGTTCTTCTCTGTAATCATGCTCCTTCTCTAGTACACTCACTGCATCACACTGGCAGAAAGGAAGAGAGAAAAAACAGAAAACACAGTCATTTAATTCCAGCACATCCTAAAACATCTTCCTGAATATTACACATATCACATTTACTATGTGCCTTTGGTTTTAAAATGCCACCAATAACTCAAAAGTGAAAGTAATTAACAGATAATTGATAAAGTTACTACCCTTCTGAAGAATTAAAAATTTACTTACTTTTAAAATAAATTGCTTTCCTATTAATCCAGAATTCATTCTGCATATCTGTATAAAGCATGTCTTCTAAAAGAAATTAAACTTTTCTGTAGTAGCAAACAGAACTAGAAACTCACTTTTGTACAAACTACCAGCACAGGAATACCAAGGTTGTGAGTCAGCACATTTTCTCCCAGTGGCAAAGAAACATGTTCATCCTCTTGGCTAGAAGGACCTCTTCTCTGCGGTGATCCTTGGTAGCCTTCTTCAGGTTCTACATACTCTTGAAACTCCTTTATAACTATTAAGAAAGAGATCTTAAGGCACAACAAAGGAACTAGTTCTTCTCAAACCATAATTAATCCATGACTAACTAGAAGTCTCAACTTTTTTTTTTCTCCTTTCATAATGAGGCACTCCATGAGAACAGAACACAAACTTAAGCCTTGTGGCCCCTTCAAAAACAACTCTCCTTCAGCAGAACTTGCAGCAAGATAAATTAAGTGCATCTATAGCTGCAAGAGCTATAGTATATACAAATGCACATTCCACAATTCAATGCATTTCATTACTGGGGAGCTGAAAATAGAAAACGTAAAAGTAATTTAGCAACACAGCTCACGCTCAGTGCAATTGGCACCTGGTTTGGGAAAAGAAAGCATGGTGAAAATGTAAACAGGCCCAGAAAACACCAAGCTGAAACTGCCACTCTTTCTTATAAACTATATGTAACTCACGCTTCTATTACTCTACATTTCCGTTGCAGGAGTCCAATGCTAGGCATATAAAAATTACATTGCATACAGACTCAAGCACTTCCAAGTATTATCTGAAGGGACTCTGTTACATTTTAGAAGACTACAGTGGAGTTCAGAGGAAACTAGATGCTTTCTACATTTCCAATTTCGTAATTTCATGGTAACAATGAGCATTCCCTACTGAATATTACCAGATATTAAACTGCTTAAGAAATAGTAGTAACACAATTTTGGAAGCACACTGTGACCCCAAAACATGCTTTATCAAAACTGGGCTGCAACTTACAGCCTTTATATCTTTTTTTCAGAGAGAAGGCCACAGATCAATCTACCTATTGAACGTGCCTGCTCCCAGCCCAGCATTTCCCAAAGTCCCAGGGCTTTCCCTCACATGACAACCCCACATGAAGCCTCCTTCCTGTTCAGCCATGAGGAGGTCTCAGGAAAGAGGAAGGCAAAGCTCCATGATTTGCTGCCATGAAAGCATCTTTATTTTAGAAACAGTGGGAGCAGTCTGACTGTATGTACAGTAAGGAAAACTCTCCAAAAAAGCTCCCAGTCTCCACTACGGTCACAAAGACAGTGTTGTTCAGCACATCTATCCATGTGACAGGGAAGGAAATGCAACTGTACTGTAGGCCACCTGTTCCTTGTCAGGTTTGAGAGTGGCAAAACCTTCGAAAGGTTTATAATACGTATCTTGCAAAATTAAGTCACTGCACCTTTTCAAAAAAGAAACCATTCCTGCAACAGAATGGGCATGTGGAAGGAAGAACAAAGCAGAAAAACACTTCTGTTCAAAGTTGCACAATCCACAATTTTTATTTGAAATACAGATTTGTGTGATTCTTGGGGAAAACTAGTGCCTTAGTGAGAGAAAAGCTTAAAACTCTACATTAAATATAGACTATAAAACCCTGATCATCAATTCAGTATATCCCAAGGGAATAAATTTAAATTTAAAAAAATCAATTGCAGCTGCTTTTGAACTCGGGGAGGCAGTGCCTTCTGGTGGAAACAACAGTGCTTGCAGAGAGATGCTTTCCTTTAGTACTGTCTTATATTCAGCAACTGGAAATCAAAATTCCATTATACATTGTGCTCATTAAATATGTTTACTGATTATCTCACACAAAGAAAGCTTGAAAAATTAATCACCACATGATGATGTGCCATAAAAATCACACATAAAAATCAGTGTGTTCTTTTATCCACCAGACTTGCAGCTTATCTAGGAAAAAGCCTTTTATTCAGAGTTTTGCACTTAAGACAGCAAATGAATGGAAATTTCCAATTAACTGATTTGTTCTTATGTTCCTGCTTAGTTACACAAGCTCCTGAAAGCTAACTATAACAGGAATCACTGATGTCACAGGAACAATTGACTCCAAGTACCACTAAGAAATCAATTCACAATTACTGTTAGGTTTCATTGTTTTAGTAACAATAAAATCCTCAGTCTTGGATTACTGTATATCTGCAGTACGGAAAAGACAAACACTAACTTACTGAACTAGACAGCTCACAAAGGCCTGAGCAGCAGAGCAAGAAAAATGATGAACTCCTTTCCTGAGACAATCATTCCATATTTACACTCTATTAGTTTCACATTCATGCAGCTTTTGGCTTTATTTTTTTGTGCGTTATCTTTCCTGATCATAAGTTTTAGTCTTGTGAAAAGAACTCCTAGACAACAGATGTGGGCAAAGTAAGTTGCTTTTAGCTTTTAGCTTAAGAATTCTTCCAGCCATATGTCAGACAGAAGAAAAAAACAAAACTCAAAATTAATAACTAACTCAACTTGAATGGGACAGTACTTAATTTTAAGGAAAATATGCTACTATTTCACGTATTTATCTTCCAGCACTCCAGAGGACATTAATAGAGAGCCATTTTACCCGTATACTTTCTTTCTGCATTTCTTGATTCTTGACAAGACTTCTGCTTTGCTGTCATAAGTGGGAAGGCAAAATTTAGACTTTCCCTGAAATAATTATTCAAACATGTGTTATTTAAACAATGATTTATCATAGTTGAACCTGAATTAAATTAGAACAGTAGAACTGACATTATTTATCTAAACTCACACTGGTCAAGCTTTTAGCAAGGAATTTCCAGAGCAGCTCAATAATAGGAGTGAGTGCAGACTAACAGTGTTGCTGGCATACTGTAAATAATTCAGTTTCTTTCAAGGAAGCCTGTTGCTTCCACATGGGTGTCCTGCCTCCCACTCTGGAAGCTCTTTAAGTACAAAAGGAAAGCTGCTCCTATATCAGATGGAGCCTACCATCATCCACCCAGTAAACCCAAGAGTAAACATCTCAAATAGCAAATACAAGACAAAAGGCTAGGTGGAGAAAGACCATGAAAACCTTGAAAGCAAAGACAAGCACTCCAAAGTTCAACTCCATTGAGAATGGTGAGCTAACAAAAGGACTTTTGGAAACTGTTAGTAACATGTCAGTAATGAACAAAGAACAACCTAGCAGCACGTTAAATGGATGCTAATGGGATAAAAAATATTTCTTCAGGGTCAACAAGAACTACTGGGTACTGGTACCAGAAAGCACCATAGCCATTCAGCTTGGTTCACCCACCACAGCTTGCATCTAGAAACAAGCATAACGCGAACATGGCTCTGCAGGCTGAACATGGACCCATGCAATGTTATGCTGCACTGGGGTTTTACTGGAGTGAATTTAGGAGATTTCTCCACTCTGCAGCCTGTTTCTGTTTTGACTGCCTGCTTTGCAGATGCACTTTATTATCGCTGGTTTTTCACATGCAGGCTATTGCAACACAGTGATTCTTCATTTTCTAAATGGCAGCTGATCTCAGACCGTGTATAAAGCAGGATTTTGGTAAGGAAAACTTTGCTGGTGTTGCTTTACTGGTGGTCTGTAGACACAAGGCATTCTTCAAGCATGTGTGCTCTATATTACCTAAGCAGTTACACTAATACAACCACAGCCACAATAGGAACTTCTTTTAGCATAGCTGCTTGTTAGAAAAATTACAAGCTATGGTGACCAAAGTTTTGAGCACAGTTCTGGCCTTAGGGACAGTCTGCAAAAAGTCAGAAGACAAATATCTGCGATGACACAAGTGTCCTACACAGTGACTGAGAAAAGCAGCAAGATGGAAGTTTGGGAGTGAAGATACTAAGGCCCCCATTTCATCTGGATGCTACTACTGGACCAAAGTTCACCGCTCAGCCATGGGATGGCAGCAGAGTCCTGTAAAGCATGTGAGCTGGCTCTCAAATTTTCCTTTTCCCCATCTTTTATCGAAGCACAAGAGAAACCAGGAATTTCCATAACATTTTAATTTAGAAATCTCTGAGACAACACTATTAGAATGCCTTCTAAGTTCCCCAAACATGGTAGTTTAGCTTTGTCATAGGTGTAACTGGCTCCTACACACAGTACAGTCTTAGTGAAGACTGAAAAAACTCACATTTATTCAGATTGCCATAAAATCTAGTGTAACTCAGAACAGTGCAAATCAGGTTAGCTGCTGTATTGTGACACTAGAACTGCCTTTCCACCTTCCATTCCCCCCAAATCTCTCATACAAAAGGAAAAAGAAAATAAACAAAAAGGAAGAGTGCTTTTTCTCTTAAAATTGTCAGATTTTACCTTTTTATCTAACCTGGTGATTGAACCCAGGTGGTTTCAGTCATGAAATTTAAACTCCAGCTAGCATGCTGTAGACACAAGTCTTTCAGGAAAGTAATATTTAACATTCAGAAAGAATATCAGGAACACAAATACATCTGAATGCTCACATACCAAAGAGATTACACTGTTCCCTACACTGAATCTAAGGAAGCTACTGGACAGTATTTGCAAGGTTGAAACACTCCAGTACAGCCAGCCACCAGCCCTGAACAAAAGCAGCAACCAACAACAATCAGTATGCATCTATAAATCAGCTGAAGAGGAATCCATGGGGCTAAGGTATTTTCCACTGAAGGACTTTATTTTGGAGTAATTCAATATGAAAACAAACAGAAAAAAATCTCAAGAAACATTCAAAACTATCTTAGAAAAGAACAGAAGCTGCAGGAAACAGTAATACTGCAGCTACACTTGCTTGCCAGTGCCAGATTCTTTCCTGCCACAGATATGCCAGGAAAGAAAGTTAGTTTATACAGCATTCTTAAAGTCACAAGACAGAAGAGGCTACAGTGAGACACAATTAGCTGTACCAGGATTACAGTCTGAGCCTCATGAAAAACAAGGGCAGAGAGACCAACTGGAAAACACACACAGTATGGGAATGGGACCTGGCTTAAATACCACTGGAAAGCAGAAAACCCACTACGTGACTGAAATTTGCCACAATTTTTAAAACTGATTTTGTATGGAGCCGCATTTTATAAAAAATTGGCCTTTATAAAGAAAAAATTTTCAAAATCTCATTACTGCATGGCATGTAGACCATTAATTCACCTGAGGCTTTGTTAGCACAGTGAAACTGGAAAAGTTATTTTAAAGCCTAATACAGTCTATCTGAATTAGTTATAATCACAACTTCAAATTCTTATCCAACCCATTCTCAAAACACTAATCTGAAGAAATTTATCATTACAAACGACTGTATGGGTGCACAAATACTTACACTTCCGTTCCATGTCTCTCATCTCTTCTGGAGGAATTTTCATCTTATCAATATGTTCTTGCAAGACACTGGCCCATTTCTGTAAAGACTCCATAATAGTCCAAGGTCTAGACATATCTGCAACAAAGACTACAATGGTGTCTTGCAGGGATTCTGCAGAAACTGCGAACTTCAATAGCCCTTTATGATATAAGTCTCCATCCAGAATCCAAACGTTACAGCGAGTATGATCTGAAAGAAAAAGGTACACTTGTAATTCAGCAGATGCCAACTTTTTGCTTTGCTGGTCTGCAAGTGAACAGACGAATACAATAGTGTTAAATGGAAGGCCAAAGTCCAACTACCAGCAGATCTTGCCTGTTTATTAAGACAGGTGCATGTGTACATGCCTACATTACTTCTTGGATGCTTTTGTTTAACAGGATTTTTTTTCTTGGTTCAGAATCTTTGAGTTAAAAACAAATAGTAATTTCTGTTCTTTGGCTTTCAGTAAGGACAGCTGGCACAACAGCTTTTAGACACTGTACAGTATTTTTGGATTTGAAAGATACATGTATCACAGGTGAAACCAGAATACATGTGCCACATCTAACTTCAGGTTCCAAAGGGGTGGTTTTAGCTGAGTCCAGCGGGGAAGCCCTAGATGTTCCTCAGACACATAAGCCGGGTTAACATACTAAAAACATCTCACAACAGAAATAAGCTGCAAACAAGATACAAGCCATAAGCAGCTTAAGTTTCTAGCACAGACATAGGAGGAGCAAGCACAGGATAAACTTACAACTGACGAAACCTTAAAGTTGCTCTGCCTGATCTTAATTCACATTGGCCTCTGCTTGCAGGCTCCTTACAGAATAAGTACCGGACAAACCATTTGGAATTTTAGTTTCTGTGTTTCTCCCCCCTCCCGGTGTTTTGGTAGCGACTGGACACTTTTTGCTGAAATGCAAGGTAGTAGGTGCGAAAAATCATCTGGAACAGACAGCTGCATGAGAAATTTTACCCCAAACATGAACCTTGGCAAGAACAGAAGAAACTGAAAATGAAGCACCAACTATAAATGATGTATCAGGTACAATGAACAACCGATTCTGTCCAAATGAATAAAACAAATAAATTACAGTATTGCAAACTTCCTCCTTAAAAGGAACAATTTAGTTTGTTTCTTTCTTCTAGACTTTTCCTAATACCTCTTCCAAAACATTCCCTATTCTACTACGGCTGTCCAGACAGAACAATGGGTCTCCATAGGTATTAAATACAAGATACATGAATTCTGATATATGAATTCAGTAAACCAACCACTGCAGAGCCCAGATTTTCAAACCAGCCACTGAGTTTTGTCATTACTCTGACTCACTATATTTTTCTGCCTTGTTCTCCGAATCTTTCAACTTCACAAAGTAAATCCAGTCACTGTGGCTATCACAGCTTTAGTCTAGGAAAGAATCCATCAAGACCAAAAACACTGATTCTAGAAAAAGGCAAAAACGTGACTAAGCTGAAAGGAGGAAAGGGTACAGAGATACATATGCCCCCCTTCTGATCAGGTGTTGGATAAAATTACTGAGCAGCCAAGTTACAGACAGATTACATCAAGATGCTATACATGGGCAGTCTTCATTTAGCATTGTCATGCTCCTACTTAAGTACTGTTAGGTTGTCACAAGACATTCAACCATCAGTCATCACAAAAGCAGGTCAACAATTATGCCTTGTAAGTTCTCCTTACTTTCACCTGGACATCTCAAATCTATCCTTTGCAGTAAACAAGTGACAATAATGCTTGTGTATCTAAGACATGTACCTCTGCATATCTGTCAATTGTTTTTCTCATCCCTCCACCCAGCTTCGGGAAACTGTTTCACTGGTATCACACAGGATTCTCACAGCACTGGATATACAAATCTAAAGCTTTCAGAATACCTCTAAGGGCAAAGGAAAGTCTGGTAAAACTTTGGAAAAAACAGAAATTAAGCTAGGACATAATGTGAACACACATATATTTACTATTACACTATAGTAAATGAAACATTTCTGCAGGAGTCTGTTATCCTCCACATTCCAGAAGCATCCTTTGTATATTCCCAAAAGCAGAAATCTACCAGTGCCAATGAACGGAAACGCTGTGAGTTTTCTGTAAGTTACAGGTTATTAATAGACATTAACTATCTCTACACACAACTACTCCTTGAAACAAGCATGCAAATTTCCAAAACCTAACTTAAGTCTACCCGGCTATGTATGTTTACAACTCTCATCAGCACAACTCTCATCAGCACTATCGTAGAGTTTGTCCTACTTAAGGATTTCATTTCTGCTTAACATTTAGAATACAGACTGCAACTAGAACAGAGGCAGAACTAGAATGCAGGTGGAACTACCACTCAAATGAAATCAATCTGCTAGGAAGACTGGAAGCCTAGCAGTCACATTAAGTATACTGTAAAACACTAATATAGAATTGTATGAAAACTAAAGGTTTTGCTCCTTTCCTACAGTAAAGTAGTATGGCCTGTGATTTACATTTGCTACACTTACACTTATAGTACTAGGTGTTTAGGATTTGTCAAAGGACTTTATGTCAAAACTCAACTTTGTCAGCACCACATTAAGCTCCCAGTTAGTCGTATTATCTGTAGAGTAACTGAACCTTTCACAGTGGCTATGACAGAGATGCCAAAATAGCAAACAACTACCAGATCCTGTCGGAAAAGCAGGTGCCACTTATTAAAGACTACTGCAGTAGGTGCTAAAACTACATTTCTAAACTATCAGTATTTCATTATCCCTTTAGCAACGAAAGATTTCCACCTTTGGTGGATTTTACTGTAGATGGTTGATTCTGTGAACTGTAACTATGACATCCGTGTTTATTCGAAAGGTATCAATGGTAATTAGACAACCCTTGTGCAAGCTGTGAAGAGACGCAAAACAGGGAAAAATAATTTCCAAGAAAGTTACTTTAAGATGTTGACAAAAAGACAATTTTCTCATTAGAAACAGTGTACCAGCATGTGGATCAATCTGGAACAACCAGTTCAACTGGAATACGCATATGATACGACTGAAGCCAGTCTAAACCTGAGGCACAAACCAAGACTACTTGACTTTGTGACAAGAACACAACAGAATAGCTCTACTTAACTGCCACATTTGGCACAGCTGGGACAGCTGTACTGCATCTGTAATCTGAGGCAGTTCAACCCAAAGCTCTCTGTGGTGTATATAATTGGCAACTACCCACAGAGTACTGCTGCAAAACCAGTCAATGTTTGTCTCACTGTGCCGCTGTACATCCTCACTTTTAACTACTCTGCAAGAGACTCTGAAAGCTACCCTAGAAACACATATCCTTAAAGAAAATTATGCAGAGCCTCTCTTCTACCTCCTACAAATTAAGATTCCCATCTTCCAAAAGCAGACTGACCAGCACAGACACAAAACATATGCTCATCACAAAAAAAGGCAAAAAACTAAAAACTGGCCACACTCCCTGGGAAGTTCCACTAGCAGAAGACTCTTGGGCCTTGGCTGCACAGTCACTTTAACATTCCCAGTTAACTTTACATGTACTGCTTTTAAGTGTTTTTATCCAGATGAACTACAGTGTCATGTAAGCAGAAAAAGCCATATGCACCAAGGATATTGTACCTGGGGCTAATGATCTAGAACAATCATCTCTCTCAGAATTGCTTCCCAGGCATCCCCAAACCTCGTCTTCAACAATGTCTTACCCAAGGCAGAATTTGGGATAGTATACTACAAAGGATATTTTCCAGGTAGAAATTCAGTACTCGACTTATTTTAAGCTATCTTGAGACTTAAGGAACTACTGCACATTACAGTGAACAAATATCTAACAGAACTGAACCAGCTAATTACCAACACAGTGCTGATGTGTATCTCGCCATCTAAAGCTGGGTACCAGCCACTGTCAAGAAACAAGAAGATGACAGTGAAAACTAAAACATTAGTGGGCACCTATATTAGCCACAGGGGTCCTTCATAAAAGAAGTGCTTTCCATGTGTTTAAGTTTCCTAAAAACAAACAAACAAACAAAAAAATCCCCCCCAAAAAAAGAAAGAAACAAAAAGAAAGGAGGGGAGAGGAGAAGGGAGAAGGGGGAAGGAGAGAAGAAGAAAGGAAAAAGGAAAACTGAAAAAGGAAAAAGAAAAAAGGAAAGAAAAAGAAAAGAAAACCTCCCCCCAAAACCAAAACAATATTTAAACACTTTAGGCAAAAGGACAAAAGTAGCTGTAAACTAAAATAAACACCTAGCAATCTAGAATAATTAATTCTAGTTTAAATGTAGGAGGAGCCAAATCCAATTCTCCTTGAGGGAGGAAGCAGGGATAGGACAAGAAACAACACAGAAGATTTTCCTCAGTATTTCAGACCTATGACCAAAGCTTTTTCCTGGACAGAATAAACCCTTCTGAAATGAGGAAGATAAAGACAAAGAGAGCAAAGAAGTCTTCCAGCACCTGGGAAAGCTGAAAAGATCCCACTCCACTACAGAGTTTTAGTTGCCAGCACGGATTTGACACCCCTGGAAATCCTTGCTATTTGCTGGTCTTGAACAGGTTGGAGTATGATCAGAAGCAGATGCCCTCAAAAATGAACATGTGACAGTAAGCTCCTGAATGCTTACCCTGAGTTTCTTTATGGCTTACAAGAATTGTGGGTCTGTTCTAAAGGCTTTCCTCCCAAATATGTATCCAAGCAAACACACACATTAAGAATGCAAAGAGTTTTAAGAAACAAACCTTAACCTGCCCCAGAGAAGGAAGAGTGCTATTTTTGCCTGCTGAAAGTTGTTTTTCTTTGCTTGCTGATGACACTAATGAGACAGGAAAGAAAAAGGCATGTATTATTAGATCTTAACACATCCATTAAAGGGATGCACGAAGACCTGAATTCTCCAGCTAAGTCTGGTAGTCAAAAAAGTCTTTTTTTTCCTGCTAGTGCTGCCTGAGTTTTTATGACAGGCTTCTCCTAATCATCTTGAATACTCATCGCCTCCAGATACTCAGGAACAGCCCCAAAATGTTTCCAAAGGGACATACTTGAGGTTTGATAGACAGCACCAGGAAAAATAGCACACCAAACGTTTTTCTGTTTATATCATCTCCTTTGATGTTGCAAGAAGCCTGATGTCACAGGTTTTCTTAACACTCCTGATTGTAGTAGTTTCTCTTCCTGAAGTATTCTGCAGTACTAAAGAAGCTTGTACGTGGTGAAAAAGCACTTAGACCAAGAACCTCAAGGAGCCAAGAATGGCTCAAGCACTTGAAATTACAGCACAAGAGACTTTAAGGAACTGCAAGATCAGATGTCCACTGAAGACACAGGCAATGTACTCATCCTTTCATTGTGCCTAAGTTAGTATTCAAAGGCAGTTTACTATCATGTGAGCACAGGACCAATCTCCATAACAACCAGTTACATATGGTATTTAATCATTCCTGCAAGCCTTCAGTACATTTCCATTTCCAGAATTTAGAGGATCTTCCTAGTTGACACATTTTCGGGAACATGGATTAACTGCCACCACTGCTTCCCTTTTCTGAACTTAAAACTCAGAAGGAAGTCATGAACAGGAAGACTGTCATTCCCCATTTCTGAAGATGCAAACTATCACAAAATAGGTCCCAGCAGTTTGCCCAAAATGAGACAAGCAGAGGCAGATATATGAGCCAAGAAATCACTCCCCATCTCTTCCTGTCCCTAACCTTCCTAACAATAAAGGTGTTCTGATCATCAGATCTGCTTTTAAACAGTCTCTTGTCGTTATCCCCCTCCCATATAGTAAAGAAGAGCAATCATCAACAAACAGAAAAATACAAGCTTCAATTTGAGAAAGGGAAACTCTTAATTTTCACTTCAAGTACTGTTCTTCACTCATTCATTTATACAAAACATTCCAGTTACAGTTCTGCTCACAAACCCCACAGGGAATCAAACTACCTGCCCAGAAATACATACTGAAAATTAAATTCTCATGGATGTATCACTTGCTTTGTATAGTTACCAAGCTGCCGTATTAAATGACAATATATCTGCTAGTAAGTCAAAATTAGCAAATGTATCTACCCTGAAAGTAAATGAATCCCAAGAGCTGCTCAAATGTACTTTTCCCTTATACACAGGTCAAGCTGTAAGAAGGACAAGAGAAGAATGCATGCTGAAGGTAAAATGCATTTCACTTTTTAAGAGACTGATATGACTCCTAAAAGATACAGAGCAATTCTGGAACAAGTTACTTGGGTATAACCCAAAATACACCAAATGAAACCACTTAATTACAGTAAAGAGATTGCACATAAAATGAACTTACCATCTCTATCCTCATCATGAATATTCAGATACAAGTATTCCAGCCCTCTTCCTTTCTTGCCATGCTCTGCTCCCTGTATTTTGGTCATAAGTGTAGTTTTACCTGAACCATCGTCACCTGCCAGTAAGTTTTTACAGGAAAAAAAGACACTTTCAGAACAATTTTTAACTTCTAAAAAAAAAAGATTTTTCAAATCTTTAAGTAACCAGAAATATCCCTGTACATTTTCAGGCCATACTTACTTGTTATTTTAAGTACTGCAGCTGAATCCAATGGCTTATACCATGCCTCAATTATTTTCTATTACAGAATCATAGAATGGTCTTGTAACCTTAAGTCTTAAATTAACAATAGTGTGTGTCCCTTTAACATAATAGAATAAACCAAACTGTTATAACTTAGTGACACATAGAGAGAAAGGAATATCGGGCAGATGGGGGAAGGAACATCATGGGACTGATAACTAAGGAGACAGTAAAGAAGACCAAGGATGCCAGCCTTCAAAATAACAGAGTGGCACCCACCGTGGAGCAAGACTGGAACAGAACAGAAGGAAGGACATACCAACTGCCAACTCAGCACTAGGACCTTGCAAGCATGGGCAAGCACTGAGATCATTCAGTAAACACAGTGTGGAAGATTATCGCGGACCACCAAAGCCCCCCACTAAGCAAGAAAGCACATGTGTAATCAGGATGCAAGTATTATAATTAGTTCCTGGAAAAGCTATGAATATGCATGAGTATGCTAAACGTATGGCCACTGTTGGCAAGTATCAGGTGCATTCACCTTTGCAAAACAATTCGCCTGTGCACCCAGGGCTGCAATAAAGAATGCCGTTTTCTAAAACACCAAACTGAGTCTTGAGAGAATTTCTTCAACCGACCTTTAGGGTAACAGTGTCCTTGAACACTTCCAGGGATGGGGGAGTAACAGCTTCTCTGGCAACCTGTGCCAGCACCTTACCACCCTCACAGGTAAGAACTTCTTCCTAACAGCTAACCTAAACCTACCCTCTATTAGTTATTACCTATATTATATGTAATTATTACATATACTATTATGTAATTATTACATTTATTTAAACAAATGGAATAGCAACTGAATGTTAGAAATCTCAGCGCGCAAACCAATGGGCAGATCTATGAACTTGAAGACAATAACAGGATAGATCGTATTGCATAACCTAATTTGAACAAACTGACATGTCAGCTTGTTCACATCAATTCTTTAAACACCTTTGTTTTTACAAAACAACAGCCCCAGCCACAGAACTGCTTGTATGTGTTACTTACCGAAAATGAGAATATTCTTTCCTGATGGCAATTTAGATCTTGACCGGGTAGAAACTTCACTCAGTATTGAGGACCTAGAAAAATAGCATCACTGTTGTTAGGCCGCACATATGCATAAACACAACTCACACACTACCCATTAGACAGCATCGATGAGCTCAGCAGATCCACAAGGACCAATCCGGTTATATTCAGGGCATTTACGAACTGGATGATGTTACAGTTACAGATTTAAGTTCATTTTAAAAGACCAAAAGCATGCCACCTTTTCAAGAGAAGCTTTTACAGTTTCTAAAATGCATACAGTAACGATTTTTTTCTCCCATTATAAGAGGCCAGACTACTGCAATACATTACTTTTTAACTGATGACTAACTCTTCCCACAATTCATTACTGTATTTCACACATAGCTTTTTCTACCGTTACTGTTTTCAAAAGCGTTAACAAGCGACGGGAACACCAAAGACCGAGTCTCGTACAGCCTTTCCCGCAGATTTTCCGCAAAGCC
Organism: Melopsittacus undulatus; assembly: GCF_012275295.1. Classification (NCBI taxonomy): domain Eukaryota; kingdom Metazoa; phylum Chordata; class Aves; order Psittaciformes; family Psittaculidae; genus Melopsittacus; species Melopsittacus undulatus. The sequence goes on along the minus strand of NC_047557.1, from coordinate 92,729,432 downwards.
ACATCTCAGGGACCCCGCACGCCTGTCCTCCCCACCCTGCAGCGATGCTGCCTCATCCCGCAGGCGCGAGGCTCCCTCCACAGCCAGGAAGGGCAGCATTCCTCACCAGCCCTGCTGCCTGAGCCGGCCTCCGCGCGGGCAGCTGCCGCGGCGCTCCTATCAGCGGGACCCGAGCGCAGCCCGCAGCCGGCGCCCACTGTCTCCCTGCCCGTCAGGGCGGGGCGAGGGCTGAGGCGACCCAGCAGCGCAGAGACCCCGCCGTGACAGTCACCGGACTCCCAGGAGCAGTCGCTGAGCTCCGCCACCGTGGTGGCCTCGGTCCCAGAGGCCTCCCCCCTGCTCCCCGCGGGCACTCACCAGAGGTTCTGCCCCTCCTCCTCTTCGCTGGGGAGCTCTGCGCCGCCGGGCCCATCCGGCCCCAGCAGCTTTTTCTCCACCAGCACCCGCGCCATCTTGCCAACTGCAGCCACAAAGAGTGACCTCACCCGGGCCCGCGAGGACCCCGCTCCGCCCTGTCCCGCCCGCCCGCGGGGGCGCCCCTCGCTGCCGGACCCGCCGCCGCCCGAAGTGAACCCTCCCCAGCTCCCCGCCCCGCGGCCGCGCTGGTTTCCGATCAGGCGGAGCGCGGCCAGCCCCTGCAGCGCGCCCCGCCCTGGGCGGTGCCTGCCACGGCTGGGAAGGCGGCGAGGGCGACCACGTCCCGCAGCGCCCCCTTGCACCGGGGAGGAGTGCTCGCCGCCGCTCCTTGCAGCCTGCTGTGCGGCTAGCTAAGGCCAACTGAAAATTATATTAATTATTCTTATGCAGTTATATTTTTTTGATGGCCGTTATGTGTAGATTCCAAAGCACTTCATGCAAGAAAATAAGTATTGAGATTACACAGTCAATCAAAAAGAGAGAAAAAGATTGACTTGCACAGATGCACACAACAGGCTCCTGCTCACTTTCATCCAGGACTCTTCCATTCTGATTACACAGCAATTTTTTAATGATGCCGTTTTCAGCAACTTGCATGACGAGAGCAGCTGAAACATTGGAAACGGCTGTGGAAATTTAACAAGGCAAAGTGCCGGGTCCTGCATTTGGGCCACAAAAAAAACATGGAACACTCCAGGCTTGCGGAAGAGTGACTGGAAAGGACCTGATGGAACTGAACATCAGCAGCTTCTGCCCAGGCAGCCAAGCCGGCCAACAGCATCCTGGCCTGTATCAGGAGTAGTGTAGCCAGCAGGGTCAGGGCAGTGATCGTCCCCCTGTACTGGACACTGGGGGGCGCCGCACCTTGCATCCTGTGTGCACTTCTGGGCCCCTCACTACAAGAGAGACATTGAAGTGCTGGACTGGAGCCAGAGTAGGGCAATGATGCTGGTGAAGTACCTGGAGCTCAAATGTGATGAGGAATGGCTGAGGGACCTGAGGTATCTAGCCTGGAGAGAAGGCGGCCCAGGGGGGACCTTGTTGATCTCTTCTCTACAGCTCCCTGAAAGGAAAAACCTAGCGCTAATAAGGTAACTAAACTTTTTCCATAACAAATTAATTATTGATTAATCACCCCTTTATCAGACTAGATAAAATATGCAAATGAAATACTAAGGCTATCACTAAAAAATCATCTGCTTAAGGGTTTCAATAAAGCTGTCTCTGAAAGTTGTGCAATTAGCAGAAATGGCAGTTCTGCTTATTTACTTGAGTAATACACCAAAAATGCCTGCTACGTGCTACTACATACATGTGGTGTTTTCTGTCACAGACACATTTTTCCTCACATACAGCACATTAAACCCATGGCAAAATATTTTACCTACTTTAAACATTTCACTGATTAAGAGGAAACAAATTAAGACAAAACATCTAACACCAGTTTCTGACATAAAATATTAATTTTAGCAATAGAGCTTTTTCTTACAAATGGTGTAAAGCAAACTATAGAGAGCTTCAAACAAAAAGGCAGATCAAATATTACATAAATAAAACGTTCAAGAAGGCTCAGAGAACCTCATAAATTCTACTGGCATTTTGTTAGCTACATTAGCATTATTAAAAAAAAAATGAATAAAAAAAAGCGCAAAAACCCCAAGCACCAAAATAACAAACTTAGGCAATTACATATAATTTCAATTTACATTTTGGAACAACTCTGTTAATGAATGTTCTGTCAATGAATGTTATCACTGAAAACAGGAGTCCAAGCCAATCTAAATTCTCCACGGGTTTGTATTGCTGCAACAGTACATCACTATTAAAAATGCTATTCTTCAACATTCTGCAACAAGATCCAAAATACTCTTGAAAGGTGCTGTTGAACTTTGTTTTTTTTCTTGCCTCTATAAAATGAAGACAAAAGAAAATTTTTATAAAATTTTTATAAGAGCAAGTACTGATAGGACAAGGAGGAATAACTTTAAACTGACAGAGGGGAGATTTAGAGTAGGTATGAGGATGAAGTTCTTCCGTGTGAAGCACTGGCACAGGGTGCCCAGAGAAGCTGTGGCCTTCCCATTCCTGGCAGTGTTTAAGGCCAGGCTGGATGGGGCTTGAAGCAACTTGCTCTAGTGAAAAGTGTTGCTGCCTGTGGTGGAGGGTTGGAGCTGCATGATCTTTGAGGTCCCTTCCAACTCAAACCACCCTGGAATTCTGTGATTCTGTGAAAATGTCAGTGCAAATGTTGACACAAGCCACTGCACGATTTCACAAAACACTGCAGTACAGTAAGGCATCCCAATGAACACTGCCCCACACATTTGAATCACAGAAGAAATACTGCCCACCCAACTCATATGCAGCATCTCCCTGTACGGGAGATGCATGTCAAAGATGGTGAAAGTTGCCAGAGAGATTTTCACAAACCATCTTCAGAAAAGGGACTGAACAGAGAGATCAACTTCCTAATAAAAACAGGGATTAATTTAAGAGTCCTTAATTGAAAATCTTACCCTTTGTATCCTGCCAGGTGGCACTGGAAGGTTCAAATGCTCTCTAGTATTTCCCTAGTTCAGTTCTCCCTCTCCAAGCACCAGCCCTGGCTGGATTACATTGGATACTGTTCCAGTGCTCAAGCATGCATAGCACTGAACTGACACAAAGCACAATCCCATGGGTTGCAAATTCTGATAGCTTGTCTTTTTTTCCCCCAGTCATTTCAGGGGCAAAAGCTGAAAACAGAACTGACAACATGCATATATGATAGTAGAAAAAAAAATATGATTACTTGCAACTGTAACCTGTCGTACTTCTTGGAAAGGTCGACATTTGTCTGTCCTTTCTGAAATGGATAAAACAACAAAATTACATTCCAGTGGTTACCTGTTTTTTTCACTCCACTCAAAAGATAGTTTATTTCTTCAGCTGTGAAATCTTTTCAGGTTCTTCTGTTGTTTAAAGTTTTTGTGTTTGTCTCCAGGGTACAGTTTTCATTGTTCTGCAAATATTTATTTTGGTGAAATTAAAAATTATGTAAATTTGCATACTGTTTTGCATTTGGGAATAACACATTATTACTGGCAATACAATCTGAAGTAGTTCTAAAGAAATTATAACTTTGCCAAGATAACACTGGTTCTTCAAGGTTTCTCCACTGTCACCCACTTACTGAAATACAGTAAGTATTTCATTTCCATTTTTTCAGACCTTCCTTTCTGTCATGCCTATGTAGTTTAAATCTTTAGCATATTTCTGTTATTTCCATGCACATTTTCACTAATTCAGGGAAAAGCATACCTCCATATCTATTATTCAGAAAGGACTGTCAGTTGAAAATGCTTAATTCATTTCAGGGATAAATCAATATGACTGGAGCAGAGTATTTCAGAGGAATATCTCTAATGAAGTCCGCTTTGCTATGGGACTCCTGTTAAAGGTGACTTAAAAAGAATTTATGCAATTCACAGAGATTTTCTTTGGACATTTATAAATACGTGTTTTATTAGGCTTTGCATAACTAACCACATATCTGTCTGCTGAATACAGGCAATTTTCTTTTAAGCGCAGACATTCCTGGTTGCACATTTCTTTGGCTCTCTGCTTGTTCAAGTTAGAATCTTGGCTTTTTTGTAAAGCTATGAAATTGTGAACAAGGCCACCTCTTAGTTACCTTAAACTAACTGAAATCCCCTGCAAAACTGAATACAGTGTTGCAAAGGAATGTTTTTTTGTAATGAACTTGAAAATGTACATGTTGTTTTATTAATAATATCTCATTATCTTTAGGTCTTTTTCTCATCATTGACATTAACACATGAGGATTGTTTATGCATTAGCAACTTGCAAATTATAGGAACTAACTCCAACATCTATAATACTATGACTGAAGGTAGAGAGCATACCTATTTTAATTATTAGCCATTCTGTCTCCAGTAGCAAGCACAGGTGCATTTCTCAAAGCCCTGGCCTAAATGCAATGTCTGATCTTTAAGTTACATTTATTACAGAATTAATATTCTGGTAATACTCACACTTTTTATACGTAGGTATCAAGTTACAGTCATCAGCCAAACTTGCACTTTTACTATGTCTCTCTCTATTTGAAGTATTAGATTGTTTTTTTCTATTTGGAGTCAAAATAATACCTTAAAAAACCAAAAACAAAACCAAAAACATTATGCATTGTCCTGTGATCAGCGGTAGCAGTCATTTTTTTTCTCTTTCTTAGTAGCTGCTGCAGTGCTGTGTTTTTGACTTTCAGCCTGGGAACAACATTGGTAACATCAATGTTTATAGTTGCTGCTCAGTAATGTTTACTCTGGCCAAAGAGTTTCTGAATCTCATGCTCTACCAGGGAGGAGGGGAAGCTGGGAGGAAGGAGAGAGAGGACACCTGACCCAAACTAGCCAAAGAGGTATTCCATCCCACATCATGCCCATTGTATAAACTGGGGGCAGTTACCCAGAAGGGTTAGATCACTGCTTGGTTGGGCTGGGTATCAGTCAGCAGGTGGTGAGTGGTTGTATTCTCTTCCCTTGTTATTTCCCTTATCATCATTATTACTATTGGTAATAGTAATAGTAATTGGTAGCAGCAGTGGTTTTGTGTTATACCTTAGTTACTGGACTGTTCTTATCTCAACCCGTGGGAGTCACATTCTTTCAGTTCTCCTCCCCATCCCTCCAGAAGTGGGGGAAGGAAGGAGGGAGAGTGAGAGAGTGGCTCCGCAGCTGGCTGAGTTTAAACCATGACAGTTCTTTTCGGCACCCAACATGGGGCATGAAGGATTGAGATAATAACAGATCTGACCAGAGTGTGTCTAATAGTATGTGTGATAAGCATTCATTGTTTTGCATTAATAGTCACTCATCACAATGCTGATTCATTGGCTCTCAAAGTTGTTGCTCTTGATCTCACAGTTTTAGCATATTGTACCTTACTTATAGCCAGTATTTGCTGTGTTAGTGTTTATTGGATGGAAGCCTTAGGCTAAGATTCTTGTTTCATTGTACTTTATGGTAATGACTTATAATACAATAGACTCATTGATCATGAAACTGATCTGGCTTGCCTTCCCAGTGTGGTCACCACCTCTATAGTTTTGGGAGGCATATGATAGAAGTGTTTAAGAAGTACACATCTTTTATTCCCTCCTTGGGTGGTCTACCTGTGAAGGAGACATTCTCTTATGCTCCAAGGCCCCCCACCAGACCATTTACAGCATCACTTGAGAGTTCTGAAGGTTTTGAATGGCCTTTGGGTACCCTTGAGACCTGCTTGCTGATTGTGATGGAGATCACTGTGTTGGCATGCATACAGAGTGTGTTTTACCCAGGACCATTTTGTCAGATCTCAAGAGTTAAGAAGAGTCAGGTTTGGGTCTTGTATAGGGTTAGATGGTGATGTAGGAGGACCAAGAGATTTTCCCTGAGGCTGGACAGCCATGAGGGGCAGGGTGTGTGGGATAGTATGGGGCAGTATCTAGGCCAGTGGGCCCCTCCAGTGCTTTGGAATACCACTGAATAAGTGCAAAATCCAGAAAAATTAGTAAAACACTTAAATGAGGTGTGTTGTCAGTCTGGTCATACCAGAGAGGGACAAATCATGGCAACATGCTGGGGCTTGGCCTATGCTTACAGAGCCCTGTTCAACAACATGCAGCACCTTCAAAAGGAAAAAAATGTTCCTGGATCTGATGGCAAAGCAACAGACAGCGCAGCTATTCCAACTCCAAGTACAGCAGCTACGCCAACCTCAGTGACAAGTACAGCAGCTACTCGAACACCGAATGCAACAGACAGTGCAGCTACTCCAGCTCCAAGCACACCCGCTACACCAGTCCCAGTGACAAGTACAGTAACTACCCAAACTTCGACTGCAACAAACAGTGCAGCTAATCCAACTCCAAGTACAGCAGCTACACCAGAGGATCAATTCATGCCAACATCACTTACCCCTGTACACAAGGGGAAAAGCCAAACAAAGGCAAGAAAGATGAAGAAACAATGTACTCACCACCCGGGACAGCATCTGACCAGGAGTTATTAATATGTGAATCAGAGGAAGAAGAGGTGACTTTTGTACCCCAGACCTCAACCAAGCTACAGAATATGCGAAAAGATTTTACTCATCCTCCAGAGGAGCCCATCATCACCTGGTTGCTCTGATGCTGGGACAATGGGGCCAACAGTCATGAACTAGATGGTAGGGAAGCCAAGCAGCTGGGATCACTTGCAAGGGAAGGGGGAATTGACATATAATTGCAAGAGAGAAAAAGCCCTCAGCCATTGAAAGTGGCTCTTGGCAGCTGTGAAAGAAAGGTTTCCATACAAGGACGATGTTATGAATTGTTCAGCCAAGTGGACTACTCTAGAGAAAGGCATCCAGTCTGTGAGAGAATCAGCCATTGCAGAGATGATCTATCTTATCAAGCCAAATAATGGGGATGTATCCATAGATCCAGATGAAGTCAAATGTACATGACCCATGTGGCGGAAACTTACACAGAATGCACTGTCATCATAAACCCATTCATTGGCAACAGTAACCTGGTGTGACATAGTACCACTAAGAGTGGATGAAATGATTCATAAACTCTGAAAGTTCAAAGATAATCTCATCCTTTCCATCATTTCACCTGTGGAAAAACTGTCCCAGGAGTTCAGACAATTGATAGATGATCTATTTGATCTATCCAGCTCCCCACAGGTACCAGCCCGCACATCAGCTATTAACAAAAGGCATCCTGCTGCTCAAGAGAGAAGATATAGAAGGTATATGCCACGGGCCACCCTATGGTTTTACCTGAAGATCACAGAAAGACATTTTCAAGTGGAATGGAAAACCTACCTAGACTTGTTCTCCAGATGGGACCTCAAGGTGATTTGATTATAGGGGAAAACAGCCAATGAACTCAATTGTATGCTGTTGCCTGCTACATAGCACTTTTACAGCCCACCAGCTAGATGTCTTCAGGTCACCAGCGATTGGCCCTGACTTCCCTCCGACCATCATCCAACATCCTGACTAAGTTTAAACCACGACATGCATCTTTCTTGAAAAAACAAAACATGGATGTTGTAGGAATTAAAATTTAAGAGAGAACCATTTTTTTGAAGCTAAACTGCTATGCTGGAGAGACTGCAAAATTCAGTTTACTTCAGAAAATATTTGCTTGCTAAAGATAATATATTAGTGTAGTAGGCTCTTGAAATGAAATACATTTCAAGTTATTTATCCAAGAGACCTCCATAGCTATCACAGAATCATAAAACAGTTAGGGTTGGAAAGGACCTTAAGATCATCAAGTTCCAACCCCCCTGCCATGGACACGGACACCTCACACTAAACCATCTCACTCAAGGCTCTGTCCAACCTGGCCTTGAACACCACCAGGGATAGAGCATTCACAATTTCCCTGGACAACTCATTCCATTACCTCACCACCCTTACAGTAAAGAACTTCTTTTTCATATCCAATCTAAACTTCCCCTGTTTAAGTTTGAGACAAGTTTGAGAGACAAGGATGTTGTGTGGGACAGTGTTGAGCGCTTTGCACAAGTCCAGGTAGATGACGTCAACTGCTCTACCCCTGTCCATCAGTTCTGTAGCCCCATCATAGAAGGCCACCGAATTGGTCAGGCAGGATTTCCCCCTAGTGAAGCCATGCTGGCTGTCACTAAGCACCTTGTTGTTTTTCATGTGCCCTAGCATGCCTTCCAGGAGAATCTGCTCCAATTTTGCCAGGCACAGAGGTGAGACTGACTGGTCTGTAATTCCCCGGGTCATCCATTTTCCCCTTCTTGAAAGTGGGGGTTAAATTTCCTTTTCCAGTTGTTGGGAACTTCACCTGACTGCCATGATTTTTCCAATATGATGGCCAGTGGCTTAGCAACTTCATTTGCCAGCTCCTTCAGGACCTGCGGATGGATTTCATCATGTCCCATGGACTTGTGCATATTCAGGTTCTTAAGATGGTCTCGAACCAGACCCTCTCCTACAGTGGGCCTAGGGTCTTCATTCTCACAGTCCCTGCGTCTGCCTTCCAAGACTTCTGTGGTGTGGTCAGAGCACTTGCCAGTGAAGACAAAGATGTCATTGAGAACCTCAGCCTTCGTCAAATCCAGGGTAGCCAGTTCTCCTGATAGCTTCTGAAGAGGGCCCATGTTGTCCCTAGTATGTCTTTCATTTGGAATGTACCTATAGAATCCCTTTCTGTTATCTTTCACATCCCTAGCCAAGTTTAATTTGATTAATTAAATTCTGAATCTGGAGGGGAAAAAACATCTACTAGGTTTTACCAGATATTAATTAAATAAAATAATGACATTCACAACTCTACCTTGTTAGTAACATCTTATTCAACACCTCATAATATAGGACAAGTAAATGTATCTCCAGTAGTTAATTTTCTGACAGGTTGCTTTCAGTTACTTGCTCTAGTATTGATGTGTATGTTAAGGTTTACCCTTTTAGCTGTTCAGGACATAGTGGCACAAGTTCCAAGCTGGAACAGAAACAGGTATGACAGGATAACATGGCTATAAATGTATAAGACTGATGCTGAATCCAGGAACAGGAACTGTACTGTGCTCTAGTCCTGACTATACCTCTCCATTTTAAAAATTAATGCCACAAAACCGAAGAACAGCAGATGGCAAGGAAGCAGCCCTGGTAGGATTCGAAGAAGTATCTTCAAAGCAAGTGCCAAATTTGTTCTGAACTAATGTGCATAACACAATATCAGGATTACAAAATAGCATTTTTCTGGCCTATTGATATGAAGATTTTTTCACAGAATCTACAGAAAAATCCTACAATATAATTGCCTATCCACAGCCTCTCATGCTAAAGTCCTGCAAAAGAATTATTTGATAAAGGCTTTTTGCATTAATTTCTAAACCAAGCCCTTACTTTGAAAATCATCCACTTCAAACCTAAAAGTTGGTATTTTTGCATGTACTCCTTCTTTCTTCTTTGGGGTCAGCAGTATTTCTGCAAAATATAAGATGGACACCAGTACAAATGTCAGTAAGTAATAACTGTTTCATTTTGAAAATGCTCCTTTAAACAAAAAAAATACAGGGTGTGCTTTAATTTCATTAATTAAGAACTATAAGCCTCTCATGACTGTAAATATGTAATATTAGAATGAAATTACCTTGTTATAATGTCATACATTCATTCACACTTACTTCAACTTAATAAATTCTCTTTATTAGTACCCGAATAAGCCCTTACTTTGAGAACTATCCAGTCTGCTCCTAAAAGTTGGTATTTTTGCATGTACTCCTTCTTCCTTCTTTGGGGTCAGCAGTATTTCTGGAAAATATAAGATGGACACCAGTACAAATGTCAGTAAGTAAGAACTGTTTCATTTTCAAAACACCTCCTTTAAACCAAATAAATACAGAATGCACTTTTATTTTATTCATTAAGAATTATAAGCCTCTCACATCCATAAATATATACTATTAGAATGAAAATACCTTGTTATAATATCACTTATATAATGTATTATATAACAATATAATTTAAGATTATATAACAATACGAGATATAATGTGACAATATAAGAAAGACACAAGATCCTCAAACAGAAGTGCCTAGTTCTCATCTTCCAAAGTACAAATCATTGGTAAATCAAACTAAATGAGTGAGTTTACAGGAGCAGGACAATCAGAATCAAACTAAAATAAGTTCCGAATTTTAAATACTATTTAAAACAATAGTTACAATTACTAAAAAATACAATCATAATTACTTTCAGAAGCTGCATATCTCCTGCTGTTACAAACATTCAATTTGCGAAGCCCCTTTTTATGTCTTTCTTCAGCTTCCAGAATGACTTTGTGGTGGTCACACTGGTATAGACAACTTTGCAACATCTTGGTAAAGGTTCTACTATTGAAGGACAGTTCTCCTGCTTTACAACCTGGAAAAAAACAGCAGGATATTGTAGAAACAGCAAGCACGAATGCTATAGAAGCCATCACAAAATCCAGCACATTATTTTGACACCATGATCTACAATTTAACCTCCATTTTCCATATACACATCTCAAAAGAGGTTACACTTTTGTGTGCATTCTTGTTTTGTACTTGCTCTTTTACACTGCACTTCAACTCCAGAAGCACTAAATAAGGCATGGATCCTCTAGGGATGTGAAAATATTAGTGGGACTGGAAGAAAGTGGCCTCAGTTCCCTTTGCAGATTTATCCAGGAGCCAAAATATAAAAGATGTCTTTGCTATTTGAAACTTTCTCTGTGTTGTAACAGTTACCTGTATTAATCTGAATAAACAATGTCTATTTTACAAATTTCCTCGCAGGAAGCCTTCCTGTTTGTTTCTGGGGACATTCCTAGGGTAATGTATGGTTTAGTGATTCTTGGATGTTCTCATAGTTAGCTACATCAGCTGAAGGTGAACTTCTGCACTGTGTGGAATTACAAGAAGGTCACTAGAACATAACTACAATATTCTAGCCTAAAATAAAGCAGTGCTAAAGAGCAAGTTGAATTTAGTTTGACAGCTGTATGTCCACATGAAGTTCAAAGGTGGCTTACAGTGCTTCACCCCCCCGCTTTTTTTTTCTTTTTAAATCAAGATACACAGGCTTAATTACAAAATACTTACAAATCCTGAGTGCTAGCAGCATTCTTAGAACCTACTGGTAAATTGTGTTGAGGTATTAGAACATGGGATAACTGAAGGCTGCAGTCATGGATTACTATAAAACTGACTGATTATGCTTAATAGCAGTAATGCAGAGAAAACAGAAGGACTGCAGAGTAGTTAGGAGGCTTAGAAGAGGAATACATGAGGGAACTGAGCAGGGCTCCAAGTTTGTCCTCCCTCTTTCCAATCAGAGAAAGGAGGAAAGCACGCACTCTTAAGTGCTCTTGTAATAGCATGTCATCTTTTAAGCTGTTGTATATTATGCTTGTTAGTAAACCCACACTAAAAGGTACCTAGACTGAAACTGGAATATGCAAGCTTTATTTCAATATTTAGTATTTATTAGACGGGCAGGAAAAGGAAAGTAAGCTGTTAAGAATTACATAATGGATAATCCTGTAGATGTGTTAAAATCTCTGTAAACCTTCTTTTATGGACTAAGGAAAGAAAGACTTAGGATAATATTTACCTGAACACCTGAAATCTGCCATTTTCTGGGATGCAGATGTAGCTGAAGTACTTTTTTCTCCTTTGGTTATCTCTGAGTGTTGATCTAAATTAGGAAGGAAGAAAAACACTAAGAAAATGCAACTGATCTTTTCCCATGGCAATCATGCATAAGCACACCTATATTCAACTGTATTTTCTACCTCTAGATTATTAAAGTTTAATTTACATAACAGCAAAAACTCCAAATGAAATTCCTCAAGTTAAACGGATCACATTTATATTTTTGCCAATCCAGAATAATTGTATTTAATTCACTGCTTTTTCATTATTCTCCCAAAGCATATTGCTTCTACTTGAAAAGAGCAAAACAACCCTGTAAAGTTACATCACTTAACTAAGCTCTTTAAACTTTATTTCTATATGGAGTCAGATGATGAAAAATGTGATGTGCTGGAATAATACTTATTCTCAATTTAAATAAGTATAACCTGGAGATAAGCTTGGTCACCTGTAAAGCTACCATTCTGGCAAATACTAATCTAATGAATAATTATAAATTTTATAAATTAACAGGAAACTAAATTATGAATAAAGATTTGATTGGACACATCCCAGTTCTGAAATAAATGTATCAGACTAAAAAGATCAATGCAAATCTGAAAAACATTTATCTTAAACACATCTTCAGCATGTAGGTAAAGCTTCAGGCAAGTCATGCTCACAGGCAAGTTCTATCCCTGGTCTTAAAATGACAGATCCTTACCCATTTCTATTACTGACTTTCATTGTTCACTATAGACTGCATTCAGACTAAAATGAAAACATTTACCTGTGATACATTCATGTGAATAGTTAAAATCAATTAAAAAAAAAGCTAAAATATATATTAGAAGAAAAGGAAAATAAATACTCTCCTAGTAAAACTGCACACAATATAAAATTTCTAAACTATGCATAAATTTTCATAGAATCATAGAATAGTTAGGGTTGGAAAGGACCTTAATATAATCTAGTTCCAACCCCCCTGACATGGGCAGGGACACCTCAACTAAACCATATCACCCAAGGCTTCATCCAACCTGGTCTTGAACACTGCCAGGGATGGAGCATTCACTACCTCCCTGGGCAACCCATTCCAGTACCTCACCACCCTAACAGTAAAGAATTTCTTCCTTATATCCAGTCTAAACCTCTGCTGTTTAAGTTTCAACCCGTTACCCCTTGTCCTATCACTACAGTCCCTAATGAATAGTCCCTCTCCAGCATCCCTGTAGGCCCCCTTCAGATACTGGAAGGCTGCTATGAGGTCTCCATACAGCCTTCTCTTCTCCAGGCTGAACAGACCCAACTTTCTCAGCCTGTCTTTATATGCGAGGTGCTCCAGTCCCCTGATCATCCTCTTGGCCCTCCTCTGGACTTGTTCTAACAGTTCCATGTCTTTTTATGTCGAGGGCACCAGAATTGCACACAATGCTCCAAGTGAGGTCTCACAAGAGCAGATTTTGATTAAAAAAAGTGATAAAAACACACAAACCTAATTAAAATCTCATTAAGAACAAGATTATTTAAGAGAGGAATATGTCTATTTGTACCTGATGTGCATGTCTGTTTCATGTTTTGAACGATCTCTGCTGGTTTCTTGGGTAAATGTTCACTGGGAAGATCAGAATGTAAACAGTGGGGAAAATAAAAAAAATCACATTTTCGAACATATATTTACCTGTAAATCAATACACACATTCCAAAGGCAAAACAAAACACATATTAAACATATGAAAGATTAAACTTAAAAAAAATTCTAATTATTCCAAGTTACTGGGGCTATACTCAGTTTACTCAGTTTACCGGAGACCTGTGAGAAGCACTCTTTGCAGTGCTGTTTAGAACTGGGAGTGCAGTGCCTTCAAGGGATGCTGGCTCACTTGCAATCCTGATTAATGTAAAGATTGCTTAGTGCACATAAAACTTTCACAATCTCTTCCAAATACTGTAGCCTTCAATAGATGTAGCAATTGCTCTAAAAAGCAATTGATATTTTTTCTTACACTGACTAAATTCTATGCTACCTACATACTCCTGTGATATGGTGATCATACATTTTTCTGTGTCATTGACTACCTCCAAATGCTGCAGGAGCAGGGAGCCTGATCGATGGTTATCCTTGGTTAACTCCTTTTGTCACACAAATACATACACAAGGAGATAGCTTCCCTTCTCTCCACCTCCCCCCCAAAAAAAAGAAAGTCTTAATAGTTTTGTGCTTCAGAGTCCAAAAGAACAAATAATCTGTGTCAAATTATGCTAATCAGTAGCAAATCAAAATTTATCTGAATATACCATGGAAAATATCATAGGCTTTTGGTAATTTCTGTGGTGGTTGCAAAGTTACAATATAATGCATGCAAGGAAGCTGCACATGAGCTGGTGCAGCCAGCCACATCTGTGTGAGAGTAATAAGCAAGAGAACAATGAATGACTAAACAATCTTCTATCCTTCTCTTCCCATGGAGGGAAGCAATGGAATATGAGGGGAGAAAAGCAGGGAGTGGAGGCTTTTTTCTGTGGTTCGTAAGCACTCCAATTTTTTTTTTTTTGCAGAGCAGGATCTGTAACTGCTGTTTTTCTAGGAAGTGCATATAATACAATTCTTTGTGGCTTCGTCCAAACCAATGGTTGAAATTTTGATCTACTAAATCAGCAAGAATTTTGAGGCAAAAACAATGGATGATTTTTCATCACTATGTTGAAGTAGCACATGGCCTGTACTGGCTTGCTATACAATATCAGAAGCTATAATTCAGAGAAAAATATGGTACTTTATTACTACCATGCCTATCATCGTTAAACTCCGTCTTCAAAAACACTTCCACAAAATACTCTCTAGTGAGCCACCAAAAGGCTATGCCTTTTCACTAGCAGAAAAAAAAAAAACCTACTTAGTAATAGCGAATGTAAAAGGCTGACATTCAGTTTGAAAATTAATAAAGAAAACCAAGTTAGTATTTCTGCTTAGGTTTAAGACACTTACCTTACTTGAATAGACTGATTTTTTACACAAGTAGTTCTTTCATTCATAGTGTGACTTTGTAGTACATTGCCTGTTTGCAGTTCATTAACTGAACGCAGACTATTCCTCTGTTCATTTTGTCTCACAGAAGCATTTCCTAGATTCATAGGGTTAACTATGTAATTTTTCAGTGCAGAAGAATTTACAGATGGAGAAACAAGCTGATCATCTGACTGTGGACAATGTATTTCTTTATGTGTTCTTGCTATGTAGGTTTTTTGATCAGCAGGATTCACCTCATAATATTTAGATGCTTCAGTATTGGCTTCTAAGGATCTTTCTACAAATACTTCTCCTTTCACACTTTCCTGTATTGAAAAATACTAGTCAGTGACTATACAAGCTCTATAAAAATATTAAATAATTCTAGTAACAAGATTAAGTAGGATAGACAAGTCTAAATCTGGAGGTAACAGAAATTCCAGAGAAACTTCAGAAACCCCTGAGTTAAGAGCCCACAAGACAGCAGTGCTGCTGAAGGTGTTGAAGGGGTAGTTACTAAGTAATAATTCCAGGCTGAAGCACTAGATTTGCTACTAATACGAGGCACTTCTAGAAATGAAAATATTTAAGTAAGATCCAGCTGAATAACTAAAAAACTTGCAGTTCCACACCCAGATATAATATGCAGTTATATAGCACAAGGAAAATACGCAACAACTTTATTTTAGTTTATGCCCTCATTTTTCATTATTGTCTACCTCATAGCTGTACAATCACGGGCATGTCAGGCTTGCAAATATTAAAATTATTGCTTCAAATGTTTGGTATTAAAAATAAATCCAACTCTTTTTTCTCCAACCTAAAAGATTTCAAATTTGTAGAAAATCTGGTTTTACAATAAATTAAAATGCTTCATAAAAACACAGATGCCTATATTCTCCAATTGCCCTGCTTACTTCTAAATCTGTATGATATAATGGTAGAAGTTGCAGGTTGTAGTTTCACACACATCCAATGTTTTCCCTACTTTTCTAGCTTACACTGAAATAACCTTAAAGGTTTACATTTTATTTAACCCTAAACTCTGGAAAAAATTGCTTAGTTTTATTCACTTTGGTAAATGGGCCAACCTCATTATACTCTTTTTGAAGCAAGTTTATTCTGTGTAAAATTTCTTTTGCTTCCTTCCAGTAGTCTTCTAGACTTCTTTTTCTGACTTGCATGTCCAGCTCCTCTGTATTGGTTACATTTAATGAATTATAATTTATTTTCAGGAACAATTGTTTGGCTTTATAAATCATAAAAAATAAAACAATATTAATATTACAAGCTTTTTTAAATGAACACTTCAATAAGCATTTATTATATTTTAGTATGCTGAGGGACAGCCCCAATAATTTAATGCAAAATATAACCTCTGAATAATGATTTTAATAAAATTTAATGTACACATAAATGTTGATAAAATTCAAATATAAAGTGCAGTTACAAGAGGTGAGCTTGCAATTACAGTTGCTATAAGCTTTTTACACAAAAATGCTCTGCTTTAAAAAACTCTTATCATCCTCATTCTATAGGTCTTTTACCTGTATGTCTCTGGGTTTTTTTTAAGAAACAACTCCATATTAATGGACACTGAAAATCACTACACCCCCTCAATCTTATACAAAACTCTTACAAAAATGTAGATACATGCTGTTTACTAATTATCAACTGCATAATACTTCCACGCTTTATAGAGATTAAAGGACATGTCTTTCTGTTTCATTGGTAGTATTCTACAGCTAATTAAAGACAAACAAAAAAAGCATCAAAAACATTAAAAAAGAAACTTCAAAATACACCTTATTAAAAAAAAAAAGTATTTTCTTTCATGTTGCAAAATAATTGTAGTCATGGTGATTTGGGGCTTGACTATCTACCAGCTTAGCCTTTACAAACAGGGGTACGTACCAAGAAATAGAATACCAACTCTGTGTTTGAGGACAACGCTAATTTATGCACAGAATTTATAAATGGGAAAGCTTTCAAGAACTGGCCCTACATACATAGATTTCACAAATGCATCATTGCAACATTGTTGGAATTTTTACTTTTCTTTTTTGTGCCTAAATGCTGTCATCAGTCCATGGCAGTAAACATACAACTTTTCTGCAGAAAACAAACATCACTTGGAGTACAGAGAATTACAATGTTGCTACACTGAAAATCACTTAGAAAGTCAAAAGAATTTAAGAACAGAAATAATCTGTGTAATTTTTAAAGCAGTAACAGTAAGCTTACTCATTTGTTTGCAGTTTTTAAGCACAAAAGTAGCCACTTTGTTTAGTTCCTCATCCTGAGACTCTGTTAATAACTGAATCATAAGTGGAAGACCATTGTTCTGGAGCAGCTCACACTGGTTTTCTTCTAAAACAGGATATTGTAAAGGAAAATATATTGTTTTCAGCTTCATACACAGTTTCATTATGGATCCAAGCATGCTGTAATGACCTTTTACCTGGGTTGCAGCAAAAGCACTTTCACACAGGATGATTTGACCATAGCTCAAAGTTATTGCAAGAAAATTGAAGGAGGACTTAAGACGAATTGTGGTAGAGATACAAACTCATTTAACTCTTGCCTAAAAATCTGAATTCTGGCTTCTGTATTTCTTTTCCTCTGGTATATACTCCTGAAGTATATAAGCTATATTTATGTAGATCTTGAGATGCAAAAATATCAAAAGTTTGTTACTGGCAAAACTCACATAAAATTAGTAGTTTAATCCCAATCTAGCTAATCAGTTCCTCCTTGTTAAGTATGTAATTAGCTATATTTTTTACTGTGATGTCATTTGCTGTATATATTTATATACATGACAACTTCCTAAAAACTAGTTCTTTGTTGTCTAAATAAAACCAGGAAATCCGAAAAACAAATGAAATATGGTTATTTTGTCAGTGGTGACATTTTAAGAGAAACTTTCATTCTGTTGGTTTATCATATTTCTATTTGAAAGACATTTTCCATTAAACTATTTTAATTAATTCTTCATGAAAAAGCATCTTTAAAACTGATTTATGAGCTACTGAGCTTATTATTGAACTTGTTATTAACAAAGGATCATAATCATTGACGATTTTTGAACATAATCCTTTTTTCTTTCATCTCTGAAATACATGTGAAAAACCAGTAGTATAAATAATGACCAGTATTTCACAAGTTCCCATTCTGTTGCTTTTACTGCCATAAAATACCAACTGAAGTGTTAAATGTTTTTCATCCTTGGGAAAGTCCTGAGGAGCCTGGCAAAAATATTTCAGGATTACATAGCGCTTACATTATTTCAACACCAATAGTTTTACATAGCTTTTAAAAGCAATTAACAGCTATGTAAGCAGTGGACAGAAACTGTATGGATCAAGGACCATTAAAACAAAGCTCAAAAAGACTTGTGTGGTGTGTATGTTTTGTAGTAGCTTTCACATCTGGATGAATTTTATCCTGTGATACCTAAGACCAGCTCTGAATTCCTGCATAATAGTCTGCTTTTTCTAAATATTAATATTACATTATTTAAAAGAATTTCCCTTCATTTTCCAGTCTTGATAAATGATACCATTGAAGTTGTTAGTGTATAACAATTCAATAGAGACTGATAGGAAAAAAAAAATCTTACCACAAACTTCAGTACAGTGTCCAATGGTTAGAATAATACTAATTTTTTCACTTGTATCCAGAGTGTCATTGGACAGCAACTTTAGTAGCTCTGACACAGTGTGGTACTTTGTCAAGACAACACCTATGGTAGCTGTTATGTAAAAAATAATTTGAAGAAAAATAAACACAATAAGTATATAGGCATCATTCAAATATAAAATGCTGTTTTTCAAGGGAACTCTGCAGCCCTCTAAAAGCCTTGGGCCTGCATAGTCCTTCTCTTTCATTTTAACACTTCAAATCATCACATCCCTCCTGGAGCAGCAGTTTTTCCCTGTAGCCAATGCTGCACTATCTCCCAGATTGTGTGGTATAGAGATGTGGCAAAATACCTGGCAAACAAGGTCTTTGCAATGTGAAGGTTTTGTAGACCTCTGCTCAGTTTGTCCACATCTTTTATCAGCTCCAGAATAGAGCAAAAGAGTAGAATAAGATGATCTTTAGGTCCTTTCCAACCCTAACTATTCTATGATTCTATGACACATGGACTATCTGCCACAGAAATGCTAAGAACATTTCTGGTATAGGGCAACCTCTTCCTGAAACCAGGAACACCACTGTTATTACATACATGCTGACACCTAATCCTCTCCCAAATCTTCTTTGAAACTAAGCTCAAAACTAGTGCAGGTATATGCTTTTAAACTTGTTTGAACTTCCATTCACAAGCACTTAGAGCACAAGTGTCAAATGTAATAATCATGGCTAACAGCACAGATTGATCAGGCTCACAGGGTTCTCAAAATCTGATGGAATACACAAAGACCTCATTAGCATAGCACTCTCCAGACAGTAGATCAAAGTGAAGACGTGTTATGCAAAAATACCACATCCATTCAGTTCCAGCTGAGTTACTAAAGCCTCCCAAAGCTTACAAAGCTTATTAGTTTAGGCACAGGCCTATAGAAACAGATCTCTGACTCAGAATCCAAGCTGACTGCCACACACGCAGTTCTGAGCTTTACTTACACAAAATTAGCATCTTATTTTTAATTTTCAGTCTTGTTTAAATTTTATTATTTTAGCAATAATGGGAAAGTAACCCACCTCAGATGAACTGAACAACATATACTTATTTGAATTTTAAAAAAATCTGCAATATCAATGTATGTGACTTAATGCCCTCCAGCATTCATTCTTACCACTTTTCGATGAAAAACAGACTCAAAAAATTTTGTTTTAAAATTAGCATATATAAAAAATGGTAGTGGGCTTGTCACTCACAGTCATTAGCAATGCAGGCATCCAGAGTCTTTGCAACTGCTATTGCAAGTTTTATGCTGGAGTTACTCATACTGGAATCACGTGTAAGCCTGGTGAGAACTCTAGCTAATGTATCCAGTCCTCCAACAGAAACAAAATATTTCTGCACGTATGCTGAGTGAAAAAAAACAAGAAACAAACTGAAAACGTCTTAAAAATAATGTGAGTTGCAAACTGTTTTAGCATTTTAGCAATTAGGCTCATTACAATTTTTTCTGTGCATGTATTAATCATTACATTTCCACTGATGCAACTGAAGTTGAATATATGCTACTCTCAAGAAATGTAGTAATTGTCATACAAAATAGTTCCAAGGAACACATAGCCCTAATGCTTGCATGCAAATGGCAAACCTTATGCCCAAGTTCTACCAAAGTCAGTGTTTTCAGAAAGGTAACAATGTCTTGTATTTGTAAAATACTTTTACTCAAAACAGCTCCCAAAATTTCTTTAATAACCTCACTAAATGTAGTCAGTTTATGGCTATTTGTGGACTTCAGCACAATGAATACACTGTAAATGAAAATGGTGGAATAGTTTTCACAGTTAAAGTTGGAAGAATAGCAAAATTGTAGAGATTTACAAAAAAAAATCAAACATTAAACTATCAAATTAAACTTACTTTCCCCAAAATAAAAAAAACAAAAACAAACAACACTATCTAGAGCTCAATCTGTACTTACAGTTATTTGCAACTGTGAGACCAACAAATGAACAAATAGGACGAACTATCTCAGGCTTTGTGCAACTTTCCAGCCACTCTTTGGCATATGGGAAAACTGAAGAGCAAATGTTTTGATTATATTCTAGAAAAGTAAAAACAAATAACTCCCAATCAAAATGTATTATTAAATTTCAGTTGAACATTAAAAAATTAAAACCAACAATTATTAACAAAAATTAAAACAAACTGTTATCACTTTGGAGAAATACTTAAACTTTCCTCAAAATCTTAACAGCAACACTTACCATTCTGGGGATTGTTAACGCAGGCACAGAGAGTACTGCAGACTGAGGACCACAGCTGATAGCACTGATTAGTATCTTCATCTGACAGATTGATCTCAGATGTGGAAAGGGTTGTTCTGTTAAGAACAATGAAAACAAGTCCCAAATAGTCAAGCAAACCTAAATGTTGAATAGTCTATCATTTTATGTTTGAATTGCAACTGCCCACCTGAATAACTGTAGCAGTAAGCCAATGCAGCCTGTATCTCTGACATAGGTTTGCCCATTTACTAAAAAAGAACACATGCAAGACTCCTAAGACATATGCAACTTGAGACAAAATCTTAATGTTAAGTTTAATTTACATATATACATTCTTTTCCCATTTCCTAAACATATATCCCACCCCCCCCAAAAAAAAACAAATACAAAATCACAACAAATGCCAATGGATTAGCAAAAATGTTCCATTTCTATGCCTGTTTTTTATTATACGTTGTCAGTAACTACTGGTTTGCATTATTTTTTAACTATAATTTCATTTTTAGTACTAAACCAGTTTCTGCTATTTAAGGAAATCCCAGTGAGCGATGATCTATTTACACAATTCAGGTTCAGCTACCTGCAATCATTCATATTTAGAAATTAACTTTACCAAAACGTTACTATTGCATGTTCTAAGTTTCTGTATTGCAGATTGTCAAATAGAAGAAAAAATGGTGTGACACAGAAAAAACAAAATAAAATGAACTTACTATTATTGGAAACTACTGCTAAGATGACATAAACAGACATTCTTTTCAAGTTCACACCAGAATCCTTATTAATTAAAAATGAAATGAGGTCTTCAAAAAATGAAGCAGTACAGAGAGCTTGTTGACAATAAACTGAAACCAGAAAATAAAAATCATTAAGTCCTAAACCAAGCCATTTATAAACCTAAATTATATTTATAATATATTAACTAGAGTCTCAGTTGCTTCCAATATGTGGTGAGTGGAGACAAACCAGGACTACAAAGTGGCTGAGGGCTTCTCCTGTAGTCAGTGTTAAACCAGCCAGGACCTAGGCAAACTCTGGAACAATTTACAAGTCAATTAACACTAGCTGCTAAGGAAGTTAAGCAGTACAGCTGTCTGGTATCATCAAGGCATGCTGCCTACACAATTCAGCAAGGTATTTCTCCAAATCTGGGGATAGACTGTGACACAGTGGCATTCCTACTCCCCCTTGCTTGACCCAAGAATCATATTACAAGATTTTCTGAGACAAGAAAGTAACAGAGACTAAGCACAGCAGAGGTAATAATTACCCAGAAACACAAATAATATTGCTTATTACCATTACTCTCCATTGTAATTCCTAATGTAAACAAAGCTGCTTCCTTTACTATGCCATGAATACTTGACTTTGCAAGATCATTTACAAACATCAAACCACCAATTTCTCGAAAATATTCACTTGCTTCACCTATAACATTAAAAAAAAAACAATTAAAGTTTGTCTTTATTTCTCTTTAAAATTAAAACCTTTCAAGATCCTTTAGGTATTTTTTTTCCAGGATAATCAACTTTTTAACATACTGACTGTATTTTTTCTAAGGAAAAACTCTTCTTACTGTTTTGTTGACAAATTGAGTAAATAGTGATCAAAGTGTCTTTCTGAGATAGAGGGCAGTCCATCTGATATTTAAGGCATTCAAGCAATAAGTTCAGATCTGTTTTCACATCTATGAGCAAACACAAAAAACTTCATGAAAATTGTTAGCTCTTCTTTATGATCTATTTAGTGTTACAATAAACCTGCCCAAAAATTAAGTATGCGTTTTTGAAGTAAAAAACTGTGAGCAAACATGGACCTACACCATTTCTCTCTATCCACAAATAATATACATATGAAAATATTCCTTTCCATAGGCTGTTATTCGAGCATTACGTCCTTTGCTAAAGTTACAGCCCCCTTTTCACATTTCTGGCCTTTAGTTACTAGTAACAGTCTTACTGAACAGGATGCAACTGCAAGGTGCATTAAGGGTATTTAAGTGAGTAAAATAGAACCATGAAAATATTCAGACTGAAAATAGAATTGCAGGAATCCAACAAAGCAAGGCTCACTATATGGTATTTACTTACAGAAAACTTAATCCCTTACCACAGAAGCTAGAATCTTAAATTGTTATATTAGTAAGTTAAGACAAAACATTTTCTGGGCACCTATACACAGGCCTAGGTAGGTAGACATGTTTGAGAATCTGTTTCTCAGTTGTATGGGTATAATAAAAAGATTTATTTGATAATTATTTACAATGGCAATCACAGATTTGTAAACCTTTTTAAGACTTGGGGTTTCTTAAATAAGTTTAAATACAATAAAAATGTAGGTTATTATTAGCAAAACAAGAAGTGACTTTGTTGTGGTATAGTCTACTGTCTG
Organism: Melopsittacus undulatus; assembly: GCF_012275295.1. NCBI lineage: Eukaryota > Metazoa > Chordata > Aves > Psittaciformes > Psittaculidae > Melopsittacus > Melopsittacus undulatus. Next base: position 92,706,526 of record NC_047557.1, on the reverse strand, counting down.
AAAGCTCGTCATTAGATTTTCCAATACAAAATCTGACATGGAAAAAAAGCATTTCCCTAGCACCTCATCACCCATGACAAATCTATCACAGCCTAGTAAAACTTTGTAAAATTCATGCAGGTAATAAATGACAAATTATGTTGAGTATCTTACCACACTGTTTTTTCTGCCTCTTTTGAGTTTCCATTTTTGGTTGTATCTCTGTTCTTGCTCTACAACAGCAAGGAAAAAGGATTTTCTTTTCTGTTCAAATTAGCATGATTTGTAACACCATATGGAATACAAATTAAGTATTTTTTCTTAAATACACTCTTTCCAGTTTTTATGGCTTTACTCTGTCATCTGACACACAGTTTAATATGCTTTTGCATGGCAAAGATTTCCTTTGGAAATACAGTATTTTATAGTAACACTGCATTTGTAACTACCACGTTACTATCTTTTGAAAGTCAACATTCCGCAGAGATCAAGTGATTCCATGTGGTCACCAAATATGTCCCTGTCATTAAAAGTATACCTACTTCTATGTCATTATCGTAATAAACGTGATCCAATTTTCCTTGCAATAGTTGCCAACTTTGTCATCAGCCAATAACTAGCAGTAAGACCATCAAGTAATGTTATGTAGAGTCAGTTGTGTCCTATATCCACTATAAAACCTGGAGCCTCCTACTGCTACTCAGTGAGCCACTAAACCGTCATTGTGTTGTTTCATCACTATTGATCAAAACCAAAGACAACAAGCATGAACTGTTATTTCTTAAAGTAAGAATTTATTTTAATTCACCAAAGAAATGATGACATTACATTAAGTATGCAAACCAGAAAACCCAGCAGGGATTCTACATAAACCTAACTTGCCAGCATCTGAAAGACTGTTGAACAGCAGAGTGAAACTGAGGTGTAGAAACAGGAAGATGGTCCCTTAAGCATTCCCCACGACCCAGACACAAAAGATTGATGCAAGCACCACAGTAACCTATTTCAGTCTCTCAAAATATCTAGCTCCAGGAAGAAATTTTGTATGAGTGATAAATCCAGCTTAGTAATGGATTGGTTACCCTTCTCCAAGTAGACAAAAGGCCTTAAGAAAACATCAGTGCCATCTTAATGAAGACAGACAGGTCTGCTTTAGTCAGATTGTTCCCATTCTCTTCCTACTTCCACCAGTTCAAATACTCTGCATTCATCCTTACAATGGCATTGGTGAAGTGTGTGTTTTGAGAGGGAATGTTTAAAGAGTTCATCTTGCTTTGCCCTTTCAGAAGTGATAATACACACAAATTAATTTTCTTGCAAATCTAACCCTGCCACAACAGCGGAAAGCTTGCAAGTCTTCCTCACCTCTTTTGCCCCTACTGCTACCACCCTGCTGGCCTAAAACAAAAACTATCCACATACTCCTCAACAAAAGAAAAGCTGCAAAAACAAGCTCACTTTGGAGTTAATTTCATTTCTGTAAAGTTTAATTAAATACACATGCATACAATTAAAAAGCCTTTAATATAAGAAAAACAAAGGGGTTTTAAACACTATAGAAAGATGTCTTGACCTCAGTTGGATCTTTTGCAACATACAGATGGTACACAAAATACAAGCCAGGCTACATTAAAATACAAATAGATAAACTCTGTTGTTGCATCACAGGGCAAAGAAGGTAAGTAACACAATTTGCTGCAGCAGACTTCTGGCAAATGCTGTATGTAAAAGAAAATGGATTTCTTCTTCCCTATCAGTTACGGAAAATAACCCATACTGTCCCTTCAGAACTCAAAAAAACCCACTCTTAAAGCAGCACACATTAATTCAAGCCCCTGCACAGCCATGCCAGGCTAAAACCAGCCAGTTTCAGGGGGATTTTTCCTTTTAAAATCCTATGGTCAAAGTCCATGCAGTGGAGGAAGTCCAGACAGTTGGTGTCCTGTTGAAAATGCCAGCAGCTGAGGCTGCGCTGCTACCTTGGGTGCAACATGCCTCAGCACAACAGACCTCTGAAGTCCTCCACTGCTGTCTTAGCAATGATCCCACCTTCTCTCCCCGTACCCGATTCAGAACTCACTATCAGAGCTCCACAATGAAGCCTTAACAAGTACTCCAGATCACCCCAAACACACAAAAAAGAGCCAACCGTCTAAAGATGAACCAACATTCTTCAGCCAGCTGTGGGGAAGCGTGGGAAGTTACCAAGAGGATGCGATACAGGACACCTGTACCCGTCGGTCCGGCAGCAGCAGTGACTGCCCACACACCAAGGCGCTCCGGGCAATTCCCGCCTCCGGCCTGAGGAGACCGCCCACGCGCCGTCCCCCGGGCATCGCGGCCCGTTCCCGCCCCTCCTCCAACACCCGAACCGGAGCGCGGCTCCAGGCGCAGGCCAGGCCGCAGTCACACGGTTTCAGTGCAGTGTCCCATACCCCGTGTCTTGGAAACTACAGCAACACCACAAACCGCAGAGAGACATCATCTGACAGCTGCCGGACACCAATGGAGTAGGAAAAAGAACCTTTTGAGTAGGTGAACAGAGCTGCAACCCAAGCTTTCTGGAATGCAATCCCTCTCCACAACCTCCCTGGACTTCGTAAAAGGTGGTGAAGCTTTCCCTAGCTCTTCTCACAGCTGGATCCTCATTCTATATGGTTACAGTGGCCTTTTTCAACTTTTTGGGAGTCCTCCCCCCTCAATCTGAAGAACAGCTTTTACAAGAAGAAAATTAACCTGTAAAAATCAGTTCTGCTGCAAATCAGGTCAGCCAATTTGTAAATCCATGTACCATAACAGAGAACAGCTACTGCTGTTTTCTTTCAAAGTGCATCTGAAAATTCCAGATTAAAAAAAAAAGCCACATTATTAAATTAGGTTTTGGTATGATTTCTTTTTAATCTCTGGGGGAGCCTGGGGGCAATCGTTACAAATAAAGGAACTTTGATTAGTGGGTAATATGGAACAGTCGGTGGCAGAACATGACAGTATTTACAGAACATTGCAGCAGCATTGCTTGGTGGCAAGGAGCGGAGAATCCTTATTCTACAGCTGGAAAGTCGCTGAAGTCTGTGACATACCACTGTAAATGTAAGTGTTATTAAAAATAACAAACTGCCCTGTAATGACTTTGATAACCTCCTGTGCAGCAGCTCCTGTAAAAGAAACAAAAGAAAGGAAAACAAAGAAAAACAGATAAAAACAAAAGGTGGTTAGCACTTTACATTTAAAAGCCAGTAAAAGAATGTTATCTACAACTTGCTACACTGGAATTATTTCAGCAGCACCTGACACAACTCCTGGGGAAGGAGCAGAAATGCCTTTCAGTACTTCCCATATAGAAGAGGCTCAGACAACTGACTTCAGAAGTCAGCTTTACTATATACTTTGCTGTATATACTTTCTCTCCATGTGCATACACATAGAGTAAAAATGTGAGACCTATGCAAGTTGTGACCTCGCTACATGAAATTAAGAGGTTCAATTAAAAAAAAACATGTACAATTAAACTGTAAAATAAATTGTGATCTCTGTGTTCTCCTGTAGTATGAAATACTCTGCAATTTCTTCAGAAGTTATCTTTACATATTTTCTAAAGCACTGAAAATACTAAGGTCACTTCATCAGAAGATTCCTACCTACATCCACTGAGTATTTAACATATCATTATCTTCAGCACCACATGAAATAAAGAAGCTAACATATATCAATTTTGAACATGAATTTAAATATTTTGTTTTGATAATACCTGCAGGTAAGCAATCAAGTCTATTTACATTTAACAAACACTTGTGTATTATGTTAATTTAAATAAAAATATGTACTGTGTTAACGTAATCATTGTAGTTGTATTAACTCAAAGGCTTTTTAAAACATTTTATTTTTAAAGACAATTTTAAGTTACTAGAATTGATATACTAAGATTATTTATTTGGTTTATTTTGCTGACTTTAAACCCTCACTTGTTTCCACTTTTTCTGTATATCAAAAGAGGTCACATCTGGAGAACCCAGGGGAAAGACTTTGTTGTAATGCTACCTTGACAAGAGTCTGTGATTACAACAGTTACAAAGTAATTAAAGCAGTGAAGATGTGGACTTAAGCATGTACTGCAACAGGCTGGTTTGTTTGTATGTACCTTAGAAATACCATGGCATTCTTACCTCCCACAAGGGCAGCAATAGCATGTGGCTCAGCAGCTCCATAGCGACAACTGGATAGCAAAGTAACAGTTAGTATTTTGGGGTCAGTTTTACCAACAAAGTGGCACTTCAGATAGAAAGAATACTTACAACTCTTGAATATAGTCATCTTTCACCACTACGGACAGCCCATATTCTTGCAAGAAACCAGCAAGGCATGATTTCAGTTTTCCAATATCATCTTCTACCTGATAGTTGCAGACACCTAGAAAATAAGTTAACTGGTTCATCACACAATTGCAACGCCATATTTAAAGTTAATGGAGTTAAATGGCAACACACTATTTTTCTGAAGTTTCTAAGCCAATTAATATCTTAATATGAGACTATAATAACTGAATATTGTTGTCACTCATGATAATAACAAATCACTACATAGCTGAGCCAATTCATAACCCATGCAACCCATTTCATTAGTATCAATTCAGATACATCCTTTAAATTCTCAAAGACACAAAATTCTTACTTTAATTTTCACACTATTAAAGTTACATTAATATGTAAACAAATCCTCAGCTAATAATATAGTTTCTAACTAGTATTACAGTAACTATTTGATGTTTATATTTCTTTTGATGATGTTAAGTAACTCTGGTATTTACATACCTGGGTATCTGCCATACTGCTTATAAAATTTATCTACAGCCCGCAGCATCAAGTACAGAACTATTTCACTGTCTGGGTTATCCATATGGGAAACTGAAAACAGCAAGAGGATGGATTAGCTGATACAGATGAAATGGAGGGGGAAAAAGAAAACTATTTTAATTACTTAAAATCTAGTATTTCCCATGTGCTTAAACTGTAATATCCACAGTAAAAAGAAGTTTTAATGAAAAAAAACTTGCAACTAAGAATCTCAGTAAGTCAACTCTCAGATACATGATTTTGACTCCATAGTGTAGGACAAACCATACTGTATGTATCTGACATACTGGTCTGTGAAGATACTCATGTTTCAACTCTGAAAGCTGCTGTAAGATTAAATAGGATAACGCTTAGTTATAATTCTGGGATTTGAAACGCATGTTTCATACATTTAACTGTAATGACTGTAATTATAAAGCTCTTAAATCCCTTAACATACATACAGCTCAGTAGTCTTTCTGAACACTAACTACTACTTAAATCACATTACATATTAGCAACTTATTCAAGGAGCTTTCACTATAATTATAAATATTATAAAAGGTATGTAAGCACAAAATGTATACACTCTGCATATCCATTTTGTCCAAAACATTCAGGGAACTTATATATGCTTAATTTACACTTTGATAAAAAGTATTTCCAGCTTTATTAGTATTATTTATTAATTTATGCAGGCTAAAAAATAAAATGTAGTATTAAGTAACTAGCTTGCTAACATATTAAAAAGGTAAGCTGAGAGTGGGCAAGAGAATTATTCTCATATCTACAGTGAGGTGAAAGCACCTTTCCAGCTCTGTCAGAAATACCCAAGGTACAGAAAAGTTTGTAGAAAACAATGTTTTACTTATATTCTATAAAAAATAAAGTCTTTCAAAATCAAATTGAATTCAACACCCTAGACCTAAAAAAAGCCATACTTCTATTTGATGCCAAGTTCTGAAACTGCATGATAAAATAGAATGTTCAACATACAATTCTTTCTTATCACAAAAGCATTTCAAGTTGAAAATTCAATTAAAAGTATGCATCAAAAAGGTGTACTTACTGATTTCATCCTTATTAAAAGTGTTTAAGCTGTATTCCTCAGCCAGAGATCTACATCGCACTACTCGGAGGAAAGCGGCATTGCTACCTATGCAGAGTGTGGAGAGTTTTACCCACTTGAAAGCATCACCAATTACTAAATCTTTTTAAGTCTGTATCTCTGATGTGCTAAACATGAGAGGCAAACTCATGATAATTCTATTTAACACTTCTATTTCTTCCAGTAGCTTGCAGTAAAAAAGTCTATTAAGCTACATTTAGGTCTGTGATCACAAATATGTTAGTGAAATACGTTGTGCTTGTTACGTCTAGAATCTACACGTATCTGCCACATTAATGTAACAGCTCACAAAATGCATAGCTCTTCTATAGCAATTCATCAGCCACAGCCAGCAACTTCACGTTTCCCCCTGCCATGCTGCAACTGAATATGGGTTCTTTTAATCTCCTGAAATACCTACTGCTGCCTCACATACTCTCAATACTCCAACAGCGTTAGCTGTAAGCAGGAAAACGCTCTTCTCCAGTGTCATGGCTATGAAACAACCTGAAGTGCAGTTACTGCCTACCACTCAAAAAAGACAAACTGTGAGGTTCTCAAACCTCCAGCAAATGATCTATGAACACAGGAGCAAGATGCTCTTTCCTATAGGCTTATAGGTTAGTTTTCCAGTTGCAAGGTGAGTTAGAGTTAGCCAGGCTGCACTGCAGACATGTATACACATCTAGAACAGACATAACCTAAAATGCCACCAACAGTATTACTGCACCACTGTTTTATCTTTTCAGACTACCACTTTACAAGGCCCACACTCCAAAGTCAGTATCACAGAATGGGCAAAAGTGATTAGGTACTAATCACAGAAAGTAGAGGACATCTGCTACCCGTTGTTTGGACCTGAAAAAGCCAACCTTTATAGACTCACTAATGACAGGTACTGAACATTTGCTACTTCCATTCAGGATGATGGCTGCAAGTGCTAAGAACTTCCTTGAAAAATGCAGATATTGAATTACTGATTAATAACTACATGATCATTCAAAAATTTTTAATTATTTTATCATTTGCATAAACACAGCAACAGAATCCAAGTATACTCACAAAGCAATTTTAATTCTCTCTCTGAAATAGACTCAGGTGCCTGAAAGAGAGCATATACTTAATTTCAGTACATACAATGACCAGAGAATTTATATTTCCAAAGTTACTAATATGTTTATTGTAAAATAACTAATTCTTGTGAAAAAAAAGTGCTTTTTAAATTGTAAATAGTCTATTACTGTATGCCTTTTACATGACCAAACCGAAAGTGGGAAAACAGACCACAAATACTAAATTTCATTACAACTTACTTAAGCTTTCTAAAGAGAATGAGGTAATTTAGCCTTCTCATATCTGTCTCCTCTGACTTATTTCTCTACAGAATGTCAGGGAAAAAATATTCGTATGCTGTGTGAACAGCCATGCATTTCTAATTACCTTGCCTAGGGACTGTAGCAGTTTAGCAGCATGGTTACCCACAGCAGCAACATCCTTCTTTGCTTTTTCACGGTATCTGTCAATAATAAAGAAGTCTTAATAATTTAACAGCACAATTACACAGACAATAAATTTAAGTCTTCTGCACTATACTGCTTAATTTTAGAGATAAAAAAAAAAAAAGAAAGGAGGAAGAAGCTGCCAAGAAAATGTGGTAATACTGTAAAAAAGACTTTTGAGCCCAACTATTTGCATCATGTCCAGGATGCACAGGAATACTAAGTTCATGTTAAGGATACCTGTGTTCAAAGATTACCTTCTTAAAATGTTGATCTGCACTGATGCTGTTTAGAATTTGTAGTTAATGTTCCTCCAGAAAGTCTTTGCCCTTCCTGATCTACCAGGCAGTCCCTTGAAAGGGCATTCATTAGTATTTAGAATTAAGTATCAAGGAAAATAGAATTGCTGCAGCCAGGTAAACATACACATTGAAGACAAAATCAAAGGCTGTGTTTAAGCAACAGTTTGCTTTGGACAGCAGTAGTTGGGCTATGGTATCTACTACCCATAGCAAGGTCTTTACTAGATCTGTAAGTAAGAGAATTGGTCACTTAGTACACAACCTTAGAAAACAGGGATACACTGAAGGCTTTTGCCTGGTTGCAAATAGCACACAATCTATACAGGGAGCATAATTCCAGGCTGTCATGCTTCCCACACCCCTCTTCACCCCAGGCCCACATACACTCTTATTTTAAATACAGAAATTCACACATTTTGTGAGGTCTGAAGTCATCACCTTTATTATCACTAGTAACTATTAAAGAGAAAATGGTATACTTACACATTTTGCAATTCAATAAATTTACTGGAGTCTGCTATCATATCAGGAATACTACCCCGGACAGGCAAGCTTCCTTGTCCCTCATTTTCCACAAATTCCTTTACAGCTCGAGCCAATATCCAGAAGGAAGGTGACTGCAAATGTGTAAGAGCCAGTTATGTACAGAGATGTTACTTATGGTGCTTTGTCTATATTTAAGTCCCACCCTTTACCCTTAGCTACTCATTACCTGCTCTGTGAGTTTTATGCAGCGCTCATCATTAAAAATCTCTTCAATACCTTTTGGAATCTATGAAGAATTTAAAAAAAGAGATGTTGTATGTACTTGACTTCTGATTTCTTGAATTATCTCACTCATTACATAGGTGAACCAACTCTAAATTACTTCAATTTCATACCAAAATTTCCTCTGAATCACACATAGTCACTGCTTTTAATATTTCAAATAGTAGCAGTGCCTGAGAAGAAGGCACATACTTCTGATCAAGATTATCACAAACAAAATCTCACTTTATTTCCACCTTTTACTGGGAAGATTTAAAAAAAAAAAAAATGGTAGCAGCATCAGCAAAGGTACTACCAGTGCCAGCTGCCATCCTACATGTTAGAGACAAACAGCAAAAAGGCTGGAGAAGTAAAAAGAGGCTGCAAAATTAGGAATGTTTTGACTCCTTAACACCTGCAGTTCAGTCTGGCACATAAATTGAAATAAACCATTAATATCCTGGGACACAGTCTGTAGAGGCTCAGGTGACAGCACTAAGCTTTACCTGCTGCTTTCTTGGGCAACTTACAAGACTGTCCAAGCAAGGATCAGCACAGTTCAAATAAAAATGGAATGTAAATTAAAAAGAACTACATAGCATGCTTTTATTCCATGTGGCTTTAGCAATTTACCATGGATGAGAGATTAGGAAAAATCAGAGCTCAATTCTAAACCATGAGTTACTACTTCAGGATTAATGAAAAACAATGAAGACTTCAGTTTTAATGTTTCTAAGCTTGACCAGTTTAGGAAGGAATTTTATAACATGTTTCTTCCAGAGGAAGGTACTGAGTTTGCTGAGTCAGAAGTCCCTTAAAGCCCTTCATTTCTACACAGAGTAAATACTATAGCAACCAGCACAATTTCAACAAATGCTTTTCGAGTCTCTTTCCTAGCCATCTATTTACATCAGACATCACCCACACCAGTGACTGGTAATTCTTCACAATTGTACCAAGCACTTCACAAACCTTCTTTTTTAAGAAGTAAACTGTAAAAGTCTACAACAGGAACACACTACTAATGGACTCTAATTATTAACTCATTCTATACCTGAATTCAAGCCTTCAGGAAGAAAATGTAGCTTCCGTACATGAGCAAGGAAACAGAAGAATTTCCATAAACTACAGTGCCACCTAGTCTAGGGCTGGTTTACATTACTTCAATTCTAAAGATTGTACTAATCCTGTTTTACCTAAATACATATGTTGCAAATGGAATTCCTGCCCTGTATGCGCATAGTATGACCTAAAAAAAACTAAAGCAGTTAGAGTTTATCATACATTTATGTTACCTCTGTAGTATTTAATGCTGTGTTCACATTTTTTATAGCTTCTTCAAAGTTTTCCTCATCTTCTGGGGCCCCATTTTCATTCTTTAAGATACCTTATTGAAAAAATATAATTAAAAATACACAATCCCCTGACTTACACCTTCTTTAGGCCTTACCAACAGAGCAGACTGGCTTTGAATGTATTTGTGGCATAACAGCTAATCAGCAAACAACTGAATTACCAATAAGATGTACTGATAAAACTACCTACATGTACATTCTGCATATGATTAATTTTCCTGTGATGTTAAATAGAAGCTACTTACCACAAAAATACCAGTTTGTGTGAGAAAAAGCTTAATAATCACTAAATTAGCATAGATGGTGGTAAAGAGGCAATTCAAGTTTCTTTCCAATCCCCACTTGTGTTTTCTTGGGTTTTTTTGCTCAATTTAGCAAACACATATGAAACCACACAGCAAGCCAGACCAAGAAACAGACTCCACTAAAAACGTAATCTGACCGGAGGTAATTATGACAGCTCAGGTGAGTTCCCTAGTCCAACCTGGGGATGAATTACTTGGCAATTAGCACACAGGCCAGCATTAAGAGAGCAAATACAAAAATTTCAGTTCATATTTTTATTCTACAGTCACTTAAAGAGAATGTATTTCTAGATCTTAAAAATGCCTCACTAATTTTAGCACCCACAAAAGGTATTAGATTGAAGCATCTGCAAAAATTAAGTCTGTTCACATACTGATTACAGTCTATTTCAATAGCTACACCATCTTTCTCTCCCTCTGAGCTTGTCATTTTGAGATGCAACAAATCAACACATCTTGTTGGATCAACTGACCAATCATCTACTTGCAGCTGTTAACAATTCCAGTGTCAAGCCATCTGCTTTCCTCTCTATCACATTTTCCACATTTGCTCTTAGGGCCTTCCCACCCAAATGAAAACATACTCTTGACCTCAAAAAGCAAGCAGTATGAAACACTGCTAAACTGCATTTATAAGCAAGTCTGGGATCTTAAGACCCACCTGTATAAAACAATAATTTAGTGGATTACTCATTCTGCATATGCCCGCAGAATTTTCATAACTTAACCCTGACAGAACTTCTGATTATTTTCCACATACTGCCTTACACATATCTGCCAGTATAAGTGACTTGTAGGACATATGTTTACCTTGCCGAATCAGTTGTCTGAAGGCTTCTTTTTCTTTGTAACTCTTAGGAAACTGTTCATTTTTCTAAATTAAAAAAAAAAAAGCAAAACCACACTAAACATATTTTGTCTCTAAAATATCTACTTCTGGCCTCATGAGCATCCAGACTGATGAACTCTAGGAGTCCGTCACTGTTCATATACATTCACTTGTATTTCAATTAATAACTCTTTTCTAATGATTCCACCTTATTTTCTGTATTTGTAACACACTGCCAAAACAACAACCTAGTTTAGGAAAGACATATCTAGAGTAGTAATAATAATAATAATAATAATAATAATAAAGATAAGATGGATGACTTATCCAATTTTGCACTATACCTCATTGAGCCATTTTGTTAGATACTTGGCTACAATCACAACCCATGGAGTGTGGCTATGGTCCTGTAATTGAACAGCAGAGAAATCTTTGTTAAGAGAAAAGATAAAAAACAAGAAAAATTAAAAATCTATTTGAAATGTAAACTAGTGTCCCTTCCACTACTCTAAAGACACAGGACATGTTCCAGATTCAATTCAGAAATAATGTTCTCTACTATAAAACAAATCATCAAATTGCTATTCCTTTACTTGAAATAAGGGTGTCTAAGCCAAGCTCCCCAGTATTTTAATTTGGAATGGAACTTACGCTATGCACAAATATCCACACTGCAAAGCTCTGCAGCAGTAGGTAATCATAAAAATTAAATGGAAAAAAAACAACCAACCAAACAAAAAAGATATGAGATTTAAGGGGACTCAATCTAACAAAAAAAATCAAGTTGTTCAAGAATGTTCTTTGCTTCCCAAGACCCCCATTTGCTTAAGATTTAAATGCAGACTGTTACATTTCAGGCACATGCCAAAAATAGTACTCCACAAGTGATTCTACAGTTGCCTGTGTTCAGGCACCAAAAAAAGTCATCCGGCAAGAGTCATTTTCACAGAATCCCTATTCCGTCTTCATCAGTCTTCAAAAACATAGTGCAAACCACATACCAACCTTTCTGTCCATATGATCCAAGTCATAAGACTGAATGTGTTCCCTCAGCTCTGGAAATTGTTTGTCCAATCTCAGATCTTCTAACTTATTGTCAGGATGAGATTCTACAACTGTGGAAAAAAAAAAAATTACACAACACTTTTCAGTTTTACGTCCAGCTTCAGAACAGAACTATATATCAAATACAGTGCATCACCTGCTCGTTCAATTGCTTGATTCTCAATATGAGTGTTTTATGTAAGTTACATTTAATGTCAGGATAATCTCTAATTTGACTATTTGTTGCAGTCCGTAATTGCTATACATTTCTCAAAGAATGGTCCTGGTGATGAACTGCAAACTACACAAGACTTAACAAATACTAAATACATCACCAGATGAAAAAAAAAAAAGATAAAAAACAATCAAAGGGACATTACACATTGAAGCTTTAAACCTTTTAGAAAAGTCTTTATCCCAGAAGATCCTCTAACCTGTATGTTCTTTAATAATGACTCTCATATAACCAACCAGCCCATAAGTCCTGCAGACCAGCAAAGGAATGTTAGAATTCCAGAGAAGTTCAGCCAAGCGCAGCAAGATACTGTAAAGAAAAACATTTTTTTGATTTGGGGTCTTTTTCAGGACAATAATTACCTATAAAATCAACTCTTACACAGGTTACTTAAGAAAGGTCTCCTCAGAGAACTCTAATATTATTATGATTCTAAACACATGCAAGGTAATTTTATATGTAAATTTACTAGGTTAGGAATACGTTTATCCATTAGCTTACTCATATTTTACTCCACCCTCCCAAATGCTTCAAATATATAACTAAAACCTTCAGTGAATTGTGAAAGAAAGAAAAGAATTAGATTTGTGTGTTGCCCAAAGGTAAGTTCCAGCAGAGGCAGTTCCTATCAGAGGCAGTTCCTATCAGAGGCTTCTGAATAGCACATAAGAAATATGCTATTCATTAGAGAATCACCTCTTCAGAACGGCAAGTTGGCTCTTATTTCTATAAGAGAGAGTACCTCTAACTCCTCTGTAAGTAGGAGGAAGGAGAAAAATTATAAAGTATGAACAACAGCCACTTCCTTACAGAGCAAGTTCTAACTATTCATTTACCCAGCAGCCTCTTGCCTGTGTGGAGGCAGCGGGACTACTGAGACAGATACATGCTCTTCCTCTGAGAGCTGTCATTTTCTATCTGCACCTTCTACCGGAAGGCAGCATGCAAAAGGCTTCTCAGCATGGTTAGCCAGTTAAAGAAAAAAAAAAATCAAAAAATAAAGAACTTCTGGAATTGACAGAGTTCATATGGGACATATAATTACATTCTTGGGTAAACTGGAAAGGGTTATACAAAAGATAACATGCATTTGCAAAAATCTAAAGGTATCACAGACCCTACGATCTGTTAGGTTTTACACAAGAATAATACTTGTTACAGTAATTTCGAACCAGAAATATCTTTCACTTCAGAGGAGTACTTGAGATAGAAAAATACACCTGGAGACAGCATCTAGCAGTCGGGATCTGAAGGAGATATTAAACTATATATTAACCTATAAAAAAGTCCATGGGAAAATGCCATCATTTACTGCAACATTCCTTCACAATGGTACAGTTCTGTTTTTCATCAGTTTTCCTGCAGGAATATGCCTTCAGTTAAAACCTGCTTTTACAACTGAAGGAAAACAAACATACCTTTCTGAGAGTTGCGTTGCAACCACCAAGTTAAAACGATTGAAAAAGGAAGGGTTATTGTCTAGAAGTACTTCTGGACTCTAAAAAATAGAGGAAAAAGTATTCCAGGAAACACTGTGAGAATTTCTGAATACACAGCAAGTCTGTTCAACAGTGAATATAAAGTGTTAAGTTAAAGTTATAAAATGATGATGAAGTTACAAAGTAATGTTTAAAATAAATATATTGACTTTTTGCAAATAAATTAAGACGTTCTTCCTCAAATGCTGTTTTATCATGAAGCTACTTAAATTGCAATGTTACAAAGACAACATATAGCTATTATTTCATACTTTTATCACATTGTGTAACAATGAAACATACAACTAATTTAGGAAAACAAACCTCTTCGACATAGTTTCCAGAAACATCATTATTCAATTCTTGCAAGAGCTCAGTGGCACTCTGGCCACGATTCTGTTTCACAAGAATAAAAACAATGTTTAGCCTCTTCAAATGTGTCCAGGACATCAGTAATACATATGTTACATGCTAAAAAAAAACAAAACAACTAAACAAAACCCCCAAAATCTGTCTCTTGTACCCTGCGGTTTCTGTGATTTTTTTCCCCCCATTTATGTCTCTTAGCTTCACTCTTTAAACCACACTGCTCTTCCACCTTATCTTTACAAAGATTTTCTTAACCATACCCAGTTAATTTTTTCCATTCAGTCTAGCCAGAATTAAGTTTATCTTTTCACTTATAAGCAACTAAACAGTAAGCATGCGGAAATCTGTCAAAAAAACAAGTAGACTTTAACTTACATATACATGTTTTTAAGCACTACTCATAATACTACATTTGAGTATTTACTCAATACTTCCACGCTTTCAATACACTTGAAGTGACATTTATTATCTCCTTACCTTACCAATATGGTTTTTTTGTAGAAAGAAACTGAAAAGGAAAAAAAGAGTTATATGTGAATTTTTATTCTGGAGAACAACAACATTAAAGCTACATTTTGTAGTGCAGAACATGCTGTCAACTCATACACAACAAACCAAGCTGTCCCTTAAATCTTCTTTTCTGCTCCCCAGCACTGTTAAATTTTCCTAAGAAAAGCTTCGTAAGAAAACTTTTTGGTACCCAAGCCACTGATCTGGCAAATAAGGCCTGACAAACTCCTCTGAAAGCCAGAATCATACTGCAGACTTGTAAGTACTAATTTCATCATGTAATGGAATATTCTTCCCCCTCATACAACCCCTGTAAGAACAGATACTTTTGTAGGTATCTATCTGAGCCATAAGAAGAAGTGATCTAGACTTAGTAAACAAATTATTTTTATAGGATGTCTAAAGAGCTTCTCATCCTTTCCCCTGCTGCACACACTTTCTCAAAGCTATGAAAGCAAATAAAAGGCTTTCAGTCAGCTTCACAATGGTAAATTAAAGAGCAAGTTATCTTCATCACCAAAATTAAAGAGAATGTTTAGCCATGCTGAAACAAGCAAATCTTGCCCTGTAACATCTCAAAACTGCAGTGAATATGTTTTTTTACATATTTTTATATTGAGTGAAGGAAATAGACCTGTAAAGTATAAAACCAGCAACTAAATATATATGTTAAATTCGGTAGCTAATACCAAAGCGATTGTGCATGCTTTGTATGTCACCAACATCCAAACCACAAAAGACTTGGAGAAATATAGAGGCTTTTAAAATAATTTTATAGGATTAACAAGTATAGAGATAGAACTACTTATGAAACCCTGTTACTTCTCTATTTGTGATAGAAATCAGTAACAAACGTACTTATTTCCAACATCTTCTCCCGAGACCCGATTCCCATCAACAATTGTAAAAGAACCAATACCTTAGGGAGAAAAGAAATAATTACCATTAATATTTAGGTATGATGAAGCTACTAGAGGCATTGCAATGAGGATACAGAAGAGCTGTCTACTTACCTGGTAGCACCAAGTTTTTGAGTATTTCAGTTCCTGTTGCTGTTGCATTTATCACACAAACATGGGCAGATTCTAATGCTTCTTGTCCATGGTCACCCCACAGCCTATATTGAGATGGAAACCAAAACATGATGAAATTATTTCATTTCAGATTGTAAAGCCAACATAAAGAAATAAAAGTCAGCAGCCACCAGTGGAGGCTAGCATATTACTTTCCATTCACTGATGAGAGAGGCTAAACAGCAGTAACTAGAATAAGCTTTCCTTACGAAAACTCACTGCGACAAACCTGAAGCTTTCTAAGGAGCAGCCCAATGTTTCTGTCATTTCATTTTTCCCCTGTTACACCTTATGAACATTCACACCTTTTTTTTTGTTTTAACATTTAACGTCTTCAAAACCAGTATGGAGCAAAATATTCCTTACACAAATTGTGGCATGGAAACTGAATGCTCTCTTTTTTGTAAGTTTTACTGCAAACAATTTTTGTTTTTATATGATTTGTATTATGAGACACCAAACAGCACAAACAGATGGAAATCAGTCTCGATGAGTTTGGCAACGTGTTGAAGACGCCTACAAAATAATATTCAGGCTGAAATTAGGACTTGACAGTACTCTGTCACAAACACCCCACTGATTTCATACGGGCAGTAACTTTAGTCTCTTCAGGTGCAGAAAAGAAAGTTACTGAATATGCAGAAAAGCATAACCACTACTAAGACTTTCAGATGTATACAAGCCTATGAG
The DNA here is from genome assembly GCF_012275295.1 of Melopsittacus undulatus. Taxonomy (NCBI): domain Eukaryota; kingdom Metazoa; phylum Chordata; class Aves; order Psittaciformes; family Psittaculidae; genus Melopsittacus; species Melopsittacus undulatus. Next base: position 92,690,174 of record NC_047557.1, on the reverse strand, counting down.
AATTAACCCGTGCCATACTCGGCACATCGGGCTCCCCACTGCGGCCCTTCTCCCATTTAACCTGCCTCTTTTCTGCCTTTCTTCCCTCTGTCAGCACAGACATTCACAGCGCCGCTCGGCGAACCCGAGAGCGCCTGGCCTCGCTGGGACACAGCCGCAGTCGCGGAGGCTTCACGGGCGGCGCCGAGCTGCCCTCCCGCACAGCGCAGCGCGGCGCGGCACCTCTCCTCGCAACCGGACCCAGGACAGGCCCGCGCTAGACCCAGCACCCAGAGGCGGTAGCAGCGGCCCAGTCTGCAGCGAGACGCAGGTCCCCCCACCACAGCAGCCCACTGGCTGCCCGACCGCGACGGCGGTAGTCCCGCAAGGCCCGGACAATCCCCAGCAACTCGCAGCCGGTGGTACTACCTCAGCTGCCGGTCGTATCGCTGCTCCTTCATGCTGGCCTTGCCCGGCTCCGCCATTGGCACACGCTCTTCACCGTACGCACTACTCATGCGCGTGACAGACGGGGCATGCGCGGGGGCGCCGGGTCTCTGGGGGGGAGTGTCCCGGCGTGTCCGGGCGTTGTCATGGTCACAGCGGGGTCGGGTTTCGCTCCCGTGGTGCGGAGCTTGGTGCTGGCACGGAGCTGACGCTAGCACCGGTAGGGACGGGGCGGGAGGTGCCGCCATCTTGTAAGAAGCTATGGAATAGGGTATTGTTTATTAAGAACCCAATGTAAAGGTTAAGCAACAAAAGATATGAAAGCGCTTATGCAGTCTAAAGAAAAACAGTTACCACCCGCTTATGCGAACATAACAGATGTTGCTTGTGCAAACTAAAGATAACTGCAAGATGTTCCAGGAGCTGGCAGAAATAAGATAAACAACTTCATATAAGGACATATGAGTAAAAGGTCAACTACGGGACAAAGGAGGAAGACTTCTTACTTCAGCCTCAACGACCACCAGGAGGCGGAAGTCGACCCCCTAGCAACAGCTGAAGCATGCGCAGAGTACCTCCACTACTTCATGAACACGGAAGTAAAGATGTACAAAAAGAGGCTGTTTGAACTGCTCAGTACGGCAGTTGGCGGAGCGCAGACTCCCCTGCCGTCCAGCGCTGGTTTTGCTCATATTATACTTGCTATAATTAATAAAATCTTAATTGGATTATGATCCGTTGTGGTTTCAATTTATAACAATTTCTGGTACCGTAACTCGGATAAGGAACGGTGAGATTCGGTCCTCCGGGGAGGCGCCCCGCGGCCCCGCGACCGACAGCCTACCTCAACCTTACCGACGAACCTAAGTTCTAGAATAATGAGCAAAGGAGAAACCGGTAAAATCCCATAAAATTCTGTGCACGGGAGTCCGGATGAAGACGCAGGACGCGTAAGTATATTGCGAATTTGTTCGCGGGTTTGCCGTTCGGGCGGGATTGGGTTTCCTGGAATATAACGAGTGAGAGGTTCGATATACTGAACCAAGCGAGTGTGGACCCTTAAGTACTGCGTCTCCCATCTCCCGCGAGGGACTGGGCCAGGAACAAGGGGAGCGAGTGAGTGTATGTTTGTGGATATTCCAGAAGATGGGGGCGAAGGGCAGCAAGCCTTCGACTCCCATGGGAAGGGTACCCACTGTACCTAAGAATACCCCTCTGGCATATATCTTAGATAGTTGGAGATATTCCCCTGGAACCCTAGGGAAAGATAAGCAGAAAATGATAGAATATTGTACTAAGATATGGGGAGGGAAGAAGATTTCTAAAAATGTCTTTTGGCCAGTCTATGGGTCAGAAGAAGATTGGGTAAGACAGCAATTAAACCTCTGGGTTAATAATAAAAAACCCCTTAACCCGGAGGAGAGTCAATATGCAGAAGTGTGGCTAGAAAGACCGGGAGCTAGACTTTATCCGCTGAATGAAATAAAAACTAAGCAAAAGAAAAGGAAGAGTTAGACAAAACCCTTCTAACCCCCCCTCCTTACATTCCTCCTCCTGTTCCCGCAGCCCCTCCAGAGGTCCCCAGAGCACCCACTCCCCCACCAGAGTCGGAACAAGGGTCTCCCCCTCCTCCTAGACGCGTAACTAGAAGTCAAAAAGGGGCAGTTCAGATGTACCCCCTAAGGGAAATACCCATGGGGGGACCTCAACCTGTGATCGGATATATTTCCGTACCCTTAAACTCGGCTGACCTACGAGATTTTAAAAGAACCGAGATGGGAAACTTAATTGAGGACCCACTCGGAGTGGCAGAAAGATTAAATCAATTTTTGGGACCAAATCTTTATACTTGGGATGAGATGCAATCTATCCTTGGTCAATTATTTACTACCGAGGAAAGAGATATGATTAGATGAGCAGGGATGAGACTGTGGGATGCTCAACATGCCCAGGGACCTCAAGCAGATATTAAATGGCCACTCCAAAGACCTAATTGGGATAATCAGGATCCGGTGCATAGAACTCATATGCAGGACCTGAGAACTATAGTAATTCAGGGAATTAGAGAAGCAGTACCCCGTGGCCAGAATATCAATAAAGCATTTAATGAAATGCAAAAGAAAAATGAAAGCCCTACTGAGTGGCTGGAACGACTGAGGAAAGCCCTTCAGCTGTACTCTGGGGTAAATCCAGACGACCCTTTAGGGCAAGCGCTCCTCAAAACTCAGTTTGTGGCAAAATCATGGGAAGATATCAGAAGATTGAAAAGTTAGAAGACTGGCAGAATAGAGGGTTGGATGAATTATTGAGGGAAGCTCAGAAAGTCTACGTAAGACAGGAAGAAGAGAGCAGAAAGCGACAAGTAAAAATGATGGTAGCAGCAGTCAGAGAGGATTGCAAAGGGCAAACTGGTGAACACAGATCTGCTGGAACGAAACAAGGGAACATAGTAGTAGAGAAGGAACAGAGATGTTCTTTTTACTGCGGAAAGAAGGGACATATAAAGAAGAATTGCAGAGAAAGGATCAGGGATGAGGAAATATTGAAAACGGAATAGGAGAGTCAGGGGCTCTATATCTTAGGGGACCGGAGTCATCATGAGCCCTTGATAAAATTAAAAATAGGTCCCCATAAACAAGAGTTCACCTTTTTAGTAGACACTGGGGCTGAGAAATCAACTATTAAGCAAATACCTGAGGGATGTAAAGTTTCCCCTGAAAAAGTACAAGTAATTGGGGCAAAAGGAGAACGCTTTAAAGCAAGCAAAATCAAAAATGTGGTGTTCGAAACTGAAAATAAATTTGGAATGGGTGAACTCTTGCTCGTCCCTGAAGCAGAATTTAATCTGTTAGGACGAGATTTAATTGTTGAATTGCAATTAGAAATTAAAGTGAAAAATCAAGGGCTAACAGTGTCTGCTTATCCTTTGACCGTGGATGATCAAAAACAAATTAACCCTGATGTCTGGTACTCTCCGGACACAATTAGTAGACTGGAAATTCCACCGATTAAAATCCAAATTTCTGAACCCCACATACCTGTGAGGGTAAGACAATATCCCATATCCCTAGAAGGACGGAGAGGATTAAAGCCAGAAATTGATCGATTGTTAGCACAAGGAATCTTAGAGCCTTGTATGTCACCCTTTAACACCCCCATTTTGCCTGTAAAGAAACCAAATGGGAAATATCGGCTCGTACATGATTTAAGAGAAATAAACAAAAGAACTATCACCCGGTTCCCTGTAGTAGCAAATCCATACACACTGCTAAGCAAGCTAGGACCCCATAACTCCTGGTATAGTGTGGCTGATTTAAAGGATGCCTTTTGGGCCTGTCCACTGGCAGAAGAATGCCGTGATTATTTTGCCTTTGAATGGGAAGACATAGAGACAGGCCGTAGACAGCAATTGAGATGGACCGTGCTTCCCCAAGGGTTCACTGAGTCCCCTAATCTGTTTGGACAGGCCCTGGAAGAGCTCTTAAAAGAATACCAGGTACAAACAGGGAACGTGCTGTTACAGTATGTAGATAATCTGCTCATAGCAGGGAATAATAAGGAGAATGTAAGAAAAGAAAGCATTCAACTTCTAAACTTTCTTGCACAAAAGGGCCTACGGGTATCACAAGAAAAGTTACAATTTGTGGAGGAAAAAGTGAAATATTTGGGACATTATTTGTTTAACGGCCAGAAGATATTGGATCCAGAGCACATTAAAGGAATTCTGGAATTACCTATGCCTGTCACTAAGAGGCAAATTCAGCAGGCATTAGGGCTATTTGGGTATTGTAGGCAATGGATAGAAAACTATAGCTTTAAAGTTAAATTCTTATATGAACAACTGTCTAAAGACAAAATACCCAAGTGGACCCCTCAGGATCAAGAGCAGTTTGCCAGTCTCAAAAGAGAGCTAAGTCAAGCACCGGTTTTAAGCCTACCAGATTTAAAGCGGCCATTCCATTTATTTGTTAACATACATGAAGGAACGGCATTCGGAGTATTAACTCAGGAATGGGCCGGACAGAAGAAACCGGTGGCATACCTATCAAAGCTGTTGGACCCTGTGAGCAGGGGTTGGCCGAGTGGTTACAAATCATTGTTGCTGCTGCCTTATTACTTGAGGAAACGAATCGCATTACCTTTAATGGAGAAGTTGTCTTATATGCGCCTCATAACATCAGGGGAGTGTTACAATAAAAAGCAGAAAAATGGCTTACAGATAGCCGATTAGTAAAGTATGAGGGAATACTTATAGAATCCCCTAAACTGTCTTTGAAAACTATTGGAGCAGTTAACCCCGCTGAATTTTTGTACCCAGGAGAAGGTAATGAACTATTGCACGATTGTTTTCAAACAATTGAACAACAGACACGCATTAGGCCAGATTTAGAAGAACTACAATGTGGAGAAGTATTATTTATAAATGGGTCATCACGAATAGTGGAAGGTAAACGATTGTCCGGATATGCCATCGTTAAGTTGGAAAAAGGAGAATTTAAGACAATAGAATCAGGCCCCCTGAGTGCCAGCTGGTCGGCTCAAGCCTGTGAGCTGTATGCATTGTGGAAAGCATTAGTGTCACTGAAGGGAAAGGATGGAACTATATATACAGACTCACGCTATGCGTTCGGAGTAGTACACACTTTTGGAAAAATACGGGAAGAAAGAGGATTCGTTAACTCACAAGGAAAAGAACTGATACACCCGGAATTAATTCGGCGAGTTCTGGGGGCATTGAAAATGCCGAATAAAATAGCAGTTGTACATATAAAGGAACACCAGCGAGGTACAAGTTATCAAGTTAGGGGAAATAATGCAGCTGATACAGAAGCAAAACAAGTGGCAGGCAATTATAGTATGATTTTGACTATGCAACAAGTACCTGTTAGTAAAAATTTGAGTTTTGAGTCTGCAGAAAAGGAAAAACTAGAACAAATGGGAGCTAAGGAGCAAGATGGGAAGTACATATTGCCAGATGGGAGAGAAGTCTTACCGAAGGGCATAGCACTCGAAATATTTTCAAAAATACACAATAAAACACACTGGGGAACCCAGGCGTTAGTTGATCATTTCAATCAACAGTTTGCCTGTATAGGCGTATATAACATAGCAAAGACAGCACGGCAGCCTGCGAAACCTGTCAAAGGGTTAATCGAAGCAACATGAGACAAAAATCTCTTGGAGGACGTTCCCCAGCATACAGACCTTTCTCACACATACAAGTGGATTTTACTGAACTACCTAGGGTAGGGCGTTACAAATATTTATCAGTAATGGTGGATCATTTAACACATTATGTTGAGGCTTTTCCTACCTCCAGGGCAACTGCTAACCAAGTTACTAAAGTGTTACTTTAACACATTATACCTCGATATGGAGTACCTGAAGTAATCGACTCGGACAGAGAAACACACTTTGTGTCAAAAATTGTTAGAGATCTAACAGAAAGCTTGGGTATTAAGTGGGAATACCATACACCATGGCATCCACAAAGTTCGGGAAAAGTTCAAAGGATGAATGGAGAAATTAAAACTATTTTGACTAAATTAATGATAGAAACCAAATTATCATGGATTAAGTGCCTACCTATGGTACTATTAATTCTCAGAACCAGACCCCAAGCAGATGTAGGAATATCAGCGTTTGAAATGGTGTATGGAATGTCCTACAGAATTGAAAGTCCACAAACAAATGTTTTAATCCAAAACCGTGTGATTAATGAATATGTTTCACAATTAGCAGAACATCGTAACAAGCTTTGGGAACATGGACTGATTGTGCAATGACCCCCGTTGGACTTAAAAATTCACAATGTTAAACCTGGGGATTGGGTATTGATTAAAGTGTGGAAGGAAGAAACCCTAAAACCCAATTGGGAGGGACCTTATCTTGTTTTGCTTACAACAGAAACAGCTGTCCGGACTGCTGAGCATGGATGGACTCATGCCAGTCGCATTAAAGGCCCAGTGACGAGACCCCACTGGAAAGTAATCAGTACTCCAGGTGACACCAAGGTAACCCTGAAAAGATAACGTAATGATAGAGACTTTGATTATTTTGCCGCATTATCTTTTGGTATAAAGTGTGTATTGCTGTTTATATTTGCTATAATTATTTCTCTTTTTTTCTATTATATATGGAAGCGTACAAAGTGTGTTGAAGGAAATTGCTAAACGTATGCAACCACACAATAGTGAATATAGAAGATATGCTGATGTAAATAATATATGTACTCTAGATACACGAATTAGGGTAATAATTTGAACTACAATTGTTATCCATTTGCTTGTTTTAGGTGTAAGGTATGCCAGGATAAATGGTGGACACACTGTGAATATGGATACCCTCCAATAGGAGTTTGCACACAGTGTTGGAAAATCCAAAGAACTCTCACTGAGTGGGAATTAAAACAATTAGAGTCTAAACAAGAAATTATTCAGGAATCCCATGAGTGGTGTGAAATTTTTGCCAAAGGAATAAACCCTCATATTATTGTTACCACTCCAACGAACCAGTCCCCTTTGTAGCTGAAATTTTGGTTATAAAGTGTAGAAGGGAAGTACTAACCGTGTCTTGCTTTGCCCCATTAGTTAAAGCTGCAAAGTGGGAAGCCCGAAACAGCTGTTCTCCTGAAGAATTCCCTTGCTGCCGAGAAGATGGTACACCCCGTGGCTCGAAGCAACCAAGTCAACGGGCGAGGCAGAGCAGAAACAAACTGTGGAGAAAAGAACCAGAACAATGGGATGCAAAAGCAGCAATGGCCAAACTTCCCCAGGACTGGTAAAAATATACTTAAATTGGCAAAATTGACAGACACCCTTTTTCCTGGTATACCGTTAGTTTTGCTATTGATAATAACCCAAGCAAATGGAAACCCTCATGAACCTATGGCCTGGAAATTATATAGTTTACCAGAGTCAAAATTAATTCAAACTCAGATCGGTCCAGGGAAGTGGAATTTCTCCGTGCATCTATATTCCCTGATACCTATAGAACAGGGCTCCCCTGTTTTTACCCCAGATCTAGCAAAGCTTCAGGCCCAATGCAAGGCATTTTATATATGTCCAGCAAATAACCCTGGCAGAAGTTACTGTAATTATCCAGGTCATTTTTACTGTGGCTATTGGGGTTGTGAAACTATTGCTTCAAATTGGAAAACGCGGGGAGATAAATATATAGATGTAACTTGGGGACCCCCAGGCTGCACTCCCCCAAAGCATGATTTTGATGGACACCCTAAAAGACCCTGTGGCAGCGTGTCCTGTACCAGAATTGAAATCATTATAAAAGAACCCCAAGATGACACATGGTTAGTTGGCCATATCTGGGGAATTAGATATTGGGAATCAGGAGCGGATAGGGGAAGTTGCTTTAGAATAGTTAAAGAAAAGCTTCCTCATGATCCTTTGTCACTAGGACCAAATCTGGTCCTGAATCCACCCACTTCCTCTGAAGAAAAGGTTGCCCCCATAATTGTCGTAACCCCTCCTCCAGACTCCCTTTCGGAAACAATTAATAACACTGTGACTGAATTCTCCTTATCCAGGGACCTAGAGTTGTCAGAATCCAAAGACCCCTTATGGAATCTAATGCAAGCCTCTTATCGTGCCCTTAATGAAAGCAAACCAAATTTAACTGAGGAATGCTGGTTATGTTATAATGTTAGACCACCATATTTTGAGGCAATTGGAAAACCAGGTAGGATTCAATGGTCTAATGGTTCAAACCCACGAGAATGCCCATGGGATGACCAGAGGAACCATACGCAAGGAATTACTATTCAGTTAGTAACAGGTCAAGGAAAATGTATAGGTACAGTGCCCAAAAAGTATCAGCCTTTGTGCAACCAAACAGTCACTGTAGAGACTATAGAGAGACACAAGAATAGAAATGACAAATGGGCTATCCCGACACCAGGAGCTAAATGGGTTTGTTCAGACATCGGAGTAACGCCTTGCCTATCCCTAAACGTGTTTGATCAATCTCAGTTTTGCGTACAGGTGATTATTGTTCCTCGTCTGATCTATCACACCTCTGAGGAGGTGTTACGCCACTTTGAAGGAGACCTGAATAGACAAAAACGAGAGCCAATTACAGTAGTAACCTTAGCTACACTGCTGATAGCGGGCAGAGTTGGAGCAGGTACAGGCATAGCCTCCCTAGTAAAAGGTCAGGAATTACAAAGTTTGCAGATGGCTGTAGATGAGGATTTAGCAAAAATAGAACAATCTATCCAAAATTTAGCCACTTCAGTAAAGTCTTTATCAGAAGTACTACTGCAAAATAGAAGGGGATTAGATCTATTGTTCTTAAAAGAAGGAGGGTTATGTGTAGCTCTCAATGAAGAATGTTGCTCTTTTGCTGACCATACGGGAGTAGTCCAGGACACCATGTCTGAACTCCGGAAAAGATTAGATCAACGTAAAAAAGATCATGAGGCGGGCAGGTCATGGTATGAAAACTGATTTAATGTTTCACCTTGGCTAACCACTTTGTTGTCCGCTTTAGCAGGACCGCTTATTATGTTGATTCTGGGACTTTTATTTGGGCCTTGTATATTACGCTATATTTTACACTTTATTAGAGAATGGTTTGACATAGCTAAATTGCTTATTTTGACTACGAAGTCTAGGGCAAAATATAAGAGTGTATCTATTAATGAGGATGAAGATTGTTGTGAATGCGTTATGCCACGTGAGAACTATGCCTATTGTAATTGTGAGGTATTACCTTGTGAGTGTTATGATAAATGTTGGGATTGTGGAAAAAGGTTTGCTTGCAGTGCCGAGAATGAAAGTAGCATCTAATAAATAATAATAACTGCAAGATGTTCCAGGAACTGGCAGAAATAAGATAAACAACTCCATATAAGGACATATGAGTAAAAGGCCAACTATGGGACAAATGAGGAAGACTTCTTACTTCAGCCTCAATGACCACCAGGAGGCAGAAGTCGACCCCCTAGCAACAGCTGAAGCATGCGCAGAGTACCTCCACTACTTCATGAACACGGAAGTAAAGATGTATAAAAAGAGGCTGTTTGAACTGCTCAGTACGGCAGTTGGCGGAGCGCAGACTCCCCTGTCGTCCAGCGCTGGTTTTGCTCATATTCTACTTGCTATAATTAATAAAATTTTAATTGGATTATGATCCGTTGTGGTCTCAATTTATAACAATCTTGCTGCTGGAACGTGAGACGGCGGCTTGGAAGGCGGCAGAAAGCCCCTGTGCTGAGCAGGCGGGCCCGGGCAGCGGTAGGGCTCACGGCGTGCACAGGTGCGGGATGACATGCCCTTCAGGAGGGTGCTTCTGAAGCGTCAGCCGCTCCGGGAGTTCGTGTTCGTGTGGCATTTCGCTTCATATCCCTGTATGCTTCACATTGCTGGTACGGAGTTTTGAGCCATTTCACAGAAGCCCTGCAGATATCTGTGCTCATAGCATTGGTTTAGATGCTTGTTGCGGATGGTGCGTGCTTCCCATACAGGATCAATGCAGGTTGTATTGTCAAAGTGTACAAAAAAAGAGAAATCATGTCGTTAACATGACAACCAGTCAGAGACAACCAATGTCTTTGGCACAAAGTTGCAACAGCAAAAGAGAAATATGTTCATGGTTCCAGCCTGGGAGGCGCTGTTCAGTCATCCTTTTAATCTGCTTCTCTTTAGTATAAATTTGATTTGTTATATATAGAAACATAGAATCACAGAATAGTTAGGGTTGGAAAGGACCTTAAGATCATCAAGTTCCAACCCCCCTGCCATGGGCAGGGACACTTCACGCTAAACCATGCCACCCAAGGCTCTGTCCAACCTGCCCTTGAACACTGCTGGGGATGGAGCATTCACAACTTCCCTGGGCAACGCGTTCCAGTACCTCACCACCCTTACAGTAAAGAACCTCTTCCTTATATCCAATCTAGACTTTCCCTGTTTAAGTTTGAACCTGCTACCCCCTTATCCTATCACTACCGTCCCTAATGATACCCAGCATCCCTATAGGCCCCCTTCAGATACTGGAAGGCTGCTATGAGGTCTCCACTCAGCCTTCTCCAGGCTTAACAGCCCCAACTTTACAAAACAGTGTAATTCAGTGCAGATTGTACTGAATTGCAATCTAATTTGCAGATGACATTGTAATACAAAAGAACACTTCCTCTTCTGCTTTCCCATACACAGTATCTTCTCCATAGCTCCTTTTTCTCATAGTAAATCCCTCCTCTTGAAATCTCAGCCCCTGGTGAAATATTTGTGGGAATGTTCTGTTTACCTAAGTCAAAAGTTGTCTCATTTGGTTCTCACTATCTGCTACAATTACAGTTTCAAATGGATAAGCCATAAATTGTAAGAATTAGTATTTCAGACTTAGCTCCAAAATATAAGTCCCCATTTCTGCTGGTTTTGTGTTTGCAAAGAAAAACAAGAATATAGCATGGAAATTTCTATCACCAATCACCAAGTGTAGGCAGTCACTTTTTAAATACTAAAAAAGTTACAAGAAAAACCTGGAACAATTCTGCTTTTTTACTGTTCCACGTTGGCAGTTCACCCTCCTGTTTGTATTTACCTTGTGCAGTATTTTTTTGTGCCATTTGTGGGTTTGTTATATGTTATTTTAACACAAACATAAAGAACAGATGTCACCTTACTGTAACTCCCAGTTGGAAACTGCCAGCACTCATAACAGCGATGTAAGGAGAGAGACGAGCTGCCTGGATAAACAAGATACTCTTTCAAGAACCCGAGGTGTAGGCAAGCTCTGGAGTGATGAATGTTTTAACATTTAATCTGCTCCTACTTACTGTACTTCAAAGGCTCCAGAGTGAGCAGCCTGATGTTACTGGTGGTATTTCTGCCATATTTTTGTTAATAGGCAATGACACATCAGGCATTAAAGGAGGCACATGACACCTCTTTCAAATATATGTTGCCGTTACAAACAAATGCTCATCAAAGGTAATTGCCAAGTTACCTAAGCAAATACACTTTGAGTGCCATTTAGCCATTCACCTTGAAACCAAACAACTATTCCTTCATTTTGCATCTCCTAAAATGCTCTGCCCCTCTATAGTGATGCAATTACATACCAACAGCATTGTCCTCAAGAGACATCATGTTTTTGTGAGAATACCTCCCAATGACTCCAGATCTGCGTCATAGAGATAACTTGCCTTAAAAATTCAAAAATCCAATTTCCTGAAACCTCAAAGCTTAATATGTTCAACTTCTGTTCTGCATACCAATCTTACTTGGAGCTGTGCCACTATAATGCTCAGTTCCATAAGACATTTTTAATAAAGAGAGCCCAAATTCAATTATAAAAGTATTCCATATATAGGGATGGAAGAACTGGAGCACTTGTTATTTCATATCATAACACTGTGACAGGTCCAGAAGAACCTAGGTATTTGTCCTAGGCTGCTGTTCTCTCCACTCATTATTACTGTCAAAGAGGAATTAAACTGCAATTATGAAGACAGGGGAAGACAGAATTATTCTTTAAGATGGATTGAAACGCTACACTGTAATGGATGGAATTACATCTTGCTGTCATTCACCGCCAAGCAGACACTTTTGAGGTGTAGTCAAAGCCTGTGAGAAATCTGTGGATATCGGGAGTACTTCACTTATAGCTCAGGACTGGAGAAATCCAGCCTTTAAACACTTACCACTCTGTTCTTCTCACTTCCAGAAGAACATGAATGTGATGTAATTATCCTTGATTCAAGTTAGTAAAACTGAAATCAGAATTAGATTGCTACCACAGCCTTTGAAGTGATAAATGATAGTTTGAAGACAGAATCAGTGAAAATCCTTTCTTAGAGGCAATCACTATCAAGAGGCATCAGGGTTACAGAATAATGAGATACTTGTATAAGCAGCCATTTTACTCTCACTTTAAGGAAAACTTAATATTTTCCTTAAAAACAAAGAAGGGTGAGTGGGTGGGGGAGTACATTAAACTATCATGTACACACTGACTATTATTTGTAGCCAAAATTCTATTAAAGCTATTATTTCCCTCTCCAGTTCACCCTTTTTTACTTTTCTGAATCAAACCAATCAAACATCCATTTTGTGGAGTCTACTTCCTGTCATATATTCAGCATGATTTCCCTTGCCTTAGAGTTCTTCCTGTGCCCTGCCTTGGTATATATCATGTCATATGTAGACATCTGTGTGGTTTGGAATGTTTAGCTGAAGTGGTGAATGATATCAAATGCATGTAGGGCCACTTCAGTGGAGCTGTGGCCTGTGAGCCAGAGCTGAGCCTCGGTTTTCAAGTTTTTCTTGAAAGCAGTTGCTCAGTATTCTCTATCTTGCATATGTTTTTCCCCAAAGTATACTTTGGGTTTTTTGCTTACAAAATTTCTCTTCAATTTCATGTTATCACTGGCAAATTGATCATTTCACATGATCTAGAACAGCTTTCTTGACTATTTGCATCTGAAAGGCTCTGTCTACATCTTGCTTCCCTGTCTACAATCACAGAGCCACACAAGAATAAGAACCAAAACATCACAACTTCTCCCAGCTCATTTGTCCTGCTGAGAAGCAAGGTAACCTGATGGCAGTACTGCTGTATTCCTTCCTATTCCTGAGTCACCCTGAGGTGTGTGCAGACTATTTGGCCACAGACATACCTGCACTGTCAGTGCCTGCTGCATGTGCCAGGCCCACAGGGACCTGAGTCTATCACAGGAGTTAAACAGAAGTAAATGGAGAAGTTGGCTTCAATGAGTCACTGTAGAATTATCCTGTGGACACTTTTACAGTGGTTTACATTCCTGAGTGATTTAGCTTGCATTAGTAAATCTCGAAAGTTTTATAGCTGACTCCTATGGAAAGCTTCTATGGAAAAGGAAGTTAATTCTTACAATGCAGTACCACAATGTAAAAGATGCATAAAATGCTTTCATCGATTTTTTTTCCTTCTATTTCATTGATTGCATAATGGAAGCATCCCTATTTCTGTGCGCTGCTGTTTTTGTGAAAATCAATATGTTTATAAAATGTAGCCTTAACTGACAGCTTTCCCTCAGATCTAACAAAATCCCTACCAAGGAAATATTTTCTTGCCACAAAGATGTCTTAAGACATTTTGCAGCTACAGATTGAGTATTGCATTGTAGCCTCTTCACAAGTTTAGTAAGATGCAGGCAGCTACTGGGCCATACAGGTAACTGAGGTTTCACAGATCAGCTCCTTTCCCTAGAGTCTGCTGTGTTCTGTTCTCTAATGTAATCAGTTTTATTCTTGTCTTTTTTTAAATTTTCTTTAGTCACAAAACAAAAAGAAAATTGTAATTTGTCCTTAGTGGGTGTGATTTACGTTGTTTGAAAGTAGCACAAGTAATCTTTCTGAGATGAGAATGCTGTTTTCACCTAAGTGCTGATTCTGACGATTTAATTACAAATCAGGTGGAAGCATCTTTTTTTTTTTTTTTTTTTTTTTTTTGCAGCTGGAAGGAGGGTTGAAGAAAAGAGAGGCAGATGTTTCTCCTTGCAGAACATAAAAGCACATTACTGTGCCCTCATGCTCAGAGTAGGTTATGGCTCTTGCTCCTACGTGGTGCAGAATGGGAAAATACTGCCACTTTTCCTTAAATGCCAGCTGAACAGTTTCGTTCTTCTCTGCGTCCTGGGACTTCAGTTATCTCAGTTTTACATTGTCCTCCTCCTATGCTGAGTTACCAGATTGAGCAGGAGGAGCGCAGGTGCTTCCCCTGTCGGGCAGGAGGTGCTTTGGTGCTCTGTACCTTTAAGGGGCTGACCGTATCCCGCGGTGAGCCGTTATAAGGGCAGGTAGAGAAACGGTGCCCCGAGCAGAGAGCTGGCAGCAGAGCGGGGCGCAGCTCTCCTATAATGACTGGCCAGCGCATTTGGGGATATGGGAAGGATGACGGTAGGTCTTAGCATTTCCGTGCTGCATCTCTCTCTCTTCCCCCACTCGTTTTGTTTCTAGAGCTGTTGCCTAAGCCCTGCAGAGCTCATCTGCATTTTGATGTCTGCAAGCACCAAGTATGTACAGCAGGTAATTAATTACTTTCTAGATAATAAATAGCATCCAGAAAGTGGCCCCGAAAGAGGCACAAACGTATGACTGCTGTCTTTTGTTGCTGGAATCAATGTCCCTAAACTGAGGGAATCAGTGCTGAGTGGGGTTTTTTTCAGGCTGCAGCTATTACAGATGGGTCCCTTTCCAAGAAGCTGTTAGGGAAAGGATTAACTGTGTGTGTGTCTCTAAAAGCAACTCTTTTAAGAAAAGAAGATTTAGTAGAGCAGTAATAGATCTTCTGATAAAGTACAGCAGTTGAAATGCGGTATCTATGCTTCCACAGATGTGAACAAAGGAAGGTATATATTATATTTCTAGAACATGAGTAAATTGAACAGATGAGTTTCAGAGATCTTTACAGAACAGTTCATACTTTCTGATTTGACAGCTTTTAATTTAGTCATCCTCCTTTGCTTCCCACCTCCAAGAACGTATGTCACAGTGAGAGGATACATGAAGCTACTGAGCGATTCCTACAACAGTGTTTTATAGCACCTGTGTCCTTTACAGAGAAGGATGGATGAGTGACTGATGTCCAATAAGACAGTCTTTTGCGTAACGTTCAGCAGCCACTCTCTCTTAACAGCCATTATTTCAGTTTCTGTGGGTCCAAAAGCAAGTTTGAATGCTAAGTGAAGCTGGTTAGTCCTATTAGACAGTGTTATGTGTTTGGGCATATAGGTTATAGTAACAAAGCCAGTCTTACAAAGCTTATAAAATACAAATTATATTGCCTAAGCTTGTATAACAGCATTTAAATCCTGAATCTGCTGTAGAGTCAGGCTGAGAAAAGATACTATTTTATCAGCTTAGCTTTTCAGAAAATGCCAAAGACAAATAAAAGCATAATAGATCACTTGTCTTGTTATGTAATCTCAAGGAGGATAAATACATGTGCTTGATGTAAAAAAGTTTCTGCTCATGAAGGTATGTGGGAGTCTTACAGTTAAGTTATTACTCTTAATACTTTATGAACATAAGCAGTAGAAGATCTCAATTGTTTCTTGCATTACCATACTGAAGTAGAAAAAGTCATAACTAATTCTTTGCTACAGATAAGGTTTTTATTATCTCATACAGCATAAGAATGTTCCAGCTCTGGTGGCAGAGAGCTGTTATTAAATTGGTCTTTCTCATAACTTTATTGAGATCAGGAAGTCCAAAAATGTTAATTATCACACTACCCTTCTCTCAGGGTAGAGAGATACCATAATGGGCATGAGTAAAGAATGAAGCTGCCTCAAAGATTTACTGCAGTCATAAAATTACTTTAAAAATAACTGCATAGTCAGTAGCTAAGAGATTGAGTCATCTGCATCTAATTTGAATCACCGGAGCTTTTACACTATCTTTCCCAGGAAGAATTAAGTGCTGTTTCTTTGAGGAGTGCATGTGTGCATGCAAGTGAGTTTACACCTGCACTGCCTTGGATGGTCTTCAGATACCTTAGCAATGTAATTAGAAACTCCACAGAGAATGAGTGGCACAGGTAACTGAAGATACAGCAGTCTGTGGATGTTCTGACTCCCTTAGTGTGTTTTGTACAAGATAGTTGAATCCCCCATCTTGCTGCAGCCTGTTTGTGCTAATAAAAACACACCAGCTTAGAATTCAAATTAACTCCTTAGAGACCAAACCTTTGAGTCCCTCCTGCTCATCAAGCTTTACTTCAAACCTCATGAAAATTGGTAACCTTTATTTTGTGTATAATAGGAAGAAAATAATGGTGTTTTCCTTTCTTCCCTTTCTTTTCTTTTGAAGGACCTTCAGAGTGGCACAGATCCTATCCTATTGCTCAAGGGAACCGCCAGTCACCTATTGATATAGTTTCTGCAAGAGCAGTTTATGACCCTAATCTGAAGCAGCTTATTTTCTCCTATGAGTTGTGTACCTCTCTTAACATCTCCAACAATGGCCATTCAGTTATGGTTGAGTTTGAAGATACCAATGACAGGACAGGTGAGACTAATACACAGCCAACTAACTTGGAATACTGTTTTGTGACTTAGTGAAGGGAAACAAGTAAGTACATTCTATGTGGTGTGTTTATGATACATAATTTTAATTTAGAACAGGCCATATGACCAGAGCCTTTCATATTTTGTCTTCTTGAGCCCCATGTTTCTTGCCTTCACTTGAGACGGTAGCAATGCAGTATTGTACATTAGAACTGTATGTTTGGAAAAGCTCTTGCATCCAGGAAATCATAAGATTGTTTGCTGTGCTTACCTTTTAAATGGGGGTTATCAGTTTGCTAGGCAAGGAATCCATGCGTCTCTCCATTGTTCATAGACCACATCAGCATGCAGAGCAATATCTAAACTTCTCACTACCCTCCTTCCATGATCATCCAAATCGAAGATTCTAACAGACATGCCAGTCCTGTCTGGCTCTCTGCCCAGTTTCCATTGACAGGGGTTGAAGAGAGAAGCATTAGCAGAGATGGGGTCATTATAATCATAGCCACTACACCAAGTTATATCCGAACCAATCACTGTTACCTTGTGCTTTGTTCTTCTTTCTTCCCTGCCTCACAGCAATTCAATTTCTTCAGAAATTATAAAACCTTCAGCCAATTCTGAGTTGGCAGCAGCTTGTCGATGTTGGACTATCTGCAGTTGTGTATTATTCTTGTCTCTTAGCTCTTGCTAGAGATTATAAATGCTTAAGTGATTGATTGCTTCTGTTAATCATGCTTCCATGGTAGAACTTCCTTTTGCATCTGTGGGGTAGGAGAGGAGCATTCAAGTGGAGATGATAACTTTTAAACCTATAAACTGATTTCATTTTGGGTGTGCTTATTGATACTAACTAACTAGGATACCCTAGATCACAGAAGGTAACATGTTTTAAGTGACTTATGTGTGGTGCTAACCCTTTGAAATAAGGGCTGGGGGTTAAAATTCCAGTCATTCTGGTTTAAAGTTTCTCTTCTTGAATGAATCCACCCAGCCAGATGATCAGGTTTTCAAGTGTCATTACTGACTTTGACAAGAAGACTGGATGTCAATTTTTCCCAAAAATCTTACTACACAGATCAATTAAGCATGCCCCCCTATGAAAGAGAATTTGTAAAATATGTGTGGAAGTATTATCTTAGCTTGCTAACTACATTAATGCAATTCAAACCTGAACTTTGTCTACGGAACAGTGAACTTTATGCAGCTTGAGAACATCTATTAAGCTGGATTAAATGATACAGACTCGGAGCATGTGGGAATCAAGACCTCTGCCCTTGCTACGCTAAGCACATGCCTTGTTTCAATAATGCTTTTAAGGAAGAAGGCTGCTAGGAGTGAAAGCCATGGTTTAAAGCGGTTTTAGTTGTGTTGAAATAGATCTGGTGACTCACAGCTCTGTATAAGTGGCACAACAGCATTTTGACAGTAAGCCATCATAGCTAGATTTCTTAAAATAATATTTAAGACAGGTGATGCATTTTATTACTAAGTGCAGAAAAATGTATGAGGAGAGACTTAGATTCCTGATTAATACTAACTCCTTTGATTTGGCAACACCAGTTTCCTGCATAGAGGCCAGCTGGAATGTGGCAGCTCCGTGCAAGCCCCAGCTTTAATTTTTTTAAATGAAACATTACTGACTACAGCAAAGATTAGTGTTTTACAGAAAATAAATGTCTTTCTAATTTTCTTGAAATAGGACTTTGATCAGGCTTTCATGTGTGTTGAGCAAAATTCTTTTGATTTAGTGCCATATAAAATTACAGGAGGCTAACTGATGCTGTTGGTAAAGTATCTTCTATAGGTGGCAACTTAAACATTCATCAGTTCTTAAGTGTTGTTTCTAAATGATGTATGAAGTTTCTCTGTAGCATTTCCTCACTTTTATAAGGCAATTTGAGATTCAGAATGGTGTCATGTGAAGTACAGTCTATTATATTACCTCTTTTATGGGATCAGGTTTTTCAAGGAAACAGAATATAGATAACCTCCACTGGAAGTAAAGATACTTTAAAAAGGGAAGCCTTAGGTGAATTACCTACCTGATGTGAAGATATCTACAGTCGTTTGCACAAACTCCCAAGCATCCCTGTTGAAAATACTTGAGCTATTTTTTTCAATTTTTTTTCAATTTTCAACTTGTATTTATTATGTTTAACAGGAAAGACATAACCATAACTATGGCTGTCGCATCTTCATAGATAACGTTTGAAAAAAGCCACAAAGTTCTGTACAAATAGCCACTCAACCTTTTGAATTTAAAATTTTACATGAATTCAGGTGCTTTCCATTAAGAAATGCAACCTTTCTAAATGCCTGGATGATGCATCTTTTTAATTTGGAAATTAGGAAATGCTGATGAATTTTCCCACTATTGTGCCAACAACAGTTAGTCTTCAATAACAGGAGCTAAAAAGTCAGAATGCTTAAGCTTTTTCCTTTGTTTTTTTTTTTGCCTAGCTATCAGTGGTGGTCCCCTTGAGAGTCCATTTCGGCTAAAGCAGTTTCACTTTCACTGGGGGACAAATCCCAGCCAGGGATCGGAGCACACAGTTGATGGCAAGCCTTTTCCCTGTGAGGTAACAATGTGTTTTTTACAGTTGGATTAATTCATGCAAATGCTGTTGACAAATGACTTTGTCTGCAGTGGGGACTGAATGTCCTTTAAGATTCTGACTGCTTACTCACCGTGGTTAGATCAGCAGACCTTAATGAGCCAGTACTATACGTAGCTTAGAAATGTCTTTGTTTGGTGGCTCTTGAAGAAGTTCTGCAAAGCGAGGACAAGGCACAGACCTTTCCCAGCTCAGTCTATCCCAAATATTATGGCAGCATGGCACCCTGGAGTCTGCCAGTGAGTAGCTGAGCATAATGCTTTGTGGGATGAAGGCCTTTACCAGGGAATAGAGGTCACAGGTTAATGTCTGATTTGTTTTGATTAAAGCTGTGTGGTGGGGTGAGTCCTGATGGGCACCTGGTGTCCAGCCAAGCTGCTCTATCGGTCCCCTCCTCAGCTGGGCAGGTGAAAGAAGGTGGTCAAGATCAGGACAGGAAGAGATCACTCACCAATTAGTCATGGGCAAAACAGAACTTGACTTGAGGAAAATCTGTTTAATTCATTACTGAACAAATCGGAAGGATAATGAGAAATAAAACTGAATCTTTGATAAACACCTTCCTCCCAGATTTAAATTTACTCCAGTTTTCCTCTACCTTCTTCCACACCTGGCACAGGGCTGTGGGGAACAAGGGTTGTGGTCACAACCTTACGAGTTCTCTTCTGTTCCTTCCTCCTCAGGGGAGGACTCTTCATGCTCTTCCCTTGCTTCAATGTGGGGTCCTTCCCATGGAAGACAGTCCTCCATGAACTTCTGCAAGCCCTTTCCATGGGCTGCAGTTCTTCCTGAACTGCTCCAGTGTGGGTCCCCTCCACAGGGTGCCATCCTTCAGGAACAGACTGCTCCAGCAGGGGTCCCCCATGGGGTCACCAGTCCTGACAGCAAACCTGCTCCAGCCTGAGCTTCCCACAGGGTCACAGCTTCCTCTGGGCATCCCCCTGCTCTGGTGTGGTTTCCTCTCTGGGCTGCAGGTGGATATCTGTTCCACCATGGACCTTCATAAGTTGCAGGGGCACAGGCTGCCTCAGCCTGGGCTGCAGGAGAATCTCTGCTCCAGTGCCTGGAAAGCCTCCTCACCTCCTTCTGCACTGACCTTGGTGTCTGCAGAGCTGTTCCTCTAATATATTCTCACTCTCCAGCTGAAGCTGCATGGGTTTTTTTTCTCCTTAAATACATTGTCCAGAGGTGCTACCATCACTGATGGCTCAGCCTTGGCCCAGTGGTGGAGTTTGTCTTAGAACTGGCTGGCATGGCTCTATTGCACATAGGCAGAGCTTCCAGTAGCTTCTCACAGAAGGCACCCCTGTAACCCACCCGCTATGAAGACTGTGCCTTGCAAGCCCAATACAGGTTGATATACAGCAACTTTGTCCAGTGGCTGGCCATGTTGATGGACTGGTCCAAAAGTTTGAACTTGTTAATCCTTCCAAAGATGCCTTTGGAGTAAAACCTACGTTGTTATAAATGACAATTATTGTCTGTTCACATGAGACAAACTATATTATCAACTTCCATTACTAATTTATTTAATTCCTATTTGTTATTTTTCTTTAAAGCTCCACTTAGTTCACTGGAATGCCAGAAAATATGCAACATTTGGAGAAGCAGCAGCAGCTCCAGATGGCTTGGCAGTAGTTGCTGTTTTCTTGGAGGTAAGAATTGCAAAAATAGCATGTTTAGATGATGAAAAGTATTATGCTGTCAAGTGTTTGAGAACCAAGCTGCATATTTAAGAAGTGCTTAAGGAAAACAGATGACTTATTGGAGGCAGTAACTCATTGCAAATTGCTGTTAAACTTATGTTAGTAGGAATGTTGAGATTTAGATAAGAAAACAACACCTATTCAAAGCATAATTATAATCATTCTTTTTTAATTTGTCTATTCCATTATTTTAGATTGGGCAAGAACATGCCAGTATGAACAGACTCACTGATGCTTTTTACATGGTAAAATTTAAAGTAAGTCTTAAGCTCTTTATATTTGTTTTTGGGATATCCTTTAAGAATCAGGCTCATGTACATGTTTGAGACAAAAATGGAAAAACACCCACCACAAATCTCCCATCATTAGAATATCACTGTAGTTATATTCTCCTTTTTCCCCTCCAGAGTTCATAGTGCCAGTTCGACAGTGCTTTTTGAGTGATGAAGTACCTTTCAGATATTCCTACAAGCTGAAAAAATCTTGCCCTAGACTGTGGTAGTTAAGGCAATCACAACTTCAGGCAATAACTTCTATATTTACAGGTCTTTAGGTTCACCAACCTGTCTCTAATTTTAGACTTAAACATTTGATTTTTAAAGCACATATTTGTCCTAGCAGACATGACTGTTTGAGGCCAACTTCTCCATAGTGTATATTCTCTACAAAAATAGATGTGGAAGAACAGAAAATAGCAGGTAATGAGACAAGGAATTCTGCTATGATATTATCTAGAGATCACATTGAACACTATGTGCTGAATACACTTCCTGCATTATTTTTAGACCTTTTGTGAAAAGAGCTGGTAGGGGCAATGGGGCAAGAGCTCAAAGTCCAGTAAGCCAGGCAAAGGAATCAGGCTTACCATGCTACTCTTGTAAAACTTGTTATAAGGCAGCCAAAGCTTTGTAGACTTTCCCTTTCTGCTAGTTTTTAATGCTACTGTAGCATTTCTTATTTTAAAATAAATAATTAAATTTAGTCTGTACTTAAGAGTAAAAAGATAAATTTCAATCTTTTTTTTTCCCCCAGGGAACAAAAGCTCAGTTTAGTAGCTTCAACCCTAAATGTCTCCTGCCATTGAATCTAGATTATTGGACATACCTTGGTTCTTTGACAACACCACCTCTTAACGAGAGTGTAACATGGATAGTGCTGAAAGAAGCCATCAGCATTTCTGAGAAACAGGTAAACTTCTAATACTCTCTTAGCTCTTGTAGGACTCAAGGCTGGATAAACAGGCAGTGACTGATTAGATTTGCAGTGGGGCTAAGTTGAAAGACCATTAACCTGTGAATAATCAGGCTGCTTAATAGCCAGAGCTTTTGATTTTTCTGTTAATACTCTATAGGATCTTTGCTTGAACCTGTTCTATTAATAGATTAAAATGTACTGAATACTTTCCTTTTGTCCTTAAAAACAAAACTTTAGTATTGATTGCCCTCTTTAGCAGTGAATTATTTTGCCTGGATTTACAGCTGGAGAAATTTCGCATGCTCCTCTTCACCAGTGAGGAAGACCAGAGGATACAAATGGTCAATAATTTTCGCCCCCCTCAGCCTCTTAAGGGGAGAGTAGTTCGAGCTTCCTTCAAGGCCTGAAGAAAACTGATAATGGCACTGAGATATCCAAGAGCTTCCACATCTGAGACACTTTAAACAGGAACTCAGGTCTTCAGATTACTTCTGGAACACACAAGATAACCATTTCCATGAACATTCAACCTGGAGGGGGATAATCTTCTGACTTTATATTTTATTTGAATTGCTTATTCTTTTCAGAAATGACATATTTTTAATAAAAGAAATAGTCTCCAAGGTCTCCAAAACCTGAAACTCTAAAAATTAAGATGAAATTCAAATCCCACTTTATATAAAATGGGAAGTTACATAGCGATGTAGTACCGATGGTTACAATTTCTAATTGTCTCCTTTAATACATGATGAAATAGTCAACAATCTTGGAAATTGTGATGAAGTTTTCCCTACTGATCGTTAGCATTTCCTGAGCTCTGTTTAATTTCAAGATTGCTTTCACTGTATTCTCGTTGTCTATCAACCCATAGATTTCACATGAATGGCACTAGCAAAATGTTTTTTACTCACCTCAAGTAGCGACTGGTATGAAAACCACATATATATTTAACTATATATATTTACAACTAATATAAAATAACAATATGAATGCTGTGTTTAAAAGCAGGCCACTTTATTGCACAGTGTTGTTCAGATACTTTTTTTTTTTAGCCATGCATCATATGTATCTATAATGTCCTTGTCAGTTTTGTTTTAAATAACATCTCTAGCAATTCACGTATATGTTTTGTGGTTCACAGTTGTTCATATTCTACCTCAGTTACGTGATTTTGCTCTGCAATATGACCTCCTTCACTGTCTGCCCTAGAAAAGTAGAATTTTTGTTTACTGTAAGGACTGCACTGAATGTATATTGCTGCACAATCCCCCATTCACTATGGCCACCTGTCCTGTCAGGGGTACTCCCTGTAGATATGAGGTTTCATCCTTTTACCTCTTAGAGATAAAGTTGCTTTAGAAAAGCTATGTGTTAGCATTGCTGCTTCTGCAGCTGTGTGACAAACTCAGACTTGTGTACTAAATAGAGTGACATTATCTGTAACTACCTACAGTCTAATTTCAAATAGTTTAACTTTGAGCTTTAAATGTCCTACTTAATTTGTATAGTTCAGATAGAAATTGATATTTATCAAATCTTATCAGCTTAGATGGGGAAATCAAAGATGTAGAATGTAAAACAAAGCAAAGGGAAAGGAAGAGGGATGAGAACAAGAGCTACTGTGGGCTGTTCCCCTTTCTCAGAAAGGGAGAAAGACACTAGATGTGAAGCACAGTACAAGGAATGGAAAACTAGAATTCTAGACCTAAGTCTTCTACAGTTTCTCTGGTACAGTGACTTAAATAATCCTGTTCCTCAGTTTCCTCTTATATAAAAGACCTCATAGCAGCCTTCCAGTATCTGAAGGGGGCCTACAAGGATGCAGAGATGGACTCATCCTCAGGGACTATAGTGACAGGACAAGGGCTAATGAATGACTTCAGACTTACACAGGGGAAGTTCAGGTTCGGTATCAGGAAGAAGTTCTTTACTGTGGGAGTGATGAGGCTCTGGAACAGTTTGCCCAAAGAAGTGGTAAATGCTCCATCCCTGGCAGTGTTCAAGGCCAGGTTGAACAGAGCCTTGGTTGACATGGTCTAGGGTGAGGTGTCCCTGCCCATGGCAGGGGGTTGGAACTAGATGATCTCAAGGCCCTTTCCAACCCAAACCATTCTGTGAAAAGGAGGGTAATATTGACCTACATCACAAAGATGTTGTGAGGGGTAATCCAGCGTTGTTTTAGGTGTGAGATTTTTACATAGCAGATGCAAAGAAATAGAATATCATTGCAAAATGCAATGTGTTTAGCTATTATGAATGTAAATATGCTAGTAATGCAAACTGGTATTGCAGAAAATCAATTTAATTTCTTTTACAAATGAAAGAAATGAGTGTGCATCTCTGTCCTTTATTTTGATTAAACCTACCTCTCCCTACTTACAGCACTGTTTTTCTCAGACTCTCATTAACAGAAATGCTGTTTGATATCTTCGGCCGGTGTGTCTAATTTTGATAAAGCGCTTTGAGTGTTTACCTTCAGTTTCATGGAAACCATGGTTATGTTACCGTAGAATGATCCAAGGACAGACAAATTATGCCCCCAAAACTTTAGGGCTTTTTTAATTTCCACAAAGCCTACCTCTGTTCCAAAACTATTTTTCATCTATATCACAAGTGTTTTCATCTTCTGGGACTAAACAGGTGTTTTTTTCAGCTTAAAGTTTTTACTCGAGACATTCTGACTTCTTGCCTGGTCAGTTAGACTATCATTTTTATGACTCTTCTGTCCCTGTTAAAATTAAAACCTCACAAAGAGACAAACTGTAAAGTGTAAAAGGTCTTTTTAAAGAATCTCTACATATTGGATAGTCCAAATCCATTTTATTATGTGTAAATTAAAATAATTTCCACATTAAAGTATAACTAATATTACTTACCATAGATAGCTTAACGGAGTACTGCTGCATTAGTATGAGTACACACTTTCACAGGACAAATCACTGGTCAATATTTTCAATTTTCTCATTTTAGATGTATTAGGAGATTTCTGCTCACTCACCCTCTCATGAAAGGTTCAGAGAGTTTTTATACCCACACTTTGTTTATTTTCCAGCTACAAGGACTCTAATAGAGTAAAGATCTTATTTATCCACAGAGTGTGTCCATTCTGTGACCTTGAACACAGTACTTAAGCTTCTTTGAGGATGGCTTAATCATGTATAACAGAAGGATAATGGTTAACTCCCAAAGTTATTGTAAGAGCTTAGGTACTGTAAGAAGCTTTAAATGCTGAATCCTCCCAAGGTGTTCAGCTCCCAGAAGGAACTGCATTATACCTTTCTTCAGAAATTAATTTTATCTTATTTACAGGGTTTTTTTGTGTGTGCATGGTTTTTTGGTTTGTTTGGTTTTTTTTTTTCATTTGAATCAAATAACATGATCTATTTTTACTATGGTAAAGCAAAATATAAAAGGAAGCCCTTTAGATTCCTAGTTTCTTGAAACCTTGGTCATCCATCTTCTACCAGCTACGTTAAAGGAAAAATAGCCGTTGACTTTAACCACTCCAGCAAGACTTAGCTCAGCTTGTAACAGGATCACAGTTGTCACGACTAAGAGAACACGAGGCCTTGTATTTAGCACAATGACAGAAATTGCACAGCTGTAAATGCTAGACGAGAAATGCCATCTAGTGGCTGTCTGTTTACCACAGCGCTTAGAACAATTTTTTTTAGGACAATTCACTCAAAACACAACAGATGAGCAAATTAACTTTGACAACAATAAGTTTTAAAGGTATAGGTGAGTCCAGCTGAAATCCCTGTCCTGGCTCTGCATATGCAGTCATTAAAATGCCTTTACTAGATAAAAATCAATCTTACAAAAGAAACTCAATAAATTAGTTCCAATTTTTTATTCCTCTCTTCACTGATAGAGTGAAGATACCATCTGTCTGGTAAACTGCACACTATCTTTAACAACTATAGTTAAGGTCCAACTTAGTTTTGGGATTTGAGTTTAGTTGTCTTGGGTTTTGGTGGTTTTGTTTTTTTTTCCCAGAAAGATTTTTAGGCAGTTTCAGTAATATAGTTGATATGATGTAGCAGTGATTTATAATGATATATTTCATGAGTGCAAACTAACCCTAATATAAGCATCAGGGAAAAAGTGTTGCAAGGTGTCACTAGGTGATGCTTTTGGTGGTGTTCAAAGGTCAGAAAGATAAAAAAAAAAAAGGATTTCACAAAAAAAGCAAAGATAAGACGGGGGGGAGGAGGGGGAAGTGTCGGAGGAATGTTATCTTATACCTTAGCCATCTTCCTCTCTGAATTCCTTCTTCATGCGAAACTGATCATTTAGTAAAGACAGTGTGTATGGAAGCATCTTGCTCTATGTTGCCTGAAAAAGGGGGTCTCCAGTTTTTACTTCACCCTGAAGGAGCTACTGTATACTGATGAAACCTGACTGAGTTTAACACAAATATTCTCAATTTGCATGGCTGTAAGGCAGATAATGTTTATTCCTGTGATGTTCCATTTATACCATTGCTTGCATTTACATTTTAATTTTGCATTTACATTTTTGGTTGCCCAAGGAAGTTGTGAATGCTCCATCCCCGGCTGTGTTCAAGGCTGGGTTGGAGAGAGACTTGGGTGACATGGTTTAGCGTGAGGTGTCCCTGCCCATGGCAGGGGGGTTGGAACTAGATGATCTTAAGGTCCTTTCTAACCCTAACTATTCCGTAATTCTATGATTTTTGTAAAATTTCAGTTGTCACTCCAGGTAGTGAACAGCAACATAGTAATGCAAACCATCATTTTGCTTCATTTCACATGAATATAGTGGAGTATTAAATGAAGCAATTCAGGAGTCATCTCAGCCTGTTCATCTGCTGGTGGGAAGAAGGTGGAAGGAGGACAGGGAGGAAAGGAATATAATTCCTTTTCTACACATGAACACTTTAGACCAAAATAGAAGACTTCCCTGCACTTGCAAGCTGTCCCCAAGAAAACTTAATTTTACAGTGGTACAGAACTTTAACTGAGCACGTATTTCAGTTTAACAAACCAGTTTGTAAGCAATGTCCAGTAACAATTTTATATGTGGAGTTTAGATCCCAGTTACAGCAACTATGAAGGCCTTTGCCTTAGTGCAATTACATTAACTTAAACTGGATCTTTGGTTTAAGCCCTGCAACTTTGTATGTAGACACACTGACAGCCTATGTTGTTGCAGCAGAAGTTAAATGAAGTTGGAGAGTTGGACTGGCATTTTTCCTACAGCTACTCGTTGTATTTAGCTCTGTTCATTGACATTTGCAGCTTGCTTGCTTTCCTAGCACTTGAGTATTCGTTTTAGATTATATAGGCAGATCAAAGACTGGATTTTCTGTAACCAAAATAGGAAAATGCAATTGCTTTGTCAGACTTAGAGGAAATCTGTGTTTCTGTCTCAAATAGAGATCTCTGGATCTAAGGTGCTAATCGGCCTTCTGTGTGTTGTGGTTTAAACCAATCCGCACAGCTTGTGCACTCACTCCCCCCCTTGCTCCCCCAACTCCTGGAGAGTTAGGAAGGAGAATCCAAAGAATGTATCCCCCACGGGTTGAGATAAGAACGGTTTAATTGCTAAGGCACAACATAAATCACTCCTGCTACTAATAATAATAATAATGAGAAAGGAAATAACAAGTGAAGAGAATACAACACCTCACCAGCCACCGACCCATAACTCACCCCACCCTGCCCGACTGAGCACCGACTGATACCTCCTTCAACCCCCCAAGTCCTCGCCCTTCCCAGTAACTCTCAGTTACATCCTGGACATGACATGCTATGGTATGGAATACCTCTTTGGCTAGCCTGAGTCAAGTGTCCTGTCTCTCCTTCCTCCCGGCCTTCCCCTCCTCCCTGGCAGAGCATGAGCTCAGAAAAGACCTTGGACAAACCAAACATTTGAGCAGTAACTTAAAACATACTTGCTATCAGCAACCGTTCCCAGGCCGAAAGTCAAAACACAGCACTGCACCAGCTACCAAGGAGAAAAAATGACTGCTACTGCTGAACCCAGGACACTGTGAAAATTCAAAATATGATATACAGCAAATTAAATGCATGCCATTATTCACAGGGCAAAATGAACACAGTAAACAGCTGACTTTTTAAAAGGCTTTCAGCAGGGAGATACCCAAGACTTTTGTGGGCTGGTGTTGAATTAATTTCCATTCAGAAACTGGTTAGCTAGATTGTTATGCTCTTTGTCAAAGACAAGTTCCAACTCAATCTGTATTTTCTACGTTGGATCAGAGAGTCAATTCATTCAAGGGACTTGCCTTCCTCTGCATGGTGGTTAGTCACATTTTCGGATCTATGGCCATTTTCTGATGTGTATCACTAGAGTAAGTCTTTCCACTTCAGGAGAACTTCAAGTAAACTACTTTTATTTGAATTCAGATTGCGTTTATTACTAGTCAGCTTTTGGGAAAATTACTAGTTGTTTGTTAGAAATATTATTCTGATTTTTAACTTGATTTCTTAGGAACTTCAGGCTTATTTAACAGTTCTGTTCTTTGTATGTCCCCATAAGAAGAAATGTTTACAAAGCACTAGTAGTCTCCCACCTCTAATGAATATAAATTACTTGATGGAAAGTAAGCTATCATAGCACCTGCTATGAAGGCAGTGAGAACTGAGAAGCATCTGCAGCTTCTGGAAGCAGAAATGGTATATATCACGCCAAATCAGCCACAGCCAGTTGCCCAAACGTGCAAGTGGAGAAAATAAAAAGTAGTGTTCCATGGAAGGAAATTTCCAAGGAAATCCCAAATAGTGCAGTGTCAGTGTAAGGAAAGTCAGATAGAAAACTTTAGGTTTCCCTGTCAGGTTAGTCACAGAATTAGCCTCCTTTTATAGAAGGACATGAAAAATTAGAAACATGCAGTAAAACTAATGAAATCTCTTTCACAGTCTTGTACTTCTCCATTCATACACACTTAAAAGTTGGCTGAACAAACTTAAGCAGTGTACTCCTGTCTCAAAGACCTGGTGGAATTTATCTGCTTAGCAACTCCTGAGGTAGTAACTTCAGGTCAGAATTAAAGTCATCATGTACTTGAGTGTCCTCACTGCAACCTGTGTCGTGCAGACTTCTCAGGCTCAAATAAATATTTCACGTAATCTGGACCCCATCAAAACCTTCACTGGGAGCTGGATCATGGCCTAAACAAGCAACACAGAAATGAGCATGAAAATGTGTTTGCAAAAAAAAATCAAAGTTGCTGACACTAAAGTCCACAGACAAAATTAAACCCTGAAAAAATCTAAATATAGAATTTCTGTGTTTTAACCTATCCCTGCACCTTAGTGCAATGCCCTGGGAATTAGGGTCATTTGGTTATAAATACTGGTAAGAACTTCTCTCCTGGCAGAAGATACTCAATACTGAGTGTTAGTTTACCTATAAACAGGGAAGTCAAAGCCAAATCCTGGTTTTATTTAAGGAAACTTGAGTTACAGTTTTTTCGATACAAACTAACAAGTTTATGGCAACCAAGACGCTATTGCCACAGAAATTTGACATTTTAATTAGATACTCCTGAAGACACAAATACTACAAGCTTGAGCAATATTGTTTCTTACATCAAATCATATCAAGGAGTAGCATTTTTACTTTTAAAATCTTTAATCATATGTCGCACTGGCTCATCAGCATAACCAAACACTGAAGCAGGATCTAAATCTCGGTTCAATTTCATATCAAGTCCTGTCAAATACTGTATATTAACGTTGAAGTACAGTAAGTTTCTTGGAAGCCTCCAATACAGTATTCCTTCTTGTGTTTAGAAAATAGGGAATGAAAGCAACACCTTCTTCTGGAGGGCTTTTAATTGTTTCACCTTCATTAACACATTTCCCAAATCACTTCAGTTTATGCATGGAATTACTGCATGAAGTGAGTGATAAGTCATAGCTTTCAGCTGAACAGAAGCATTTAAACATGCTGGGAGAACAGAAACTCTGAGCTGAGAAGAATTGGTAGATGAGACTAAGGAGTGCTTTGAGACCCAGAAATGACTGCTCCTATACCTGTGCAGTGGAGCAAAGCAAAGAGGTGCAGGTAGGGGCTGCACTAGTTCAGCAGATTTGTCAGACAAAATAATTATGTCAAACTTTTTTTTTTCATGTGTGCTAAAATATTGCCCTCGAATTTTTCTTTAAAGTGATCTTCTATTTATTTTTTTCCCTGGGTTTGATTTTCCATTTGACATGAAACTATGTTTCATTGTGTTAATAAAAACAAGAAACAGATGAACGCTCAGACTCACGAAGATGATCGCATACCCTTCCACTTGAGATAGCCTGGGAACAGGCTGACCTCATCTAGGATACCTGCAACTTGTTATTCAGATGAAACAATCTTTGGTACAAGAAGCCAGAATAAAAAAATGTACTATTAAAATCAAAGCCTCTTTTGACTTGTGAGCCTCCATTTTCGTGTAAACTGCCATGCCAGGGTAAAGCAAGGAGTACTTAGTAACCAATCTCTAATACACAATAACTTATTAACCACCATGCACTTTGGGCCAGTGCCTTGTCTTGCTACATTTTGGCTGTGAGAAGCAGCTTCAGGAATCACCAAAAAAAAAAAAAAAACACCAAAAAAAAAAAAACCCAACCAACCAACCAAACAGAAAAAGAACAAAACAAAGGAGGAGCCCCAGAATGAAACTTTAACTTTTGGTCTCCATAATTTATGTGACCATTTTCAGAAGGGCTTTTCAAGTTTGACGCTCATCAGCTGGTGGCACTGAAGAGTGTGGAATTGTATTTAAACGAAGCAAACAAAAATCCTAAGGACCCTGCCTCAAGAGAAAGTTGTTTTTTGACTAACCCATAAGGAAAAGAAATGTTGCTAATGGTTTTATTTCCCCTAACACATATCATCTGCTCGCTTTTATCTCTCACGTTATTACCCTGCTTAAAAGCACGCAGGGAAGGGAGAAGTAGAGGCCTCAGCACCTCAGCTGTGATGTAGCCAAGCTCTGCGGATCAGCGCGGGCAGCTGAGGTGACAGGAGGCGCCGGGCCCCGTGCCGCGGATCCCTGCTCCCCGCTGGGCCTGGGCGGCACATCCGCAGCTGTGCCTGAGCTCCGGTGCGAAGGCAGGAGCTGAGGAGAACATGGCGGAGAGGGAAAGAGGGAGGGAGGGGCGAGAGGCCGCTCTCGGCCCCGCGTGCTTCACGCATCCTGCCTCGTCCTGACAGGACCCCGCGCACCGCCCCGGGCGCGGCAGTTACCGGAGGCGGGTCTCGGGGGCGGGGCTGGCGGCAGGGCCGCGGGTTGGGCTGCGGGGCCGTCAGTCAGTGCCGTCAGTCCTCTCCTGCCGCGCCGGACAGCCCGGAACCTGCAGGCGGTTGCGGGCGGTGGGGGTAAGAGCGGGGCAACGGCTACCTCAGTGCGGCGCGGGGAGGGAGCAGGAGTCGGTGTCGCTGCCGGTGCCGCGCCGGGTGAGCTGCCCTGGCCAGCGCCGCGCTAGAGCCGCGCCGCGGGGGCTCGCCTGGGCGGTGGCCGCCAGCTCTTCCGCCGCGGCACTGGCTGAGCCGGGCGGGAGGCAATGCCGCGGGGCTAAAGGGAACGGAGCCGGGCCTGGCTTGATGAGCTTGCTGAAGGGGCAGCCTGCCGGCAGCGGGAGCGCGGAGCGGTGCGGGCGGGGAGGCCCCGGGCTGGGTCTGCGGGGAGAAGCCTGAGGAGAGAAGCCTGCGGGGAGATATGCGGCTGGAGCTGTGTGT